>NC_079468.1:17500000-18125000 GCF_026250575.1 Diorhabda carinulata | reverse complement strand
ATCGCTCGTACTGTGAACCTCTGTTGAAATAAGTCACAGAAAATCATGTTGCAATTTTATGCCATCAAATTTTATGTAAAGCTGGTAAAACAGGCAAAGAAACCTCCAATATATTTAAGATCTACGGTAATGCTTCCATGGCTAGATCGGGTGTTTTTGAGTGGTACAAGTTAATCCAAGAAGGTGGGAAAAGAGTGGAAAACGACGACCGGCCTGGACGCCCCTTTACCAGCAAGATCAACGAAAATGTGTGTGTGAGTGACAAATTTATTCAATAGTGGTCGTAGGATGAGTATTAGAATAAATGCTAAAAAATTGAGTATTTATCAAACCCAAGTTTTTGGGATCGTGACAGTTAAATTAATGAAGTTGGTGCCAAGTGTCGAGAGTAAAAGGCTAACTTGCAAGTGATCTCCCAGGATCTTTTTGACAAATAAATGTTGAGCTACAAAAACTGGTACAGAATTTTTCTTTTTATACACTTATGATATCTATCCCTTGCTACTGTGAAACTAACAAATGAACAATGGACAATTATCATTTTCTTGCACAAAATTTGCACTAATTAAGATATTTTATTATGTAATTATGTTTCAGATGTGTCCTAAGAAATCATACCGGAGATATAACAAAAACAAATATTTCATTTCTCATCAAACGCTTAACTTGATTGGTGTGAGAAAAGCCCTAGAATTTATTTCACTTCATGAATCAGTCTTTAATATTGGTGAAAACCATATGAAAATCTGTTCAGTAGTTTTTGAGTTTAATATGCATAAGTTTAAAAGGTTGGGGTTAAAGTTCTACCTTACTTTTATTTTATAGTCAGACCACTGCTTTTAGGACCCATCTGAGGCCTTAGAATAGTCCTCAAAGCAGTCCAAAATACTTAGAGAAAAGTCAATATCCAATAATTGAATAATGTAATGTAACCAATTATTTGATAGCAAATGTATTTGATGATCGAAAAATCAAATTTCCACTTCAATAAATATTCTTATTGGAAATTTTATAGTTGAATAGTTGATGCAAAAGTTCGTCAAGTTTTAATTATAATGAATAATGCAGTTTTTCTTGGAATAACTTCTAATTTTATATACTGAACATACTGCTTACTATCAATATCCACTACTTACAATTAGTGTAGTTGCGAATGTTGGTGTAGTGTGTTCGACACATCAATATATTCTCAAAATAAAAAGGGCATGCAAAATATGAAAATTTGTTGAATGGACTAGATTAACTTGCACCTTCTGTTATCAATACTATTTTTTTAATCAATGAAAGACATAAAACTGTGCTAAATCGTTTATTTCATCTTCTTATCTACACTTATTAATCCTGGCGCTGGAGTTGAGTATCCAAATGTGAGGACCGGCAACTACGCTCAAATTCTTCTACCTAGTACCTTAAATAAAATAAAATGTCGCCAACAGCTCTACTGCTGTCTTTCCCTTTACCCCCACCCTTCTCTCTGCTAGGCATGTTATCGAGTCAGAGCTCTTGGAGTAGTCAGTAGAAAAAAAATAACGGTTTATTTTTGCGTATCTAATTAATAATATTTAAGTTTTTTTACAGTCGAATGTTTTATTTAAGTAAAGCGCGGCGGACAATATCAGTACAATGTGAATGATGAATGTAAAGAAGAGAAAACTAAACAAATTGTCGTGTTTGTTTTGTGATAAAACATTTATTACTATTCGAAATGTTTCATATTACAAGGTTCTTCATTTTTTAAAGTACCTGAAATGAATTCTAACCATTTAAAAGCGGAATCAAGGATGTTTTGTTACATATTTCAAGCAGTGAAAATTACACTAGGTCATATCATAATCATTTTTGGAATTTACTTCTGGAACAAGCTTGCACATTCAGTCGTATAAGAAGAAATTCCTTTTAGGATGTCATCTGGCTGTTCAATTCCTCAGAGATAATATTTGTGGTATTTTGCCAGACTAGCAGATTTGGCTTGAAAAAAAGTGATTTAAAAGCTTTGAAGCTTTTGGGAAATCCAAACCTAAGTGTTAAACAGCTAAAAGAATTGGAAAACATTTGCAAATATATTTTTTTTTTCAAAAACACTCAATGGCTGATGAACATCTATTAAGAGCTTCAGCACAAACATATGTATGAGTAAAGGCCGACTAAACTCAACTTCAGCCTATTGATTACACCTTCTTAATCTATGAAAGGAAGGATGGTAATTTGTACCTGTGACAAATGATCAAGCAACCACTGCTGGAATTGTTTATTCAACTGTGCATCTAATTGTAAGACAACGGCTTGCTCTTGTAAGAAATTAAATATTGATTGTATTTCTTGATGCAAATAACAATTGTCAGAATAAAAAACATTGATAATTATAATTTTTTCTTTTATATGTTCAAATTTGCTTTTTTGAATTAAATAATTTTTTATCAGTTGATATTGTTTTTATTTTTCCTGCCCCTTTTTCACTTGACTGGCTGTGAGTATCTTTAATTATAAAATTCATTTGGATGCATGTGTTCAGTCCATTTACTAGATACCTATAGGGGTAGGGTGCAAAACAAAAATGGACCAATATGACTCCTGGCAACATTCAGAATCATAATCTGCAAGCTTTTCTGATTTCAAAACTATACACTGAATTGTAGTCCTCACATTTTGCATACTCAATTCCATCCAGCGCCCAGTCTATACAAATAAAAATTGAACATTTTTACTTCTTTCTTCCTCCTCTTTCTTTGATCTGCAACTGAATAATCGATCCTGGTGTTACATTATAGTAGGCTAATGTATTTGAATCCTTGAAGAACATACCCTAAAACAAAAATATTAGTAAATAAAATGGTTTTAACAATTTTATCCATATGATACATATCATTCAAAATTTGCCAAACGAATAATATAAAACAAATTTATATCCATTCAGTATAATTACTCCTAAGTACAAAATAATAAATCATAATATGGAAAAACTCTAAGGTTGATGGTTCAAAAATTTATACATCAAAGAGATGTAACATACCAATCAACCTGTTAGTAGTCATTTCCAAAATTAGAATATTATTCAATTCTTCACGTCATTTCAAATGTGTTAAGCCAATAAATGGTTGTTTAGGAATTCAAAGTAGCATGTAAGTTAGTAGTGTGTTATAAACCATTATTCAGCATGGATTTTAGGTGTAGAAACTTTTTGGAACCAATTTTTATGGCCATAGTGATCCCACCAAATACCTATCATAACTGTCATCACAAAAACTTCGTTTTAATAAAATTCTGAAGATTTTAGATAAAATGATCTCATCTGTTAATGGCTATAACATATAACTTTCAAAATCACAAATACTACATTTTATAAATTAATATGCATTTGGTCATATTTCTTTACATTTGTTGCTTCAGCAGCTGCTAGGCTCTACTAGAGATCATACCTGAGAAATTGTACAACTCAGTTATCACTCTTTTATACCTAGCATATAAACTCAATAGTTGGTGTATTTATTTCATGACCCCAAGTATTTGTTTTTTGTTTTGAATATACAGTTGTAATTGTTATTCAATAAATTAATTATTGCTGGAACTTTTTTAAATTTGGAATATCTTGTTTGGAGATAATTATAACATTTTCTATTGAATGAGTATAATGATGCTTTCGAATTTGCCACTAGTAGATGACATTATCATCAAGGTTGAAATGATTTTAACAAATATGAAAAAGCTTTGAAGGTTTATAGTTGTCTTTTTGTCTTGCAATTCAAGGTTAACTATGAATAAATTTACAATATGATTGTGATTCATAAGTACTGTTAATATTATCCGAAAAAAAAAAGAATATAATAACCAAAAAATCTATTTTGTACTCTTTAACTACAAACTTTAAAATTCAGAGCAACTTCACTGTATATTATAATAGACTTACGTCGAAAAATAATTTTTGCTTAGCTGGAGGCATGTTTGTTTCTTCTTGTAGCTTAGCTTTTAAATTGGCCACTGTTTCTGCAAGCGATAATGTCCAGCTAACCATTTTTCCAGTTAATCTCCATTCAGTCTTCTCTGGCATATGTGGTATAGATACTTTGACGGAAATTTGATTCTGTAATAAAGGAAAAAGAAAACATTAAACAAATTTCAAAATAGGCCACAGCATTATTTAATATACTAACTGGATTTCTAGATAAAAATATCTCTTCTGGAATTAGTGAATCTTCATTTCTTAATTTCTTGTTACTGGGTTCATCATCTAACGGGCCGTCATTAATGTGTTTTATCGGTGTTATACCAATACCTGAAGCCACTGCTGGAGGTATTGGTGCAACTGGAAAACCTGTCATTGGTGGAGGACCCGACACTGAAAAAGAAAAGAGACAATTTTCAATAAAAAAGTATTATTTTTTAGAAATATCTACTTACTCATTAGAGGTGGTGGTCTAATGGGTGGCATAGGTGGAGCGGGCATCATCATTATTGGAGGCTGTGGTGTTAACATTTGAGGCTGAGTTGGCAAAATAGACGGAGCTGGTTGGGTCTGAATTAAAGATACTGGTGGTTTTGGAGGCTAAAATATTACATTCAATTAAATATCACTGTAATAATAGAGACTAAATATAAAATGTATAAATTCAAATCTATTGGATTTTTCCGAATTGGTATTTTACATTAAGAAGCAAATTCGCCAAATGTAAATATTTGGTTTAGAATTGTTCCAAAGCAATATCCATATCCAATAAGATAGTTGTTTTTACAATAAGCATTTATAGCTCACACTGTATGACGATTAGAATTGGATATTATGCAAGGTTTCAAGACCCAACATTATAGTAAGCTGTGTTTTTTAGTATGAATGTAATCAACTGTACTAGAAATTCCTTAGTAAAAAAAATTGGTAATAAGACTAAAGAAATCACATTTATTAACTGCTATTCAACAATTTTTTCTTTATTTTACTCTCTATATGGGGTGTTCTTCTTAAAGCTGTTTGCTTTACTAAGAAAAAAAATCAGGAAAAAAATTAAATGTTCTAAGTGTAAGGTAATATTTCAAGGGCGGTCTCTTGGGCTATGGAGAAGGTTCAACATAAATAACGTCGTAGGCCCGCTATGTACCATAAGCATAATTCAGTTATGGGCCTATGTACCTCGCTAGAGTTCAATGTTTCAGAGCCTAATAATTATAGGTAATAAAATTTTTACCTGAGCTGGTGGATTTGGTGGCTTGGTTGTTACAACACTTTGTATATTAATTTTCCCAGATTTTGCACCAATATTCTTGGGACCAATTTTTTCTTTTTCTTCATCTGGCAGCAACCCTTTTACCTAAAGGAATCAGGAAATTACAAACAAAATCTCATTCACATATGACACAATAAAATTAAATATTCTTTATTTGTACAATATTAATAAAGTACCTTGTGTATTTGATGAATCTGTTCTTCTAATGTAATGTTGGCCCTCGCAGCTCTGGTTGCCGCTTCTACGCTGCTAGTATGACCATCCCAGGTTACTTTCTCATCTTTTTTCACATCTTCTTCACCAATTTTCTTACCAATGGCAGTTTCTTCATCTCCTACACCGAAAATATCGGTACGTCGTTCTGCCAATAATTTTAATGATGCATCAATTGCACTTCCAGCAGCATATACTGTGTCTTGATTCATTTTGTCAGTGATTTGTTTATCCCGTTGTTCAACCCAACGAGGATCTAGAAGTCCAATTCGCATATGCTCCTGAACTTTACTGGCTGGAATTTTTTCTCCGGTAATTGGCGAAACGAGATAATCATCACCTACAGTTGGCCTTGCTACTTTTACAGCTGCAAATTAATTATATGTTTATTCATACTGTGCTAAATGGTATTGAACAATTTCTAATAGATTTTTTAATTAATTAAATGTAACATAATTTGTTATACCTTGTTTTGGATCATATTTCTTCACAACAACCTTATCAGGAGCTGGTGGCAATGGAGGTTGTATTGCAGGTGGTGGAGGAGGTTTAGGCATGTCCCCTTCATCTTCCTCCTCTTCTTCTGAGCTTTCTTCTTCCATATCCTGAACCCTATTATCGTCACGTACTTTTCGGTTTGTTTTATCTTGCATTGTACTCAGACCTTCTTCCTACAAATATATATTTCAGATAAGTTCAAGTAGCATATAGGTATATGAGGTTCTTACTGCAGCTGGTGTTTCTTCATCGTCACTTTCAAGTTGCATTTCAATATCTTCTCCTTCCTCAATCCTTTCTTGTATCAGAATTCTGGCACCTACTTCTTCTGGTGTAGTCGGTGCTGGAAAGTTTCCAATCTCAAAGGGTTGATAGTCCACAGTTTCAACAACGACAAAGTCATGCCAGTCGATTTGAGCATATGCAACTAAAATTCAGAAAGTTTACAAAATTAGAGTATTGTTTGTAAAGAATAATTGGATATTCTTCAGTCTCACTCTTACCTCTTTCTCTTTCTAAAATTTCTTCTTCTTTTGCTTTTTGTTGTTCTTGATATCTCAACCACTCTGCACGATATTTCACCAGTTCTAAAACTGCTTTTGCAGTTTTGGCTTCATCACGTAATCGCTGTTGCATACTTTTTGGAGGAATAAGAACCTAAAATCAATAATGGCAATAGACAATAGGACATTACAATAATGGTATATCAGGCTTGTTTCATAATAATTCCATCTGAAAATTTCCAACATTAAAACTAATTTTCTGTTTAACGAAAAGTTTATGAACAAAGGGCATTCAAATAGAATGAAATTGTTGATGACTGTTCCAGCTTGAAGCCACTCAATTGCTGACAGGACCCGAACCTGCACTAGGAATTTCTTAAACACGAATCAAGGAACACCTTCATTTGTGAAAATAGGATAAAACATGTAGAGAGTATATTTTGTTTATAAGTTAGATAAATCCCACATACTGGACAGAAGTAGAGGTAAGGCAATTACAGAGCAAGTGGAAATCGGACTCACTATTTGGTCTACAAGTTCAGTGGAATATTCAAGGACACTACAATACATATTCTTTGCAATATTTAAGCTAATACACAGAGGAAGATTCTAATATTTTATCAAGAAGAAAAGTAGAAATATTTGTAGTAGTAGTTCTCAAGTAGAAATAGACTGTTTGTAAATACTTGATCATGAACAATATGAAAATCATGTTCTAACAGCATCAAGTTGAAGTAATGAACAAAAATTTTCACATTCCAGCAAACATTAAACTGGTTCAGTAGTAGTTCGAGACACACAAAAATATTTAGATCATGTATCATGCTTTAATCAGGTTGTAAAATATTTTTAACATGGAAATATAGTATTTAGTCGGTAGTGAAGATGAAAGTGAAAGGTCAATTGAAACAAGAGAAGTATGCAAGTGAATTGTTACTTAAAAAATTTGAGAGCAGAAAAAGGCCTAAAGTGATGAAGAATTAATAGAGTATTATAGGGTTGATAGAATCATTGCTTCTGGCATGGCTAATAAGTTGAAAGAAACTATATTTAATTATCAGAAATAATAGAAAAAATTCTTCTCTTTTCAAGTAGATTCAACTTTAGAGATTACGTAATAACAAGACGTTGGAATTTCTGGAAATGTACTGAACACCATACAACTACATCAATACTCATAATTATACTGCCTAATGCACATTTCAATAACAAAGTTATCTTCTTCAGACACTAAAGGTATAGTTACAGTTACCTTCAGTCTCTGAATAATTGTAATGTTTATAACTTTTTACTTGTAATTAATATAATTTGATACATGTTTTTGATTCAGTAAAACTGTTATATTATCAAGTAGTTAATATAATCTATAGAAACCAAATTGATGATTCCCATTTTTTTCCCTACATATAATGGAGGTGTCCCAGCAGCAATTGTTGGACACTTGTTTGAAATAGATTATAGCCAAGTTAACAAAATGCAATTTGTATGTTCAATACAGTACCAACTTACTTTCGTATACTGTTCCAAAAGTTTTGTAAAATATTGAAACAAAGAATGCTGAGGTCTCAAAAAATCAAACTGAAAATTTCTCTGTTCTCTATTCATTAGTTGTGTGAGGAAAGCTCGACCATTTCTAGCAACAAACTGAGCAGTGAGTTTTACAATATCTCTAAAAAAGAAAAAATATTAGAAATACTGAAATATTGAATAGTAGATTTGTAGACTTACAAATCTAATGCTGAAATTGAAGGTGGATCTGCAATAAATTCAAAATCTGGTGGTGGGTCTTTGGGAACAAATGGTTTCTCAACTTGTTTTAAGATTTCTTGTTGTTTTTGTTGTGCAGATGCAGTTACAGATAATTTTGAAACTGCTTGATTTAGTCCAGCAGTTGGTTCTTGAGCTAAGATCAAAATTATTGATTATAAATGATATTTGAATAAACTTTGTTAATATTAGTAGAAATACAATTCAGTAATAGATTTATCGCTCTCGTGTTGTTTTTATCAAAGTACTCGAGGCTTTTTTAGCCGAACACTCAGATATGGCTAATATTCATCATTTATTATGAAGAGAATTACTTTATGAGAATAATCAAATCACTATTCTGAAATTATTGAAGCAACAGTATTCCTACTCACCTTTTCCTTCCCTAAAATCCTTCACTTTATGTTGGTAGTAAGCATGGTAAGGATCACCAGTATTTAAGAAATTGAATTTGGGATTACCCAGTTCATTTTGTCTAATACGTGCTTCAAACTCTGGTCCATTTCTAGCAACAAAACTTGCGGTTTTGTCAACAATATCTTTTATTATTGTTCAGGAAAATAAATTATAAAAATGTTGAATATTTTATAAAAACTTATTCAACCTACCTAAACTAATAGTGGGACAACAGGATTTCAAGTTAGAGGAAACACTACAAAATAAAAAGATTTTAATATATAATAAAAACCTTTATCACTGTTTTATTTGATTAAAATAGGAATGTTAAACAACAGTTTTTTAAAAAGGATACTTCTTACTTCTGGTGGTGGATATATAATTCCTACTACAGGATTGATAGGTCCTGGTTCTTCATTGCCAGTATTGTTTGCTACCTCCAAGGGAGGCATTTTTAATATACTATCTGTCGTTAAAATATAATATTAAGTATATGAGTATCCACGTTCAACTAAAATACACACCAAACAGTGAATGCTATGAAATATTTTAACTATGACATTTGACAATTTTGACAAGCTGGTGTTTGAAAATTATTTCAAAATTATTTAGATCTATGGTACAAAAAATTTCTCCGATAACCATACACTTGACAAGAGGACTTTTTGGAAACTATAACCCGGGTTCAGATAATCGCCTAACAATTGATTGCGGATCCTAACCCTGAATGAGGTTCGACCACCGTATTCGAACGTCGCGTTTAATATTCGGTGGAAATTTCAAATTTAAAACATGGTCTACAATAGTACATACACAAATCATTTTTGGTACAAATGTCTTTAATAAATCTTCTTTTATAGCTTTTACCCTACTAACAACAGTTTTCTCTATAATAATATTTGGTAATTGACTACAGTTTTTAATTATATCTTTTCTTTATTAGTTAGAAACTTCCATATTGCACAAAATCACACACAAATCACTTATAATTTAAGGCTATTTTCTCGGCGTCAATCCACCGTATTACGCTTTGCGCAGAATTGAATGCAGTGAACTTCACCATTTAAACTCGTCAATGTTTTAGATCGCTCAGACGTTGGTCATAGTATATCATAGAAAGAGCCCGTAGAACGGTTTCGGGTTTCTCAGATTAATAATGTAACGTTTTTCGTATTTATTTACGCTCTTTCTATTCGTTGGGTGAATTAATAAAACTGTCTCTTACGTTCTTAATTTATTTACACAATATACAATACACTTTTAATAATTTACTTATAAGTATCACTTAAATAATTTCTGCGATTACTTTTACTAATTCCTTCTTTTCCCTACAATTTATTTAAATTTATAAATAAAATTCTACAAATTTCTGGAACAAAAAGAAGCAAAAGAAATAAATAAATATACTTTCGTAAAAATTATTCAGAAGAAATACTGTAAATAAACCGTCTGCTACTAAAAAATTATAGATAAATAAATATCAAACGAGTTTCGTTATTTATAAAAAATGTGATAGACGCCCGAAAAACGCCGCGCGAATTCACCGGATTTTTAAAATTCCATAGTAGCTGAACATGGCCGACCTAGGGAACCATTTTGTGAACTTGTTAGTAACAATAATAATAGTGCGGCCGTTATTACAAGGCGACAGCGAAGTTTTTTTTCTAACAAGTGAAAAAAAAAGGTTGTAAAAGTTTATCTTATTATTATTTTAACTGTGTAAATTAGATTAGATTAGTCAGGGCGCGTAAAGGCCGTGAATCTACTTTGCTAATCATTTGATCTATTGTAACTCTCCTAGACCCTCTCTTCGATCGTTTCACACATTCAGGGGTCTTATTTCTCATTTCTTCTCGTTTTCCTATTTTTTTTAAAGACCTAAACTATGTAATGATGTAATTATCATTTATTTATTCTCAATGTTTTTGAGACCTCTGCCACTAGCCGTCCCTGCTTATGTATAAATGTCAACTAATATATGAACCTTCTCTTCAATTAAAATGATACATTTATATAAATCACTATCTTAACAACAGACAAAGAATTATAGTATCCATATAAAAGTTACGGATTGTTAACCATTGGGTATGAGCTAACCCTAGTCTTCAGATAGTAGTGTATCAAAATAGAAGAGAAAACAACTACTTTCCTAGCTAATACCTCGACGAATATTGAATTATAGCTCCTTTGAAGAACGTCGGAATACATTTTCGAAATATTGATTTTTGAAATTATTTCAGAGGTGAATAGTAGAAATCCTTTATTTTGATAAATTGTGCACACCTCATGTACCATCGAATTCTATATTATCAGCGACTACGCTAGATTTCTACTTGACCAATGGTTCGAAGGTTCGAAGTTGGAAGTGAGGATGGCGCCATGGTCGTATGAGAAATTTTTTTCTTATGTCACAGCATTATTTTCACGTCATCTACTCACTCCCCAATTTCACACACACACTTTAGCATTTTCTAACCATAACTTCAACAAACTTACACGTTTCTGTAAAGCAATATCATTTCCTACCATACCAGATTAAATACAATTTTCTCAGTTAAAGTGAAGTGCCTTCATTATAATAAAGGAGTGAGACTAGAACTAAAACTATTTTAGAACTCCAAAGAAAAAACTTTCAGCATCACCAGTCCGCTCTTTACGCTGCTGCTTATAGATGCTTTGCCGACGAATATAAAGATAAGTCGGTCATGTAGATAATTCATTTAGTAGAGGAATTTTTCAACTCGCTAAAGTATTCAAAGGTTCTTTTATCTCTTAGTCATCTAGTTATAATTAACCGTGCACTTTGTAAAAAGACTCCTATCATATAATCAACCTCCTTTTACGCACAATTTATGATAATATCTTGTTGACTACGGTAATTTTCCGTAATGTCTTTACAATTGTAAATCAGTTCAATTTCGTATTCTTTTCTAATTTATACGAGGATATATTGAAAAATTCTTAGCCTACAATAGAACCAAACAAATTTCAATGTCAAAATATTTTATTACTCAACATATTCTCCTCTTAATTGGATACATTTATTACGGCGAAGCTGCAATGTCTCTAGACCTTTAAAAAAAATGGAGGAAAGAGATTATAGTCGGACGGAGCTAAATCTGGTGAATAAGGGGGGTGTTCTAGTAATTCAAACCCTAAAACACGAATTGTTTGCATGGCAACATGAGATTTGTGTCCAGGGGCGTTGTCCTGCAAAAACGAAACACCTTTGGATAGCTTTCTCTTTAATTTTTTCCCATATAGTGGTCAGTAATGTCGAGTATTAATCTCTGATTGTTGTTCCACCCTTATCCAAAAAATCATTCATGATTACTCTATGGCAATCCCAAAAAACTGAAGCAAGAACTTTTCCAGCAAATTTTTGGACACGAAACTTCTAAGGTCTTGGAGAACCAGAGTGTCGCCATTCCATCGATTGTTGCTTTGTTTCTGGATCGTAGAAATGTACCCAAGTCTCATCCATGGTAACAATTCGGTTTAAGAAGTCTACATCGTTTTTAAATTGTAGCATTTTGCAGCAATTTTTCTCATGTCCAAATTGACGTGAACTATATGTTGAACGTGTTCGTATGAAATATTCAGATATTCGTTTTAGCCCAATTCGACAGTCTGATAAAATCATGTCATGAATTTCATCGATATTTTCGAGGACTGACACAGGGCTGGCCTTCCCGATCGGTCATAATCTTCAATGGAAAATTTACCTCTTTTGAAACACGCAGTCCAATTTTTCCCGGTCGCATACAAAGGACATTGATCACCAAGGGTATTAAGCATATCTTCGTAAATCTGCTTATCTCTTAACACTTTTAAATACAAGTACCAATTTTTCGATTTGCACAATTTCGGTGGATATCTTTTTACTTTTAATTTATTGCGTAGCTCTGGTTTACTTTTTTTACGTCAAACTTTACACTTACACTTCTATTAAGTTATTGTTCGTTGCTATGATAACGCAATATTTTGTTTATGCATGAAACTGGTCTGGACTAACTAGATATCAATACATCCTCGTATATTGTGATGGAGATACAGCCGCACGTCATCTGAATAGCGCCAGCCATGAGTTAATTATCAAAAAATCATCTCCCCCTATAGACTTGGGGTTGTGGGGAAATAAAGAAAAGTGTACTGAACACACGTCCGTCGGTCATCCCTTATTAAAAAAATAGAGAGGGTTAACGAATTATGAATTTTATTTGAAAATATATAAACAAAAAACATAGCTAAATAGTGAAAATAATATGTGAAAATTTGAAAATAGGTGTTATTTGAGGATCGTGAGGCAGTATCCCAGTGTTTCTACCAGGATACGTACATTTTATCTTTTTTTGAATTGATCGCAACTCTTAATGTATGTACGTTACAAAAAACTCCATTTAGTATTGAATCTTTTGCTAATCGATGAAGGTAATACTCAAATTTGATAATATAGTTTTGATGTCACATAAAATAGGACATTTCATTCTTCCAAGATACAAATCCTTACTAATATTATAAATTTGATTGTGAGTTTTTTGTTACGGTTTCACGCGAAAACTACTTAGCTGATTATCATGAAAATTTGTACACATTCTTGGGGATATTAGAAATAACATACGATATTTTTAATTAAAAAAAATTTTCAAGAAAGATAAAAAAATTATTCGTCAAACAATCTCAAAATCTAGCTTCTTCAACGCCATCTAGCATTCTAGTACTGCCCTGAGTACTGTAATACCTGTATTACCAACCGTCACGTCAATATCCAATCCAATTGACTATAGTTTCAACTCTTTGGAATTTTTCTATATTTGTTGTCATTTTTTTTTGTCATTATATATGCAGTATAAAACTATTTGAATTTTTGAGGTTAGATATCATGTGGTTAGATTCTGAAACTATAGTCAATTGGATGTTTGGAATTTTTCTATGCGACGCTCTCAAATGGAAAGATGAAACTGTTGGGATGTGTTGTTCCAGTGATAAAGTTTAACTTCAATTACTTAGTGAACCAGAAGAGCCTTCAAAAACTTTATTGTTAAGTATTACACATGATTCAAAGCAATTTTTAAGCAAAATAAGAGATATAATTCTTGCTTTCAAATGACATCCTTTGGAGTTGATAAAAAGATAAGAATGCCCGGATTTTCACCAACTGTTACTCTACAAGGGCAGTTATATCATGGTCTACAAAAGTCAGGTCTAACTTCCCAGCCCTCAGGAGGTAACAATTAATCTGAATGATGTAGTTAAATATTGGAAATGTATTTGTTCAAGTAAGTACGGGAGGAAGAGACTTGCATATCGACACGAAACTACCAAAAAGGGATACAAGAGTTTTATTTGCCATTAGAATAAAACATTTGTAACACTACCATTTTTACCACGTTTTTATTATTTTCGAAATGCATCTTATGGATATGTGGATTACTCTACACTTTAAACAAGTATATTATTTTACTATTTAGATTAAAATTTCAAATAACACTTTCTATTATTTATAGAACAACAACATTTGTTAGTATTTTGTTCACCTCTGTTGAAATTTGAAATAAAATTAACAGATGTCGCCTAATTCGTAATTTTCGCGGATAAATCTTTGATTTTTTGAGGTTAGGTGTCATGTTTTGATTAGATGCTATTCATTATGATTCCAATTATTCCCACTGAACTTCCAGTCTAAATTAAAACATAACAAAGCACAATGGCAGATATTACAGGTAAAGGGAGTGCATTTAGAAAAGGGAAAAGGACCCGATTTGAGTCGATGGAAGAGGTAAAGCAAAAAATAACAGAGCTCCTAAAGACCTTCACCAAAGAAGATTTCCAGTACTGCTTCAATCAATGGAAAAAACGTAAGGAAAAGTGAGTGGCGAGGAGAGGGGAGTATATTGTAGGGGAGCATTCGAACGTAGAATAATTTTTATAATAAAACCCTTTTTCGTAACCAGACTCGTTATTTAATAGCCAAACCTCGTATTTATTTTTGTTACAGAGAAATATGTTTTAAGTTTTTAAAACTTCATCTCTGATAATGGCTTCAATGCGAGCGAAGTCGAGGGCAAATCTAATATTTAATAAAATTCAATATTATCTATGCAATATATTGACATTGTAATAAATTGCATGCAATTTCTTGCACGTTGTCTTGCATCATGTCAAGGGGTCTTAAAAAATATGGGTATTTTATGCACCATTTTTGCCCTGGAACTTAATAATTTTAATGAAAAAATAGTTTAGAGCTCTTGCTCTACATAAATGTGACCAAATAAAAAAATATCCATTTGAAAATATTCTAGTCGAAAAGTTTTTTGTCTTCATCAGGATATAGCTGTAATTTGTCAAATATATAACAATAGGTAATAATATTCCGTACTCTATTCTTTAATATGTTATCAAATATTCAACGTTAACAGTTTTAATCAATAATTCCGCGAAAGAAACAATACATAATTAAATCATTCATTGCACTAATAATTTTTATTCATGTGTAGATATTAATCATATTTATTAGGTCCATGGAAGTGTCTTTTTCCAGTAAATATACTTCAATAAAGTTGTGTTTATTACATGAACGTAGAAAAACTAAATTACATTTACATTATTATTGTTAATCTATATTTCTTGGCAGAAATCCTGCTCTTGACATAAAATTTCTTGTGTTGTTTTCAAATTTCAAATTACTTCTTGTCTTGAAATCAAGACAAGATCTTTAAGAACTTGGTCAGCACCAATTTCGTGCATGTTAAAATTATTAAAATAAAATTCCTATTGATTTTTAGTTTTTCTTTTACGACAAATAAATTGAGCTTCGCCTGAAAAATATATAGACACACAATGAAATAATAGACTGATCTCATTCTGAACACCTGTAACAATTGCAAATTAATCACACTTGGTCACGTGTAGTCACTAAAAAAATTTCAAATATTCTTCAATGAGTTGATAGAATATTATGTAAAGAATGTTTTATGATAGATATTAAAATATGTATGAAAAGAACGAAAATAAAGCAAAACTATTAGTTGTGAGCGCTATTTTTTCTACGACGCCATGATAAAATAGTACAAATGAATTATGATACAATTAACGAATAAACTCAATTTCTAGATAATTAGAAATTTAATAGTGTAGTGGTATAGTGCTCTGCCTGTTAATGAGCCGGCCTTAGTACGTACAACATTGAAAAATTGGAAACCTTTCAGAAAGCAATGCCAAACAACCGGCAGAATAGGGCCTAGCAGAATCTCAATTCTTTTCTACCTTCTTTACCATCATCTGATAATTGATGGAATCAAAATCATAAAAATAACCATTATAATGATAAAGTTGGCGTCAACTATGATTTCACCACATTCTCCGACCCCCCAATAGTCCAAAACATTGACAACATCTACCAATTTGTATGGTTATGCTGATGATATACTAGTATCTCTTATCGCACACTGGAATCACCAGAAACGAATTTGCAGATCGCCGCGCCAAAGAATCCTTCAACAACCCTTGAGAAATTTCAGCTTGATGATGATCTCAAGACTAACTTCAAAAACCACGTACAAGAATTTTAGAGTGATATATGGAGCAAGAGCACGAATCACTATATCCATCTACTTCTCACGTGCCCCTAAATTTTTTAAGGAGAGAAGCTGTGACGAGACGACTCCGTATTAACTACACAAAAATTCGTTATAAGATGTCGTGTAAGAGTCGTCCTGTCTACTAAACCTGTTAAGTTCGTATGTCCGTGAACATCCTCACTAACTGCAGACAATACTCCACTGCACACCATCAGTTTAATCTGAAACTTAATCGTAAGAAATCACTCAAATGCTCGACAGAAATTAAGAAAGTCTTTTAGTTTCTCAAAGTTACCTAGCTGTTAGAAAAAATATTTAAATTATTTATTTATTCTAATAGATTTTGTAACAGGCTTTCGGGCAACTTTTATTTTTTTTTTTTGCTCCTTTTGTGTGCCAATCACCAGAGCTGTCAGGGCACGTTGAACTTTATTCCAAATACACTTTCTGTATAAAATATCCAACGAATAAACTTAATTTCTCGCAAATTTCTCCACGGGGTCATGATCCCCCCTAAATCCTGATTACTTAACTTGGTTTTTTGTTTCAATTGAGTAATTGAGGTTTAAAGTAAAAATAGAGTAAAATTCGTCATTATGCTGCTGTCAAAAACAACGTAATTAACTTATATTTTGTGGGTAAAAGGCTTAAAATGCCATGTCCTAATACTTGATTTCTAGGTAATTAGAAAATCAAAAACGAAAGGGCAATAGTCATGTACTTAGCTACATATTAGTATCAATTTATCCATTACAGATCGAAAATTGGTGGGTTTAGAAATGATCGATGTGTTCTTTTCTCCTTTTCAAAATTCTACGCTAACAGAACATTTCAAATGCATCTATGTCCATTCCATTTGTTTCCTTCGGGGTACAGTCAACCGTTCAATACAGAGTTAAAATAATAACCTTGACGAATATTAGATGGTTTTTCCATACCTCAGTTAATTCAATATTTATTGCTTAACTGGATAAATTTTGACAATCCTCCTTTATTTCAGGCTTCCTCTTTATTGTGTACCTCGTTACTGGTTTCTTTTATTATTATTACCTTGACCAATTCTTCTTTAAGCGTTACTATCAGAGTTACTTCTTACTCCTCTTAATATCTGATCATATGACATATTGGAATGGATGACTTTTATTATTGAGATAGCGGTAGAGGAATTTTTTAATATCACCGAACTTTAATTTTATCTAAATGAGTTTGGAATGTTTTTTGTATTTATTATTCTCATAAAGTTCGTATCTATAGAATAAATGCAGTATTCTTCACTTAATGGAACATGTGAGTAATTACAAGTGTGGAAAATGGTACTTTTAGCGACAATAGTTGAGTTCGGGAAAACCGTATATTAACATTTTACGCACATGCTAAAGGTTCTTACCATCACTATAATTCTTAAACGCCGATTAGTATCGATTTGAATTTAAGATAAATCATTTTCAACATAGTCTCCATTAAGTTTAGCTACTAGCCAATCCCTGCAAAGCACTAATTCACAGCATATGACTTCATTATCCGAATAAAATCGTTTTCTACGCAAGTTTTGTTCAAGTTTTGGAAACAATCCTTACGTCCTGGAGGCGACATCTGAAGAATAGAGCGGAAACTGAACTAACTCGTAGCCTGCCTGAGCTATGGCGGATCTTTGATTGGGTTTATCTTGATGAAATACAACACTTTAGCATAACTTTCCCAGGAGTTTTTGTTTTATCACCTGACATAATTTCGGAACTAAATAGACATATCGATTACCAAAAATTGCAGAATGTCTACTAAAATTACATATCATAGCTATAAATCCATGACTCATTGAATGTTAATCGTCTTGCAAGAAAATTTCTTTTGTCTTGTCTGTGTTTAAGACGACTGCATGTCTAATAATCATACGTCGATCTTCCAACACGAAATCATGTTGTGTTAGTGGATGTGGGTGCTCCACTTGCATCTTCGTTTGTACACGATTGTCTAATACATTTAAACTCACGACACCATCTTTCCAATATGTCATAGGACTCATAGGATTTTTGTCATTTTACCTTGAGGACTTTTACCTTTTAAATCCTAGTTTTTAGTTAATGCGTGTTGCTCGACACGAACCATTTTGATACTGAGACCATCTCGAACTCAGGTTTCTATTGTAGAATTGCTACAACAGGTTTAGGCTTGTTAGTTTCTAGCGTTAGTCGATACATTAATGAAGTGATGATATGAAATAACTGCTTTGATATAGAAATGGTTAAAAGGCACAGCGCTCGTATTTTATCTTATTGTTTATATTAGTTTTTGTGTTACTTCAACAAATCTTGTGTAAATGTCACATTGAATCCGGAATATTAAAAAATGTTTATATTAAGCTAGAATTGAAAGGAACTAAAAACAATTCGAGCATATCGTTAAAGGTAAACTTGTAAATTGAACATTCCTTCCAAATTCTGTCATATCAAAAATCGAGTTGACAAGTAGTACTTCTCACACGATAGATCGCGATAAAAAGTTATCTTTCCGTATGACGGAAGGAAATATTTTTTACTTTTCAACTAATTTGATGACATCAAGATTTTGGATTTTTCATATTATTCGACATAATCAAATTCCAGTGGGGTCTGTGTTGTTATATTATTAATTTGGGATTGAAATATAATTAAAACTTGAGTTACACTTTCATTTTAGATTTTTTGTGTACGTAATATCCATCCAGTAACCTGATAAGCAATTACTCCCACTCCATTTCAGTTCATTAAATGGTATTCACCGGGAAATTAGAGTCAGAGCGACTACTTCCAGTGAGTAGACGACTTGGGTAGTGTCTTAAGTGTTGTCAGCGAATTCAACACGTGAGTGCAAAATTTATCACAGTATTTTTAAGTAATCAATTAGTAAACTTGATCAATCACAATGTTATTGAATAAAACATAATAGAATTATATATTGAGTTTTCAATGCATAGATACTTTTTTCAAAACATAAACTTAATTTGAAATAATGTTTTCAAACATATATTATTTGAGGGCTTTATTCTCAAGCCCTTAGGACACTTATGGGATAAATTACAAATTGATTTCATTTGATTAAATCTCATCTTTTTTCTCAGTTTGTTATGCCTTGAAAATATAAATATAAAGTCTCTATTCTTCAAACTGAGGGAGTTTTTACCATTTTTTTGGTATTCTATTGAACGTGATCACTTTAATCAAAATTTCAACCAACCAAAAAACAAAAATATTTTATGCACTTCAAGAAATAGAAGTATACTTCTAATATTTATTTTTAGAAAATAACGTGACTGTTTTGAGTTGTAATATTTAAAGTACAACTTCAGTTTCTATGTGTAATTCATTATTTCTACATAATAGTCCAATAATATATTCATCATCTTTTTTCAGTATATATTTCAAAGTATTCTCTTCACTTTTTATTCGATTCTGGTTCAAACATTTTAATATATTATAGTTAAAAGCGACTAATTTTTTGAATTTCATGATTAATTGATATTGTTTTGTTTCTTATCTATTGATGAGCTTCAATATAAATCCTTAATACTGTGTTGTTTGCCCTATGTGGAACTGCAGTACAACAAGAAAATTTATATAAAATATTTTTAGATTTTTAAATCACAAATATAATCTTATAATTACAGAAATCAAAACGTATTTTTAAACTATTCAAATTTGATACGTTTTTAAGATTAAGACAATTCACCAGCATGCGGAATCTACTTCTTCAGTTCCTGCTGATAAGCGTTTCACTACAATCTTACTATAGCTTACTACCACCACCCTTTAAAGGTAAGTGAAATTCTAAGATCGTATTTAATGAATTTATATTATATTTCTATTTTTTCCAAATAATAACAATAACTACCTGTTTGCCATCTACGAGGATGGTCCCAGAATTACCTGGTCTGGACCTAGAGATGGCTGTAGCTGCTCAAAAATACCACTGTATTAGAAAGTACACCATCTATACAGCATGTGTTTCAAATTTTAAGACGCCACGTTGTCTAGTATTTGTTTGGCAGCCAATAGTGAACGTTTTCATTGAATTTGTAAGTATGGAAAAAATAGGTTTTCGTTATGTGTACAATACTTTTATTTGAAAGGCGTTAGCCCAACCAATATAAAATTTGAACTAGATTCTACTCTGGGTGAGACTGTTCCTTCGTTATAAACAGTAAAATATTGGGTAGCAGAGTTTAAACGAGGCCGTACGACCTGCGAAGACCAGCATCGTAGTGGTCGACCAAATGAGGGTGACGACTCCGGAAATGTTGAAGAAAATCCACAAAGCGGTATTGGATGATTGTCGACAAAAGCTGTGCCGCGTTTGCTGACAATGGAACAAAAGCAGCGTCGTGAAGATGTTTACATCGAGTGTTTTGTAATGTTTTACAGAAATAAAGCCGAATGCAGAGACCGTTCCATCTGCAGGGAAGGTCATGGTGAGATGTTATTTGGGATACGCGTGAGATAATTTCCATTGATTACCTCAAAAAAGGAAAAACTATCAACGGAGACTATTATGCGAACTTGTAGTAAAGTTTGAGCGAAGGAATTAAGTATTTGGTTAAGAAGAAAGTGTTGTTTTATGAAGACAATACACCAGCTCACATATGCGTTAGTGCATTGGCCGAAATTAATTAATTAAGGTTTGAATTGTTACCTCATGTACCCCAATCGCCAGATTTAGCTCCCTCGGATTATTTTCTGTTCCCAGACTTTAAAAAATGAAACAATGAAGAGGTGATGTCGGCAATTGATGGCTATTTTGAGGAGCTTGATGATTCTTATTTTAAAAAGGGGATCGAACTTATTAAACATCGTTAAGAAAAGTTAAAGGAGATCAGGTTGAAAAATAAATATATTTTTTTCCACAATTTTTTTGCTTTCTTTTTTGTTCCAGATACTTTTGGGACCATACTCGTATAACTCATTTAGCATCTCTATCTAGAGGATTTAATATAGTATAAATTTTATTTTTTGTAGATTCAAAACTTCGAAAGAAAAAAATTTCAAGTAATTTTAAGCTAACTAAGGAGGATGTAGAAGACGCCATCAACTTCTCATTGAGATATGTGAAAAAACTAGAAGGTTTTGAACAGTCTATATCATGGCCAAGTCGTATAGAACCTGGAACGCCGGTGCACGGTTTATTTTTGTCGCAAGCGCCGGACTTAAAAGCTATAGAAAGAGGCAGACAGGCTCTTGTAGCTACTAAAGCTTCTGCACAACTCGCTTACACTTGCTGTCACGAGTAAGTTACATAATTGAGAAATAAGGCTCAATCTCAAACTTGCTATTGGATTTTATCTCATTTTGAAATTGAAACAATCATTGATTTTGATGAATCAATAACTCAAATAAAATCCATTTACATTTCTGACAATCATACAATTTTACTGAGGCTTCTTTTTTATTTTTATGTTTATTTAAGACTTCTGGTGAAGTAGAAAATATTTGTTTATCATTATATATTTTTAATTTTAGGTCGGGTATGACTTTGGAAACTTGTAGTAATTCTTTGATTCAATCAAACTTCCTACAATCATCTTTGAACGAATCTTGCAGCTATCTGATAAGGAAGTGTATTGTAGAGGAGGCTAGTAATAAATATAGATCAATGAATGGAACGTGTAATCATGTCACAAAAGCGAGTATTGGAGAAGCATTTAGCGCATATGAAAGGTAATTATTCGTAGATTACTGATGATTCAATATAAAAATATCAATACACAAAAACATTAGAAGATTTATAAGCTTAAAGCCAGTCATATTCTGCAATGTTGAATTGCTTCATCTTTCCATTCGTCGTTATAAAAGTACAACCACGTAAATGTTGTTTCTTTAGGTAAAAGAATAACCAGAAATCACGTCATATAAATCGATCTACTGGATATTTAATGACTGTTAATTATTATCACGTAAAAATTTAACTACCTGTGTAATGTGCAACTATGTAATATTACACCGCAAATATTGGCTGTCCCAAGAACTGCAGATAAACATTTTGTGGTGTAACAGTTTGCTGGAATTGTTCGATGACCCAAAGCAAAAAAAGTAGGTTCATAATGCAAGGTTTTAAAGAAGGGATATTTTTAATATGTTTAGGGGTATCCCCTGAATGGAAATCAAAGTGAGTATCATGGAAAGGCGCTCAAGTCAGCTTAGAAAAACACGTTTTATCCAATACCCCGCGAATCACGCATAGTAGGACAAAAATAATAATTACAGCGCTCCAAACTTCTTACAATATTTAGTTTATCATAACGTTAACTATATATTTAGCAAAAACCATATTGTAAAAAGTTTGAAAAGCTATAATTAAAGTTTCAAATAAAAAAGATAGCAAAAACTATTATCTAAGTATATAAATGATGTTTACTATTTTTGTCTTATGATGCGTGGCTCGCGAGATATTCGATAGAACGCGTTCTATAGCGGTTGATACAGGCGCTCCCCATGACGCCCACTTGTATTTACATTCAGGAAACACCCCTGAACGTATTCCAAAAAAATCTGTTTCCTAGAACTTGGCAAATAAAGGTACCCGGCGCTTGGTCTAAAATCTATACCACACAAGAAAACTGAGTAGGTACATTTTTTTGACAAACCTTCGCTTTCACCCCTTTGCTGCCGAATCTTCGTGAATCTACACAAGGATCTCTTGGAGTTTAGGAATATCGAAAAATGTTACTACTTAAAAACATTTCTAACGGTTTAAGCGCCATTCTTACTCTTCTGCCTTTTGGAAATTGTTAATATTTTTACATGAAGATGATCATATAGAATTGAGTCAAAACTTCAAAATTATGTTTGGTGGTATTCAAAAATGCATCCAAAATGCATAGATGGCCCTGTACAAAATATAATCTGCAGATTAGTGGTTTACAATGATAACTGAGTTCGAGGGTAACAATCCATTCGAGTAAAATATTAATAAATAAAACCAAGTTAAAATTTCTTTTTTAAACCACACATTTGATCGTTAAAAATAATTTTAATAAGAAATTCTAATAATAAGAAAGGTGGAAGTATATTGTGAACATATAGGTACAAAACCGTAAATGAAAGAAATTATTACTTTTTAATAATTAGCTGAAAACTCCAAAATCTTTTGGTGATATTATAATTTTTTTTTTCCTTGTGACACAATATATTAGTGAAATTTTTACATTTCATTTAAAAGTTGTACAAACATCCTGTTTCATATAAGAAATGTGTGAATTAATTCAAGCGATATCATTGAATATTTCATCAATTTTTTATTGAATCATGTATTATCAAAAACAAGAAAGTATGAGAAATTTTTAGTTAATAGGTTGATTAAAAGTTATTAAAAATATGATTAGAAAATTCCATCTAAGCAGACAAACTAACAAATTAAGTTAATAGACCAGGGTCGATAATTTTTGAAACCAAAAAAAATAATAGTACGATAAAACCCATTGAAAAAGGAGGAAAATATAATAAACATAAAAGAAAAAATAATTTACGGGCGATCTGAGGTCGGGAGGGGGAAGGGTGTGAGTTTTAAGGGTATAAAACAGTTTATCTTGATTTCTGGAAAAACTATCTTATCGAAGAAAGTCAAATAGTAAAGTTGTTGGTAATAAAAATATCTACAACTTTTGTTATCAAATTTTTTTCATAAAACCTCAAAATTTATTAAAAAAATTTCAAAAACCAAGTTCTTGGCTTTTCATTTTTATCTTCTGGTGAAAATGTACCGTTGTATGTCCCAAATACACTGTAATTCATTTGGTATCAAATCTTTATTTTCTAACCTTATTTTGACTTGATATGAAAAAAACAACCTAATTTTCAATCGAAAATTCTCCCGGCAAAATATCAGCTTTTTTGAAAAGTCGGTAATATTTTTGTTCGTTAAAATCTCTACTTTCTGTAGGCGTGAAAAAATATTACCATCACCATGGTAAATTTGGTAAATATCCAAAAATTGTACGTAATGATTAAATCAAATTTTTTTCGTTTTTCTTGCGAAATTTCTGAGATGGTAATATTTTTTTACACCATCCAGAAAGTAAATATTTCAATGAACAAAAAACTCACCAACTATTTCAAAAAAGCTGATATTTTGATGGTGCTTTCTCAATATTAAGTCAAAATAAGGTGAAAAAAAAATAAACATTTCAAATCAAATAACTTACAGTGTGGTTGGAAGATAAAAAGTTACGCTTTCATCAAATTTCGTGAAAAAATAATGTTTTTGTAAAAGGTAAAAATAAAAAACTAAATTGGTTTTTTGAATTTTTCTTGTAGTTTTGCCGGAAATTGGGTTAAATAGTTTTTAGTTTTTTAAAAGGCTTCTACCCTTAAATAAATGTGTTAAAGCCAACAAGTTGCATCCCAGGTAGTACAGACAAATACCCAGGAATATACATGTCGTACGTTTCTTATATATCTAGATATTATTAGTGAATGTTGAAAAACGAACGAGAGTTAAAATGAGAAAGTATTCGAATGACAAAGAGGGTAATATGCGTTTGGTGAATCAGTCCGGTAAATAATAATCAAAGTTCTAAATTCTACACCCCAGATTAAAATATATATTTTATCTCGGTAACCAGTAAAAACAATGAAAGTAGGTACCCACGCAGTGCTCTTCACTATCTAATACACAATAAAACTGACAATAGTAGTCAAGTATACCTGCTTGAGGGACCGTACTAATCCCTACTACCATTATATAGTAACGCGCATTGACGGGCGTGGCAATTTCACATTCATTCCTGTATTTGCCAAAGTGTACGTACAATTATTAAATGAACTTTAATCTCATTGACTAGAGTACGCTCACATGCGGGAGATCCCAGGTTCAAGTCGGGCTGAAGATATTTTTATTCTACTTATGTACTAATAATTATTTTTAGGTGGCATTTATACATGCCGGAGAGAAGATTTGTTTTGTTAATTCGTTTTAATCTTGTTTAAAATGTTCAAAATAATGATAAATATATAATATATTTTATAACAAAAATTACTATTAAATTCCTGAAATTTAATCAAATTTACGCTATTAGAAAAAATATTGTATGCTATTCGTGTGTAAAGACACTTTTTCGATTCATGTGATTGTCGCGTTCGTTGAAAAAAGGCTACTTTACACACTTGTTACATAAATAACTATTTGAATGAGAAAGTTACTAATTTTCATGAAAAATAAAATTCTTAAATCAATCATCAACTCTTCTTGGAAATTCCTTAAAGATAATAAAATTAAGACCTATTTGAGAACTACTATTTGTCTTAAAAGCTGTGTATACGTAGATAATCTGGGATTAAGTTGCAATTCAAAACAACGTATTTTCGTTTAAGGTTATTGGATGCAGATTATTTGAATTTTTTCGACGTTCCAAAAAGATCTGTTACAAAAATGCCTCTACCAAGCGCTAGAAAAATTAGTACAGATGTAGTAACTGTTGAAAAAGATCCTCTCACGTCACTCACCGTAGCCTTTACTGTGTTTGGACAGTTTATTGAACATGATTTAAGTCAGTTTGCATCTTCAGTTATGAGTAAGTAATTAAGAACGACACAGAAGTTCTTTTATTTAAATAAATTTGTTCTGATATATAAAATGGCCCTTTATGATAATAGAGGTTGAAGTAACGTTCTATTTTATATGTAAATAAGTTTGTGAAATGGGAAAATTGATTGTGACTTAATGACTTGACGTTTCGTTTCCACTATAATTACTAACGCATTTGCTATGAACTTACTATGATTTTATTTGTTACCAGCACACAATATTATCCACAGTTCACACTTTTATTTTTTCTGGTGCTTAGTAATGTTTTCGCATTATGGAAATTATATCTATTCTATTATAGTCGGGGAGCTGGCTACATAAAACAGCATCGATAATGTACACGACGTTTGAGCTTGGAAACGGGGGCCCGTAATTAGTACATCACCAAACGGCATATCTGGCACTCTGTACAGGTCAGATATGAAAATGCCAGCCGGGTTTCCCGGGCGAAAAAATGGGCAGTGAGATCCGGAATAGCATTGCCTTCAACGAATATTTTGTTCAAGTTCAGCCTCTGATGTCGATATGACTTTTTTTGCTCAACAGCAGCGCTACTTTGTTCTTGTTTTGTTTTTTTTGAAGCCCATATTAAATGAACTGAATGCATGCAAGTGAAAAACTCAACTGTCAAAATAGTTTACTCGATTTGTAAATGGCCACATATCGGTTTTTGACACCCATTAACTATCCGAATCGATTAGATATCTTTGTCTTTAATAACCATTGAATGAGCTGTGTGAGTCCACCTACCGCAGTCGAAGGAATATACCTTTCCGTTTCGAGAGCACACCACATAATAGCGTCACGAAAAATGAAAAAAATAGCTTCTCTTCTTTGAGTATTTAACAAATATTATAATGAAAATTCTCTTGAATTTGTAGTATAATATATAATTTATCAACATTTCAGTGAATTTCAACAATTCATTTAGTTGTTGTGATGTCACCGGCTTTGATATGGCACCAAGGTACAGGCATCCTTTTTGTATGTCAGTTTCTGTGCCAGATGATGACATTTTTTATTCCAAAAGAAGAGTAGAGTGTATTAGTTACACTAGATCATTTCCTGCGATGAGATCTGATTGTTCAATGGGATATTTGGAACAGGTAATCAGTATTTCAATATATCGTCAATAATTATTGCTTATTTGATTATAAAGTATGCTCAAATGTGATAGTTTGAAAATTAATAACCGTTATCTATAATTCTTAATATTCATAATTTGGTAAGTGTGCATATAAAATTGCGCTCCTTAGACACTTGAAGTTCTATTAGCGTATCAAATTATTTACTTTTATTTTATTTTGATGTGACTCTAGCGACCATAAATATGATTATTTATAGCTTTTAAGTACAATAGGATTTTGCTAATTAAAGCGGTTTGTAAACAGATACCAGGTTCTTAATATTTCGCCATCCGTCGAGTACGGTAGTGGTAGTTTTTTTACAAAGTAGATTTAATGTTTTAATAACCATAATCAAAATAAATTTTGAGTAGAAAACACAATTCCATGTAAAAAAACATTTTCCCCAAGGAAACTAGATCAACAACACAAACAAAATAATTGATCTCAAATGAGTACTAAATAGACTGAATAACCATGAGTCTCAAAGTGAAATTCTCAGATTTTGTAAAGTAATCTTCAATTTACAATACTAGCAATGAGTATCTACGACAAAATATCAATAAGATAAAGAAGAATTCCAGACACAATTGAAATCTATAAAGCCAATCAGAGCTGGGAACTTTTTGGCGCTAAGTTTATTGGAAAATGTCGTCGTCGTCAATGACGAATTGCTGTTGTTACTTACCGTCATTAGAAAAAGACGACGTCGAAGGAGAATAAATATTCAACGTGAATATTGAGTACACCCTTATTGGCGCCAAAATATTGAAAGTAGCCATAGCTTTTGGATCACCCAGAAAAGTTCCAGAAGGGTATACACTATTTAATTACAAATTACTAATAACAAATTCAAGCTATTCAAAAAATTACATTCCGCACTTGACAATTCAGTACACCGTGGCCATGTGAGTAGGGAATGTGTTCTGCGCTAACTCAAGATGCACGCTGCGGCCGACCGATCGGTTCCTAGTGGTGCTGCACGCTGCATGCGACTAGCACACGAGCTGCACGATGCTAGTCGCACCGTGCGAGATTTTGTGGGCAAATTGTCGCAATCTGAAAGATGTATTAGGAGCCTTGTGGACAAAAATAAAATTTTCTAATACAATTACTTTGATTTATTTGTTTTTGCAGTTGAACTTGCATAAAACGCACATGTTTAAAGAAGCACACGCCAATATAACTGATGTCTTTCCAAATTTGATACCTGGTGAGCACATTCTCGAAAACTAAAAGTGATTATAGATAATTATTGATAATTTTCAATGAATCAGACTTACCTCAACACCATATTTTTTCCTTTTTGTCCTTCAAAATCTATACTGAAACATTTTATATGAATTATATTGATACATTCCCAATGTCATATATTTTTATATATTTCAGCAAAATCAAGCTACACATTATTTAGATGGATCCCAAATATATGGAAATTATTTAGAAAAATCTATGCAACTTCGTTCTAAGCAAAAAGGAAAATTAAACACAAACGATAATAACTTATTACCATTTGTCGATGAACCCAAACAGAAATGCCAAGTACATTCAGAAACTGATACTTGTTTCGTTTCTGGTGATCCACGTGTTAACATGCATCCTCAATTAAGTATTATGTATACGATATGGGTAAGAGAACATAACAGAATAGCTGAAGCGTTGTCAAAAATTAATCCGGATTGGGACGACGAGCTGCTCTTTCAAGAAGCTAGAAGAATCGTTATTGCTGAGATGCAACATATTACCTATCAAGAATGGTTGAAGAATTTATTGGGTGAGAATAAACTGGAGTTTAAATGGTATACTATATATACGAAATGGTTTTCTTCTTCCTTTCTCGGCCTAATGTTTCTTAGCATTTCTTGCAATGTGCAATTCTTTACACTACCACAACTTTTTCCACTCATATTTTTCTTTATTGAGATTTTTTTCAGGAACTTGTATGCGAAAAGTTAAAGCAAATTATATTATCTTGAATATATTTTCAATATATTTATTAAATTTGTTACCACGCCCATTTTAAATTTATTTGTGATCTTCTGTATACATTTATACTACTTTCTTAGATACACGAATAGTAGAATTAAGATATTTTTCATTTCATTTGTTGTCCAGCGTAGGCAATATCAAGTAGATTAACCACGTACATTATTATTGTTATAAATTGATACTTTCAGTAACATATCTATTGCCAACAAGTAGAACAATATTTCAGCTATTTTTCAACCCAGTACCTGTAGAATTGAGACGCGCGTCGTATCATGGTGTCAACTTTTGTCTCCCTCTGTCGTGATAATCTGCTGTCTGTGAATGGAACAAGCGTGTGACAGACAAATCATGCAACGTAATCGTAACGCAATTGATCTCCATTACTCGCTGACCAAGAACCGACCAAAGGAACCTCGCTGGAGGCAGAAGAAGGAATGAGAGCTTCCATTTCAGACCACTGCTTTCTGCGTCAGAGCCGACCAAACGAACCTCGCTGGAGGCAGAGTGAGGAATGAGAGCTTCCATTTCAGACCACTGCTTTGTGTATCAAGAGCCGACCAAACGAATCTCGCTGGAGGCAGAGTAAGGAATGAGAGCTTCCATTTCAGACCACTGCTTTGTGTATCAAGAGCCGACCAAACGAATCTCGCTGGAGGCAGAGTAAGGAATTAGAGCTTCCATTTCAGACCACTGCTTTGTGTATCAAGAGCCGACCAAACGAATCTCGCTGGAGGCAGAGTAAGGAATGAGAGCTTCCATTTCAGACCACTGCTTTGTGTATCAAGAGCCGACCAAACGAATCTCGCTGGAGGCAGAGTAAGGAATTAGAGCTTCCATTTCAGACCACTGCTTTGTGTATCAAGAGCCGACCAAACGAATCTCGCTGGAGGCAGAGTAAGGAATTAGAGCTTCCATTTCAGACCACCGAGGAACATATCCGACTGAAATAGATTTGTTAAGCATGCGCAAGTCACAGGGCTTTTTTCTACTCAGATTTTCTTGAAAAAATAGCTATTTCCTTTATCCATTATAATCCGCCGTCATATTTCATTATCGGTGCTAAATATTTGCGACTCTTGACTTGTGCTTGTGATAAAAACTGGACATGTCCATTGTGATCGATTGGTCATTATTGTTTTCGAATCACTATCTGAAATCGGAAAGATTGTTGAGAATAATTTATATGTTTCAGATGAAAAATATATTCATTCCATTGAGAAAAATCCAGAGTATTCGGAAGATATAAATCCATCCGTTTCCAACGAGTTCGCTACAAGTGCAATAAGATTTCTGCAAGCAATGTTTTCAGGAAACATAAGGTAAACACTTTTTTAATTCTCTTCATACTATTGGTATAAATATTTCGACCTTCATAATCTACTGATCCTAACTAACTATAATTAATCATGCTTTGACAGAATGAATAGTGATTGTCATGATGATCGCCACCAAAAAACTGGGATAATGCAATAACTTAATATAGCTCTCAATGACCACTCACGAAGAATAATATTTTTATCCTCTTTCTTATTTTAACTACTTACGAGAGTCGTCTTTTCTTTCAACCTCCGTTAGTCTACAAATAAAAGACAAGTTCATATCAAACAATAATTTTATTACCAAAAGATTGGGAATTTTCGACATTATCATCGAAGAGAGACATTTGTCATATCTGTGGACAAGCTTTACAATAGCCCAACCGTTCAGTAACAATAAAATACAAAACAGACCTTGAAACTTCTGGAAATTCCGTAGACAAAACAGTAATGGTGAATATGCGGTTTTATTTAACCATTCTGTCAACTCGTTGAACTAGGTCATCTGAAACGGCAGATTTGCGTTCTTGGCCCTTTTCATCATGCACGGCCATCTTTAAACTTTCGACACCATTCACGCAAAACACCATCACTATGGTCTTCAGCCTGTAGAAAACGAATCACACTTCGCAATTCACACTTGACGGGAGCATCAATAATGGCAGACATGTTTACGTAGCTGTAGCACAACGCCGACTGACGTCTGAATGTCAACAATAGCGGAGTGTGTATTCAAGAGCTAGGCAGTCGCCTACAGCGCATGCCGCTTAGCGTCTGCATGGAGCGATCGGAGGTTGAACAAAAACGATCCTCGTACATCTATTCCTTCTTATCCGGTGGCTTGTTTTAGACTTTAGAGGAACTTCTGTAAAAGGATCATGCGCTTTCTGTACAACGATACACATGCGCACAAATATAAAGGTGCTACTCTTAACACGCCTCTTTACATTTATATTGTACTCACATTAGTCTTAGATTCAATAAGATTCAAAATTTTTCGAATTTGTCTCGGTACAATGCCTTTTTGAAAATATCATCAGTATTTTCATCAATATCAACCTTGATAATCTTTTTTTATACATTCATGAACGTAATGATAATGAAACCTCTATATATTTTGAATTCTTTGTAGAATTACCATTTTTTGAGACATCGATTGCACCAGAACTGTTTTCAATCGGTTTTATTAATTTAACATTAAAAGTGTTTAAAAATTCTATAAAAAAATTTGATTCACTCACTGCTTCTGACCGGCGGGTGTAATTTGGGCGCTAATCATCCTTCTTTACCTCTCTGACCAAGAAGGGTAGATAATCCGACATGTTTTTTCGGCGCTAAGAAGTGCAGTAGGTCGAGTCATAAAATAACCCAATAGAGGGAAAGTTGATAGATTTTTAAGTAGGTTAGGTTAGGTTAGGTTAGGTTATGCAAATCTCTTATTTTATATGTAATATGTACTTAAGTACTAAATAAAAATATAAAGAAATATAAAATTTACTTTATTCTGTAGAATGTTACAAAAATGTTGTGAGGAAATTTTATTAAGGGCAGATTTTTCATTTAAAAAAAGTGCAAAGTAGCCCCCTTTAACGGTAAATTTTTTCAGACCTTAAGTGATAATAGGAAAATCTAAAAATACAAAAATATATCTTATTATAAATGTCGGTGATTTAATAAATAACTGTATTTCATAAATCATGTACTTCAGTCGGTTAGCGCCCAAAATACACATAGGATTAAAATGACCCTTCGGTCTTGGCGCCTAGTTTACATGTTGTAAAAAGTATTTAATCCTTTAGCGCCCAAATTACATCCGCCCCTTCTGACAGAGCTACATATTCTACAATCGTCTAAGCCTTTATTACAGATTTTTGTTTTCTTAATTCCCAATATGTTACATTTCGAGATAATCTAATTACATAATAAGTAGTAGATTTTGTATCTATAATATCTCCAGCCCAATCGACATAAAAATCAATAACATTCACATTTCCATTCTTCTTATAAATTAATTCTAAATTTCTAGTATAATTCGTGAATCATATTCAAAATGTGTTTCGTTATAAAAGTTTTGAAATCTACTTAAATAATTACCACTAAAATTTATATCACGTCTCGTAGCCGAGCTTATATATAATAAAGCCCCAATAAAATTTCTATACTTTATATTTTTCTCGTAATTATCAGATTTTTGAATTTTTAAATTAACTTCCATTGGTGTATTATATAGTTTCTATATTATTGATAATGACTCAATATATTTGGTTTGGCTTAATTTCATTTCCTTACGATAAAGATCAAAATTTATGGACTTTATGGACATACGTAATCCTCATTGAAAATTCATTACGTATAATATGGAAAATATACTTAAATATAAGTTCTGATTTCGCAACTTGAAATACCTATAACTCAGAACCGAATTTTTTGGAACATGTTCTTAACTTGTCCAATAACATTTGTGTGGTGCGATTCAATTTGAGCGAATCTTCAAACTACAGACTTGGACTTAACAGCAGGGCTCACTGCTCACTGACTCTTCCTTCCTTTTTCATTTTTAGATCCGTTTGCCTAATTCGTAAGCACGATTATCCAATTTCAGAAAGATCATTGCACGGCTATCCTCTTAGGAACGCGAATCACGACCTTTACCTTCCTACTCAACGTTCAGAATTAGTTAAGGGCTCAATATTTTACAATTCAAAAAAATACACAATCACTTGCCAATTGTAATCAAATCGATATCATCTTTAATCGTATCTTTATTTAGTTATTTTTATGTTTGTTTTTCAGTTTTTACAAGCTTTTGTCTAGAAATTGCAACAATTTTTTGACAATAAAGCATTTCTTTCCCTTTACTCAATCTACTGTTGTTTAACTTTGGTGGAGATAGGGTAAATGTAGCTCCGAAATTATGGTTATTAAGAATAGAAAATACTATATAAACAAATTACAAAAATCATGTAAGCCGTTTCTCAATTATTTGAGGTGTTGGAAATAACATAAGTAAAACATAAGTTAAGCGATATTATGCTTAAAGCTTGAATATAAATAAGTACTAATCATTACATCACATTCCTTTTCTAGCTATATCCTAAATATTGATTAAAGTGAAATCAACCAAAATACTTATTTGAATATCTACTCATGTTTAATACGATTGTGTTAGTCTACTCTATATGTGGCTCATTCTCTTCATATTAATTATCTGTTTGTAATTAAAAGTGAAATACTTTTGTTTCAGTGTTGTGAATAGAGAGAGAGTACTACTTTCTATTCTGAAACTGTCCGATCATTTTAATAAACCCGGCGTTATAACACAGGAAAATATGTTTGATTACATTCTGAGAGGTATGGCTACTGGTCTTGCTCATAAAGTTGGAGTTAATCATGCTAAAGATGTGAGTACAAGAGAAGATTAAATTAAAATGTTAAAAGTCTACAGGATAATCCGTAACCAAATTAATATCTGACGTAACTTGTGGACAGAGTGAAGTAAAAAAAAATATTGGAAATGTCTCTTACAGAAATGAGAAAACTGTCAAAAAAAACGAAATTTATAATCAATTTTACAAAATTTTATTATAATTAATTTTTTTTAACACTACATTAACTCAAGGCTGGCGGCTGTATCGCCATCACAATATACGAGGATGTATTGATATCTAGTTAGCTTAGACCAATTCCATGAGTAAACAAAATATTGCGTTACCATAGCAACGAACAATAAATTATTAGAAGTGTCAGTGCAGAGTTACGCAATAAATTAAAAGAAAAAAGATGTCCACCGAAATTGTGAAAATCGAAAAATTGGAGTATCGAGCCATCATCAAGTACCAGTATTTAAAAGGGTTAAGAGGTAAGCAAATTTACGAAGATATGCTTAATACCCTTGGTGATCAATGTCGTTCGTATGCGACCGTGAAAAATTGGACTGCAAGCTTCAAAGGAGGTAAATTTTCCATTGAAGATGATGACCGATCGGGAAGGCCAGTTTCTGTGTCAGTCCCCGAAAATATGGATGAAGTTCATGACATGATTTTATCAGACTGTCGAGTTGGGCTAAAACGGATATCTGAAGCACTGAATATTTCATACGAACGCGATCATCATATAGTTCACGTCAATTTGGACATGAGAAAAATTGCTGCAAAATGCAAATTAAAAACGATGTAGACTTCTTAAATCGAATTGTTACTATGGATAAGACTTGAGTACATTTCTTCGATCCAGAAAGAAAGCAACAATCGATGGAAAGGCGACACTCTGGTTCTCCAAGACCTAAGAAGTTTCGTGTGCAAAAATCTGCTGGAACAGTTCTTGCTTCGGTTTTTTGGGATTGCCATGGAGTAATCATGATTGATTTTTTGGATAAGGGTGGAACAACAATCAGAGATTAATACTCGACATTACTGACCACTATATGGGAAAAAATTAAAGAGAAAGCTATCCAAAGGTGTTTTGTTTTTGTAGGACAACGCTCCTGCACACAAATCTCATGTTGCCATGCAAAAAATTCGTAATTTATGGTGTGAATTACTAGAACACCCCGCTTATTCACCAGATTAGGCTCCGTCCGACTATCTTCTCTTTCTACAACTGAAACAAAGTTTAAAAGGTCGTAAATTTTCTTCCAACGATGAGGTAATAAAAGATGTGGAGGTCTGGTTTGCAGAGCAAGAAGAAACATTTTTTTTTGAAAGGTCTAGAGACGTTGCAGGTTCGCTGTAATAAATGTATCTAATTAAGAGCAGAATATGTTGAGTAATAAAATATTTTGACATTGAAATTTTGTTTAGTTCTATAGTAGGCGAAGAATTTTTCAATATATCCTTGTATTATGCTGCGTAGTACCCAGTGCTACAAAGGTTAAATTTGGAACTTTTACGAAACGTATACAAACATCTCAGAATATATTTTGTAGAGAACATATTTTTATGATCATAACAAAAATATGTTGTTTGTATTAATAGAATATGTGGACGCATCAGCAAGTGGGTGATTCCGTTCTAACTGTGATTTTTTGTATTCAAAATCTCAAGATTTTAAAATTTAACTTTTCTAACTTTTTTATGCATATTATTCATCTATTTTACTGTAAAAATAAAACTCTAAGAGGAATTTACTACAACTTCAAAGTATCACGAGCAAGACACAAATGTCGGATTTTGAGTTCCACGGTACTGACTCATTTATCCACGGTACTGACATGGTAACTTAAGATATTAAACAACAAGTGCATCAATTTTCCTCAGTTTGATCATAAACATTAGAATTTATAAGGTAATTAGTTTAAATCATTTGTTACGACAAAAAAAATTAATAATTTATCGGTAAATTCTAGGAATGGACATGACACGGTACTGACATGGTAACTTAAGATATTAAACAACAAGTGCATCAATTTTCCTCAGTTTGATCATAAACATTAGAATTTATAAGGTAATTAGTTTAAATCATTTGTTACGACAAAAAAAATTAATAATTTATCGGTAAATTCTAGGAATGGACATGACACGGTACTGACATTCAAGTGATGTAGTATAAGTTTTCTTTAAGTGGCAAGTTATATTGTATAAAAATAATGTTTAAATATCTTAAGAATTATTCAATTAACACAAAATTTTTATTAATTGATTATTAATTAATGACTAGTACAAAAAAACAATACAGGACATTGAATATCACAGTTAGAACGGAATCACCCAAGTAGTTCGAGGACTCTTGTTAAAGGTGGCAAAAGTGCTTAAATACTTTGAAATAGGTAGAAGGCGTAAGTGTTAGATGGAATCTTATGAGATTAGTTGAAATGAAGCATTAATGAAACGCATATTCTTTTTTCTGCTTGTTTAATTCTTCTATTCAAATTCATGTTTTCGTGCGAAGGCCTTTGTTTTATTAACGAGCTTCTGAGGAATTGTGTAAATGTAAATTAACTCAACCTCTCTTCGTTGAGCATAATTTACAGTGTAAACAAACAACAATAGTCACTTTGCGAGGACACCATTTCGAATCATTAAATTATATCGATCTTTGAACGAGATTAAAAAAAAATTGAAAAGAGTTGTAGAAGTACTGTAAATTGAATTGCAACAAAATAATGAATAATGAATATCGCATAAAAAAGTGTGTTCTAAGGACTGTAAAAAATCTCGGGAATTAATTGAATGTGAACACTTTTAGAATGTTATAATTTGATCAGAAATTTACTAGCCTCCATTAGCTCAAGTTTCTTCATTAGAAGGTCCGAATCTGAAAAAGTGTTGAATGTAAATTTCCAGAAATGAAATGAGGAATAATAGTTTGATTTTTTTCAGTATATTAATGAGTTTTTAACTGACGAGAAGAAAACTGAATTTGAAAAATGATCTATGTTTTATTGAGCATTCAATTACATTGCAAAATAGTAGTTGCTTGGATGTGTTTTTCTAGTATATTTCAGTTTGGTAACCCTTCTCTATATCTCTCGGAACACGGTCGAAAGTTTCATCTAGATCTATAAATGCACTATTCTGTATGCATCTACTAATTCAAAAATGCTATGATCATGTCTTGGTTTGATTTATAAACTACAAAAAGCGTTTGACTCCATTCATCATGACCTACTGTTTGACATCCTAAAGGATTTTGATATAGATAGTAAAGACATCAGGGATGCATACTGAAAAAGTGTTGAATGTAAATTTCCAGAAATTAAATGAGGAATAATAGTTTGATTTTTTTCAGTATATTAATGAGTTCTTGACTGACGAGAATTATGGTTACGATTTATTGAGTATAGATATCCAAAGAGGACGAGATCACGGACTGCCGAGTTATACATTCTACAGGCAACATTGCGGACTACCTAAAGCCACTCTATTTAAAGACTTTTTAGATGTTATGTCAAATGAGGTAATTATCATTAGTAATAATAATGGTATATTACTTTATTCATCACTGTTTTGCTTTAGACTGTTCAAGCTATATCGAAAGTATATTCCCACGTAGATGACGTTGATCTATTGATTGGTGGTCTCTTAGAACAGCCTGTAAAAAATTCTCAGCTTGGTCCAACGTTTTCATGTATAATTGGAGATCAATTTTATCGAACGAGACGTGGAGACCGTTACTTTTATACTAGTACTAATCAACCTACTCCGTTTAGTGAGTCACAAGCTGCTGAAATAGAGAAAGTCAGCCTTGCAAGAATTTTTTGCGATAACTCCAATATAGATAAGATACAACGTAAAGTATTTGAACAAGTTAGTCCAAGGTATGTAGATTTACGATTTGAAAATTTGTTTAAAAAATGAGAAAATTATATTAATTTAGTCAATTACTTTCCATTATTATTGTATTGTACTGACTTACGCTTTTAAATGAATTTTCTCACAGTTAAATGTCAATTAGAGGTTGACCAAAAGGCTTTGAGCTCTAATAAGGATACTTTCTTCCGTTTTGTCAAATTTATAAAAAATATTTTTATGTATCTTTAGAATAAACTTGTTTTTCGGATGAAAGTCATCACTAGAACCAGATTAATTGCCTCTGGCTTCTGGTTGTACTTGGGCTACCAGTTGCTATTCAAAAACTATACTGGATAGCAATAACACTTACTTTTCAAAATTTTCACCAAGATATCGAACGTAGGCATACTTTTATCCTTTCAAAGCCATCCGCGTGAATTATCATGGCTCTAAATGGTCAGAGCCTCTGTTGTCACGGGTACGAACAGCAGCTTCTTTTAGAGGGCAGCGGTCAGCGGTATAAATATCTCTAGTATACAAAAACTATTCTAGTAGTGCGAAAAAACTGATTCACTTACATAAATACCTAATTCAGTATACGTTGCTGATTTTTCACGCAGTTTCCCTTTGAAATAATCTACAAGAAGTGACAAGACGATTGACTTGACATGCAGCTGGATTATCTTCTTGAGCTAAATGGAGTAAGTTCCCAAGTCTGGAACCATCGAAGAGATTTCTTTCTTTTTCTACCAAATGACACTTCCATTAAGCAAATATGAGCCGAGAACAGTTACTGGTATGCTCATTGGTTACTGCCTGGTGAACTACCATATGGATAATATCAGAGACAGCTCTAGTCAATTCTGCAAGGAACCAAAGGAAACAGCCGAACACCTCCTCCGTGAGTGCGAAGCACTTCTTAGCAAAAAAGCCAAAAGAAGTAGCTCTCTATGTATAAGAATACTTGCCTTGGATAATAGAGAATTAGTCGCGTATTATTTTCAAAAGAATCTATTGGCATATCTGTAGGAATGCACCTGACAGAGTTTCCAAAAAACCATGTTGTACCATTCACTCTGTTCGAATGGTTACAGCTTATATTGTCGAGGTTCAAACTGCACGATTTGTTTGGTCTGATTGCAATCCAGATTCAAATCAGATATATCAGGAAACAGAAAATATTTCACAGGATGTTATTCAACATTTGATTCATACCATATCCAGCCTTTTATAAGCTAATATCAATGCCAGGGGAATGAATATTGCCGATTGTTATTTCTTACTTTATATCAACTAAAAACATGATAAAAGTTTAAAATTTCCTTCATTTCCTTAAGAATCTTTATTATTTTTGTATATCTGAATCTTTTTCCTTTGGAAAAAAAATAACTAGTAATTTTGATTTTTTGCTTAACTCATAGTTTTTAGTTAAAGTTGTTTTTATTGACTCATATTTTAGCAATCCATTAACGAGCTGTACTTGTGATCGTATGCTAGAAATAGATCTGAATCTATGGAAAGATACAACAGAAAAGAACTCGACAAGTTAAGTTTTAAATCAGCTTTGGGCAATTTTAATGCAAGACTGATGTGCAACTTAACGATTCCGTTTACTTAAATCCTTTTTATATATACTGGTTTACATAATATTATACCATTATTATTTAGACACATTTTGAAATTTTGTAATTGCTTGAATAAAAATAAAAATGACAACTTTGCTTCATTAGTGTATCAAATTCCTCTCCTTTCCAAACATATCCCATGATTTTTGATTAACGATAGACACTGTATTTTAATAATTATTGACCGTGCAACAACGAAAAACAATCTCATATGGGATATTATATTTAAGATTATTTTTCTATAATAAATTTGTAGTGATAGTATAAGAAAAATAGTTTATCATACTTTTTCCGTAATCGTATTATTGAGAAATGTGTGATTTGAGAGACACACTAAAGGTTTCCGTAGAGCTCAATTACTTGTCAATGGAAATAACATAAAGAGAGTCAATAAATTTAAATGTTAAATGAAAAATGGGATTGCGTGAGGAAGTTAAAACCCCGGATAGCAATTGCAAAAACAGCTTTTACAAAGTTTAATCCGCCGAGAAGTCCCCCTAAATCTTAGATTGAGGGTGATAAAATGTTATATTTGACCAATCCTTTTGAATGGTGTGGAGACGTGGTCCCTGAAAGTGAGATCCTTAAACAGAATAGAAGCAATGGAAATGTGGCTGTTGGTCAGACTTCTGCGGATCCCATGGAACGATCACTTGAGTAATGAGGAAGTACTGAGGAGAGCGGGTATGGAAAGAGAACTGATCGCGGTAATTACACAACGAAAAGTATCTTATTTAGAACACATCCTGCGAGGACCGAGATATACAACTCTCAAGCTCATACTGATGAGAAAGATCGATGGAAGGGGAGGACCAGCGCGTAAACAACATTCCTGGCTACGGGATATAAAAGAATGGTGTGGCATTCAGGGTGCGGTAACAATTTTTCGTCCTACAGAAGAGGGTTGCCTTCAGATAATAGATTAGAAGTTTTGGACAAGAGAACACCTACACGCTGTATGGTACTTGAATGGTACTTGAGGAAGAAGAATAAATACTTGCTACACTTTGACATTTATGTTCTTAGTTTTCTTTATAAATTGTTTTATTGTGAAGATGTGACCATGTTTTTCTTTCCTTAACCCGCTCTAAGCTTCTTCTAACTGTGGCTCATATAATTTTGATATAATACTTAATAAAGCTCGTAATTGTTTCATCTTGTCTCCTTCTATTTGAAAGTGAACAATAACACCTATTTCTCAATCTGTTTTTACTATTTCTGCCCATATTTTTCAAATTTCTACCGTAACTTCATCATGTGTACCTTTACTTTCTTGTTTTATAATGGCATCTGTTATTTCCTCTGATTTTATAACGTCCTCTTGTAAATCATTTGTTCTCAGATCATGCCTCATTTACTCTTAAACGATTTGTCTAAGAACCTAGAAAATTGACAACATATTTGACCGTATATCCTTGCATGTTATATCCAGAAGATGTCGAGCTTCGAATCAGACTTCGCAATCGATATTATTTTCCTATTAATCGCCATCTTTCGAATATCTATTGAGTTAATGGTTTAGTTCCACGGTTGGTGTAGTAGACTACGTTTTCGAACTACATCTGTGTAAAGAACTTGTTAAACCTGATTAATTTGAAAAATTTAATTTAAAGTAGGCAAAAATCGAGTGCAAAGGTTCCGTTACATGCTCACCTGGTAATCTTAGTAAAGAAAATCGTACGAACGTATAAAATTATTGTAGTGTCATGGATCGTTGATGATTCTGCCAAATTTCAAATTAATCTGACGCTTTGAAGTGGGAGAAAATCGATTTCAAAGATTTTTTTTTATTTTAGATACATACATACAGGTAAAGCTTACATAAAACACGTTAAAAATGGTATTCTACGAAAACTTAGAATGTCTGTAGTTAAATATTAGCCTTTAAATTATGAAACAATGAAAATCAGTATAATTTTTTATTATCCATTCATAATATTCCATAATAAATAATAAAAGCATAGAATTTCTTACACCGTCATATAAAACTCACAAATTAGCTACCATACTGTAACAAATAAATGATTTGTGTATTTTTCTGAGTATTATTTATAGTTAATGAGACTCGTATAAATGTCCCGTTGCAAATTGAATTTTACTGTCGGGTTTAAAATGTTCGAATACAATAATGCTGTTATCTCCTTCTTGTAATAACGGTGCTGGTAAGTATAAGGTTTGAATCGGTCCCATTCTAGCATATCTACCAATAACAAATCCATTAACTATAACTATTCCTTTTCTCCAATTTCGCATATTCACATAAGTGTCTTCCGGCTCACCTTCTATATTTAAAATTCCTCGATATAAAACAGGTCCAACAGTATTTTCATCATAATCATCATTGAAATTCAAATTATAATTCCAGGATCTCTTGAATTCCAGAGGGTATATCAGCCAATCTGTGATATATTGATCGTTTACAAGGACTCCGCCTTGCCAGAGTCCTTTGTATTGTTTATAAACTCTCACATTTACTCTTCCCCAATTCTCAACTATTAAATCGAGTGTAGCGTTTTTAACATCAACAGTTGAAAGAGTTAAAGTACTGTTTTCGATTCTGGAAGTACCAAATTGATTCATATCAACTGCCCGAGAAATCCAAGGTGAAACTAACTGCCCATTAATTAGGACCATAACCGTATCGCAAACTCTTCCTTCTATTTTCAAAACCGCGCCAGCAGGAATATCTAGAACTTTTCTATAAACAATATATCCAAAGCTTTGACCATTATTGTTATTAATATCTATAGTTTCCATTGCTACCACATTTTTGGAATAGACGGGGGAAATTGTATGTAAAATTTCTTCAATTTTCAATTGTTTCTGAATACTTATTTCAGGATAAGCGATTTTTCTCGGTGGCGTTGGAACATCTGGGAGTTTAGTTTTTATCGCATTATATTTATCTAACAGCTCTTTAACAGCCCAATACTTATCAGTATAATCCCCTGATTCATCTAGTGGTGCACCATAATCGTAACTTGAGATTATTGAATGATAATCTGAAACACAAAAATAAGTTTAGTTCTTCCAATGTCAATTGCAGAAGACAGTTATGCGAGGAACAATCAATATTCCGTGGAATGTGTGTCAAAATTCATCATCTTCACTTTTTATCAATGAAAACATCGAATCGTGAACATAAATACATTTCTATTGGCCGAAGCTGTCGGAAGGCGTATGTACACAAAATTTTGTTCCAAATCTCGGGTTCCACATCAACTAATTTTATCTTTCAACAGTTTCTAGGAAATAAAAAAACCAATCAAATTTGTTTGCAATGAATACATAGTACTTATCGCATGTTGATTTTTTCTACATGTTTGTTAAGTACAAAGTTAGGATGTTTTTTATAATTTGTTCCGTGTTCCGAATCTATTCTTTCTGTAAAGGCTTCGAAGTAGAAATAGATTATTTTTTCATCTATCAAACTGATTGTACAGAGTTATGATGGAGCAGCGTTGATGAGTGGTCAACATGCATGATTATGACTAAAGCTGCTCCTACAAATTCGCAAGTATTTTTTCTGGAAATTTATAATATTTATAAGATCATTTATTCCTGGATAACCTGTTGGAACTTTAACATCAGGACCATTTACGTTGTACAAAAACTATCTCATCGAGTATTTCCATGAAATAGAAAAACATTTCTCCAACAACTCAGTTTGTAGTACAGCCGCTGTACACTCAATGATGTCCAATTTTTGTCCGATGCATTTTCATCTTGTAATGCTCCATCAAAATATCCTATGCATTCAATTACAGCAAAGAAAAATTGAGCCCATCGTCCTAAGAGATGGTATTGACAATTTTGAAAAAAAATTGATATTGTTATCAGAATTAGTGAATCCTCAGATGTTAGAAGCAATCAATTACTAGAAGAAAAATGGAAAAGTCCATGCAACAGCCGACTTGATCATCGTATTTCGGTTATACAGGTGTGTGATGTTTTAAATTTTGCAAGTAAACTATATTTCTTGTGTGGCAACCGTTCCAACAACCCAACATTCCAGCTCGAAAGCCGATAAAATCAATGGAAATTTGACAAATACGACAATTTTGAGAGGTAAGTTTTCTTAAAAACATTACAGAACACCTAAATTTTTTTCCACAAGTTTCCTTCATGCATAACAGTGAAGCAGTGGGTCTCCATTGCTTTCGAATCCTGAATTTATTTTGTTTAGTATTTTTTGGAAAAGTAAATGAACATTCATCCATATATAATCAAAAAAATGTTCGGAATCCTTTGTTTTTATATCTTTATAAATCTGTTAATACCTATAAAACATCTTTCTTAAAATCTTGATTCCGTTTTAATTCTAAAATACTAAAGATTCGCCAAAAATCTACAGATTTAAATAATTTTCAAAAGAAAAAAACGACAATGCCCTAATAAATATGACTGATGTACGCAAAGAGGACTTCATCAGATTACAATAGCCAAAATATCGAAATTGAAAAACAGTCTAAACAATAACAAAGAGCAGTTAAAGACATTGAAGAAGATGTGTGAAATTGGAACATTTGAGTGTATAGAAGAAAATTTAAATAATGCATTAATTACAGTTAAGAAATATTCATAGACAAGGTACAGGAAAACGATGGATTATACAGGATAAATCTTTTGCTCTTCCTATGTACAAAAAAAGTCCTTATGTTCATTTAAATACTTATTGTGTCAGGCTACAATTCCAAGCAAAACGAACGGTGTCAAACGTACCGACTAGTTATTTCGCGCCATAAATTGAAATAGTCGAAGTTTGCTTTTCTTTTTCTTCCTCTTCTATGCAACACTAGTTCTATTTTGGAGTCATAAATTAATTTTATTCCTGGGATGTTTAAAATCCAGCTTTTGTACAATCTCTTTGGTGGTAGGCTGTCTCCTTGTGGCTGATAAAAACTCTTTGGCACTTTTGACTATCCGATTTTTGACCATTCTGTCCAAACTATTTTTTCCTCCAGCTCTAACCCATCTGGGAACACATTCCAATTTACAAATTTGTCTTATGCCGTTAATGCTTATTAGTCACCCTAGTTTTCTTAACTTATGTCATGTCCAGATTATTTGCTCCTTATTGAAATATGATTACGTCTCCAGATGATGTCGCTACAAAAGCACGACATGATATTCCCAAATTATAGAATACTTTTATCTTAAGAAAATGTTGGATTTGAGAACCAAACATTTTAACTTGGAATTAATTACTTACCTTTGTAATAATCAACTTTATCTGCGACGCATATATCAGTATAATCATGTTGTTCAAGAATAAGGGCTATTGTCCGAAAAAAATGCTCAACTTAAGTTATTGGATTTAAGTAAAAGATCAGGACAAATGTTAGATGAATGAAAAATTTGATTGAATTTTTCCATTCGAGCAATCGACAAACAAAAATAATATTGGAATCCGCTAGAACGTCACGAAGAAAGAACGGATTGGCGTTGTTATTTTTATTATTTAATTACTTCATTTTCCAATAGATATGGTTGTTGCAAATTATTTTGATGTAAATTTTATGCTTTTTCGTTTGTACCAACATATAATAAATTAATATTACCTGTTTCAAGGTCGTCAAATTTTAAATTCTCTGCGCCATTCAAAAAACCAAAGTTTGTTCCACCATGAAACATGTAAATATTGACAGAAGACGGATAGCTCAAAATTTGTTCGTAAACTTCCTCAAAACTTTCTAGTGTACCATTACTATGAGATCTTCCCCAAAAATCGAACCAACCAGACCAATATTCCATTGTCATCAGTGGTTTGTCAGGTTGATAGGATTTTAGTTTATCTAAATTGTTGATTGCATCTGTGTTAAAGTTACCAGTCATGAAAAAGAGACTTCGTATTGTACCACCTGCTCCTCTAACTGGATTATCCGAGGTTACCAAAAGCTCTTTTATACCTTAAAGAAAACAGGAATGTATCTTAGTTTCTTATGGTAAATAGACGTATATCCTTCAATTAATGTTTTTTTACATCGTCCAACTGTGACAGTAATTTTTCTTTCCATGTTTGGAAGATTTGAAATAAAGAAATAACAACTATGTGTAGAGTGTTTCAGACAAAAGTTTTTCAGAGTGAAAAAGACGAGATTTAGAGCAGAATCAATCACGGTTTAGAAAATAATGGAAAGCAATTTAAAAATTCACTAAAATAGTGATTAGAATATTTTTTTTTTTCATTGCAAAACATATAAAATACTTAATATTCGCAATTTTATTTAATTTCTTCAAAAATACTGATCAAGTTTAATTTAAACGACATTCGAAATCATTTCCATTGATATTTTAAGAGTGATGTTCTCATCTGGCAGAGAATGAGCGTCATTTAATTTATAACCTACAAACTGTCCCCTTAATATCTTGTACGTTCGGTTTCTAAATACCTCCATTCAGGTATAGAAATTAACTTTATCCTCGCCTTCAAAATAGGCTCCTTTCATCCACATATATAAAAGCTTACCAACGCTTAAGGCCAGTTCAGTACTCACAAAATATACGAGGATGTAGTACCTAGCCTGACCTAGACATGGCGGTAGTTGTTTGAAGAATACCACTGTATTAGAAAGTACACAATTTATACAGCATATGTCTCAAGTTTGGAAACGCCACGTTGTTTAGTATCTGTTTGGCAGCCATCAATAATAACATTTTCAGTGAAATTGTAAACATGGAAAAATTGGTTATCGTCATGTAATACAATAATTTTATTTGAAAGGCTTTAGCCCAATCAATATAAAAGCTGAACTAGATTCTAGTCTGGGTAAAACGGCTCCTTCGTTATCAACAGTAAAATATTGGGTAGCAGAGTTTAAACAAGGCCGTACGACCTGCAAAGACCAACATCGCAGTGGTCGACCAAATGAGGTGACAACTACAGAAATGTTGAAGAAAATCCACAAAGCGGTGCTGGATGATCGTCGATTGAAAGTACGTGAGGTAACAGACATAGAAGGCATTTCAAAAAGTGAAAAAGCTGTGCGCAAGATGAGTGCCACGTTTGGCCACAATGGAATAAAGACAGTGTCTTGAAGATGAATGACTATTTTAAGGAGATGGTCAATTCTTATTATATAATAGGTTTCGTTGATATCGTTGGGAAAAGTGTAAGGAGTTGAAAGGAGATTACGTTGAAAAATGAATATATTTTTTTCCAGAATTTTGTGTTTTCTTTATTGGGCCAGATATTTCTGGGACCATCCACGTATTTTTGGGAATAGGCATTAAATGCTGCAGGACCTGTCACTTTGTATACCCAGATTTTAGATCTATATTTTGATAACGATTCGTACGATTTTTATGATAATTCGAGCACAGGGTTTATTAATTATGATGAATTTAAACAAAATATTTTGACAGTCGAATTGAAAAGAGCGGCAACGTTTTATGTTCCAAGTACAATAAATTGCTTTATAAGTCAACCATGTAATAAATATTTTTTGTTTAGGTAGATTAAACGAATTTACGAATAGCTCCTTATATGAGTCCATTTTCATAGTACAATTTTCCATACATTTATTAAAAGCCTCTGATCAGATGGACTATGTTGCCATGACAATATGTTGCCAATTACTTTTTATGGCTTCAAAAGTCTCATGTCTCATGTTTCCCGAAACGAATGTTTTAGTTTAGAATTGAGGAAAAGCTCAAGAAGAGCCAAATCTGACGAATATCTAGGCTCATTTAAAAATCAGTCACAATCATACTGTGAATGTGACGACGTGGAAAATCCTAGTCTGTCCATGAATACGATCGTTAACGACGAATTGCTTCAGGTAGATGCGTCAAAATTTCCAAATACTACTCCTTATTGACAGTTGGATTCTCTGGGAATAATTCATGTCGAATTGAGCCACGGTAATAGAAAAAATTGAGCGCTACATTGATTTTCGTTCGACGTTGACGTGGTTTTTCGGTTTCGGTTCATTTTTGCCTTTATTCGTTATTTTAATCTTTCTAAGACCAAAAATGTCTATTCTTGAATGCATTTTAAATAATTTTGGGTTGAAAAAATTAATCACGTCTCTAATGAGATCCGATCTATCAACCATAGTTTTGTAAGCCGCCTACACGATCCATTGAGCTATCGAAGAAATCGTCATTTGGATGGGCGGATGTAATTTGGGCGCTAAAGGATTAATGTACTTTTTACAACATGTAAACTAGGCGCCAAGACCGAAGGGTCATTTTAATCCTATGTGTATTTTGGGCACTAACCGACTGAAGTACATGATTTATGAAATACAATTATTTATTAAATCACCGACATTTATAATAAGATATATTTTTGTATTTTTAGATTTTCCTATAAGAGAAATGACCTATTATCACTTAAGTTCTGAAAAAAATTACCGTTAGAGGGGGCTACTTTGCACTTTTTTTAAATGAAAAATCTGCCCTTAATAAAGTTTCCTCACAACATTTTTGTAACACTACAGAATAAAGTAAATTTTATATTTCTTTATATTTTTATTTAGTACTTAAGTACATATTACATATAAAATAAGAGATTTACATAACCTAACCTAACCTAACCTAACCTACTTAAAAATCTATCAACTTTCCCTCTATTGGGTTATTTTATGACTCGACCTACCTGCACTTCTTAGCGCAAATACATGTCGGATTATCTACCCTTCTTGGTCAGACAGGTAAAGAAGAATGGTTAGCGCCCAAATTACGCCCGCCGATTTGGATACAGTATTATTTAAATGATTTATTTTACAAAAAACGTATGTGTAAAAGTATGCGAACAAGTCATAAAATAGATCAAGATTTGATCTAAGACTAACAGAGTAAGTGAAAAAAAAGGCTAGCAACAAAATAATGTAGAGTATAGAGTAAGACAGTACTCACCGTTATCTAACATGAGTTGTCGTAATAACTTCAAATATTCCAAATCCTTTTTGCCGGATACTGCGTACTCATTTTCTACTTGAAACATAATAATAGGACCTCCATAAGTGAACTGCAATGCAGCTAACATGGGAAGGAGCATATTGAAAAATCTCGTAACATATTTCATGTATGATTGATTACTCGTTCTCATTTCAAGTTCTTTGTCACGTAATAACCAACTAGGAAAGCCTCCGAATTCGAATTCGGCGCAAATGAATGGACCTGATCGAACTATAGCGAATAGATCTTCTTCTTGAGCAGTCTTAAGAAATTCTTCTAAATGTAGAAAGTCCGACATATCATTATTTCCTTCACCAAAATCAAATTGACCTGAAAATATGTTTTAATCTAACAAAATTCTTTAGTACGGTACATTCTAATAATTGAACTTTTGTTGATGTAACGTACTCGAGCTCTCATGAAGTACTCTATAGTTTCAATCTCATTTATCAGTCGGGAAACAAAGAACTACATAAAAAAATCAATGGTCATTAATTAAATAAAGTTAAAATTAATCGGAAAGTTTATTTCACAAAAATTGGTAACTGCTCTCCGAATTAAGGGCCAATTTTACATCCTAGGGTAAAACTGGAGATTAAAACAAAAGTTAGAAGTCTAATTTGAACCAAGAATAAACCAGATTGCTCTATTCTACAGGTCACAGTTGAACAGACATTTTTCTGTCAGTTGCCACAAATATAACTAAAATTTTTCCGAGGTTTGTTTCAAAGTAGAATTGTTCAAGAAGGTTGTATAAACAAAAATAAACAAAGAATAATGATATCGTGCAATTTCTATGAAGTAATGCTTTTGGTTAACCTTGGGAAGAAATACAAAGAAACAATCGAATCCAAAAAAGTGTTACGCTAACTTTGAAGGGAAAGGAAAAAAATTGGGAGGAGTTGGCAAGGGAATTTAATGATTAAAGAACGAAAACGGTCATGTTTTCGATAGAACCACAAAAAAATTATTAAACAATATATGGGACAATTTAAAGATTTGCTTTAGAACGGAGAACTTTTTGTTTACTCAGCGCGTCGACAATGTTGATAATTTCTTCATCATCATCGTCCAATTCATCAATTATAAAGTACACATCCTCAATTATTTTACAGAAACTCTTCATAATATTGTAAAAATGTAAACAATTTGAAAAAGTTAGGTACGGATCCTCCGTTTCATGTTAAACTGAAGTTTATACTACCCCGAAGTTTGTCAGTAAACGCCATCTATGAAACGAGAAAAAACGGTATAAAAGTCACTTGTAAAATTGGGCCGAATGGAAAACTTTCTCAACTGATAGAGTAAGTTCACCTACTAAATATAGTTGTTGAAATATAATTAAAGATTGGAAGATGAAGAGCAATTACCTGCAATATATTAAAGATAAGAAACAAATACCTGATTGAGGCTCATGTAAATTCCATGGAATATAAGTTTCAACGGTATTAAGTCCTGCAGCTCTCATTTTTCTCAACCTATCCCTCCAATATGCTCTTGGTACTCTAAAATAATGTAAAGCTCCACTATATATCGAAATATTCCTGTCATTGAGGGTGAAATAGGGTTGGTCTACAGATAATCCACTTTGTATGCCTCCTGTGGTATAAAAGGCATAATTAGTAGGAAGACCAGCAGAGTAATCCGCAGAGAGAGCCATTATGATCACAATAATATATCTATAAATGTATTATTAAACTAATATTCACTTTGATTGTTAAGATTGGATGAGTAGCATGCATTTTTATCTGATATTTTTAAAGTACTTGAAGTTTGGTACCTACTTTCTCCAGTGCCGGATTAAGCAAGTGCGGGGCATGTAGAAAATTCTTGCAAAGAGCCCTTGCTCTATTATGGGTTCTCCAGTGAGAGGTGATGAAAAAAAAAATTTCCAAGTATGTATTCAATACAAAGTATATTATATTTTTAGGAATAGGTAACATCATATTTTATCAATTGTGTACTTTAAATCATGTTTATATTTTATACTAGCTGACCCGGCAAACTTCGTACCCCCTCAATCGATAAACAAAGACCCAAACTTTTATACAAAATAAACTTGAAAGAAACAAAAGGAATCTTTTTTTTCTTAAAACAAATAAAAAAATGCTCCTGAAAATACTTCCTGAAATACTGGCTATTTATAAGATTTCAATTTTATATTAACAGACACATACAGTTATGATACAGTCTGTTAATCAATTTAAAGCTTTTTGATAAATTATAATTTTGGTTTTGTGGTGCGTAAATAAACAAAGATGACGGTTTTCCGACGCGCAACATATAATTGTCCATGCGCGAAACATGGAAAGTTGATTCCACAATCTTCCAGCGACAGGCCTTGTGATTTATTTATGGTCATCGCAAAGGCCATACATACCGGAAATTATAAACGTCGTATCTGGGATACATATATAGAACTGATAAATGCAGACTTTTGCAACTTCTTATCGAAGGGAAAATCGAGGGAAAACGTGGTCCTGGCAGACGACAAGCTTCATGACTGAAGAATATTCGCGACTGGACAGGTTTAGACTCTCAGACACTGATAAGAAGGGCCAGCGACAGAAATGACTCGTTAGAAGAGGGCACCCCAAGAAGAAGAAGTTCAATAAACGTTTTCTTAATTTCTATTTTTTTTTGTCAACTATTTATGACAATTAACCACATTAGACAATTTATTTTCAGTTTTTATTCTAGTTGTAGCTCATTCTTATGCTCACCAGCAAACTCTCTTCTGATTGTAGGTATCTGTCTACATATCAAAGATAGTTTATACCGTATTGAGTGATACTGCGATTTGGGAAATTTAAATGTTTTTTATATAAATGTTTTCACAATCGAGTTGTATACAACCACAGCGGTATCTAAAATATTATCTACGCGACTCGACGCCTTGGAAATTAAACTAACTGTTGCAAATAATCGATTTTAGTTTGAGCCGTCCTGTATAGTTGTAAATTATAGTGACATTAGATATTATACTATTTGCAATATTTGAACACTAAATTGTTTTTATGTATTATGTTTAATGACTATTTCTTTGAGTTATTAGATCATATTGTGTGTACAGCTCCCAATATATTTATGATGAATCCGTTGGAATCATCGATACACAGTTCGTCTTCCTGTTCCGTCAATTTCAGGTTACAAAGTAACTTCGCCATGTTTATTTTACTATTTATGTACAATATCCCACTTCTGACACCAATGTAATGTTTTTTACATGTCTTTTACATTCTTAACTTATTTAATCACTATACACTACACTAACTTATAATAATACACTTATCACTATCACTAAACTAACTTAAATAATTTATTTAAATTCTTCGATTACTTTCTAGTTCGTTCTGTTCACTACGACTATTTATAAATAATAAATATAAACTGAACTAAACTGCGCTACATAAATTTATTTATTTATATGCCACCAATAGAATTCTCCAAACTTCTAGAACATAAAGAAATAAACAAATAAATAGACCTTTCCAGAAATTATTCAGAAGAAACAAATGTAAATAAACATCAAACGGATTCCGCGGTTTATAAAAGGCGTCACGCGCGCCTTCGCCGAATCAATACATATAGGCAGAACCGGCTCTAGGGCGGAGACACGTCCGTAACAATATTGAGTGTATATGAGCACAATACGTGGTAGCAAAAATGATAGGAGAAATAAAAAACAAGATCAATTAATCAAAATATGATCAATTTGATATATTTGAGTAATCCAACACTACATATCCTTAAAAATCAAATTCTCTACAAATTTTATCGTTTTTGCAGGTACAAAATGCTCAAATATTAATATTTCATTTGGTCCTTTATGCATAAGAGCAGCAGGAAAGTAACTACTTAATTGAGGTCCCAGTTTCAAATATCTTGCTAATACGAAGCCGTTCACAATAATAATTCCTTTATTCCAGTCTCTCATGTCAATATAAGTATCACTAGGATCATCAATTTCTATGATAGCTCTATATAATTTTGGTCCCACTCCGAACTTAGGTTTATACCAATTTTGCAATTTTTGTATCCATTTCTTTTGGAATTATAACGGTATAATTTCATTGAAATGAACATTTTTTTTGTTAATAGTCACGTTACCTGTAAAAATATTCTTATAACAGAAGCTGAAGGTGTTTTTTTTAAGTGAAAAAAGAAACAAAAACTTCTTTGAATTTTGTGGAAAATATTAGACGTGTCTTAACATTCTCGAAAAGAAAATCAAAGTAAAAGCTAAAATTATATAACATTAATCTGATGTTTCTTTACACTTACTCGATCAAAATATGTAACGTAAGTTTAACTAAATATTGTTGGATATTTTAAACATATTCAAAATCGAAATGTGTATGAGTCTCACTCTTCCGCAGCAGTCTAAAACTGAATATACTGTTTACTCCTGCAGAACTACGAATGGAGTTAATTGATTTAGGGGAAGATAGTATCATCAAATCCCTTTTTAACGCTAAAAAGGATCCCATAGAAATCTGGAAAAAGGTTGTTGAATATCCATGCCTTCGAGAACATGCTCGCCGTTTACTTTCCGGCTTCGGAAGTAGCTACTGTTGCGAGAAAACATTTTCTCTCATGTCAAAAATAAAAACAAATATAAGAACGCAAATTACAGATGCACATTTATAGGATCAATTAAAGCTGTGTGTTACGAAGCTTGATCCAAATATACAATCACTGTCAAACAAAAAACAAAGCCAAATAAGTCACTAACTTAGTGAATAAAAAAATATTTTTTATTTTATTTTTCTATAATATTTTATATGTATATTATATTTAAAATTTTGTAGTATTATGTTTTATTTTTTCTATATAATGTAATAAATTGTTAAATCTATAGAAAAACTATAATAATTTCACAAAAGTCACTTTCTTAGGTCAATCAGCTTATGCGGCCTCGCTTATTGCTGCCTAATTTAAATGTGGCCTCTAATGGTAAAAAGGTTCCCCACCTTTGAACTATACCAAAATTTGGAAAATCAAAAAATGGTTGCCTAGTCAAGTGACTGACTAGGGACTATAACTCCTATATCATTGTTTTCGTATAAGTATTTGAATACTACCTTTTCCAATAATATATGTGTGCCTTTTTCAGCGGCCGGTTCTCGGCTTTGGAATTTGCTCAAAATAAAAATCTAAATTGTGAAATTTCAAAATTTACAAACATCATCTTTATCATGTTACTTATAGGGTTTATAATTTCATACAATTTTTTTGTACAAGCAAAAATGAAGGAGATATCAGCGTAAGACTCAAACTTTGAGTGCCCTTTGCTAAGCTTGCAAGCTTTGGGGGTTTTGTTAGGAAATTCGGGAAAATCATTGGGGCTAAAGGTATACTGCATCTTTTGACTCTGAAGACGATAACTTTGTTATCGAAACGCGAATAAAATAGTGTAATTGTGAGCGATGATGTAGTGGTAGTGTAAAATGATGCGGTTTCCCCAGCTTTCCAGGACTAACTTTTTTACCTTGTAATTCGAAATATTGCCTCTCATAACAAAATAAAGTTGGTATAATTTACTATTCATAAACTTTATCTATTCTCCAGATTGTTATAGCGATTAAACATAAGGTCTAATTTTCTGATTGAATATTAAATGGAAAATACCTTGCCATAATCCTTTAAACTGGTTAAATTGTTCTAAAAATCCGTAATTGACTCTCCCCCAATTTTCTACTATTATATCCAGGGTAACATTATGGTACGACTCTGGTCCAAGATGAAGAAAAGAGTCTTTCATTTTCCAAAAACCAAAATTGATAAGATCTTCCTTCGAATCCAGGATTTTATTCTTCAATATTCCGTTTATTAACACCAGCACCGTATCACAAACTCTTCCCTCGATTTGTAAAGTCGAATTTGATGGGATATAAACATTCGATTTTCTGTAAATAATATAGCCATGACTTTGTCCTGAGTTATTGTTAATTGGTAATAATTCCATGGACAATAAATTATCGATGTTCAAGTGAAAACTCTTATTTATAATGTCTTCTAGTGATAATTCTCCAATAATTTCAACCTGAGGGTATTTTATACGGCGGTGTAGCTCTGGCATCGAAGGCTGCTTGATTTTTAGGGTATTGTATGTTGAAATCAATTCTTTCACTTTAAAATATTTATCTGTGTAATCTCCTGCTTCTGAAAGAGGTTCATCGTAATCGTATGTAGTAACTATAGGTTGGAAGCCTATAAGAAAAATATAATATTAATTTATTATATTTTTGCAATCGAATAGATTGAATGTTGATGTACCTGACATACTACATACCTTTATTGTCAATCTCTGATACAGATTTATTTTTTAGTTCAGCACCGTTCATAAATCCCCAGTTAGTGCCTCCATGGAACATATAAAAGTTTACAGAAGCATTGTAACTCAATATTTTCTCTAGAACAATTCCAAATTCTTCAGCAGATCTAGTATGGTGCTTATCTGTCCAATGATCAAACCAACCCGTCCAATATTCCATCACCATTAAAGGTTTATTCGGTTGAAATTTCTTTAAAAGGCTCAATTCTTTGATTGGTTGTGTTTGAAAATTAGCTGTGGCCAAAACTCCCGGAATGGTACCAGAAAATCCATTAGAGGGAGTGTCAGAAGTAAATAGTAGTTCGACTATTCCGTTTTTACGTAAAATTCGTTTTAAAATTTTGAGATAGTTGATGTCTACTGGATGTATATGATCGTTTGTGTTCCCATATTCATTTTCAATTTGTAGTGCAATTATCGGTCCACCTTTAGTGAATTGTAGCGGTTTGATCAATTCAAGAAGCTTCTTAAAGTACCTTTCCACAAATTTTATATAAACACTATCGCTCGTTCTCACCTATAAAACATTAGATGTACTAAATAATTACAATGTGTTCGTTTATAAACGCTGCAAGTTTTTATCAAATCTAGAAAATTGGAATACAAGTTGAATCGAGAAGGTCTGGTAAATAAAACACCATTAGGCGGAATCATTCTTTTTTGATCGCATTTGATAGTTCTTTTAAACATTCTTGTCGAACTAAAGACATTATTGACAGCACTCATCATTACAAAATTTCACTGTCTGATGCGTGTTTCAATAACCAAGTGAACGTTTACAGAAACTGAAGGTTTAACTATACGTGTCAGACAGTGTAATGGTAAGTATTGGTAAAAAACTTATCAATCGTATACTGGTTATTAGCGATTTAGTAAAGATTAAGTATTTAATCTATGATTAATTGTTAAATTAATTTTATGATAGAGATTTGTTTAAGGTAATTTTTAAGGTAAGTAATGTTGTATTTTGGTCCTAAAATTTCACGTATTGTTCCGAGTGGTAGATTTGATGATGATCTTTCTGAGTTAAGAGATGGACATTCTGCGATTATGTGTTTTATAGTTAATTTGCAATTGCAGTAGCTACATTTTGGTTCGGGTTTCGCATCAAATAAGTAGCTGTGCGTCAGTCGCGTATGGTCTAGACGCAGCCGTGTTAGAAGAACTTCATCTCTGCGATTTTTCGGTAGTATTGACCATGGTTTTATTGAGTCTTTCACTTCACGAAGTTTGTGTGTGGATGTTGACCATTTGATCTCCCATTCATTAAACACTTTACGCTTTAAGATTGTTTTAATATCGGTAGTAGTTAAAAAGTTCACGCACTCCGCACTATCACTAATTACTGCTTCATTAGCGGCCAGGTCTGCCTCTTCGTTTCCTTTTATTCCAATGTGTGAGGGGATCCAACAGAATACTATTTTTTTGTTGTTGTCTTGTATGTATTTTAGTTTTTGCTTGATTTTGATTACTAATGGATTTGTGGTGTGAATTTTTTGAAGACTTTGGATTGAGCTAAGAGAGTCTGTGAGTATGACATGATTAGGCTCGTTTGATGAAGCGGGGAAGTGGGTAGCTCGATATATTGCGTATAATTCAGCAATGAAAGTGGATAGGGTTTGAGGAGCTTTTATCATATATTTGGAGGTTGGTGTAATGATTGCGATCCCCGTAACGTCTTGATATGTTGATGCGTCTGTGTAAATATGTACAAAGTTTTTGTTCTCATTGAGTATGTTATTTAAGTGTCCTTCGATTAGCTTATGGTTGGTGTGGTGTTTGTCGAAAGAGGTGAGATGGGTAATGAATTTCGTGCTTCCTATTGTCCATGGTGGAGTTTGAGAAGATTCGATAGGAAGGCATTCAGGAATAAAGAAATTTAATTCGCTTAGATATGATCGAATTCTAGCATAGAAAAGTTTGGGGGTTCTGGGTTTATTTGAAAAAAGATTTGGGAATTTCTTGGAGAAGCAGTTTTGGAGGATCGGATTGGGAGGATTGGATTTTAGTTTGGCTGCATATGTGAGGCTCAAATATATTCTTCTGTCTCCCAAGGATGGTTCCCCTGATTCGCAGTACAGACTTTCCACTGGTGTTGTTTTGAATGCACCTGTTATCAAACGTAAGGCTGAGTTGTGAAAGCTGTCGAGCTTTTTCAGTAGCGATTTGTTTGCTGTTGAATATACAATTGATCCATAATCTAGTTTTGATCGAATAAGTGTTCGGTACAATGTTAGTAATGTTTGTCGATCTGCACCCCATTCTTTGTTCAGTCGTTTGTTGCAAGCTAGGAGAAGGTTTCTAATATGGTAGTTCCAGCTTAGTGTGTGGTCGAATAGTATTCCTAGAAATTTTATTGTTGTTTCCATTTTTATGTCTTCATTATAAAGTTTCAGTACCGGTATGTTTGGTATGTTCTTTTGCCCTAATTTCACTTTGTAAGATGCGATTTATATGTAAGTACTGACCCGGCAAACGTTGTTCTGCTATTTAAATTATATCTACGAAATAACTAACTTACTATAAGTGTATAGGGATGTACTTGATAAAGTATTATTTATTAAAGTAACAAATATATTTCAAATTAAAATTCTTGATAGCTGTCAAGACATCAAAAATAATTATTCATATTTTTACAATTAATTAGGCGAGAATACGCCACATATAGTTGTCAAATAACCACTTTGAAATGAACCTAATATTCTATATCGGGCTCATACTGGAATGCTAGTCGAAGAAATAAATCTGATGTAAATGCTCGAAGAACTTGTTTTGTCCAACTGTTTACTATGAATCTACGCGTTTTTCTCCGTTATAATTGTCTCTGTTGATTTCGTTCATCTCGTGCCCTTGTGATTGTGATTGACATTCACATCTGGATTGTTTTGTTCACCTGTTCCTTTAGTCTATTTCCTGTGGGGTCACTTAAAAAACTCATTCTCTATATATTATTGGCGGCAAAGAATGTCAACTAGGGCTAGAAATTTCAGTTCCTATCTAATAAGATAGTGGACTGTAAAGTATAACTGTGTCTGAAGATAATAATTTGGTTCTCAAATCGCGCCTTATACTATGTAATTGTGATGCTGATGTAGTGGTAATATAAACAGTATGTTCAGTATGAATATCACTAATAAATGCAGCGATTCCAGCTAAACAGTAGCTGATGTTTAATATATACAATGAAAAAGCATTTACTTTGATTCCTTCATATCTCAGTAACCAGCTAGGCAAGCCCCCAAAATCCCACTCAGAATCAATGAAAGGACCAGGACGTAAAATAACAAACAAATCTTCTTCTTTAGCTAATGTTAAAAAATCGACTATATTTAAAAACTCCTCAAAATCACTCCCTTCAGAACCAAAGTCAAAACGACCATTTTGATACTCGTGAAGATTCCAAGGCACGTAAGTTTCCACAGCTATTAAACCAGCTGCTCTATATTTCTTCAATCTATCTCTCCAATACAATTTTGGCACTCGAAAATAGTGTAAGGCTCCGCTAAATATTGTTATGTTTTTATTATTAAGCGTAAAATAAGTATGGTTATCACTTAATCCCGTTATGATTCCGTCTTTTGTGAAATATTCATATAAAGTAGGTAATTCTGACACTGAACTATCCGTAAATATAAGTAAGAAAACAAAAATTAGTATCTTAGACATGACTTGTGGCTGATCCATATATGTATAATTGTTTCGGAAATAAAATACTGTGTAGTAGATAAATATTATCAATCCTGTTGCCCATTTCCTTCTTTTAAATACAAATCTGATATATATATAGGAACTAACAGATTATATTAAAATTCATCAAATTACGAGGGTTAAAATAAAGTGTGGGTATGTAAAACAGCAGCTGTTAAAGAGAAATATTCTGCACGATGAACAATTTGTAGGTAATAATACGGCAAAAGTGATTAAAATAAGTATTTTCTTATAGTTTCTATCTATTTTAAATGAGAATTTGCGTATTTTACTCTGCTATTAGAAATGTTTTATAGTGAAAGAATCATCGAACTATGGATTTTAAAGGCCGTTTCACACGATGCAATACAACGTGCATAGCAATGCAAGCCGCAATATTTCTTGATCAAAAGCATGCGCAGATGAAGTTCAACTGATTATTTCATGTAAGATCTTGACATTATCGGTTTTGTGCTGTTTTTATTTCATGCAAGTTTCGTAAAACTTAGTTTCGTTATTTTCATTGTTAAACTAGGCACAAAATATTTGTAAAAATTTGAGGCTAAGAATTTGTTTACTTTTACTGTTTACAAAGACTTACTTACATTATGTCAAGTGGCCTTTATAGATCACAGTGAAGCGTAAGTTTTTCAAAATAAACATTCTACCAAGTATCTAGTATGGTTAGATTGGAACTATGGGCGCGAGGACAAAAAAATCCGTACAACTGTTTGTTTGAACACAATTCCATTAGTGTTATGAATTTGATGAAATCGCTGGTTGTCGCTTTTTTTAGCCGTCCAGAACATTCGTCGTCAGTCACGCTGATACGCCCACGTTTGAATTCAACTGCCGAAAATTTTACATTCATAAATGATGGTGCAGAATCTCGGTACACAGTGTCCAACTCCTCTTTCATTTATATAACAGAGTGAGTTTTATATATGAAAGACCTCGATTATCTCGGAAACAACTTGTTGTCTTGTGATACGACCGGAATTATGGTGGTATCTACATCGTTGTCAGATCTTTCCTCTTTCTGGAAAAACAATGAATTTTGTTATTTCAAAAGGATCACCCTGTATATTTTATGTTTTTAGATATCTTCAAGAAATACTGATTATTTTTTGTTTACATTCTCTATACCTAAATGCCATAATTTCGGAGCTATAGCCACATGTACAGTATCTCCACAATAAATGTTGTACATTGAGATGGCTACGATTGATTAAACTCGTTTAATTTGAATAATCTTTAATAATTTATGTGCTAATACAAAACTCGTAACAACGTCTAGTGTCAGTAAGTTTAACGAAACTGGTGCAGTAAAATATTTATCCAAATCATGGCGCAGTAAGCCTACAACAACGGAAGACATATCTTTAAATGTTTGTGTGATGTTAGAAGTAGAAAAATTACGAATTTTAGAAAATATACAGTAAAGGCGATTACAGCAGATGCTCAAAATGTTGTCCATTTACTAGTAAAACAAGCCATGCAATTTTTGAAACTTTGCAATACGTTTTGCAACATCCCTGACTGCTCAATTCTTCTTATCTCTGTGGCAATCCTATCCAATCTTAATTCCTGAATATGGGCAGGTTATGTTTTATAAACGATGTTTTTTATTGACCCCACAGGAAATAGTCTGAAAGATTCATGTCGGGTGATCGCGGGGGCCATTCGATCAAAGCACGCCTTCCAATCCATCTTCTGGAAAACACATTATTTAGGTATTGCCTCACCACCCACGTATAATGAGGTGGAGCACCATCTTGTTGTAGCCAAATATTGTCGTTTGGGATATTGTTATTGCCTCAAAATTTCTAATAATGAAGCTTTTTAATGGAATTGAAAACTTGGATTTGGAAATATCCGAGCCAACTCAGGTATAATACTATTTTCCAATAAATCTAAATACGCCGGACCATTTAAGTGACCATCAATGAAAAAGGGACCAATTATTTTGTTGCCTTTTATTTCAGCCTATATATTCAGTTTTTCGGGATATTGGGTATTGGATTCACACATCCAACGAGGATTGTTACGTGACCAGTAACTACAATGATCCCGATTTACGTTTCCATTAATATAAAAAGTGGCCTCATCGCAAAACATAACATTACTTAAAAAATTTGGATCGTTTGGATTGTAACATTTTTCCATCATTAGGTCTGCAAACTCTTCACGTCAATCAAAATCGTCATCTGACAACTCTTGAACAAAATTACTTTGTATGGATGGAATTTCAAGTTCCCTGGATATTTGTCTAATACTCAAGTGTAGATCGTCTTCTCACTCGACACAAACACCTAAAGATTTGTTTTCAGTTGATCTGCGCCCTAATTTAGATAATATTTTACTGAACTTATATACTAATTTACTGATACTAGATCTTGGTATGGGATTTCGGTTAGAATATAAATTATTAAAGATATTACACGTTCCTTGTTGACTTCTACGCCTATCACCATATCCTTATATCATTCAAATATCAATTCTTTCTTTTCCAGATAAACGATCCATGTGACATTCACTGAATTTCAACAATAATAATTATAAATCATTATAAAAATCGTATAAGCCGCTCTGAGATAATTGAGGCGTTTCATATATAAAACTTACTCTGTATATTTTGGTAATTGCTGGCAACTTTAGGTTAAGGCTGAAAACTTTTCAGACAACCCCCGTAGCAATCATTTGGTAAATATTACCAGAAACACTTATTCATTTTACGATAAGACTAAAGGTTATAAAAGGCATTCAAATAACCTGACGCCGAGTTCATTATAATTAAATCAAATTATGCTTAAATTTCGCTCATAATAATATATTTGATATTGTAAATTTATTGAGCTACTAAGGCCGCTTATCCTATGCTCCTATTGAATGCTATAGCGGCGCGGCGTCCGACTTGAACGTGAACGTTCCGATCGACGTCTGTTAGTGTGTAGTTGTGTGATATAAATTGTATATAAATTCCACTTTTGGCGATTTTAAAGAGGAAATACAAGATGACCGCATACGAAGAAAAATCAGAGCAACAAGGCACCGATTATTTATGAAGAGGAAGGAAGAAGGATGGTTCTAAATTTGATAATGGAACACTTAAAAGACAACAATACGAAATTTATTGAATATTTTCGTGTCAATCGAGAAAAATTCACATATATCGTAAAACTTGTGCGGGAATACTTAACACAACTGGCATCAAAAAGGCATCTTAAGCCTACATCAGAAGAAGTTGCTGCTTATCACTTTTAATTTATAATGCACTATAACATTGGACTGATTCCATTAATAATTCGTTTTTTTCTTCATCGAGTTTCGAGTTTCAAGTTTACGCTACAATAGTTTGAAATGACTAGAGATGCGGAGCAAACAGTTTTAATGGCGCCTACGGATTCCCGTCAACGTCAGCAATACATTTTTATAGTAAGCATAGTGACGCGGCGTAAGGCGTGACGCTGTACGCGGCTGACGGCGTTTAGAGTAACCATAGCCCAAGCTTTTATTTCAAATTATTGCAATAATGCTCATATTATCCTTGTTTAAAGCCCGCCCCGCATTCAAATAAAATTTTTCAAAAAATCAAAACAAAGATGTGTCAAAAAACAAAAAAATCCCCAAACCGAGAAGGACGGTTTTTACTTGCTAGAGCTGTCTTTTCATTCTCTTCCGGCCAATAGTCGCAGCTTTACTTCCTTTCCATCCAGGACAGCAAACACAACCCCACACAACTCCAGCCCTGCAGAGGAGCAAATCCTATGTCAGGGCTAACTCCAGCAATCGCATTTCCTATTATAAACTTCCCTTATCTACCAAAAAATTTTTCCAGCGGATCTCTCTTTTGGCGACAAGAGGTATAATCCAATGATTCATATGAACATAATCATCGAGTTGCTTTACACACTTATTTTTATACAAGAACATATAAAACGAAATAATTGAATGAAGAAATCAATAATTGATGACTTGAATAACATAACAAAATAGTTAACTATCAACTTATGAGGACTGACTTCTTTTTTATCGTCTAGCATCAGAGACCTTGTCGGTTTTATTTCTAACAGTTGATAGAGACCTCTACCAGGTACGCAACCACCATTCCATATTTGGTTTTAATAACTTTCACAAAATCACTAATCTTAAGCAGTTATTTAACCTTCTCAATACCAGTTTTTCCTTTCCAAAAAAGGGTAAATCATGACTTTAAAGTGTTAAATAAAGTAGAAATAACAATATTCTACCCCTCCTGTAAAAACTTTAAATGTAGGGTCATTTTCGAGGGTGGGACATATATGATAGATACGACAGCTTTCGTTTAGGAACCTTGGTTTGTTTTGAAGTTCCAGGATTTTGTCCCAATTCTTCATAATTATCACTGCCAGAGAAGCCAGGCACATATTATTTATCTGCATCTGAATCCTCCGATCTGGTTCGTTAAAAAATTCTATTAATTTTTCGTTTGCCAACCCTTTCGTACGAGCGTGCATCATGATATTTGAAAGTATAAAAATTACGTTCCTTGAGAATTGGGCATAGATATTTTTCAAGTACCAGTGGGACAATAATATCCCAATAATAAAAACCGATGGGACACATATGTCCCATATTAATATTTTTAAAAGGTACAGTGAATGAACTTGAATTAAAAAGGATACAATAACAAAACAATTCAAGTGCACACACTTCTGTTTCTTGGCTGAAATGGCTGCCTGTACAGCGCTAGTCATTGGCACAAGTAAACAATCATATGATACAAAGTTAAATAAATGACTGTTACAAAATCTATTACGTGAATTATTTATATTTTCTCATACATCTTGGTGGCTTTAAAAAACTCTATGATTTTCTTCATTTTTGTCGGGTAGTTAAATGTCTCCTTGAGGTTGGTTTTCATATCAAACTGCTGGTATGCAGTAGAGAATTCTCTACAGTTGGTGAGGATGTGCTTAAAAGACACAGGAACGTGACAACTTTGGCAGATAGGACGACTTTCTGAAGATATCAAATAGCCGTAAGTTTTGGGTGGTTGATGGGGAGTCTTCTTATTGTCACAGCTTCTCTCCTATTCAAAAAGTTAAGGGGAAAGGTGAGAAGTAGATGGGTGAACGTTATGTAATGCTGCCAAGATTTTGGAATGAGGTTTTTGAAGTTAGTCTTCAGATCATTGGCAAGCTGAAATGGGATTTCAGGAGGACTCTTTGTGTATTTATATTGAAACTACTAAAATATATATCTTTATTCATAAAAAAAAATACAGATAACAATCATTCGTGTACTTCATGTATTAAATCTTGAGTAAATTTGATCAATTTAGCAGGTGTAAAATGTTCAAATATAAAAATATCATTTGATCCCTTTTTCAATAAAGGCGCAGGTAAATATACACTTTGTTGGGGACCTAGTGTTAAATATCGAGCCAATACAAAATTATTAACAATCACAAACCCTTTAATCCAATCTCTCATATCTATATATGTATCTTTTGTTTCGTCTATATTTAACACACCTTTGTATAATTTAGGTCCAACAGTAAAACTCGGTTTTTGCCAATCGATAAATTTTTTTGTAGACTTTTTATCAAATTGTAGTGGTATGGCTACATTGAATTGTATTACTTCCTCGTTTATCAGTACATTACCCTGCCATATTCCTTTAAATTGGTTAAATTGTTGTAAGTATCCATAATTAACCCTTCCCCAGTTTTCAACAACGAGATCCAATGTTGCATTTTTGTAATCCCGATCACCTAGTTCAAGTGTTGAGTCTTTCACTCTCCAATAGCCAAATCCATTCAAATCATCTTTGGTGGTAATAATTTTATTTTTTAGTTCTCCGTTTATCAAAACCAAAACAGTGTCACACACACGTCCTTCGATTTTCAAAATTGAATTTTTAGAAATATCAGTATTTGTTTTTCTGTAGACTATATAACCGTAACTCTGACCAGAATTATTATTTATATTTAATAACTCCATAGGTATCATTTTTTCAATTTGTACTGCCTGGTTTTGATTTATAATATCATTTAGAGATAGTTCTCCAATAATTTCTATATTGGGATATGCTATTCTTTTACATATTTCAGGCATCATGGGTTGTTTTATAGGCAATTTATTGTATTTACTAATTATTTCTTTGGTTTTATTATATTTATCCGTGTAATCTCCTGCTTCTGACAATGGGGCGTCATAATCATAACTGGTAACATCTGGTTGGAAACCTAAAAATGAAAAATTTAATGATAAATAAAGCATAAAACGAAACTGATATTTTTCTTGGTATGTCGTACACGTTAGTAAGTACAACAAGAATCAAAATTTGCAAAATAATAAAATACACAAAAATCAGTCAAAAAGGAATTATTCAACTCTAAAATGGTTTTATCAACTTTAATAGCTCTAGTTTTTGGGTGAATATACTTAAATATAAGAGTAATATCTCTACTTTTATTATTAATTATTTATTAAGTACCTTGTGCACAAAACCCATGAGAAGTCTTTCCTTGTCTAAGGTTTCGACGCTCTTGAGCTTGTACACAAGAATCAATTGGAACAAACTTTGGTTAGTTTTATGTCAAGTGTCAAATTTGAAAACAAGTCACAAATTATTTGTTGACGTATCCGACATACAAGATACTTTTACCATATATTTAATACTCCTATATGGACAATTGGTTTGGGAAAAAACGCCCCTACGTTGGGGTGCCGACAATATTCATTTTCTCTCTCGATCGATACGCTTTATCTATACTGCGCATGCTTGAGAATGCGCAGAGCCGAGTTGGAACCCCGGAGGATAGAGAAATCGTTGTCATTCTGTCTTCCTAAGTCGAAGTCTTAAATTGTTCGATTAAAAGTTTGAATTACTTACCTCCATTGTCAATAGCTGTGTTGGACTTGTCTTCCAAGTTAGCTCCATTCAAAAAACCCCAGTTAGTACCACCATGAAACATATAAAAATTGATAGACGCTCCGAAATTTAAGATACCTTCCAGAACAGAGCCAAAATTTTCAACTGTTCTAGTATGATGCTTCTCTGCCCAGTGATCAAACCACCCAGTCCAATATTCCATCACCATTAAGGGTTTATTGGGTTGGAATTTCTTTAGAAGAGAAAGTTCTTTGGATGGTTCATTTTGGAAGTTAGCAGTAGCTAGTACGTCAGACAATGTGCCGTGGAATCCATTAGAAGGCGTATCCGATGTAAAAAGTAATTCTACTACACCGTTTTGGTGTAAAATATCTTTCAATTTTTCTAAATATTTTCTATCAATTTCATTTACCCCATCATATACATTACCATATTCATTTTCAATTTGAAAAGCTATTATGGCTCCACCTTTAGTAAATTGAAGAGGACATACTATATTCAGAAGTTTTTTGAAATATCTTTCTACGAGCTTAATATATTGTGGTTCGCTTGTTCTCAACTTTATTCCCTCATATCTCAGTAACCACGAAGGTAATCCACCAAAGTCCCATTCGGCACAAATATACGGACCCGGTCGAAGTATAACGAACAGATCTTCTTCTTTAGCTAAGTTAATAAACTCTCCTATGTCAAGGAAATCTTGAAAATCACTTCCCCCTTTGCCGAAGTCGTAAACACCATCTTGATATTCATGTAAATTCCACGGTACGTATGTTTCAACAGCGTTTAAGCCGGCGGCCCGGTATTTTCTTAACCTATCCTTCCAATATTCTCTGGGTACTCGAAAATAATGTAAAGCACCGCTATAGATGACAATATCTTTGTTGTTTAATGCGAAACGAGGTTTACTATCACTAAGACCGGTTTTTATTCCCCCTTCTGTGAAATATTCATATAACGTTCGTAATTTTAAAGTACCTTTCGACATGGTTGTTATCGTAAACTGACTACAAATAAAAATAAACTCAGTAAACAATGCGCAAGACGCATTCGTGATGTGACGTGTGTAAAATAATAACTATACTCGGCAATATAAGTGCGGGAATTTATATTATCTAGGTTAAATAATACGAGGGATACAAAGAAATATTCGTTTCTAAGAGTATTTGGCAAGATGATACAATCTACATTTATAATATCTACTTGTTTTCCAATTGAATAGCATTAAATTGAAAGTGAATATACATTGTGTCTACTTAAGCTGGAACCATATGGAAAACTTTTTTTATTAGTGGTTTTATGTTAAAAAGTTCTGCATGGTTCAAAAGTTAAAATGCAATCATCAGATATTAATTATTTAAAGCAGTATACGATAAATTTACCTAAATAACCTTTCTATTCATCACTGCTTATGAATAACGTAATGAATGCATAATAATTATTTATTGTAGAAATTGAGCAATCCATACAAACAATATTTATTAAACAGAAACAAACATAATTAAATTTTAATTCACTGTTGTACAGCTTCGACATATTCACCTTCTCGTTGTAAACATTTTATTGTTCTTTTGTCAAACTCTTGTATTACTTTCCGTATCATATTTGGAGTAATTTTTTGGCATTCTTCAGAGATAATTCTCTCCAAATGGTCTACATCATCAAATGGTCCTGGCTGATAAACCTGCTTTAAGTAACCCCATCAAAAAGTCAAGGGGAGACAAATCAGCAGAGCTAAGAGGCCAAAAGAGTTCTCTAACGTTTAATGTACTATGGATGGAAGCACCGTTTTGTTGGAACCATATTGTCATACGTTATTGCAACGGAAGGTCGTGCAAAAAATCACTTACTTGATTTTCTAATAATTGTAAGGCATTTAAGGAATGTCGAAAAAAAGGTCCAATTAATTTTTGTACACACCACACCATACGTTCGTTTTAAAAGAATATAGTTTCCAAGTTTTTATTACAAAGTTTCGATTACTGTTAGATCACTAGCGACAATTTTCTAATGAGACGGTTCCGTTTGAAGAAAATGTTGCCTCATCGGAAAATATTATAGATCTTCTAAAAATCGGGTTTTGATCCAGCTTTTCTTGGATCAGAGCGCAGAATTCAAAGCGAATATCGTAATCCCTTGGTAGTAACGTGTGTACAAATTGGGGTTTGTATGCATGATATTTATTACCTTTCAAAAAATTTGCCACTGTATCTTTATTTACTGAAGTAGTTAGGATTGCAGTGGCTCTTTTTCTTAATGACATTTTCGGGTCTTCTACGACACTTCTTTCACAACCCGTTTATTCTTAAATTTATTTTTTATACTTCCACAAGCCTTAAATTTATTTAAAATTTTTGTTGTTTTGTTGATTGCCTGATGTTTCTATGCGAATGTCTATTATTAAAAATATTTGCGGACTCTCTATGTGTTTTGTAATTGTTTCCAACAATTAACACACGATTTAGTAAATTTGCCATTTTTATTGTTATGTTACAAACAAGATTGCGTTAAATTTTATTCCGCCAGAATAATTAATACAGAATGATTAGTAAATAATCACAAATCACAAGAATTTTCATAACAAATGGTGGTAATTACATATTTGAATATAACTTTTTATTCAAAACAACTTTACTTTATAACATTTTTCTGAATTGTAAAAAATAAAGATACTTTACTCTTGCACAAGATTCAAATTTTTTGACAAGCCTCGGATACCACTTTAAAAAATTAATATCTGATGGTTGCATTTTAACTATTGGATAATAAAAAGCTTTCCATATGGTTCCAACTTAAGTAAACACACTGTATATCGAATGTTTGAAGAGTGTTGGTGACAGAATACAAAAACAAGGGTACCAATTTTACAAAAAAATGATGATAATTGATGTGCCGTTTGAAATATCTTAAGAGAAAAAAGAATATTTTACACACACAATCATATAGGGCTTCGCAATTTGGAATTACGTAAAATGTCAATATTGTCATTTTTATAAAATATAAAGTAATAAAATTCAAGTAATAAATTAATTGAATTTGATTATTTCAATCAAGAAAACCTTCACACAGTTGTCCATTTACATAATATCCTAAATGCTATCGAAATTTGTTGTGAACATTTATATTTAGTTGGGACGAAATTGATTCACACGCATTTCTTATTCGTGTTTTGAGATACTCAACATTTGTCGGATAAAGAAATCTAAAGGATGGAGATCCGGAAATCCAGGTGGCCAATCAATACACTACCTACCCATCTGCCTGGAAATTTACTCACGGACAGATCATATTAAATAGGAAAACACATCGTCTTATTGACACCAAATAATCCAAATGCGTAAATATTTCTTACGAGAAATAGAAATATCGTACTCCATTGACAGTTTATTCGATGAATATTGGTCCTATTATTTAATTTTCTACAAAATTTTCCCAAACGATTTATCTCAAAATTCAACAAAAATGTATATTCATCAGAAACTAAGTTGTACTCTTGGGACTTGGGCAAAGTCAAAGTAGTAACTTGAAATTTGTATTGAAATATGAGGCAATTTATTCTTACAGTTTTACCATACCAGCGGTTTGCAAGAGGCTGCAGGGTGGAGCGAGCGCGCAACGAATGAGCCGCGAATACCTCGTGGCTGCGTCGCAAAAAAGTCGCGGTTGAGTGGCAGAAATGCAACGTTTTAGTAACGTGTTATTAGCGCGTTTGTACGAACTGAAGGGAGACATGCGCGACAGTACAACATGGCGTCCACGCTGCTAATTGCAGCGATCTGCGTTGCGTGATAGTTGCGCACCCGCTCCGCTTTGAAGACGCTCGCAATTCGCTAGTATGATAAGTCTCAACAATATCACAACGTGTTTTCATTATTCAAAATATGCAAAAAATAGGAATAACAATATACATAATTTAAGAATACTAGGAGAAATCACACTGAGGGAAGTATTCCAAACAAGGGAAATTTTCAAGAATTTTTTTAATTCTGTGGAAAGCTCGGTGCTCTGGTAGCGAAATATAATAGCTTGATAGAAATGAAAAAAAAACTCTCAAATTTGATTATCATAATTTTCACGTAAACTTTTTTCAGCTCTACTATTTGTTCACATTCGCCCTACATTTTCTTTTCCTAATTATTACCACTATAATGAGGTGATTGCGAATCGTATAAGCCTGGTTTACTTTTTACCAGTTCAATAAGCAATTCATCTGAAAAAAATTAATAATAATTATTCACTCATTCCAGCAGATCAAATTTTCTTGTGCGCTCGTCGAACGATCTTTCAGATTAGGCACAGGTAGTGTGCGCAAAATGCACGCAATGTTTTGTTAATGTGTCTGTGCGCTCGATGCACGTGCGCTCTTCGCACCCCACCATCTAATAAGAGCTATACTAGATTTCATTTTATTGCAAAACAAACCAATTTTATAGGAACAAAAAGACAATTATATAATGAAATAATTCTTTTTATTAGGGACAAAGATTTGATTTATTTATTTTATTAAATATAAAACATGTTTTGATCTATACATTTAAATAGAATAAATGTATTGAATGATCAATCTTATTTTTACTTCTGTCTTCGGTCGGTAGAAGTCGCTGACAGGTACCCTTACTACATCACAGGCTTCACTTGCACGCACCTATAAGTTGACTTATCCGTAATCATGGAATCGTTTTATCAGTCCCCCAAAATCACATCATAAGTAATTGTGAATAATATTAAAAGTATATATTTTGATCAGTAACAGATTTGAAATATTCAAATAATGTGGATACTTCTGATTTGTCATCTGAAAGATAAGATAAAACGATACTAACTATGAATATCTATGAATTATATTAATTGAATTTCTTGTGTGTTTCTCAGTAACAGTGAATTAAAATGGCGTTAGCGGGAGTTAACGTAACAGATTTACCTACTAATTATGGGTATTATACATCTGGAGGAATTCAGCAAGGGCTTACCGCAGATAAGCCGAACTTTTACCTCAACAACAAAGAAATTTTTGTTTACAGTGGAGCTATGCATTATTTTAGAGTACCAAGAGCGTATTGGAGAGATAGATTGAGAAAAATGAGAGCTGCAGGTCTTAATACCGTAGAGACTTACGTCCCATGGAACCTCCACGAACCGCGAGCTGGTAACGTATAATAATTTTTTAAATTTCTATTTCCTTGTTCTTTTAGAATAGAAATTTGTTAATAGCACCAATTGGATTCACGTGGAGATCCCTCTTTAGAACCGCACATGCGACAAATTATAATACTTGAGGTTGTGTTTTTCCACTTAGGACCCAATCGGAAAGAAAGTTGCTATAATTTTTTATTTTAGAGTTGGGGTGTCTCACTAAAGGCCTAGGTGAGTTCCAAATGGGAATAAGTGAATATAAGTTCTCATTTTGAGGTTGAGTTTTCCCACTAATTAAGAAAAAACTTATCATAATTGACATTTTTTTATTTAAGATTTGTAAATGACGTTCTCTTAGGGCCCGTCCTTATTGAAGTTATCTGAAGACCAGATCCAGTTTTGTCCCAATAAGGTCCAGGTGTACACTCTAGGTAATCCCAGACGAATTTCTAGTCGAGTTCTTACATAATTTTTATTCACAATATTCCATTGTTACAAAATTTATGAAATATGTAAATCAGATTCTTCATTATTTGATATATAAGAAATTTTAGATTGACATAATCGTTTCTAAGCACTGAAAAATCTATTTTTTCGACTCATTCAATGTTCAAAGTGGCAAATATCCTTATGTTATAAAGTATATTCTAAAAAACATTATTTATCAGCTTTGTCAATTTTTTTCAGTGTGGGTAATAGAAATCTATTTACAAGTATGCCGATTTTCTGACAAAGGCTTAAAATTAAGGAGACGATTCTTTTGAAACCAAATCAACCATCCATTGACTGGAATACGGAGTGTAAACGTGGAGTATTATTGGTGCTTGTACCAATTTTTCGTGACTGAAAATATCGTTTTACCATGAGAAAGCTCGAATGTGTGGCACTCACAATGGAATAAAAACTATAACTAAAGGATGAATTAAACCTGATTCAAAACGGCGGTTATATATTCGGGCTGGACCTAGTGAAAACCATTGAAAGTATACAAATACTAGCAATTATCAAGGTTACGGCTTTTATATCTTATAAAACCCACGATGATTTGTTCATCAAATAGAGAGAGAGAGAGAAAAAAATGCTTTATTGTCAAAAAATTGTTACAATTTGTAGACAAAAGCTTGTAAAAGCTAAAAAACAAACATAAAAATAACTTTCCAGTAAATATGCCCTCAAATTATTACGGAATGCGGGAAAAGATGATATCGATTTGATTTCAATTGGCAAGTGATAGTACTTTTTTTTGCATTGTAAAATATTGAGCCATGAATTAATTCTGAACGTGGAGTAGCTAGGTAAAGTTCCTGCACCGCGTTCCTAAGTGAATAGCTGTGAAATATTAGGAAAAGGGAAAAAAAATTATTAGTAACCGTTATCGTCCAATATGGAACAAATTAAAAAAGCATATCACAAAGGGATAGCTGCGTTGCAAAACAAGGAGCTCGGAAGAGCGTTTGAATTGAATGTAAAATGTGTTTGCGTACTACACCTGCGACATTGATCGATGTGTTTGTGCAACTTCTCTAAATTAAGCTTAATGTTTTGTTTTTAAGGTGAATTCGATTTCGGTAATGGTGAAAATGACATGTCGGACTTTTTACATTTAGAAGAGTTCCTTAAGATCGCCCAAGAGGAAGATTTATTCACAATTATTCGATCCGGACCATTCATTTGTGCTGAATTCGAATTTGGCGGACATCCCAGTTGGTTATTACGGGATAATGATATAGAATTCAGAACCAGCAATCCTACTTATGTAAAACATGTTACCAACTTTTTCAATGTCCTTTTACCGATTCTAGCAGCGTTCCAATTTACCAACGGGGGATCCATTATAATGTTTCAAGTAGAAAATGAGTATTCAATTTCTGGAAAGCACGATTTAGAATATTTGAAGATACTAAGGACCTTGATGCTTAATAATGGTAAGTATAAGAATAACAAAAGACACCGTAAACAGAAAACTTTATTTGTTTAAAATGGAATAACACCACCTATATTTATTAACTTGTAAAAAGATTGATCTTCAGACCCTACAATCAATGATAGTTACTAGGTAAAACAATCAAACCACGAGGTAAAGTTTGTTAAAATCATCGTATTTTTGATTGGAAATTGAAAGAAGTGATTTATAACAACTAGTGTGTGCAGATTTTACTTTCTGTTGACTTCTATTTCATAGCTGGAGGCTTTGTCATTGATCAACTTTTTTTTGAGTAATTCATGCGGGTCTTTCTTCTTGAAGGTGCAAACTCCAATTTTACTGATTCTTTCAATCAGGTTCGCTTTCAAATATTTCTCTTCCAAAACGTCCAACTTATTGAAATCTTTGAACTGTATACCACTTAGATGTATACCGAATCTACCATCTTTGATTCATTTTAAAATGATAATATGAGTGATTTTCTACCTGATATCTATGATACCTATATATCATCTTGTTTTATAGCCTTGTCGACAGTGTCAATGTTCAATCGTTCAAAACAAATACACTGGAGTCACTTATCCTTTTTTGTCACGTGAAACTCAACATTAAAATTTCCCTGAATAATATTTTGAAAAACTCTACATCAAATCCCTGCTCTAGATTTTCGTGCACAAACCATAATCGTCTTTCTATTTTACTAAAAAATTGAGATCGTTTTTGACGTTATATTTGTGACTATATTCGCTTGAATTATTTAGGTATAGTGGAACTTTTGGTTACGGCAGACAATCCGAACAAAGGTACTTACGGTACGTTACCAGAGCTATTTCTGATGACTGGCAATTTCGACCAACAAGTTAAAACAAATTTGGATCGGCTTAAAGCGATACAACCAGGTCGACCTACCATGACCATGGAATTTTGGGGAGGATGGTTTGACTACTGGGGAGATGAACATAATAAAAATAAAACTTTAGCTGAATTTCAATATAACTACGAAGAAATTCTGAAATATCCTTCTTCAGTTAATATTTATATGTTCCACGGTGGTACTAACTTTGGATTTTTGAATGGTGCAGAAAATTTAAATTTTGATGAATGGGAAACAGGTACGTCGCACTAATGTTTGTTTACACATAATTAAAACTCGGTACTTGACATTTAATTAACGGAGTTCATTATCTGCAATTTTAGATATTTGTGAAAAATAATATCGACTATCATTTCAAATGCAGGACTCCAGGCTTATATTAAACACACATACTTACATCTCTGTAGAGATAGCAGCAATTACTTGAATGATTGCAATCTTAAACTGATCCAAAATTGGTTTTTTGGAATATTAAATACTATTCTTAAGATACCCTCACAGAAAAAAGTCACGCACTGATAAGTGGAAGGACCTGGGATCAAATACATTTTAATCTGATTCGACATCTTCTTAGTTCTGGTTTCAAGAACAATTCAAGAGTACGACACTTTAGAACCGAATTAATAGTAATTGTGGCTAATCTAATAAGGCGTAGAGGACGTTTTGTCGTTTATCAATAAAATTACTTTTTCAGTTAATTTCAAAATAGTTCAGTGAGCAAAGTCTGGAAGTGTGGAAGGTCAAGGAATATTCCCAAAACGTGAAATAATCTTTCCGGGAAACTTGAGTCTGAGAAATTGTCATTGAATTGTTCGCTATGAGTGATGTTTCATCATGTTGGGATCAAATACATTTTAATCTGATTCGAAATCTTCTTAGTTCTGGTTTCAAAAACAATTCAAAAGTAAGACACTTTAGAACCGAATTAACAGTAATTGTAGAGCTTCGAAAAAATAATCTAATAAGGTGTAAAGGATGTAATATCGTTTATCAATAATATTGCTTATTCAGTTAATTCCAAAATAATTCAGTGAGCAAAGTCTTTGCGTACAGCTAAATCAGTTGACTTAAATTGTTGGACAATGAGCATTTTATAGGTATGGACTTCTAGTTCTCTTTTGCTAAATTTGTCTAACTAATACATGATTGATTCTTATCTCACTAGCATGACATCTATTTGATCGTTCTGGACTTCTGACTAGCGTTTTCCTTACCCTTTCATTATTCTCTGGTATCGTTACATCTCATTTTGGGACAAAAGCTTTTTATTCAGTGTGTTTTCAGTTGATCTGAAAGTTTTCATGAATCTGAGCATTGTGTTACGATTCGGAGTCGACTGACATTAAATTGTACATGAAAGTAAACTGTACCTTAAATTTTACTTCTCCTTAAACCGTCTTCCGGAAACAATCGACGTTGTACACCAATCCATGATGAATGATCCATGGCGCTTCGTGTAAAGAAGATCTACTTCCACCACGACCATCTCCCACCCCCACACTCTCAGTACAACGAGCTCCAAACCGCTCTCTATATTTGAAAACCATCTTTTTTGTTAAATGTACTAACTTGTGACAAATTGCTCATTATTGCATTTGTTTTTACGTTTTAAATATTCAAAAATAATGTGCGAGCAGTCTATAACCCAGGTGAATGAAAGTTACTTAATCAAAAGTTAGATCGAAATGACAAAATATAACAAAACTAGCTGATGTCTTCATTTTTTTTATGATTTTATTTCTTATTTCTATGACTTCAGATTACAACTCGATAACGTCAAGCTACGAATATGTCGCACCACTTGATGAAGCTGGTGATTACACCGATAAATATTGGGCAACGAAAGAATTATTAGAAAAATATAATCCTATCAAGACTGCTCTACCTAGTGTACCTGAAGCGCCCCAAAAAACTGCTTACGCTAGCATAACCATGGAACAAGAGCTATTTTTATATGATATGTTACAAACTATACAACCAGTTTACGCCAAAAACGTAATTGCAATGGAAAAAATAGAGGTGAATAATGGAAATGGACAAAGTTACGGGTACGTTGTATATAGGAAAACAAATCTCAATATTCCAGAAAACGCTTACCTGAAAATTGAAGGTAGAATATGCGATACAGCCATGGTGCTTATAAATGGCATCTTAGTATCTCCATGGTTGCAAAAAGCTGCTGATTTAAATGGATTCGGTACATCTCGAATTGTAGATTCTACACTACTTTTAACAAAAGAAGCTATTCAAGGAGCAACATTGGATATAGTGGTGGAAAATTGGGGCAGAGTCAATGTAGGGGTTTATAAGCAATTCAAAGGCATATGGCAAGGCAATGGTGTCAAACTGAACGATGAATACATCTACGATTGGACTATTTATCCCTTGGAATTCAAATCAGCCTGGACTACCAGTTTAACCGGTTGGAGTAACTTCTTGTCCAACTCTATCGGTCCAGCTATGTATAAAGGAAATCTGTATATCAGTGAAAATCCTGTAGATACTTTTGTCTATATGGAGAAATGGATTAAAGGAATCGTCATAGTAAACGGATTTGTTATTGGTAGATATGCTAGAATGGGACCCATACAAACACTATATTTGCCAGCTCCGTTATTGCGACAAGGGAATAATGAGATAGTAGTATTTGAACATTTTCGACCGTCCGCCACTGTTGATTTCCAGAACCATCATGTATACAATAATTACTAAATAAAATGTATTTATCATTACTGAGTTTTTTAATTATTTGGGATACAATCGACAAATTCTTACACATTATTTTATTCGATTTAAAATGTTTTTGAAGCGCCACAAACAAAATAGCCTTTAAGAAGGGCGATCTGGAAGCTAAGAAATCTCGTGCTTGACATTTCTTTTACTTCTAATTTCACGAAGACTTTCAGATCGCCAAGGTACGATATTATCTCTCTATTCAAAAAATTATTTCTTTCCTGTCTTCAAATCTATCTGTTGGCAAGGATAAGTATTTATCTAGAATGCAATCAATTTAAAAGGACAATTACAAGAAGGTCCTTTTAGTATTTGAAAAATCTGTATCGTTGTTAAGTATAAATGAGATTTTTTCTAATGTGATTAATTATTGAAGGAAAAAACTGTTGTAACTTCTTCACTTTTCTCAATATTTTATACATTCTTTTGAGAAATAAGTTTTCAACTATATCTGCGGAAATAATCCTTGATTCAGCAATATGTTGTTTTGAATACCAATATTGTAAAGGTGTGAACCTTCGATTTTATATACCATTATATAAAAAATATGCAAAAATGCGAGGTCCGGTGACTACCATGGTGTTACTCACGAAAACACCGTTTTAATCGATGGTAATGATGTGGACAACCACCACACTGTTCAATTGTTATTATAAACAACACCAAAACGTTACTGGATAGCTATTACTGAGCTTGTACAGAATTTTTTTCACCAAGAAGCAATGATAAATGGCGCCATCTGTGTGTCAGATACACGACTTATTGAGTGATGTAAAATTCGAAATGAAACTGATTACAATAGATTGGTTCCAACCCATCAAAAAACCGTCTTTGGTACGGTGACGATTCTGTGCAATAGAGAAACGGGTTCCAAACGGTCCCGACTAGCAAGCTGCAACAAACCTAATATTATTTGCTTCAAACTTTCGCTCAAAATATGCAAATGTACTCAGAAGAGATCCAGCTTTTTCTTTTTTAGGAGTTTTTGGTTCCTTTTTTAAGTATCTTTTCAATTTACACAGAATATTGAGCTTATAAAGTTTAATGTGATAATATTTCTAATAGGTATATTTCTCGTTTTTTTTCAACCTCCGATCGCTCCTTGCAAAGGCTGCGCGGGCAGAAAACAGCCGACATGCGCTGCAGGCGACTTCGAAGCTCTCGCACTACACACTCTGCACATGTTGACATTCAGGCGTCAGACGGCGTTATGCTGTAGCCACGTAAACATGTCCGCCTTTATTGATGCTGCCGCCAAGTTAGAATTGCGAGTCGTTTTCTACAGGCTGAAGTCCATAGTGCTGCAGAAATCCATCGGAGAATGGGTCGTGGGTATGGGGAAAACTTCAATGGTGTCGAAAGTTTGAAGATGGCCATATTGATGTGCATGATGAAGGGGGCCAAGGACGCAAATCAGTTGTTTCAGATGACCTGGTTCAACGAGTTGACAAAATGGTTAAAGAAAACCTTAGATTCACCATTACTGCTTTGTCTACGGAATTTCCAGAAGTTTTAAGGTCTGTTTTGTACCTCACTTGAATTCATTGGCCGCAACTTTCTTTAAAGAGGGTATTGAAAAGCTTGTCGGTGATTATGTCGAAAAGTATCCGTGAATGTACCAACCTTTTGGTAATAAAATTATTATTTTATATGAACTTGTCTTTTATTTATAGCCTATCGCCTATATGAAAAAATAAACAGCATTAGTAGATAAGAAAATAATTTCAATTTGCGATAAATAATTTCTCGTTATTGTCATGTGAACTAAATTTTGTAACTAATAATAAATCTCTTAGATATACTAAGCTTCTATCAACTAAAAATTAAAATAATAAACAGAACAAGAATTATTCCACGTCTGTCCATTAACAAAGTAAGAATAGGAAAACTAGTATGATTCTATTTTCTGTATTTGAATATTTTTACATGTTTTCAATTGTTGTCTGTAGGTACTTCAAATATAGGCTCTGTAAGAAAACTTAATGCGTCCGGGGCATTATAGTGTTCAAATACAATGATGTCGTTGTCTCCAGATCTAAGCAGAGGTGCAGCTAAATACAAAGTTTGTTGTGGTCCTACAAAGAAGTGTCTTCCCAGTACAAATCCATTAACTATTGTGATACCCTTAGTCCATTTCCTCATGTCCAAGTATGTATCGCTTGGCTCCCCATCGATGTGAAGATTAAATTTATAAAGTGCTGCATTATTTGACCTCTGGGTAACTGATTGCCAGTTATATAGAGCTAAATTATAAGACTTTCTAAACTCCAACGGTACAATTTCCCAATTATAAAGTACCTCGTTATTAATCAACACATCTCCAGTTAATCCTTTGAATGAAAAAGCTGCAGCAGCGCTTCTACCAAAATTTTCAACAATCAATTCTAGAGTTGCCCCTTTAATTTCAGTTGTAGTGAGAGTTAAAGTTGTATCTGGTACTTTCCAAAAACCAAAACCATTCAAATCATCGGCACTTGTTGGAGCAGGAGAAACTAATTGTCCGTTAATTAAAACTAATACTGTATCTCTGACATAACCAAAAATTTTCAATTCTGCATTTGCAGGAATATCGATATTTATCTTTCTATATATAATGTATCCAAAACTTTGCCCATTGCCATTATTAATATCCAGTTTTTCCATGGGAACTATATTCTGACTGTCGATTTTATATCCAACTTGATTAATAGCTTCAGAAATAGGTAACTGACCTATTGGCGTTAAAGTGCCATAGGCCACAAGAGGTTTTATATCAGGAAGCTCTGGTAAACTAGTTTGAACTTGATTGTGAGATGCTATAACTTGTTTTATGAGATCGTATTTTGAAGTTGTTGTGCCATGTTCGGTTACAGGAGAGTCATAATCATAACTTGTAGTGTCTGGTTGATAACCCGAATTATCATTATCTTTGTATAAAGTTGCACCACTTGTGAAACCATAACTTGTACTACCTGCAAAAGAAGAAGTGAATAATCACAATGATAGAACACAATTCACACTATCTTAGTCTTAGATTTTTGAAATACTTAAATGTGTAACTAACGACAATATATTGCCTACTAAACCAAAAACAATAGAATTATAATAATTTCCAACCAACCAGAGGTAGACTTAGAGTTCTGATTTTGTTGAACGTGAATTTGACTATTTACTAATTGAATCCATCATCACTATCATGAACAACTATTTTTGAGATTTGGGAAGTAATATTGCTCCTTCACATATCAATATTTGACTTGTCAATTGTCAATTTTCTCTGTAGATAATAAAATATATTTTTTGCAATTTGGAGTTGAATGGCCATTTAAAAACCAAAATATACCTGGCATTTTATGCATTTTGAGTTTCGTAACACAAAGTTGTGACCAAAAATATTTGCTAAAAAGCATTAAACGTTTATAAAGATGGACTCTTTAGTCCAATATTTGTGACTTCTATCGATCACGAAGTCCAGCAGTAGACAACGACATTCTGTGGGAAGACGTGGAAGCAAATCAATCTATGAATTATCAAACACTCTTAACCAACGTTAATTTACCCCAAAGAACATTTGTAACAGATTGGAAAAATAAGTAGAGAAGGTGTTTGGGTCTTCCATAATCTATTCGAAGACAATAAAGCCAATCGATCCATCACATGCAACGTATTGCTTCAATACAGAGATTCCCAAAGTGGTCGATATTGACATATTGATCCCTTGGGATCGACATCGGTTTCCAAGGGGTCGACATAAACGAAAACTGTTTTTGGTGGTCGACGACGTCTAAAAATCGGCACGTATTAACTAACCCCAGTCCTTATTTAAAAATTTTTAGATACTGTATAACTTGTTCTAGGAGTACCGACTTGTTATGAGAATGACTAATATTTTAGAAGGAAGTATCATTTTTTTCCATTTAAAGAAACTTAACTATCTATAATCGTGCACACGTTCGAAGAAGATGAATAACTTGACTAGTTAAAAAGCGTGAAAAATTCCTGTAAGATAATATAATGTGTGCAAACGTATAAATCTTCCTGGCATGTTTTGACTTGCACTGTTTTAGGCGCATATATATGCAATTTAACCGGAACAAGATTATGAGAAAGTTGAAGTCCAAAAATGCTTCGGATACTTAACTATAGGACACGCTTGCACTTATGTTAAAAGTGCATTTCGTCGGAACTTGAATGATAACATTGTAGGTTTCTCGGGCAAAAAAAGTCATACAGAGCTTCTTAAAAAGCGAATCGAAAGGGCAATATACATAATGTATGCTCTTCGAAACTACCGCCGCGATTTTTCCAAAAAAAAAACATTCAGCTCCGCTGCCTCCACTCCGCAAAAATCTTTCGAACTTCTCCCTTTTTTTTTTATTTAACTTGCAAAAAAATGATATGATTACCATCAGCCCAGACGAGGAGCTTAAGGAGAAGTTCAACCAAGGCTATCAGAAATTCTGGTTGCAACGCAATATTAAAACAGAGTATCCTGCATTGTGGAACATTGCTGAAAAATACCTTATCGATTAAAACCCAGACGCTTTTCCATCAACTTACCTCGTTCAGTGTAGTTACAAACATTTTGACAAAGCAAAGGTACCGTTTGAAAATCAATGAATCAATTTAAGGCTGCAACTCCCCAATATTGAACCGAATTTAGCTAGATTGGTAGAAAGTCACCAGAATCATCCATCGCACTGAATTTTTCAATTTTTTATCTTCACTTTGCGACTTGAATGTTTTTTCAAAAAATAATTCCTACTTAAGTATTCTTACGTAACTTGTATTAATAATTATTATATAACACTTGATATTTGCAGAGTTTTATTGTATTTATTTTGATAAATTTTGATGACTAAAGAATGTTAAGCTCTCTCACTTAACCAACCGCAAAGTTTCTAAATTGGTAAATATTTTGTTTCAATAGAAAAAAATAGAGATAGAATTTTTTAATTTATTGTTAAGTAATTACGGAGGTCTGAGATATCAGTTCAGTTTGGAAAAGGGGTCTCTTGCCTAAAATGGTTTGGGAATCTCTGCTTTAATAGCACCAAACCAAACCGTTTCTATGTGCGCTTCTGTTATTGAAGTAGATATATTCGGAATTGTCCATTTAAAAATTCTAAAACTTGGTCAAACTGTTAACACATCCTTATTGTGAAATATTGGATCGAGTGAATTAATTTTTAATGGAAAAGTATTCATCGTTCGTCAACAGAAAAGGCGTTATAGTGCGACACCGCAATGTGCAAGTGAAACGGAAAAATTAATGAATTGGGGTGGGAGTTACTGCCCCACTCACTATATTGGCCTTATATTTCCATTTATTCTGATCACTACAACTTTTTATGGGAAAAAATTCAGATTATGTCGAAAATGCTATCTCGAGATATGTCACTCAAGAATCACTTGATTTTTATCAGTTCTCTTTTGAAAAGTTGCATACTAAATATCAAAACATTTTTTTTATTTTGAGAAATTTGATTATCAGTTATCAGCGAGGAAGATAGAAAATCCAGTTGGTTAGGTTACATTTTCTTAACTTGTTTTTATACCATATTATAACGCAGTTGGTGAACTAAGAGTGAGATAATCTAAAAAAGTTAGGTTATTCTGTTATGCTTGATTTCTGTGAATATACATAAACCCAGTTTGTTACTCTAAAATACCCTAAACTATACAATATTTATAAAGTTTTCCTCATCACATTTACGTTCCAACTTACCTATAAACATGTACATGTTCACTGATCCAGGGTAATCCAGAATATTTTGTAATTGGGTTTGGTATTCGCTTGGTCTTTTGTGATGATGGTTTTCAGTCCAGTGATCAAACCAACCGGTATATGACTCCATAGCCATGTTAGGCTTATTATGTTGGAAGGTATTAAGTAAATCAAACATCTCTTTGGGGTCCCCATTAAAATTAGCCATTTGTAGCACTCCTGGTATAGCACCATATTGTCCATTTCTCGGAGGATCTGATGTGAAGAATAATTCTGATATGCCGTTATCTGTCATCATATCCTTAAGGGCTTGTAAATAATCGGTATCGTGTACGTGTTTGCTTCCATATTCATTTTCAATTTGAACACCTATTATTGGACCACCTTTTTGGAATTGCAATAGAGCCAGAATGGGCATCAAAACGTTGAAATAATTTCTTACATGCTTCAGAAAATACTCGTCAGTTGATCGTCTAACAGTCTTCACAGTTTTAGTTATCCAACTAGGAAGACCACCAAAATCAAATTCAGAGTTTATGTATGGTCCGGGTCGGACAAGAACGAATAGATCTTCTTCTTTTGCAGTTCTTAAAAATTCTTCTAAGTGAAGAAAATCTTCAAAATCTGTTCCTCCGCTACCAAAATCGAAAACGCCTACAAAAACATGCAATAATACAAGTTTATAACCAAACAATAGTTATTTGTAAGCTTAGGCCGTGAAATACCTTTTTAACGCACCGAAAGAACAGTTATCGCCGAGGCCGACAGCGGCCGAGGCAAGATAATCTTGAGGTCGTTTAGAAGTTTCGCGGCCATGGCATACATACTATTTTTTGTACAATCGTTAAAATTATTAAACTAGTTAATTGTAAATTAATATATTATTGCTCTAAAATCAACAGCAGTTCAATTTATTTAACAATGTCACCGTGTGCTTTGGAAATGGTATGTTTGAATATATACAAAAGTTCTTGACAAAACGCTGATACTGATAGCGATAATTCAGTACCTTCTACTCCTCCCGAACTCAAAATTGTTATAAATTCGGCACTTTCCGTCTTAATACCCGAAAAATCTAAACGGCAGTACGGAAAATTACGGCTAGTTTAAAGATTGGTGTGGCAAACAGAATGTTAAGACGATGTCGAGAAACATTTTATTGGCTTATTTGATGCAGAAATCAAATATACAAAGTTCAAATTTATGGAGAATTTATTCCATGCTGAAGTGCATGCTAAACATTACAAGACAATATCGATATCAAGCAGTTTTAAAAATTTGTACCATTTATGAAAAAAAAGTAGGTTATCGAGCGAAAAAGTCTAAAGTTTTTACGCGTGAGAAGCTAATGATGTCATTTACAATTTTTTTATTTATTATACTTATTTTTGTAGGTAGTTTTGATAATGGGAATATCTGGTGCCTTGCGACGAGATGAGTTAGTAAAAATGGTCATTGAAGATATTCAGGAAGAGAATATTATATTAATAGTAACCGTTCCTGATGTCAAGACGGATAAAAAGCGTGTTTTCACTGTTACTAATATTGATTTCATAAAAATTAATCGTAAATATGCAGGTCTTAGACCAAAACATATTGTTTATAATCGTCGTATATTCTTGAGATACTTAAACGGAAAGTGCACCGCACAAGTTGTTGGAGTGCACACCATTGGGAAAATGCCTAGTGTGATTGCCAAGCATCTCAGATTACTAAATCCCGAAATATACACGGGTCACTGTTTTCGGAAAGTTCTGCCACGCTGCTTGCCGATACTGGGGCTGATATGTCAATTCTTAAACGTCACTCTATCGAAAATAATATCGAATATATACCTCGGCATTGATAGCTCGACCATCTGGAATGATTTCGAAGTACACTAAACATTCATATTTCCACCAGATACACAAGATTTTCCGATCGAATAGATTTTTCTTTATGACGGATTTTTGTAACTGTTCTTTTGTCTAATCACTGATATTTTATATTTACACCTCTACTTCCCTTGAATTTCAATTAATTCGTGTAGTACAATTCGACAACTGTTATAGATGTATGTTGATGTATGGAATATTTAGAAGTTCAAGGGAGTTCGATAATCGGCAAAAGCTGGTACTTGGTTGGTTTTCTACTGCTTCCCTTGTAAACTCAATTTCCATGGTATTAGATAACCTGAAGATCAAATCACCGCTATTAAAACTATTAAACCACCGCCGCGCTGTGCCGTCAGTTCTTCAACTGTGTCTTCTCCTCATGATTCAGACAAAACGTACCAAGTCATTAATAAACAGAGATAGATTAAAAGAACGTAAAACAATTGTACTCTTCACAGAATTGGAGGCTAGTCTTAACAATGTTTAAATTGAGGCCACATACGAAAAACGACATATCTTATGATACACTCTAATTTTTATACGGTTGAATAACTGTTAATCTATTAATTTTTGATTTTATAATTAGCAGAAGGTGAGAATCCCTAAATTTAATATTGTTTCATTTTCCAAATGCAATTGAGAAGTATTATCACCGACTCCCTCTATAAATTCTTATGATTAATTCATATTAGCACTTTTATGAATGTCTCTGGTCGGTTCGGCACCTCACAAAAAAGTTTTTTGTTCCTTCTTTTACTTTTTTCATCTAACTTTGCACAAACTTCATTACTAAACATTTTTCTGGTTTCGTCATCTATTTGCTGCATATGAATGGATACTACCCAAACCACCAAAAAAACTGCTTTTAATTTGAACATGTAATAGAGTAAGAGGTATTGCACTGAGTACACTGGTTATAAATATCGAAACACGTTACAAAAATAATTGAATAATAATGTAATTTGATATATACCTTCTTGTGGCTCGTGCAAATTCCATGGTATGTAAGTAGCTACAGCGTTCAATCCGGCAGCTCTCATTTTTCGCAATCTATCTCGCCAATGCCCCCTCGGCATCCTAAAGTAATGGAAAGCACCACTATATAACGTGATATTTTTATTATTAAGGGTAAAATACGGCTGTTGATCCGATAGACCTGCTGAAATGCCATTTCCGGTGTAGTATTCGTACAAAGTAGGCAACGTAGTTGGTGCGACCGCCATATTGATAAAAAGTTTTTAACTGCTGACGATTTAATCGATAGTGTATATTTTATGCTATAAATTATTATCATCGTATTGATTGAAATGTTTATTCATATTTCAGATAATGGAATTATTAGTGTTTGATACTTGAACAGGTACATCAAGATAACTCAATCAATTTGAAACGTTTACAAAAACAAATCTCTGCTATCAATTTTATTCAACTAGCTCATAAGCCTTTCATAACCAGTTTTGACTTAACCATCCTAAAATGATTGCTTTTGTTTAAAGTCGATCTCTCACATACCAATAATTGACGGAATAGATATTGATTATTTTGAAAAATTATGGAAAAGATCGCTATAATTTTTGTCAGAGAATGGAGCTCCAAACATGAATATTAATCAGTGCCGATCCTAGCAGGTGTGGTGACAAAAACAATGAGCTGCCGCATCTAATTTTATCTTAACAGTCATACAATTTTTAGTGAGTGAAAATCTCGACATACAGAAACTAGTTCGAAGTACTATTATAAAGATAATGGTTATTTTTTGAAGGAAATGGAGACGTGGGCCAAATTTGATCCATGTAATTGGGAACACTTCAATAATATAAATAAATGTTGACGATAACAGAACCCGTATTTTACCCGAATCTATTCGTAATAATACGAATTGTAAAACAAGCTAAATATTATGCTAACCAACTATCAGATCCTAAAGTGAGATGCTTGGCTATTCAAAAAGTAAATAATAACATGATAACATAATCAAGAAAGTGTAAATAGATAGCAGAATCAAATAAAAAACAAAAAGGAAACTAAACATCAAAACGTGAAGCATTTTTTCTTACCATAAGGTGATGTACCAGTTTCAAATTCCTTCCTACTTTCTATTTTGCAATTTTTGATCAGGCGGCTTCCTCGGTGAAAGATTTACCTAAGTATCTGAGTGGTATTGAATATTATTCTTTCTGTTTCATAATATTTCTAATGTTATCAAATGTTTAGTCAAATAACTTCATTCAAAGATTGTTTTCCTGGCAAAAAGTTCAAAAACTCAAGTTTTGGATATTATAGTCAAAAATTATCTTATTGTCCAGATTTTGCTTGGAAATTAAGAAAAAACCTCGTGGATTCAATCGAAAGAAGTAAATTGATAATTATTAAAAATCACTTCAAAAATAAAAAGAATACAAGATCTTCAGACTTCTTAGTTAATATGGTTATTAATCTTTTGGATTATTTTAGAGCTGGAGTGTTTCTACAGTGAGACTCCATCTGACCTTAGAGCTCTTATCCAAAATAGGGTCTCGTTGCTCGTTTTTTGTCAAGGTTGTGTGCTTCTTAATTGCCTGGTATACCCTGGTGACCTGATCTTTCAACTATCAGTTCGGTGTTGATCTGACATTAGGGCTGTTATTCAACATATAGTCTCGTTGCCCGTTTTTTGTTCTTCATTGCCTGGTATATCCTGGTGACCTGATAGCAGTATGGTTACTTTTATTCTGTCATCTAGTACTTTTAGAGTTGGTGCACACTCCCACCATAGCTTGGACGTGTACTCCAATAGGGTTTATTGCCATCGAGGCCGGTTAGTTATCGAGATTGTAAATGTGATTTCTAGCGAGGTTTCTAGTCAAACACTTCTGTTTGACATGTTTATTTTTAGAGAATATTTATATACCGATGCAGAAAAAGAGCCAACAGCGGGAAATAGTAGCCCAAAATCTTAGGAGGTGGATTGTAAATGCAGCACACGACAAATATCGTCGCCCAAGCTTTTTTTATCTCTTCAAATCAAACTTTTTGTACCTTTGAATGAACTTGGGACTTCTCATTTGATTGCGTCATTAATAAAACACTTTTCTGATGATTGTCTTTCGCTTAATTCAGTTATATTCGTGTGTTTATTTCCATCGGTTTCAAGCTGTACTTTAGAATGTAGAAATGAAACGAAATTCTCAAATAAAAGATTATTATTATACAAAAATATACAACAATGTTTTTTACAACTTATTAAGTGCAGTATAAATAAATAACATTTAAAACAAATAAAATGCAATTGTAGTTAAAAAAATAGTTACATTAAAAAATTTTGGAGGATCATAATATAAAACAGTTTTAGAATTGAGTATATGTAAATCCCAAATAACCTTTAAAACGATTAACACAAATAGAACAAGAATTTTTATTTGACTGACACTGATAATGAAGTTAATACAATTGTACCAGCTATTATTTCACAGACTTATTTCAATTACTTATGAATGACACCTAACATTTAAAATCATAACATTTAAAAAAACTCCTAATATGGCCCACCTATTTCTTGAATAAAAGATGCGAATCAAAATGTGAAGGATTACGTTCCCCACCGTAATCTTTCCACAAAGATAAGTCCACAAATGGCAAAGACTCGCAATTCACAACAGAATTACTGTAAACAAAAAAAAAAATTTATTCATTCCATCTATTTCTACTATGCATCAGTTTTTTGGAAACTTGATGTTCGTTGACAATAATGTTTCCAGAATACAAACAATTATACGAGAGCCACTCTATAGATTTTGAATTGAAACAAGGAGTTCTAGGTGTCAATACCGCATTTTTAAGGACCACCATTCCTAAGTTCATATCTCTGACTGTATTTAATTGCTGTTATCATGTTTTATGATCTAATATCATTTTAAGTTCGGCTTAACTGAACCGTTGCAATACGCATTTAATGAGGAAATTCTTTCACGAAAGATTGAAGCTACTTTTGTTGTTGAATCTGCATCAGTGAAATCAATTTTACATTATCATATTCATGTAACTGTTTTATATAATTTTTGGCGACCTGGCAACACTACATAAATTTGTTGTAGGTACTGACTTCTACGTCAATCGTCGAGAAGTTAAGAATCTCACCACTCCTTATGTTCTGTTACACATATAGTTAAGTGATTCAAAGTGTCCCTTATTTAAAACTATTGCCTCAAACCCCATTAACTCCAATTACTTGTTTTTATCTTACATTAAGGTGATTCTAAACGACCATAAATATACTTGTTTATTGAATTTATAATTATTTATAGTTATTATTGCTTACGATAAGATTTAGTATTTAAGGCAGTTTGTACACTGATACTGGGTTCTTAATAGTTTGATATTTGTCGAATACGTTAGTCAGATTATTGGAACCGCTATATTGGTTTTTTACAAAGTTGTGAATTGAGTTAATCAACTCGTGAAAAAGTTTCTAAAGATTCTAACTCTCTTTTCTCCTTATGATCTGTTACACATATAGTTAAGTGATTCAAAGTGTCCCTTATTTAAAACTATGGCCTCAAACCCCATTAACTCCAATTACTTGTTTTTATCTTACATTAAGGTGATTCTAAACGACCATAAATATACTTGTCTATTGAATTTATAATTATTTATAGTTATTATTGCTTACGATAAGATTTAGTATTTAAGGCAGTTTGTACACTGATACTGGGTTCTTAATAGTTTGATATTTGTCGAATACGTTAGTCAGATTATTGGAACCGCTATATTGGTTTTTTACAAAGTTGTGAATTGAGTTAATCAACTCGTGAAAAAGTTTCTAAAGATTCTAACTCTCTTTTCTCCTTATGATCTGTTACACATATAGTTAAGTGATTCAAAGTGTCCCTTATTTAAAACTATGGCCTCAAACCCCATTAACTCCAATTACTTGTTTTTATCTTACATTAAGGTGATTCTAAACACCATAAATATACTTGTCTATTGAATTTATAATTATTTATAGTTATTATTGCTTACGATAAGATTTAGTATTTAATGCAGTTTGTACACTGATACTGGGCTCTTAATAGTTTAGTCAGATAGCTTAGTCAGATTATTGGAACCGCTATATTGGTTTTTTACAAAGTTGTGAATTGAGTTAATCAACTCGTGAAAAAGTTTTTACCAATAACACATAATACGATTCGAAAAATCGTCAAACGATGCTAATGTAATTTCATCCCTATTTTGCATATTTGATTTATTAGAGATTCTAACTCTCTTTTCACTCACCAGCTGTCTTTTCATAGAGTTTGTTGGTTAGTATGAATTTTATAATCTATCCCACCTTTTAGCCGGTTGTTTTAGATTTTCATTAATGGACGCATGTGTTTGGACACTGTATCCATCATACGTCTCAATTTTGTGGAATATTCATGTGTCATTTGTGGTATATCGAAAATAGATTTAACATGATTATACATGTAATACGGTGCAACAAGCATCTGCATAGTTGACTGGGGAAAATTCAATAGCACGTATAACTTGAGCTGCGCTACCCTCTAAGGCCGAACGTAAGTAGTGAAACCTTTGAATATCGCTTAAAACTTAATTTTAATTGATTGAATAATCCGATGTATCACTGAATTCCAAACAATGTTCCTATCTGCATTTACTAAATTGTTTATGGATGAATGATTATTCGTATTATAAAAATATTTATCAGATCTTTGGATTCATTGGAATAATTATAATAATTTGCGATAAAACCTGCATCTGCTCAAATTTTCAAAATATACCTTTTCAAATTGTTCTCTTTCCGGACATTGAATGTCTAAAAATTGCCCATTTTCTTTTATTAATTTGATTTTTCCCTCTATATTAGCATATTCTGCTAAATTAGTTCGAAATTGTTCTAAATGTGCTTCCAAATCTATTTTGTCTTATCGACTTCATTTAATGGCCGGTCTCCTATTATATCAAAAAAACTCTTAACGAATGTTTTGAACTGAGTTCTCGTTCTAACGGTTCGTTTTTTACTGAATCTTTCTTTAAAATGGATAAAAGAATTAGGACCAATGGTTTTATTTAACTTGATTCTCAGGATCTCCGAATAGTTTGCCTATGAAGGTGTTCTTGATTCTTGAATATCTTCCAGTATCGACGATTATTGGTTTGGGCTAGTGTATTGCCACTGGTTCGAATTTTCGATTGATATTTACACTTGTTCAATAATTTAATTAAGTAGGAATTTTTGCACTTCATTTACTTTATTTTCCAATAAATCCGTTAAGAAGAATCATATAACATTGGTATATAGTTTTCTCACGGGTTGCCGGGTAGTCAAAAATTATACGAAACAATAAGAAAAAGGTTACTAGTTGGGTGTCACCTACATACGCTTAACCTTAACGGAACAGAAATTTTGCACCATGTTACAGGTGATTGAAAACACATTTTATGATTTTCCTACCCTCCAGGAGAGCCATGTTTGAATTCACGAAGATTCACTAACACCAACAATGACGAAAAATTAAAGGTTTGCCATGAAAGTTGTACATACGTAATTTTCTTTTATGATACAGGACTAGTGAAAGTAATTAAATGATACAGCTGCTATTGAGTTAGTCATAATGCTGTATCACGAAAATACATTCACTCATACTGCGCAATAGACAATTGAACTGTCATTAAACATCCATCCTACACACCTGATTTGGCTATGCATGATTTCTGGTTGGTTGCTACTATTTAGCCTAAAGAGTTATTTACGTGGTATACTACGAGGAAAAGTTGATTGAAGGAAATCATCAAATTATTAAGAAAATTCCAGAAGAGCTTCCAAGTTAAAGAAGCTTAGGTTACAAAAGTGCATTGACTCATTCTCAAAATATTTGTTGTATTCTTGTATTTCAAAATATATAGCTTCACCCTCGTATATGAAGTGAACGATAAATAAGAGTTTGAGAATCTTTACCTTGCCGAAATCCTTTCAAATCCTCTTGGTTGCATAGCTTGTATATTCTGCGAATTATCACATAATAATCTTGAAATACTAGCCTTTCGAATTTCATTTAATTGGGCCAAATTCAATCCACTAGCTGCATTTTCGAAGAAAAATCTATCGCCCTTTCTCGTTCTATAAAATTGTTCTGTTAAAATACACAGGAAAGTTGGTCCAGCCAGAGTTTCAGGCACGTGAGCTTCTAAAGATCCACCAACCGTCAAATCGACATCATCCGGACTTTCGTAAAGTGTAGAAAGCTTCTGAACATGCTGCAAACAAGTAAAATGAAAATAAGTAATTGAATAATCTGCGTATGTATTATTCAATGTAAAAATAGGCTCCAAAAACAAACTATATACTTATTAGCTAAATGCTTCATATTTGAAAGGGTTACCGAAAAATAAGGAATTAGGATGTTGGGAACAAAAAAAGAAAAATATGAGACAAAATTGGGCTGACTAGGAGAGAATGAGATGTGGGTATGGCATAAACATGTTTAGTAAATTTTATAAAGACACAATATCATTTTAGAACCCATATAAATGTGAGGCATACAATCATGGGGTACAGACAGTAACTCCAAATGTATGTTAAGCAATAGCTCCAGGATCACAAAGACATAAGTGTCGTAAAGATTCATATTACGAAATGAGATGGGAAATTTGTGAATATCGTAATATGAATTTACGATACGAATATAGTCCATTATTTTACCTACTATCAATAATGTTAATTATTTACTCAAAATTAGTCAATAGTCAAAATTAATGATATTAGAATCATGTAAGAAGCAAGCGTTGCGCTAATTGTTGAATTATTTTGCGAACTTGACGCGTTCACTTCAGTTTGGTATTGTATTGTAATTGTATCGACACAAGTTACGACTATGGATTCTGATATTAGAACTTGCTGCAAATAACGCAATACAAACCCTAGTACCCGCTAAATCCCGCAATAGATACGAAGAAAAATATGAGCGACTCGAAGACTGGTGCAGTTCAAAAAAAGTCCGTGATATATCGGAGAAAATTTTTTTAGCTTATTTTGCTGGGAAAACTGAAAAAGAAAAGGCATCATCATTATGGACACATTGTAGTATGCTGAGAACAATGATATCTGTGAAGAAAAATGTGGACATAAGTAAATATTCACAGCTATGCACTTTTTTGTAGCGGAAAAGTGAAGGTCACAAGCCGAAAAAATCCAGTATATTTTCAAACGAAAATATACACAGATTTTTAAAAGAAGCCAATGATGAACAATTCTTGATGATGAATCTCATTACGAAACTCATATTAGTATCGTAATGATAGTACATATTGGTAGTAGCTAAAATTAGTTTCCATTTTTGTGTTATAATGTTTTTTCCAGTGCTCTGTACTTTTAAAGCGAAGTGCTGCTCTATAGGGGCTCATCTTCGAGGCCTCGAAATGGAAAGGCTTTTTACAAAGACTTATTTTACGAATACCTATCAATAATTTCTATGTTATTGTCTCGATAACACACATTTGCATAATTATGTGAAAAGTGTAACTTGTGAGAATGATAAAATTACATAACAAATCAAACTATTTTTAAAATGAAATAAATTCATAGCTTTCAGTATTCAAAAATAACATAGATACCTCAGGACTTATGACATCTAGGAATCCTTCGAATGTATGAGCTCTTGGTAAACCACAGAATTCTCTATAATCGTTGTAAGGAGCCAAACCATGATCTCTATTTCTTTGAACATCTATAGATTTTAGATCAGAACCGAAATGACTTCCGGCTCTAAAGAGAAATTGTGTAATCTAAAAATTGAAAAAAGGTGAACATAAAAAGAAGATACAAGTCATTAAACATACTTCACTATCATGGTAAGCATCAGTAGCAAGTTCAGGTTGGGTATTGAGACCTCTAGCAAGTTCGTCGAAATTGTTTCCTTCTTCCAGCACTTGAGGGCGATTGAACCAATCGCTAAGTCTCAAACTACCATAACTTATTCTATTTTCAGTTACCAAACTACAATTTAAAGAGAAAATTATGCTTAAGTGAATATAAATAATATAATTTTTTTGCAAATGACTTAAATTGTGCTCAACTTTTCTAACTTTTTGTTTTTTTCTGGTAGATCCAGGTACTTTTCAACTTTCTCAAACAATACTTATTAATTACAGTTAAACCCATTCAAGTTTGTTTTATTTGTTTTACTGGAAGCAAAGTTGTTCGGAATTACAAATTTGTAGCATACTTGTGTGAATGGTTTTCACGTCTTTCAGTCCGATATATCTTTCTCTTCACTTGACATCAGATCATAGATAGCAATAAATTGGACTCAGAGAAAGATATGTATTATGTACGCGAACTGCGACGTGAAAGATCTATTATGTTCCACTTTGCTAAAGCTACACTGATCCTGGATGTTACAGCTTTTTATACACTCCCACAGTATGGATTAAGAAACTTCAGAGGTTAGTCCCCTCCTTTTAATTTCGGTCAAACTAATCACTTGTGCTCGGGTGCCTGCTGTCTCGGAGCATTATTATGTATTCCGTAAATTCTTTGAGAGTGTTTATTCAAATGACGTTAAAACTCTGTAGGAATACTTGAGTTATTTCTCGATGTATTTATTCGATATTTGACGGTTGCAGTTTTCGAGTCTCATATGTCTAAGACCCGATTTATACCATCCATTCACTTGCTTGAATGCAGTTTACTATTTTCTTTATTTCTGATTCCAAGTGGTTTCTCCTCGGTATATAGAACAGCTGTGGTCCGCTGAAGATAGTCTGGGTACATTGTTTTATTTCCTGGATTAATTTAGTGCTTCTAGACATGCAATATCAATTTAGACCGGATTATTCGTGAGTAAATGGCTTAAATAGCTGCGTGGCTGTAAAAGAAAATTCTTTTTTCCCTTTCCGAAAGCTTCTGCCCAACTTTCTAATCGATAAGACTTCTGCTTGCAAGGTGCCAAAATGGGTTTCTGATGTGATTTTGAGGGCATCTGTTTACTATGTCATGGTATGACTTTCGATTAAGTAAAGCGTCTCGTATTTTCAATTCTTCACTCAACAATTCTGAGAACTTCTTTCAAAGTTACCTGATTTTTGTAAATAAATTTTGGGATTTTCTAGAGGGGAATTTTTGTCAAGAATGCCTTCCATTTTGCTAAATTTGTAATTTTCCCTTTTCTTCGTCAGCCTTCGACCATTCTAATCAAGTCTTTCTCCGACAATGTGTAGTGGAGTCTCCGTATGCTTGTGTGTCGCTTCGTCGACTGTTGCTTAAGATTATTCTACCATCCGATTGCCCAAAAGCTTATTATTGGTCTCACAATTATGCTGTACATCCATTAAAGTATGCGAGAGTTTCATCCCTCCGTTCGCCTACTATTCAATGAAATCAAACTTACTTATATCTGTAAAAATATAATGAGTTTTCCAGTGGTATTTAAGTTGAACCTAAACGCGTTTCAAAGTATCACGACTTATCTAATAATTAGTTATTCAAATTCGTATCAATTTCATTTAAAAATAACTGATATTATTCTAAACAGATCGCTCTGACATCTCCATAGATGATTTTTGTCTAGATTTTCACCTCTCAATAACAAAGAAGTGATATTGGTGGATTTTCCTTTGAGGAAGAAATTATAGATTCAATCGGAGAAAAAAATTATCTCTACATGTATGATAGAAAAGGTTGTGGATAAGTAATTAAATTGAGTAGGCATAAACTACTACAAAGGATGGATGGATTTTGTTATTCAGTAATCTTAGGTTGAATGTAAAGTCATGAATTAATACAGTTTTATTATTTCTTTATTATTTTTATTCTTTTGACCAGCAATATATTGATTTCCTCAAGACTTATCAATCATATAAATACAATTTGAGACCGGGTTAATTTTTAATAAATCTTCCATCTTAATTGATACGACAGCAATGATTCTGGGATCTGTCATTTGATTATTGTTATGAGCTGCGTCATTTAGTTTATGTTTCACAGCAATTGATGCAGAGTATCTTATGAAAATGACAAAAAAATTGAGAATTCTACGCTATCAATTACAATGATAAAAAAGTTAATGAGCAAAGTGCAGTTTCCATGGTAGAAATTAAACTTCCATTTTCTTCTTTGTCGCATATATCCCTGGAAGACTAACTTTTATATCCAGACATTTAAAAATGATGCTACGGAATGTAATTGACTCAAACGATGGAATCAAGCTAAACAAATACATATTCAGACGACTTTGGTAAATCTAATCTAACCTAACCTAACCTAACCTAACCAAAATCATGTGTTTTATCAAATAAAAACATCAAGTATTTATTGACCCGTCCTAATATTCGTATAGTTTTAAAAAACCAATTTAATCACGGGAAAATTTAATACTTACTCTAAGCGTCCAGCAATTTGAGAATGGAAATACCGAAAAGCTGCTGTTGCGTGTTCATTTAAAACGGTGGGATTCACAGTGGGCTCATAATCATTTACAAATGTGTTGGTTTTATATATGATTTTGTTTTTCAAAGAATTATGTAAGCCAATGAAGAGAGGCAACCATTCGTAATATGAGATTTGTTGATGTTGTGCTATGTTGATTATTCTTGCTTCTTGGAAAATCGTTTCATCATCCCAATGAGGGTTCAATTTTGCTAAAATTCCAGCGATTCTATTGTGTTCTCTAAGAAGAATAATCTGAAGAAGAGTTAGCTGAGGATTCTGATTAACTCGAGCATCACCTAGAAAATTGATTAGAATGAGTGAATAAAAACTCTTCAAACTCTATCCACGACTAATAAATATTTTTGTTGAAGCTTTTTTGTTACATTATTAGAGACACTATTATTATATTCTAACAAATATTTTAGGCAATCGTATAATAAAAATCTATTTAAAAAGCTATTTACTAGTTAAACAATTATTATAAGGCATTTTCAGCAGCTTGTCTAATTTCTGGTTGTGTTAAAAAAGACGCTTCCATTCTCTATATCCATATTTAGTAGTTTTTTTTAACATAACTTAACATAATATATTGAAACATTGAGATATCTGAGCACTCAATAATATTGACAGGTTTGAGTCAAATTTATATTGTTTCAAAAGTTACTTCAATTGATAAATTGTTTCAAAAACCATAGTTAATAAACAAATATACGACGAACACGTTAATGTCGCTGATATTTCTATGTTAATGCTCCATGCCCTAAAACTGAAGGTTCCGGGCTCGAATCTAGTTTAAGAAAATTCACTTTTTCAAGTGTACCGAACTAAATTAGAATTAGAAATATTCAATAGTGTTTTACATGTTAAAATCATAAAAACAATTTTTTGGTAATATAATACAGCTAAATTAAGAACATCTTAGAGCAGTGATTAATGGATTCATTAAACACATCCGTGATTAATAGGATTTATTAAAGTCGAGCAAGCAGATGTATAATTGTTACATTATACAACAGTCGTGGATAAATAAATTTATTCAATTTCAAAATTTGAATATAGGTTAGGTTAGACAAACCAAATAGGCGAGCGGATCACCCCCATTTTTTTCATGTACCGACCAATGATCAAAATCGAGTTTTAAGTCGAAAATCCAGAAAAAATTAAATCGTAATTTTTGCTGTTCTACTCGCTGTATTTTTGCGAATAATGAATACTTTTTCATGAAATTTTTTTGGCATACCCTTGAACCAATCCAAAAAGTAAATAAATACATCCGAATTCCCCCAAAAATTTTCCGGCTGTATAGAAAATTCCGGAAAATTTATTTTAGGCTCTCCCGACTTTGTGCATACGATTGACAAAGTTGAGTGAGGAAGTTTAAAATTTACTACTTCTGAATGCATGATACTAAAATTAATGATGTGAATAAGTTTTTGGGAAAGTCTCAGATCTTAATATGTAGAAGAAAAAAAGATACAGCGATTTCAAGATGCGAGTTACGGGAATTTCAACTGCTCTCGCAAAAGTTTCATCATGAATTAGCCACGAAACTAATTTATTCAAGATATCTGGAACGAAATGTGAAGAATGTTGTTGCGATATTTCATCGGGTAGAGGATAATCTACTGATTTAGGTATTTCTTTTATTCGTTTTCGAACGATGCCGACCGCTCCATGAATAATACTCATTTCATTACGTTCAGTACTTTGAGAAATGTATGTGTCAGCGTGATTTTTCTCAGCATCCAAAAAATTATGCAAAATCAATCCTACAGTCCACTTGGAAGGAGCTACAATGTCTAGCTTGCCAGTATGCGAATAAAAATTTATTTTTTCACCTGCTACTTCACGCAGTTTGTCTTTGATGAACGTTGAACGAATATTCAGAGTTTCTTCGTAACTTTTCAGCCCTTTCTCGATAATTTTTTGGCGAAATTTATCACAAATATTAGGTAATAAAATCAAATGACCGTCATCCAATTTTTTTCCATAATAGGAAAAAGTCTCGCGAGCTAAACTAGCATAATCTCCCATCTCCATTTATTTTGGAAGGCATTGAGTGCTTTTGCCGAAATATAATCTTGATAGCACTTTATGTGATACTGTGTGCAAATCAAAATTCAAACCTAAATCGACTTTCAACGACAGTATCTTTTGTAATTTTTGCTGCGTCGTTGTTTTAATTGTACTACTTTTGTCTGCGGAAACAAATGATACCTTTTTTCGGATTTGCTCCTTTCCCACAGAAAAAACAATTGGTATACCAATCAAAGGACAGTGACGTTTCCGAACGGACAATCTTTTTCTTCGGAGGCGCATCATCGTTTGCGTCCGAGCTCCGCTTGAGAGAGCTTTCCATTTCGTTCTTCAATGTTTGCTATTCCCCCGAAATTGAATGAAGCAATTTGCCATCACAGACATTTGTAAGAATACAGCAATAAAAATATATAAATAAATAAAAACACAACAGTCTTTCTATGCCAATGTTTATAAATTTTTTAGAGGTTAGTTTCTGCAAAAAGTAGTTTACTTACCACACGCATCATTGCAAGTTGAAATTTTAATATATCTTTTCGAATTATTGGTAACTTTATGACAACAAGTAAGTTGTAGACAAGTTTATAACGTATTCAAACTTAAAAACATTTCTACCTTTCATTCACTTTCTAAACTTCCACTCAGCCGATTGTTGGCATTGTCGTAAGAAAACAAGTGAACACACAAATCATAACATATATAGAAAACAATTTCCTCTAGCGACATGCCTCGAATTTTTATTTGGAAATATGTTTCGAGATATTTTTCAACAGATGTATCATTTAAAAATTATATTTTGTTTTTAATGTTAATTTCAATTTATTGCATAAATGTTATTTAAAATACGTTCAGTAAACTTTATATGAATATTCAACATTGAAAATTATAAACTTTCATGTATGTTAAAAAAATAAAATAATTCGCTATAAGAGAATTCCCGCATGCGCTACTCGAGCGGCGTCGCGACGCGGAGTCGAAAGTCGCATCTTGAAATCGCTGTATCTTTTTTCTTCTACATATTAAGATCTGAGACTTTCCCAAAAACTTATTCACACCATAAATTTTAGTACCATGCATTCAGAAGTAGTAAATTTTAGATTTCCTCACTCAACTTTGTCAATCGCATGCACAAAGTCGGGAGAGCATAAAAAAATTTTCGGGAAATTTCTATACAGCCGGAAAATTTTTGGGGGGATTCGGATGTATTTATTCACTTTTTGGATTGGTTCAAGGGTATGCCAAAAAAATTTCATGAAAAAATATTCATTATTCGCAAAAATACAGCGAGTAAAACGGCAAAAATCACGAAATCATTTTTTCCAGATTTTCGAATTAAAACTCGATTTTGACCATGTTCCCCCAACTTTGGAAAAAAATAAATGTCATATTCGTATTCAGCACCCTCGAAAATATAAAGATCAATGGTTTTTAACGACTAGAACGAGGTTGGTCGGTTTTTGGTAGGCGACTTTTTGGGGTGACCCGCTCGCCTAAATAATCATCAGATATAGACATTACTCTTTTTTGGTATGATAATATTAATCACTTAAAGTATATCAAACAATTAAATAAACGTCTATAAATACAAAAAATCATCTGATCCATCTGAAAGAATATAATATGATGAAACCCATTGAAAAACAAAGGGAATATAACAAAAACGGATGAAAAAATAATTTACGGACGATCTGGGGACAAGAAGTGAAAGGGGTGTGTTTTTAACGGAAAAAAGGTTTATCTCAATTTGCAGCAAAGCTACACGTCCTCTGGAAAAAAGTTAAACTGCAAAGTTGTAGGTATTAAAAAATCTATTGTATTCATTTTTTTTCATATAACCTCAAATATATATTTGAAAAATTCAAATAACCAAGTTTTTGGTATTTTATTTCTATCTTTTTGTGAAATTCGGTGAAAACTTACCTTTTCATGTCCCAAACATATTGTATTTTTTTTAAACATTTATTTTTTTATCTTATTTTGACTCAGTATATAGAAAATTCTCACGTCAAAATATAATTTTTTAAATTGGTAGACTTTTTACTCGTTGGAGTCTCTATTAGTTAAATTGTTAATAATTATATACAATTTTTAGCTGTTTATTTGGCACTTTGATTAGATACCTTATTACACTTCAATTACTGGAAAAATGTGAGATTCCATTTTATATTTATAAACATAACTAATTACAGTGTAAAATTTTAATATAATAGCCGAAAATTGTATATAATCATTGAAAACAAATCTTTCGGATTCGAGCTATTTTCCCTCTTTTAGCATTTTCTGAGAAAATTTACAATCATTGTTCATTATATATGAAATTTTTTTTCACACCATCAGAAAGAGGAGATTTCAACAAACAAAAAATACGTTTTTTAAAGTCGTTATGTTGACGCGGAACATTTCGATTGATAACTAAGGTGCTTTATAAAAATCCAGTCAAAATAACGTGATAAAAAACTTGCTTGGTCACATAAATTTTGAGGTTATGTGAAAAAAGTTTAAATACAAAAAATCTAAATCGTTTTATCACCTATGGCTTTGCTATGCAACTTTTTCTCTTTCTAAGAAAATGTAGTTTTACGGTAAATCTAGATAAACAATTTTTAACGCTAAAAACTCACCCTCTACACTTCTCGTCCTCAGATCACCGGAAAATTATTTTTCCTTCCCTTTTTGTTATATTATCTACCTTTCTATTAATTTTTTGGTTCTAAAAATAGCGTACCTTGTTCTATCTATCAACAACTAAATTTTATACCTTATCAATTTGTAAAACCTACTTAAATTGGAATTGAACTATCCTAGATTCCGTAGGAATAAAAATCACATGCAACAAAAACAATCAAAGAGTAAATTTCTGAGGAAAAATACGATAAAATGATAGAATATAAGACAGATCATTATAATAATTCCACTTGGTTATCCAGCTCTATGAATATGAGAAGATTGTTTTCACATATTATTTTTCTATCATTTATCTCTTATAACTATTCATAATCTAATCTAGGTTTCAAAATTGTAAATTCCCCTTACCCGCAAGATAACAAGCTTCATAAGGATTCTTAGTTGTACATACTGCAGATGCGTTTAATGATCTTGGAGGCCATTCCTGACCTCTTCTGATATCGGCCCTCAGCCTACCACCTTGGAATTCTCTAACTTGTTGACTAACTTCATTATTATTCCCATAAACGATCGATAGATCCAAATAATGATTCACAGCAGTTAACTGGAAATGTAACGAGATATTTTTTACACTTGAATAAATGAACCAAAGGTGGTTACTAAATGTACCAAGATCACAGGAATTAAAGAAACTACCATTCTCAAACTTCAAAACCATATAAAAACCGGTTTAATTACGCAACATAAGAAGAACGCCATCATTGAAGACCCTAACAAAATTTACGGAGCAGTTGAATATGTTATTAAGAATGGAATACGTGGTTATCGTATGTATTAATCGTTGGTTCATATCCGACTCGAAAGACCATACAGTGTATTTGAAATTGGTGTAATGGTAGAGATCAATGTGAATATTCTTAACAGCTCAAGAAATTCTTTCTTATTCAACTTTCTTTCTATTATTTTATGAATGATAGATTTTTAAAGCAAATTTTACGTTCTCCATCTACGAATTTTGGACTCAGTAATTAAAATCCGCAATTCCAGAAATGGAGGTATTTCTTTTTTTATGTAATCAACAAGCACAACAGGGTAAACTGTGGATATTAATCTTGAGCTTCTGTAGGTTCTAGTATTCGGGAAAGACTGTTCTGGTAGCTGATTCCACAGGCTTGCACTTCTCCAAAGAAAGGAGTCCAAAAAAAGTGACGTTCTAGGCATCTGTAGGCAAATACGGTGTTCATGCGCCACGTCTACCTGTTAAGTAAGTCTTGCAAATCCTGCTCTAGATGGGACTAAGGTAAACAGCTCAGTATGATTGGGAGCATCTCCAAAGAGAGACGAATCTGGGCTTTGAAGAGGATTAGAAGCTAGCTGTTGCGAAGTATATAGATTTTGGTCTTAAAGGGGGCTTCAAGTTTTTGTAAAGCTGTCTTAGTAAATTCGGCTACATGAATAAGCTAGGACAAAACCAAATCCTGAGCTGCAGTGCCAGCTTTCTTTGTAAAAAACAGCAGCTTGCGTCGTTGCTGCATTATTACTTCCAACCTACTCCAAAATGTTTTCAAGATCGGTATGGAAGTTTTGTCATTTTGCTGGTAACATCATTCAATTGTTAATATTATTTTAAAAAATAGTTGAATCTAGAACCAAAATTTGCGAGGTTTATATCTTGGTTATTTTATATACACTCTGTACATAGATACCCATCCTGATATTTCGCAAATCAATAATGCGTGGCTGAAAAATTATAATGAATACTAATAAAAATAAATTTTGATGATGAAATTATTGATGTGAATTATCATCTATTTCATCGACATGGTTTCGTTTAATAACAAAAAATTTCTTCGCCGTTTCTCAAAACATAAAAAACTTATTAATAAATGGTGAGTGAATGAGAACAGCGCAACTATTAGCAATAACAAAATTATAATATTCAATAACAATATTTTATAGTTCATTTAAATAATTATAAGAAATTTAGTTCTACTGATGTAATATTACACCATGTGATTTAATAATACTTGTAAATACTTACTTGTTCTGCTGGTTGATTTCCTCCTACACAATTACGATCACGGTTAGTGATAGTTCTTACAAAGTTAAGGCATCTGGTATTGGTTTTAGAATGCTGTAGATCATTATCGGGTAGCACAATTGGATAGCAGTGTTCCGGAATATTGGCTAATTCCAACAACTGTCCATCACTTGAACAGCATCTTGTACTGTGGGGCTCTTTAATAGGTCAAAATGTATCAGTAACATGAATTGAAAATACTTTGTTATTGATATATTAAGAAGTAACTTTTCATATTCGTTTGAAAGAAAACGTGATTAGTTTTATCTATGGCTTTGGTAACTGATGAAATATTTTTCATAAACTTTGTAACTTACGTGCTTGGGTACTTCCAAGAATCATACTCATGTCATGGGTGATAATTTGACCATACTGCATAGTATTCAAAGTGAACAATGGATCTTCAACAGGAACGTCTGGATATAAAGCCAAACTAACTAATCTCGATAAAGGTAAGTCATTTCCGCTTTTGGCTGTAGACGGATTACTTATTCCTGAAAATTAATTATAATAGACATGTTCTGTTAGAGTCAGACCAGGTTCAAATGATAGCAAGATCTCTAGTTGTGAAAGATTGTAATTGGTGCGATGCAGATCTTGATTAAAAAATGCCTAGATCAACAAAAAGATGTTTATGCTTGCTTTATCGAATACGCGAAAGCATTTGACACTATCAACCACGACAAACTTATAGAAGTATTATATCGTTCAGGCCTCGACACCAAGTATATTATAAAAAATCTGTATTGGAATTAAAAGTCAGGACATAAGCATTGCTAGGAGAATTAGGCAGGATTGCATTCTATCGCCGTTGCTGTTCAGCTTGTACTCAGTGAAAATAGTTATAGAGGCACTGGAAGAATGTGATAAGGGTAACAAAATTAACGGTGTACCAATCAACAATCAACGATATGCAGATGATACTGTCGTATTGGCAGATAACGTCGAAGATCTACAGATTCTTCTCAATAGAGTAACTACAATAGGCGACAAAACTGGTCTTAAGATCAAATTTATGTTGATTAGTAAGAGAAAAATTCAAAATGTAGATCTGTATATAGAAACGGATCCCATTAAGAGAGTACATCGCTTGAAATACTTGAGATATATAATAAATGATGAATGGAACTCTGATTAGAGTTTAAGATTAGAATTGAAATAGCAAGATCCATTTTCATTAAAATAAGAAAGCTCTTGAGCAACCGCAGCCTGAGAGCATTGGTACGGTGTGGAAGGGTGGACACTAAAAGTAGCAACAATGAAAAAATTAGAAAATTTTCAAATGTGGCTGTACAGACGCATTTTAAGAATACCTTGGAATGATATAGTAACCAATACGGAGGTACTGTGAAGAATGGCTAAAGATTTAAAATTTCTTGTAACTATTAATAAAAGAAAAGCGTCCTGCCTAGGCCATATATAGGAATGAAAAATACGGTTTGCTACAGCTTATCGTGAAAGGCAAGATAGCAGGTAGGAGAGGGTTAGGTAGAAAGAAAAAATCCAGGATGAAAAACCAACGTGAATGATTCCAAGTACCAGAAGCTTCGAATATAATTAAAGCGGCGCAAAATAGAGAAGTCTATCAAATGATGGTCGCCAACACGGTACTAAAAGAAGAAGAAAAGAAGAACAGTTTAGAGAAACTACATATTATCTTATCACACATTTTCAATGTTTGAACGACCTTTATCCGATCACATACCTTCAAATCGAGAATGCAAAAAATTCATCACTCATTAATAAAACAATTATATTTTCGATAAGTAACGTTTATGTTTATAGTTAATTGTTTAGTTTTATACAACTATTAGATTAAATTAACTATGAATTTAAATTGCGCATACATTCTTTATCATCCCAATGAAAATTAATAGTTAATAAAAGACATTGAAATATAACTATATCAGTGTTTCTACATATTGATCTAATTATATGGATTATCCGCTACTTTGCATAAGATATTATGAAACAAATATGTAGTTAATATATAGTTTGAAACACACGAAAAAGTTTCTTGTTAGAATAACATTATCTTAAAATTTGTGTATACATCTTAATTATATCTTAACTGGTATCTTCTTTTTTCAAATTTTCTAAAAAAAAACGAAATAGTTGACATAATAAGAAAGTGAAAAAAATAGTAACCGGGTGTAAAACGCACGGAAAAAATGATCCCACTTCTCCAAACTTTGCAAGAAATAATAAAAAGTAAAATTCACAAAGACTGATCGAGAACTAAGTAAAAATTACTCACCATCTCCATAGTTATGCGGCAGCAACCTGGTATAAGGAGTATTCGGAGTTCCCCAAACCGGATTAATTAAATTGTTACAGGAACCATCAAAAGATCTATACCTTGTGTTAGGACAATCAGCTGGTGGGGTTCCACATCCTAGAGTAGAAGGATCTATAGTTGGTTGGAATGGAGATCCAGAAGGTGAGAAACTTCTAAAAAAGCTGTCGCCTCTAAAATAAATATCCATTTATGAAGGTATCATAAAGAATCAAATTGGAGGTACATGAGTTAGGTACATGCCGAGAATCTACCTCGCTAACATTTTGACCTTTTGATCTATTTGGTACCCAGGACTGTTTACTAGCCAACTTTGCAACGTGAGCTACCTGTGTAAGGGCATGTGGTTTACCTATTCTGGCTTAAATGAGGTTGAATGTAACAATCGTAGCCTTTATCTACGGACAGCCTCGAATTCAGAGAGGAGGTGTTCAGCTGTTGCCTTTGGTTCTTTGCAGAAACAACGAGGGCTGCTGGTAGTTTTTTCGATGTTGTTCAGATAGTAATTCACTGGACAGTGTATAGTTAGCATACCATTAATTCTTCTTGGCTCGTTTGTGCTCAATGAAAAGGCTCTTAGGAACCAATTGGTAGAATTAAACAGAAATCACTGCAACTGTTTCAGAACTATGATTTCCTAATATCTTCTTGTAATCCCATTTTTTATGAAGTTGTCCTAGGTACAGGGTATATATTGATACACATTAATAATTGAGATAAAGATAATTCCCACGCAAATTGATCACCGAAATAGAGTGGTGACAATTGGAAAAGTAAACTAACGAAACCAAAATTGGATATTAGCAACATTCAGACTAACATTTTAACATTTTCTGATTATGTGATATACTATGCTCTACATTTTTTCATTTGCAATCGGTTCTTTTACACGATCCAATTTTTTTCGAAATTATTTGGAGAATAACTTCAAATTTATACCCCTTAACATACAATACCCAATTGGGGACCACTGTTGGATGATGAGTCTTACAATTGAGGAAAAAGTGTTTTTTGTTGAGGATTATTTTCGCTCCTACAAAAATTGGGTGCAAGGTGAACCAAATTTAAAGTTAGTAACTTGTAAAAATAGGTATCGGGAACGGACTGGCAGATCTGTTATACCATTAACTGTAAGAACAGATGAAAACCATGTCGTCCACAAAACTAAAGTCTTCCTTCAACGTAACTGAAGCTGGATAACAGGAATAGTCGATTAAGCTTTTGTTCAGAGACGTACTTGGGTTTCTGTACCGAATGTAAGTTGGACACCGTTTGAACGATTGAGAGGGTTATGTATTTTAGACAATTTTTGGCTATGCTGTACGAGGACCCAGATTTCTTGAATAATGTATAGTTCTTAGACGAGAATATTCACTTGGATGGTTGAATGGTTACATTAATATGAAAAAAACTCGCTTCTTTGTTTACGTTTGGCCAGACGTTATTGTCCAAAAACTGCTGCATCATGATTAAATGAAGGTGCTTATTTTACGTATTTATATTGTAGATTTTTTCGTATATTTATAGTGCCCTGCATATTCAGACGTATTTATTCAAATTTAACGGCAAAATTTATTGTTATTTTTGTACTTTTTTTCTAGTTTTTGTATATAGTTACTCAAATTTATAAATATTTATGATACTTCTCAGTTTAAATTTGCTTCTCAAGCTTATTGCATGACATGCCAGGTATCTTTTAACAGTTTTTAACAAATAGAACATATATTATTTTTCAATATTTAAATATAGAGCAATTTTACTAATAGGTTTTCTGACTAAAAATTTTTCAACGAAACTTGTTTTGTTGCCGAGAAAAAGTTAGTTAAAACAAATGATGTAACTTATTAGTAGGAAATGAAAAATCACTTTCCACTGTTTAATGATATTTAATTAAAAACGTGGGAAGAGTATATACACGAATATACAAGAAAGCACTTCCATATATTCTTTTGTCTCCAAAGCCGGTGGTGACTGGGATGGATATTAATGAAGCGGCTTTAATTTATGTCAAATATATGTAAATTTGAATATTAATTTTTGAAAACTATGAAATCTATGTTTGTTACAAAAAATAACACTTTTTAAAACCGCCGCAAATCTTAGATAATCATTTCGCAGACGATGAATACATAATCAATCGATAGCTTGGAATATATTAAAACTAGTACTCTTTGGTGTTAATTTTTGGCACATTCCCACTACTAAAACGCTCATAATCTATCTGGCATCTTCTACCTCAATCCTCCACAAGAAAGAAACTATTAAACATATCCAAAAATATACTGCAAGTTATTTAAATAATGAGAATATTTAAGCCACGACTTAAAAGTAAAAGTAGTCACTTCGTTCAACATAACGTTTAGTGTTTTTTTTATACGATATCAACGTTGAATTTGATTAAAGGTGTATGTAATTCAATCTCCTGAAAAATTTTTGACATACGTAAACTAACTGATTTTAATATTTTTTAAAACTTACCCGATCACTCCAGGTATATTTTGAACTCTATTTCCCGGCCGCTGAAAGAAAATATTGTATGAAGGATGAACAGCAATCACCAAATTCACAGTAGCTTGTAAAATGAATATATAGGTGTGAGTATTCAACGCCATATTAATCTGAAACCAAAAGGTTATTGTGTATCATGTATCTGAAAGAAAAATTCTTTTTTGTTGACTTACAATTTACACCAATTTTCGAAAATACAAAATGAATAGAGATTGTTAAAAAAATATATCAAAACAACGCAAACAGACAGAATAAATATGAAAAATGACAATAATATGAAGAAAAGAGGAATCAAACTGGTAATCAGAGAAATACTGCAGATCTCTGGCCAGCTGAGCAAAGGCGACAAGCCTCCAAAGAAACGGCGTTGGTCTTTCTGTCCTCGAGCAAAGGATGAAAAAATAAAGCTGTACTGTTCATTAGTAATGCTACAATGTGTGAGGAAATTTGTTCAAGGGAATGCGAATATACTGAATAGAGAAGAACATAAACCACCTGAAAGCAATTTTTCTGTTATAAATTCAAAAAATTTACTGTCACGTGTTTTGCAATTCAATTCCTATAATATTTATGAAATAAATGTAGTGTAGAGCATGTACATAAAAATTTTTGTTACAGATTTCACTAATTTTCATTTTATACATATTTTTTCATTGCCAGAGTCAATGGTATATCAGATATTTGGTAATTTTTAGAGTAAGATTTACATTTTTGAGAATGTTTTGTAAGAAAACCCTTAAATACCTTCCTGTTTACAAATATTTAAAGGATTTCCACTTCTAAAATATATATAATTAGTTTTAATCCCGTTTAAAAAATCTCAAAATTAAATCGGGATTAATTAATCGATGTATTTCAAATCAAAATATTAAACTTTTTCAGAAATTCTCTAACAATATATGTTACTGATCAAAAATGATTTCAGCCTGTTTGAATATACCTTAATAAGCATTTTTAAAACCTTATGAACACAAAAAAGAAAATTATATTGTGGTCCACGAGACCCCAGGGTTAATTTCCGTCTATTCTAGTGTTATACACAAAGGTTAAAGTTCACTAAATTCGTATGGATTTTAGTAATATCATCAATCGTTCATTTTTGAAGAATTTTTATTAAACTTTCCCATTCTAATTAAACGTTTAAATACTACTCACTTCTTTTTATAAATATTATAACTCATAGGGATAATATTTAAATTAATACTATGATAACAAAAACACCAAGCCAACTAATTTCGAAATTAATCCAATCAGGCATTACTTCTAAAACAGATACAGATTGTACTGTAAACCTATTATAAATTATTGATTTACTATATTACTCACAAACGGCCATTTGGAATCCAGTTTTTCTTATAATAAAAACAAGTTTTGGATCCTTAAGTTTTTAGCGCCACAAATGAAGTTGAAATAAAATATGTATATAGGTAGTTTTTCAACAAATATTCTACTAAATACACAAAGGAACTGGAGAACTAGAGGAAATATATTCGGAAATTATATAATATATAAAATAATATAAGAAGTTCGAATAAATTATTATCAGAAACTTTGCTTTGAGTTTCCAAAATAAGAGCTTATGTCTAAGCATAATTTCTAAACTATACATTAAAAATTTTAGTGAAATTCTTCGGTTTCTCAGTTCTTGAACCTTTTTAATTTCATTTTTTGGAATAAATGTTCTGGATTATAAGGTCTATTTGATTTTAATAGGTCTTCAATGTTCCGGCTTTTATCAAAATTATAAACAGTGTAAAAATTCGACTGCAAAACTGACATACCGCAGCGATATTTTTAGAAGTGTTTTTAATTCCTATTCGCTGGACAAAGGTAGTGAATATTATTAGTTGACATATTCTCAGTAACCCAGCTAAGAAACCAAAGTATCACTAAAGAACACGTGCTTCTAGAAAAATTAGGATCAAAAACATCGGCTGATTATGTTAAAAATAATCTACATAGTCAAAAATTAAAATTCTTTCATAATATTTTCGTCTATTATAATAGAAGTTAGTTATTTTAACAACGGGATGATAATGGAAACCCTTGTTATTTTTTACTCCTTCAAGTAAGAATAGAACTACTATACAATAATTGTAATTGTGATATTTCTATTCGAAAAAACTACATTTAATAAAATAAATCCAAATTCACTAGGAATTTTCATCCTATATCTCATGTAGCTTAGGCTTTCTATTTATTTTGGCTAAAATATTTTTGAACATGCTCCACTTCTTTTACTTCACTGTCTGTATTTATAAAATATCGAATTTAACAATTCATTAGTCTTACATCTAAAACACCAAAAAATAAAAGGGGTAATATAATATAAGAGGATGTATTGACAAATTCTTAGCCTACTATAGAACTAAACACAATTTCAATGTCGAAATATTTTATTACTCAACATATTCTTCTCTAAATTAGATACATTTATTACAGCGAACCTGCAACGTCTCTAGACATTTCAAAAAAAAATGGTTCTTATTGCGCTGCAAACCAGACCTCCACATCTTTTATTACCTCCTAATTGGAAGGAAATTTCTGACCTTTTAAACTTTTTTTCAGTTGAGGAAAGAGATTATAGTCGGACGGAGCCAAATCTGGTGAATAAGGGAGGTGTTCTAGTAATTCATACCCTAAATCACGAATTTTTTGCATGGCAACATGAGATTTGTGTGCAGGGGCATTGTCCTGCAAACATAAAACACCTTTAGATAGCGTTCCGCCTCTTTTCTCTTTAATTTTTTCCCGTAGAGTGGTCAGTAATGTCGAATATTAATCTCCAGCTATTGCTCAACCCTTTTTCAGAAAATCGATCATGATTAGTCCAAGGAAATCCCAAAAAACTGAAGCACGAACTGTTCCAGCAGATTTTTACACACGAAACTTCTTAGGTTTTGGAGAACCAGAGTGTCGCCATTCCATCGATTGTTGCTTTGTTTCTGGATCGTAGAAATGTACCCAAGTCTCATCCATAGTAACAATTCGGTTTAAGAAGTCTACATCGTTTTTTCAAATCGAGCACAGATCGAACGCGATGCTTCTACCCTTGCACGCTTTTGGTCAACATTCAAACATTTGGGGATATCAATACATCCTCGTATTGACGTTCCTTGTCATAATTGTTTACATAAGACAGGAATCTAAATATTTAGAAAGTATATTAAGAAGTTGTCAATCTAATCCTGTCAAATGATACATTATTTGTCCAGGGTTGTGAAGTTTGCAACCGAGCGACCAATAAATAGCTGCCCATATAAGGATCACGAGATCCTGTTTATCTTGTTTGTAGATACGCTTCTTAATTTGTTTTGCTTATAAATGCATGTAATGTATCGCTATCTAAATGAGCTCACTCGCTCGTACCATATGGAATTTATACATCGACCTGGAAATTTTCGTTTTTTCCCAAACTACCCATCCATCTCTGACGTAGTGCGGATGTAACTGAAATATCCTTCGTTTTTTATTGAAAAAATTTCACAAAGTAAAATTTAAAACAATAGCCGATTCTATTTACAAAACTAGCATACTTTGTTGTAATTTCCAAACTTCATGGTATGTTACTGAATGGTATTCTGTTTGACCTGATTGCTACATTTTCTTGGTCGTATAGTTTCAATACACCGTATATTCGATCTGATTAAAAAACGTACATAAAATTATATACTGATATTTCTATTAAAACAAATATAAATTATTACAATCGATACATCTGCATAAAGGAGATAAAATTCAAGCATCGAATTATCGCCCAATTGCACTTTCCACGTTATCTAAGATCATAGAAAGATTGGTCAAAAAGAGACTTTTATCCTTTTATCCTATGTTCAAGTATAAAATACTAACTACCCATCAATTTGGGTTTTTAAATAACAAATGCACATGCACATATTCTCCCTCATAAATAATGTCCACTTCAGCCTAAACAGCCATCATTCCACGGCAACAACTTTTTCTGATTTTTCTAAGGCTGTCGATTGTGTTGATCATAATATTTAAATTAACAAATTGCAGTACTACGGTTTCAAGTAAACACCTCTAGCATGGTTTGAGTCATACCTTACCAACAGAAGTCAGATTGTAAGAGTTGATACAACGATGTCTTCTTGCAAGTCAATAGAATGTGGAGTGTCCCAAGGCTCAGTGCTAAGCCCTATTTTGTTTCTTCTATTTATAAATAAAATATGTCTATTTGCAGACGACACTAGTTACTCTTGGAGCAACCTTGATCTCAAGGATCTCATAGGACCATATCTAGTGACCTAATCACTCTTAAATCATGGTGCGATTCTAATCTCCTGTGTCTAAACGTGTCTAAAACTAGAGTTTTATCATATGAAAATACATTCCAGTCTTTTTTATTAAATAACACCACCATTGACGTCGTTGAATCTATAAAATTCTTAAGGGCTAGTTATGAATAATTCCTTAAAATGGGAATTACATATTGCCGCTTTATTCAAAAAATTAAGCTCCTCTTTTTGTGCGCTGAGATAAGTTTCCAACGAACTGAACTTATCCACCTCCTAACAAGTTTATTACGCCCTTATTTAGTCGCATCTCCTATATACCCTTCCCTTCTGGGGTACGTGGGGTGCGACTCAATTTAAGCGAATCTTCAAACTACAAAAGAGGGACTACTCATGCTTCTCCAATTTCAAAAAGGTGGTAGCACTGCTATCCACTTAGGAAGGAGCACGGAACACGATCTTAACCTACTTACTCCATGTTTAGAATTAGTTGAGGGCTCAACATTTTACATTGCTAAAAAAATGCACAATCACTTGCCAATTGAAATCAAATCGATGTCATCTTTTCTCGCACTCCCTAATAATTTTAGGGCATATTTACTGGAAACTCTGTTAAGGAGTACTGTTTTGTAAAAATAATATTTAATTCCGGGTATGCTACATACTGGTTTAATTTTTGCTATGGACTTATACTAATCATTACCTGTTACTATTACCTATAATTTTGTTACTTATTATGGTTTTCTTCTGTATATTGAAATTTTGTTTTATTTGTAAGTTTTTTCAGTTATTTTGATGTTTGTTTTTAGTTTTCACAAGCTTTTGTCTACAAATTTTTCAACTATAAAATCTCTCTCTCTATTTTGAAAATAACGTTAATAAACTGCACTAGTTACCAATAAGTAAATTATAATGACACATTTATTATGAAATCGTTTAAATATTGGTTGCGGAAATTCTATTTGTAGAATAAAAAATTACTTTTACCTAGATCTAGTAATTCCAAACTAATAAGATGTAATGTTTATTATATACCAGCAACAACACACATACAAATGACTTCGTTACGACTCTATTTATTTTTCCTAGGGCAATAAATATTTATTACTTATTTATAACGTACTATATTCTGATTACTTTACCCCTGATTACTGATTTTTTGGCTTTTCTAGCACGTCTATCACCTTTTTTGACTATAGTCCATTCGTTAATCAAACGAATTACCTGATTGGAAGCAATTTCAATGAATCGCTTAAAATAAATAAATAAATAATAAAAATACTAGTATATGACATGATTTATCATCGGTTTCAATAGATTTGAGAAGTGGGTATACATCTTACTTTACGCACCTCCGCTCAAATAGTGTCATAAGACAAAAAAACAAACTATCGATCAAAAAGCGTTGGAAACTAATTCTAACTTCAGTCTTCACTTTTCGGATGATAACTCAAAAACTGACAAAGTTACCGCAATGGAAACAATTTACGTGGCATAACTTGGGATAAGATTTTCTAGCCCCAATAGTACAATAAAAAATTTTCTAATTTTTTTAATTATCACACTATTTGAGCGGAACATCAGCAAGTTGAACATTATTAATCAAGCGGTTATGTATTACTGATAATTATTGAATATTAATTTATCGGTTATTTCACAACTCATAACGGGGAATATGAGAAATATCATAACGGATTGTTGTTTGGGCGTAATTTAGTCGACTTCAAAGCTTGTTATTTCATATAAATATAAAGTTTTTTCCAGCAGATTCTCTGTAACTACTTGATCATGATCAACTTAAAATAATAAACAAAAAGTTTTACGTTCCATCCACAAATTGAACTTGTTCAGTAGTAGTTCGATACGAGCAAACATGTTTTGAATCAATTTTGGAACATATGGAACATGTCAACACCTATTTTAGATCGTGGAACATGCTTTGTCAGGTTGTAAAATATTTATAAGATGGGGACGGACTATTTAGTCGGTAGTTTTGATTTTTCCTATCTATGTTAAAGGTGGTGTTCCAGCAGCAATTCTTAATTACGTGATCTTAATAAATTATAGTCAAGTCACACGTACTGCGCCATAGATCCTAGCACACTGCTGGAACAAACCTATATTAGCTGGGATAGCCTAACATATATCACATTTTAAGCGAATAAGCCCATTATACCTAGAGTTATTGACATCGAGTGCGGCTTTGAACAGTTTACCCAGAATAGCCGACAGTAGATTAGCCCCAGCACGTACCCTCACCAGCAATGATCGTCAGAGGAAGACATGTTGGTGAAGGTACAATTCTAACCGGAAATATCTGTCTAATTACAGAAAACTAGTTTAATACAGATATTTTCTACAGTTTGTTGGAGTGTGACACATTAGAACGAAAAAAACCTTCCTGATCTGCGCAAGTAGACAACAACAAGTACCTATTGCGCCTAACGTGACTCGTTAATAAAAAATATCTCGCTATCGCCCGATTTCATCATAAGTTTTATAATTATAACTGAAACTCCAAATAATATTAATCAATTAGTTGATATTAGTTCATTGTCATCATTATAATTTAAATACCTCTAATATTTGAATGCTGTTGGCGAAAAAATCTGTTAAACTATGCATAAAAATAATCAGTTATTTCAAGTGACTAGTAGTCATTAAACTTATGGTTTGGAAAAATATTAGAAAATAAAACAATAATTTCATTATATTTCTAATCAATTTATCTATTACAAACTCCAAATTATAATTTCCATGGGAAATGTTTCCATTTAGAAATTAATTCAATGGTAAGAAACGAAAACATAACCATTAAAATTCAGATGGAAATCGTTTTATGCTACAATACTGACCGAATTCTAGTTCAATCGTGGGTTTTTACTAGATACCGCTGTGAATTTTACGACCAGTCTGTAATATATGTTTTACTCTACTATCATACTGAAAGCACAAAAAATTAAAGCAACATTGTCATTGGATACTTTATTTTATATGCAAGTGGTGCACCCACTTCATTAAATTCAAATACCTTTCACTATTTACTCAATTGCCGTAAAAGAACATTCTAGACTATGAAAACGAAGGATAAAAGGACATGTGAATAGTGTACTACTTGTTTTCTAAGCACTTTACCTTTGGTTTACAGGATGTATAGTATAATGATATCAAAGTTCATCTAGATACCATACACGCGATTTGTACCGAAAAAAAAGTATACGATTTACTTTTGACTATAAAACCGGAGATTATAGACAAAATTCGAACATTTTGTAGGTAGTTTAAACATTCAACTAAGGCCGCCATATTGCGTGACGTCATAGAGTGTAAAATAAACACTGAACATATGATACAAAGTAAATACGACAGTTATTATCTCGGTTATTCTAAAATGATAAAAATGGTATATAAATCGTGTTTTTTGCCAGGATTTAAAAATACCACGACTAAATCACCTGTTAAAGTTTTTTTATGATGCCAAAAAATTCCAATGTACAACAAAAATGGTTTGAGAGTGTTAGTTATTTTGAAGATCCTGCGAGATATAATTATTTTTGTTGCTAGGATCATTTTACTGTAATTAAGATTCACATTCAACTTATTTTAATATTTCATAGTAATTAAGTTCATAATGCATTTATTTTTATACGTGCTTTATTCTTATATAAAGAAAAATGTTTTATTTGTACGTAACTAACAAATGAAAACTGTATTATAACAGAGCACGCTACGTTACTGGCAACGATAACCTCGTGATCATCAAAGAGACAACTGCTCAATGTTTTTTATTAAACCTATCACGTCACAACTGAAAACCAATGAGAAAAATTTGTGATTTTTAGATTTAGATATTATTCTTTCACTTTTATTTAAATACAGAGTGGGCCAGAGAGTTTTGAGTATTTAAAAAAATAATAATAAAAAAGCTAAATATAATTCATACACTTATTTTTTTGAAATATACATCTGGGAAATTCATTTCTTGAAAAGAACATATTTCAGGTGTGCACCATCGCGCTGCAAACATACCTCGAATCTAGATCTCAAATTGGTAAAAATTCGCTGTCACGTTGCGCGAATAGCTGCTATTTCTTCTCGGATGTTGGACTTCAGCTAATGAAGCGTGGCTGGGTTATTGAAGAATACTGTACTTTTCAGGTATCTTCATATAAAAAATCTAGTGGTGTTACGTCCGGACTTCTAGGCGGCCATGCAAAGTCACCTCGGGGAAATATCAGTTTCCCAGCAACAACAAGTATGATATGTCGCGCCATCTTGTTGAAACCATGTCGTACGATTATAGGCTTCAAATTTTTGCAGTTGCGGAAAGAAAAAATCCCTAACATAGCTATGTATCGTTCAGAATTTACAGTGACAGATAGCCCCTGTTGATTTTGAAAGAAATAGAGTCCGATAATTCCGTGCGCTGATATAGCCGCCCAAATGATTACTTTCAGCGAATGCAGAGACTTTTGATGTTTTGCACGTGGGTTCTCTGCAGCCCAGTAACGGCAATTCTGTCATGCCCATTTAAGTGAAATTTAAGTACTGTACTCTTTTTCAATTTTTTCTTCTCATGGATCCAGGGAAATGTTTTTTTAAATTAATTTGTAATTCTATTCATAATGGATGTGCAAATAGTTATTGCGGTAATTCCTACCAATGAAAAAAGTTACTCACGAGTTTCATACAAAAATTTTTCTACGCCCGTAGACTTAAAAAGATTCGACAAAACTTTTATCAATTTTTATTTTGTAATAGTAAAATTAAAAGTACAACTGTGAGCATTATTAATTAGAAGTGAAGAAGTGAAGTGAAGAAGAACTATTTGTACTTGAATTGGCAAGTTGTATTAGTACTTATTGGATTCTTGGTAGGATCGTGAACATTTACAATGTTGCTTGAAGTCGAACTAGTTGTTCCCGTTCGAATTTTCACTGCGGAATCCATTTTGATTTTTATTGAGTTGTTTACGTAACCCTCCGCAACTGTGTTGGATTTCCACCCACCGTGCTTCTTTAGTTGAATTATATCACTACCGGAATCCACTCCACTCCGAAATGTATACCCAGTGTAGTTTTTAGAGTAGGTACATTCAAATATGTATGAATTTTTGAACAGGTATTGATACCTACAACTTGGTTTTGCATTTTCCATTTCTATACTGCAAAAAGAAATGATCTGCTTTGACATTTGTGGGTCGTTGATTTTTATATATCTTATTTACCAAGTATAATTTATTGACAGATATTTCACCAATAACAGTAAATCGACGATTAAGATTCATAGTTGCTGCAATTGCCGATTCAACAACATCTTTTGGTGTGCAGTTTAAACTTTCTTCATTATTACTCTCCATTACTAATAATAATACTACACCCTTTTTAATCAGACACAAAACGGATTTTCTTGAACGAATATCAAGAAATAAAAGTGTGACAGTTCATCGGAGAAACGAATTGACATATTAAAGAAAGCGTTCACAGCTCATTATTTTGATAAAACAATTTTATAATTGCATCAAAAACTAACACTTCACGGCACTTTTTGAACATTTTAATAAAATATTTGTAATTTGAAAGTAGTGTTAGTCGTTAACACCGGAAAAGATACACACTACTTCGACTTATTCAACTTTTTGGAACGTTTTAAAGTTGATTAACAATGATTCCGAATGCAAATCTTCGCCTTAAGTGAAAAGCATTCAATTTTAAAAAAATAACTCGTCTGGTAGGACCGCAATCTGATGCTTCCACGATAGGTTCTTGATATTTTGTGATTCTTGGAGAAGTTATTTAACACGTCTTCATTTGATAAAGTCTCTCAATTGAATATCTTCTATTGAATTCTATACCTATGCGTGTCAAACTGAATATAAATTGTTATCACCTTGACCAAGGTTCATTTATTAATGGGTAATGACAGCAATTCTCTTATTTTAATGAAATAGAGCTGATACAACATTACTACATAAATCAAAGTAAATATGTAATACATATTAATCAGGTTAATAATTTGTAAAAACAATAATTAGCTTAATAAATCATATTAATGAAATAATATATGAAGGTCCGTTGCACTATAAAGTTTTAGCATCACCTTTTTTATATGCAAAATGAATTTTACTTCTAAATATTAAGTACAAATTATTATTGTAATGTTCTATATGTACAAACACTTGTAGTACAGTAAAAAATGATATTTCCTCTGTCTGACTTCTGACTGTTCAAAAATCTCTTCTGTGTGAGAAATGATTTCCATTGAATGAAAATATAAAGTAATAAAAGCGTATTTATTCACAATTATTTCAAATCATGAAAAGGTATTTTTCATCGAACGAGAATATTTATTGAGCAGCAATGTATATTTTCACACTAAGTTATATATTCTGATAAACCGTAAAACTAAGGTTTGTATATACCCGAAGTTATTTTAATTGTTTTTAATACCATATAACTACTATCCAAATGTTTTCTATGTGCTTTAGTTTCTTTTTTTGGTGCGACCTAGTTTTGAAATCATTTTCGTTACATGCGTGAAATATTTTACGTTTATTCAACTTTTACTAATTTTTTTTTTCAAAACAAATCCAAGATATTACTCCAAATGTATTATGATATAACATTTTATTGTTTAAAAAGTAATGAGGTAGATATTATGTGTAATTGTATATTATAGCCACAATAATAGAAATCATAGAGTAGGAAGTTTATTATTATACTAATAATTACTTAAACAGGTTTGTTGTTATCAATTTCATTGTTTTATAATCACAATTAAATTTGTATAATATTTTGTCGTATTTGATTTACGGAATAAATTTTTAATGAATAAAGGTGAAGAAACATCAAACAGCGCTGCTTAAATTGGAAAATGAAGAACTAGAGGAAGGAGACAAAATATTTACAAATAAGCTCAATATTATTAAGAAATGAAAAAATTCCAAATCAGTAGCTCGTTTAACTAACAGGCGCTTCTTTTACTTTCTACGTCAAGAAGAGACTAGTGCGTATTCTATGCAGTACTACAGGGCTCTCAAAAAAAGAACTAAAAAATTAAATAATTCTATTATCAATAATCTAAACTAACATAACATTTTTTATTAATTGACCAGCACAACGATTAATACCTGTCTATAGCTTTAGGTCGATTTGATCTGAAAAACAATAAACTATAATAGAGTTTGTGTGATTTTGTATAGTAAGGAAGTTAACTAATACTAAGAGATTTTGTAAATGTGCATACTAATAAAAGATAAAATTAAAAATAAAAAGTAGACCATTACCAAATATTATTATAGAAAAAACTTTCATCTACTATCTACTATCATCAACTATCAAAAAAATCATTATTATAAAAAAAATTTAGACCGAAATAAGGGTCAGTAATTTTTAGTACTTAAGTTTGGAAATAGAAAAAACACAAAAACTACAAAAGTTATCTTCATACTTTCGTGGAATATGCGTTATTAGATTCATCCAATATTATGGTTCAATTGAATTCTGCTTCTTGATTCAATATACAGGGGGTTTATGAAAATGAGTCTAATAATAGGTATATATTTCTTCAATTTTTATCTTATTGTTTACACCTTTTATATCCAAACAAAATTTCAATGTCAAAATATTTTATTACTCAACATTCTCTTCTTAATTAGATACATTTATTACAGCGAACCTGCAACGTCTCTACATATTTCAAAAAAAAATGTTTTTTCTTGGTCTGCAAACCAGACCTCCACAGCTTTTATCACCTCCTCGCTGGAAGAAAATTTACGACCTTTTAAACATTTTTTCAGTTGAGGGGAGAGATTATAGTTGGACGGAGCTAAATCTGGTGAATAAGGGAGGTGTTCTAGTAATTCAAACCCTAAATCACGAATTTTTTGCATGGCAACATGAGATTTGTGTGCAGGGGCATTGTCCTGCAAACATAAAACACTTTTAGATAGCTTTCCGCCTCTTTTCTCTTTAATTTTTTCCCGTAGAGTGGTCAGTAATGTCGAATATTAATCTCCAGCTATTGCTCAACCCTTTTTCAGAAAATCGATCATGATTAGTCCAAGGAAATCCCAAAAAACTGAAGCACGAACTGTTCCAGCAGATTTTTACACACGAAACTTCTTAGGTTTTGGAGAACCAGAGTGTCGCCATTCCATCGATTGTTGCTTTGTTTCTGGATCGTAGAAATGTACCCAAGTCTCATCCATAGTAACAATTCGGTTTAAGAAGTCTACATCGTTTTTTCAAATCGAGCACAGATCGAACGCGATGCTTCTACCCTTGCACGCTTTTGGTCAACATTCAAACATTTGGGGATATCAATACATCCTCGTATTGACGTTCCTTGTCATAATTGTTTACATAAGACAGGAATCTAAATATTTAGAAAGTATATTAAGAAGTTGTCAATCTAATCCTGTCAAATGATACATTATTTGTCCAGGGTTGTGAAGTTTGCAACCGAGCGACCAATAAATAAGTACCCAAGTCTTATCCATAGTAACAATTCGGTTTAAGAAGTCTACATCGTTTTCAAATCCAACACAGATCGAACGCGATGCTTCTACCCTTGCACGCTTTTGGTCAACATTCATACAATAAGGGATCCATTTTGCAGCAATTTTTCTCATGTGCAAATTGACGTGAACTATATGATGAACGCGGTCGTATGAAATATCCAGTGCTTCAGATATCCGTTTTAGCCCAATTCGACGGTCTGATAAAGTCATGACATGAACTGCATCGATATTTTCGGGGACTGACACAGAAACGCAATATTTTGTTTATGCATGCATGGAACTGGTCTAGGCTAACTAGATATCAAAACATACTCGTAATTTTTAAAAAGAAGATACCTGAATTAGATGGAAATCTAAATAAGTCTTGAAGCATACAATTTCTCTATATGGTTAAGTTACTGGAAGTCTTGAGTGTCTTCAAGTTGCTCAGAATATTCGTGATCAATATTTTTCTTGCGTGGCAAAGGAGTCCATCATTTCAGAACGGAAGACGATAAAATGAATGGACATTTGACAAAAACTTCTACAAGACAAGATTTTTTACAAACATTGCTGATTACCTAAAAAGTTGAACCACGAACCTCCACTGACAAAAAGGCAAGAACAACGAACAAGTCGGTTAAAATATCTGGGATAGGGCTAAGAGCTCTAATTTATCTTCCGACTACATCCAAAATGAGTTCAATAGGATTATGAGATGCCATTCTTTTATTATGCTTCAACACAAAGTTATACCCATCAGATAATATTTACCCTTGATATTGAATAATTTCTTCGAAATATCTATGCGCGTTGATGGCTTCCCATTAACAGATTACATAACGGCACAGATTTTGTCCAATTGCAGTTATACCTTCCATTAACGTAATCGAATAGTTGAATGATAGATTTCAAATGATCTTACATTCAGAATATTTTTCACAACCAAGTGCGGCTTTTGATGATTAGATTTGTACGTAAAAAAATGCCACTCCCTGCACTAATAAGTTCTGCTATTAAACAACCAACCAACCAAACAACGAAGCAATGTTAAGATAAGGATATAAATAATCATTAATTAAATAATACTAAAAATATGAGTGGATTACTTTTGTTTTGGGCAGTAAATTAGTAATTTGGAAGCTTCTGGTTATAAAAACCGTTCATTTGTAAAACAAATTTTCTTAATATCGACGGATTTATTCCCACATAATATGACCACCCACTATTTAAATATGAGCCCCACGAATTTTATTTGAATAAATTTAAAATGAATTTGTTATTTCTGTTATATCACCAGGTATATATATGAAATACCTACTTATATATTTATATAATATTTTTTTTATTTCACAAATACGTCTCAAAACTTGAACTCGGATGAACTGTCAGTACATAACGGTTAAGTTATCGGTTTAGAAATTTAAAAATGAAAGCGTTGTTCAAGAAAAATACGAATAATCCAAAGGAAATGCCTAAAAATTGATAGAAACTTTTAGATATATTTAATGATCTGGGGAATTTTCAATTGAAATAGAATAGAAGATCTTACTGTAATTAATTGGTAATCAAAACAGGCTTAGTATCAATCATAATGTATAATTTCAAAACCTCTGATGTTTTTGTGAGTAGATACAATCTCTTCAATCATATGTTCGCTTGAAGTATGTAATCATCGCGCTGTCAATGTTATATTTACGAAATTATCTGAAATTTTGATTAATTGGTTGATCACTTATCAATCGCATCAGTAAATAAGAGTAGTAATAACAGGTCCGTGTTTAGTACATACAATTAAAATGATTAAGAGAAAGTCGTAGAAGTGTTCGAATTTGTTCTTAGGTATATGGAAAAGTGAGGCTCTGTTCTATATTGGGAAATCAAAATTAAATACCTGTGCCGGAGTAGAGTCAATCAAATTTAATAGGAACATTTTTAATTCTACGTAATACTGATGTAAATATTTCGAAGGACAATATCAGACTACAAAATCTACTCATTTTTCTTTGTATAATATGTAATAATCTTCGTGCCACAAACAATTTTATAAATTATCCTTCACATATTTTCATTTTTACACATTTCCCCGCTTTTGTTTTGATACTAATCAATTTCTGATAGAGTAGGTAGTCAAAGTATCTATTGCAATTTATTGAGACTTTTTATTGAAATCTTCATTGGTAAGTTCGTTATAGTTATTTGAATTAGATCAGATAAAATCCCTTTTTTTTCACTCTCCAAACTAATCTCCCAATATTATGGGAATAAAATAAATTTTCTATTAAAATGCTAATTTTCATTAATTTGTATTATCAATTTTCTAAAAAATCTAATACTAATAATGGCATTGAAAGAGATTATTTCATGGTTTTTGCACCTACAGGTTTTCACTAGAAAATGAGGGAAAAAATTAATACAATTGTAATTGCCTTTGGTTGCTTAATTTAGTCAACCAGAGAAGTACAACTTTTACATACAAAGAAATAAGTATAAACAAAATAAACGAAAAAATACAAACGAAGAAAGTATAAATAAAAATAATAGACAGTAGAAAATCATCTAATTTTACATAATACACGTCTTCTCAAAGTGTCATTTCTTTAAATCGACTTTAGATGTCTTGATTTCCCATTGGCATAAATTTCTACGCATTCTTTTAAGTCGATGTTTTCATCCGCATTATTTTCAATGTCTATTATAGCTAAATAAACGTTGTTGAAAGATAGAATTCCTCAAATGGTTTTTGATGCGTTTTAAGACACTGAAAGATAGTTCTACCGTTGCAATCGACACAGTCAAAATAGTTACAGAATAAATTAGGGAATACATTCTGGTTGTGAATATTTTCAGATTTGAATTGAGAAACCAACTGTGACACAAAATGTCGATCAGTTTGGTCTGATCACGCTTCTTTTTGAAAATATATCATTTTGCAAACCAAACGCGAAACTCACAACAAAACATGCTTCTTTGATGCGGTCTTTACAAACTGAGTTGTTCCTCGTTGAAACCGTTGCATAATGGAGCCAGCTGATTTTTTTTCGATTCGTGACCTAGTGTTCTCACTCATTGTATTAAAACGTTTTTAAACAACAGACTTGAAGTTTAGTATCTCCTCCTCTCATTTTAAGTGCAAGTTTCCTTTAGCGCTGAAATATTGGCTCCTCAACGTATCTTTTACTGAAATAAAGTGCTTCAGTAAGAAACTTTTAAAACTCTTTTTCATTATTGTGTCACTCAATAACTACTTCATGAATGGCTACATCATGATTTTGTTTGTACTTTGAAAGGATGTTGGTTCTTTTTTTAAAAAATGCTTCATTTATTCAATTCTAAAATAAACCCAAACTTGGTAATACATGTGATCAGTACGTGAGCATCTCCCCCAGAGTATGCAGTTGTTGAGCTTGCTCACAAGCTTTCATATTTGTTACTAAATCAGTGCTGTCAGTTAGTGCTGTCAAAGACAAATCCTTATATCCAAATACTGCCTGTCTTTTAGGGGAAGCCTTAATTATATTTTTCCCAGAAAGTGGTGGGCGCCCTTTTGGCCCCTCCAATCATCACAAGTGATTCTAATAAAATTTTTATGTTTAGAACTACACTCTCAATGGCTTGGTTGAGGATCAAATGAATAATATTGATAATTGATTCGGTGTTAAATTTCGAAAATAACGTTTTATTTTATGGCATTCATAAAAAACTAGTAAATAAAGTAAAGTAAATAATTTTCGGTATCTTTGTGTAAAACAAGAGAAGAAATATGAAAGAATACTCTATGTCTACCGTAACAAAAGGCGAAATAGTGATTATTGCTTTGTTTGACAATTCTTGAGCAATGAGAATATACCTAAAAAATTACTGAATAGGCCCGTGGGGGGCCAGTTACTTCAATTTAATGCTTTTTTTTTGTAGTCGTTATGATGGTGTGTAAATTTTTCAAGGTAATTTATTTGCTAATTCCATATTATTATTTGGACATGTTTCATATAAATTATTAGACACGAATTGCGTGTAATTAGTTTTTGGGAACTTTTTAGTAAACTAATAAGGTCAATGTGCATGATTCGTTGTAAATTTGTGGTTTTAGCGTTAAGTTTATTTATCAGGATGTATCTGTTCAATATTTGAATGCAGACAATAATTATTATTGCAAATTAGTATACATCAGTGATAGTACACTCCGGTTATTTTTTTTAGTTTTAATATCAAAACATGCTCAATGATATTACAAATGTCACAGTTATAATTTCTAAATATTCTGAATTCGAATTAGGGGGGTTTCTTTTATAATGGTATTCATGCACTACATGTGTGTCCATCCACTCATCATCACTCGTCCATTATCATTCAATTTTAACAATGATTAACAATGATTAACACGAATCAAAGATATTTGGAAATGGGTATTGATCTAATGGCGATCGGGGAATTATCCAAGAAAGCTAGTAAAATGAAGTTTTGTAGTAGACTATTACTAGCATACGAAGTGGGGATGGGGAGATTTCCTCATGGGCTTTGGGTCTTTTAGAAATCTATGAGGTGAGGGGTGTCACTTGATTCGATAGATAAAACTACATATCTGACTTGAAGGTCATTTTGACGGCTCGGAATTGAAGTTATGTCTACATTGAAATAGAGCTGTTGCTGCGGCTAAATCGGAACTTGTATTAGCTGTACCTGAGGATGAATTCCTCGCAAGACAAAAACCTTCTAATTTGGTAATCGGGAAAGGACCAGTAGATGTTTGTTCTCTATTCGACTCGATTGTAGATTTAACACGTATGAAGTAGGGTAGAGAGGTGGGTTTGTCCAAATTTGTTTCTGAACGCTACTATCTTCAGGATAAGGTCGGAAGCTTTTCAGACCACCGTCGTTAATTTATCATTATGAAATCTTTGGACATTACTAATTCAGCTAACGTATCGCGATCTTCTAAAAATCAAATTTCAGGGGGCCGTTTTCAAAAATAAATTAAATTTACCCCGACGCGAATGTTCATGAGTGATGGTGTTATGCGTCGTTTCGAATGACCTCGTTCAACGAGTTGACAGAATGGTTAGAGAAAACCGCAGATTCACCATTACTGCTTTGTCTATGAAATTTCCAGAAGTTTGGGTCCGTTTTGTACTCTAGTTGAATTCATTGGCGGCATTGGCGGATTGAAAAGCTTGTCCACAAATATGACTATATGTCTCAATCTCTTCGGTGATTATGTCGAAAAGAAAGTATATCAATCTTTTGGTAATAAAATAATTGTTTTATATGAACTTGTCTTTTATTTATAGCCTATCGGAAGTTGAAAAAAAACGGGCCTCGTATGTAAACTTCCATACATCTGGGTTCGACCGACACAGTCCCAGATTTTTGAAATTATTTCTATAACAAGTCCACAAAAGTCAAAAAGTCTATAAAAGTCAAAAAAATTGAATGATTTGCTTCAGCACATCATACAAGATTTATTTTATTGTATAAAAAATATTTTTAAAATAATAGTTTAAAACATTTAAAAAAGACGCTTTTAGCAATAATCAAAGGAAAAAGTAAAAAATAATCCTTGGTATGAAAATAAAATTACTGATGAGTAAACTAATGTCACTACTATAAAAGCGTGGGGTGCTTTGCATGATATTTTAAAACTAACTTTTGATTCTTCGTCCGGGGACTGTACAAATGATGTTTCCCATGATGAAAATTAAAAATGTTTCCAAAAGTTAAATGAACATTATTACATATCATATATTTAGTATTAATTTTACTTTGTGTCGTCACGACTTTGTGAAGTCAATTGATTTAAGTGATATGTGTGTGTGTGTGTGTGTCTACATAGGGCAGACCTCTCAATATTTAGAAAATAGACTAAAAGGTCATCAATACGATAAAAAAATAGGCGAATAGACGAACGATGAAATATCAAAAAATCATAAATTCAATTATGAAGATCAAAAAATTCTTGGAACGGAATCTAAAACACGAAAAAGAGAATTTCTAGAAATAGTTGACATTCATAAAAACGAGAAAGCTATAAATGGTAAAAAAGAACTAAATAATTTAAGTAAAATTTATAGCTCTATTTTGTAAATTCTAATAAAACTACAAATAATTTAATTGATTAAGTACTGCTACATATTTGAGATGTAAGGACTAAGGAAAAATTAATTATTAGAACTTATTAGAACATTTTCTATTTTGATTTTATTCTTATTTTGATGTTCATGATGTAGGTGATCTATTGATTAATATAAAAACGCAAATTGTCAGTGTCAATATCAAATTTTGAAAAGTACTTAAAGAAAAGTCAATATTTGTTATCGCCCCTTGCCAATTATCATTCTGAAACGGTATAATCACATTGTTAGGAATATAAAACAAATGAAAGTTTGAAAACTGGAAATTCCTACAAAAAAACCTAATCACTAACTTTGAAATGCGTAAAATGTGTCGTACGTATTAACATTCGTTAGAAACGCATATACGTGATGTGCAACCGAACGAATTCATTCATAGTATTTTTATTATTTCCTGACCTAGAGCAATACAATTACGTAACAGATGGTGATCAGCAATTTTGATTAGTTGAATTCAATCGATTTGAGACACTAGAATGAATGAATTTCAATGAATATCGCTAAATACGTTAATAAATATACAATAAGTATTGATTATCTTCAGTTGTATTTTTCATATATAATTAATTGTATCTTAATTATATTAGCAACATTAATAGCCTCCAGCATGAAAACAAGAAAAAATGAGATAAATATGAGAAAATAATGTTGATCAATTTCTTCTAGTTTGGAAGAAGGACAGGCAGCATGCAGAATATAAAGACACTTATATTCATAGTAAGAAAGCTAATTGAAAAGAAACATTGATCTCAAAGCAGCCTTCGGCATAATAGAGAGAGCAAACAAATATTATGAATGAAATCAGAAGAGATATTCATGATGAGAAAGAGAAAATAAGGATAGCTTGAGTACATTATTAATCATATTAGTTATTGATAAGATAACGAAACGAAACCAATAATGGATTACAAAAATATGAAACCATAAATTCATTAATATAAACAATTGTTTTTTCTTTTTACATGGTCTATTGCTCGTTTAAAATTTTCCTTCTTGACATGTTATATTGCTTCCACAAATAATACCATAACATCTTTATTTTTCAATATATTATCTTTCATTGCCACCTTAACTTGTCCCAAGTAAATTCCATAGAGTTCCAATGTGTGTTGTAGACATTTTATCTATAACGTATTTTTCTACTGCTTTATCATATTTAACTAAAATTAATTGTCCTGCTTCCACATTTCTTTCCAAAGTAAATTATATATTATTCGGAGTAAACCATTTTAAATAATGGCTTTTTTATCCCCGTCGCTTGACATCCTCAGAAGGTTTTTCTCATTCATGTCCTGATTGTATTCACCAACCCGTTTTGATTTGAAAAGCTACACAAAACCGCCGCGAAAACGCTAAGCACCCGCGAAGCATAGGTGTGGATCCGAATCACATATTCTTCGCGATTTCGCTACTCGTTTCCCGAAAATTGTCGGTTTTTATCCAGCGATAAAGGTTAAGTAGGTGAAAAGACTCCACATTTGCGAGTTGCTCAGTCGCTCAGTGGCAATTGCGCCACGGACGGTCGTAACTCATAACTATAAATTGCCAATACACAAAGTAGTAAAGCACCTGCTGTGGTGTTTTCACTGTCCATACCTACCACAAATAACTTCGATTGAGAAAATTACAAGGCGTGCATACGCGTCAAGAGAGCGAACTACACTGTGAGCTCGGCACGAACCTCCTAGTATAAATTGCTGACAATCTTATGCCGTGATTTGAGTACGAAAGTGGATCGGCCATAAAGAAACGTTCAGATTTACCGGAAGGAAGTTCAGTCCAGTGGAAAATCCTTCTAAATGGGCTGCTCTGGGAGTTGTAACGTCCTTGTCTAGCTACAGTTGATTTACATTATGGCCTTCATTAAACCAGTCTTCTGGTTGTAATTTCTTCTGTTCCTAATTTCACACAGATATTTATATTGCTTAAGTACGATATCATTTTTCTTTCACAAAATAGGATATAAGCTTATATAATTTGATATCTTTATCAACAAGTGATGTTTGGCAAATCTCTATCGTTGTTATTTTTTACTAAAATTCATCTAATGTTCGTGATTTATTTCTGAAAAGCAAACTGCGTATGATTCTACTTACAGAAGTTTCTACTTCTATTGAAAAATCTAACGAACTGCGTCCAAAAATCTTGAGTCCAATAAAATGACGACTCAAATTGCTTTCGAGACAGAAAGCCAGCAATTTACAATATAGTTCTTATAATATAAAGGATTATAGTCGAAAAATGTTTATAGAAAATAATGGAAACAAAAATCACTTCTTTGAAAATATCTCAAAAACGTGAGAAGATATAGAAAAAAGTTTCAAGTAGAAAATGTGGGAATAAAAATTATTTTTAATGTTTTTGAACTAGAAATCGAGATATTTACAAAAAATCATCAAAATCTATTGCTCATCCATGGATCCGTTAATAAGTGTTGGTGCAACATAAGCAAACGTCAAACGGATTCTATGAATATCATTATATGCAGGATACACTTTTTTAATTATACGGGAAGTTACAGAGTTATCGAAAAAGGCATTGTGATAGTGACGATCGATGTTTTGGGGAACTAAGGGATTCATTAGCTTTGTTCCAACCTGCTAATCTGGACCGTTCTTGGACGCCTTTCTAGATATTTTCTAGAAGCTTTCTAGCCACGGCTCTGGTAACAGTACTTGCTATCAACCAAGTATTAGTTCTAGAAACTATTCACAAACGATACCTTAGTCGGTTGGAACACAAAACAGAATCATTCGTATAATGGTAACTGCCCAGTTGGAACAAGTAATCTGTATTGCGCAAAATTGTCATCGTACCAAGGACGTTTTTTTGATAAGTTGAGACGAACCTATTGTCTTTCATTTTATACAATTCCATATAGTGAATCAGCTTTATTTTATATTTATGAATAATGAAAATATTTAAAATAATAAAATATTTACATATTTAAATATGTAAAACTTTCCATGTAAAAATGTGGTAAACACAAAATACCAGAATGTTACTAAACACAACTTTAATAACTATTAAGTTAACGTCGATGAACTTATAAGTTGAGTAGTTTCAAAACTGCCCTGTAGATGTTTTCTGAAATACCTTGCCCTTAATTTGATAATCGATTAATAGAAAATGTTTTACGCCAACTATTCCTAAATTAATGTATTTTCAATTAGATTAATTTTCTTCATCTATATATACAATATACTTTTCAAACTTTGTCATTATCAGCATTGATCATTTACATCATTCTTGAAGCCCAATTACACCAAGACTCCCGCAAAAAATGTTATTTTCTAAATTTTCTTTTTAAATTGAGTTTTATAATCACGTCCCTTAATAAATTCGATTCACCAACCATAGAATTATAAGCCGTGTTCACGAACCATAAAACTATCGAAGCTATTTTACATTCGAAATCTCATTTAAATAAAAGCTCATATATATGATTCATTTTAAAGAAATTTGTACAGTCCAGCTAATTTAATTGAAAACAATATTATAGAATGTCAAAAATTAAAAATGAAACATATTCTATTGATTAATTCGATATCATTAATTACTTTTAACAATTTTTTATTAAATCAGAAGCACAAATAATTTATTAACTGTTGGTGAAAATTTCATTTAAACAGCCAAACAAACAAGAAGGAAACTTATTAGTCGAAATATGATATAAAACATGACCCAAAAACTTATAGAGTAGTTGGTAAAAACCGTATAATATTGCTCAGAAGCTTTGCGAAAAAAAAGCTTTTTCAATATTTTAATCATATAAATGGAAATAATCAGTTTAGTTTCGTCTTTTTTCATTGAATAACACAATTTTTACATACGTCTGCAATACATTTAAAGAGAAAAAAAATGCGTGTCTGTGAGATGACTTAGAAACCTTGAAACAAATAGAATTTTAATATTGAAATGCTATCAATAAAATTAATCAACCATAACGATGTTCAGTAACTGAGAACTAATATAAAAACAAAGTTATTTAATTGCAATTTTTTATATAATTTTTGATTTCATCATAATAAACTCACCTTTGCGTTGAACGTTAAATCCAAAAAATAAACTGAACTGTACCTCGGCCCCCCACAAAACAAAAACCAACTGATAATACTACTGTCAGACTACCCTAACTTATAACTTTAAACGAAAGAGAAAGTACTATGGAGCTTAATATTCTCAAGTAGGTAATTCCTTTATTTGTTTATATCGTTTAAAGAGTACCAGTCATTGGTAGGACGCCACCTCTTCGACGGATTGTCAGAAGGAAGTGCGCCAATTAGAATATCCTTGATGCTACTTTATTTTTAAGTTCAATACAATTGTTTTGTATTGTTCATATAAAACTGAAACTAACTTTGTTAGCTTCGGATTGCAAAATATACGGGCTATATAAAATTGTTCTGTTGATGTAAAAATCGTTATATCAATAACATAATTATTATTTTTGTTTTGTATATCCTTATAGTAAGATATCAATCACCGAACTTTCACAAGTAAAATTATCATCTTCATTGCCCGAGGGTGAACTGGAATGATATTTGCCCGTCATTCTTATTTATTAAATTTCGGTACGTTTCGTGAGAGCGATTTCAAAACAATTTGTCTGCTAATTAAACACACACGACGGATTATAAGTTCTCACCTTTTCTGTAATTGCATCGATTTTTTTTCGATTATCAGGTTTTGTGGTTTATAGTCTAAAATCAGAATACAATCAGCATTTCAATTTTTTGGTTAATTCTAAAAGAACACAAGTCCAAAAGAGTTTGTTTCGAAAAGGCATAAGTCCACTTCCTCTATGAATTCTGTTTGATTTCTGGACTGATTACAAGGGTAAGAAAAACTACCATTTATTACCTGATCTAAATATTAAAACGATGTGGAAGTTGTACATGCAAAAACACAAATAGAGACAATTTCAATTATCCATTTGGCCGCCTGCAAGTTGATGTATGTAGTAAGTGTGAGGAGCTTAATGTAAAAATTAAGAGTCCTACTTCAAATAATGTAGCTAAACGAGTGGCAGTATTAACAGTCACAAGAAGGTACAGATGAAAAACATATTTGGTCGTTAGCATTTGATTACATGAAAACTGTATCTATTCCTAAACAAAAACCAAGCGATGTCAAGGTTTCTTCTTATATCTGACATATTCAGGTTTCCAGAAGATCACTTAGTATTTCCCTGTTCGCGCCCACAGTTTCCCGTGTGACAGGGATATCGAAATAATATCTAAAGCTTTGAAGAAACTTGACCGCATTTTTTATGTTCATGAAATAATTTTGCAAAGCTCATCACGGTTTAATAAGTTCACTGTTCATGAGGGTACATCATCTGATATAGTTTTAGATTTCAAGAAATAGTAAAATCGTTGAATCGTACCCTACAATAAATGGTATTATTGATCACAACTTTTAACTGGCTGAAACAAAAGCAGATACTCTCTCCCCACCTTCGGTTAAGGCTTACCAAGGATCGAGTGCCCATAAAAACTGCAAAGAAGGAAGTTATTAAAAAACTGAGAGCCTACATTCATAAATTAATTTTCCATTATCTTGCCCATATAAGAAACCTCTCGGGATTGTCACCTTATCGAAAAGAAAAATTTTTCTAATCAGTTTATCCTGACGAGCTCCACTAGGATCATATTAGGTTGATCAAATTGAAAATAAATTATTTTACATGAGGTCTTCCTTTTCAAACAAAATTTATGGTATATATGAGCTTCAATGACCAATAGAGTATTCCAAAAAATAAATTTTGCGTGTGTGAACCTCTCAGTTCCAAACCAGAAATAACATTTAATCAGGATTACGTTAGGTAATCATTATGAGAAAAATCCAAGGCAATCCTGATGAGAACCATCTAAAGTAAGACTCTTCAGGACCTCATTAGTGATCTGCTTTATATTCTCATCCAGGTCCTTGTCAAGTTATCCTGACCTTTATCTTACCAGGTTCTGGAATTACCTGATTAGGTCCTTATCGGGTCCTCACAAAAAATTCTAGAGTGGTATAAATTTTAGATGGTGCAAAATTAAAACTTAGCGTAATCTTTTACTTGAAACTTTATCTAGCAACAGTAACATAAGGCTATTAAAACCAATGTCAAAGTGGCAGCTATTAGTGTTAGTTAGATTTATAAAAATCGAATGTGAATGTTAAACAGTTTATAAAAACCCTTATTTTATCTAGGGAAAAAAAATTTATAGAACGCTTGCAAAAAATTGAGATTATAGTACCGAACATGAGTTATTAGTGTTTTCTTTACTTTCTCAATGAATTTAAATTGCTTTTCGAGTCTCCAAGTATTCTTTGCTACTAATATCATCACCTTCAGTATCTTCATAATTAATAAATCCCAAATTTGAAAAATAGTTCCAAAAATATAATTATATAATTAATGATATAAATATATTTATCAATTTTATTTTTGTATTGATATTATTGGTAAAATTTCTCTTTAGAGATCCTACAGTTGCATGTACTTTTAGTGTGGTATCCCACCTATTTTTTTTGCATCTCATAGTCAAGATGTAATTAGACAATTGGCATTTGTTCGGTATTCGTTCTTTAGAAATAATGGAACTTCAATTGAACGTCATGGTCAAATAGCCAAATGAATCCTTTGTAGTAGGTTTTTATAGAATCTCTTCCACATCTTGCTTTCGTTGTATTTTCATTCTATTGGAATTAACTCGGGACTCCGTGAAATTAAGTTATGTCTCCCTCCGTGGGATTAATTTAAAGTGAGTTACGGGACTCCATCATTAGTCTAACGATTTTTGCCACTTTGGAACAATAAAGACAGTGAACTTAAGAATGATTTTTTTTTTCAAAAGGTGATGATTCTGAATTCGATAAATGCGTCAACTATTTTATTTTCTAAAGTAGATATCTGATCTTCTGCTTCAATTTCCTGCGTGATTGAATTTCAAGGATATGCTTTCTTTAACGACCTGTGGTTTCCAATTTTAAAAACTAATTTTTTGTTTTCAAATAGAAAATTATTTTATAGTCTATTAGACTATTCTTTTAACGGCCGATGCAAATTACTTGTCTGAAAGCAACAACAACCCTCCAAAATAAATTTCAGCATACATCCGTTTAGTTGATATTTTAGGTTGGCTGCCTCATATTTTATGAATGTATATAACAAAAACAACTATAAAATAGAAACAAGCCTTAAAATTCAAAATCTATATTCACAGGTGAATAAAATAAAAGTTTACAATGAATCAAACAACTTACTCAACATGATAATTAGTTAACCTAGGTTATATTACCTGTATTCATTTTTGGTTTCATAAGTAGTTTTATAGTTTTCTCTGGCATATTCGCAATTACTCATATCATTTCTAATTGTTACTAGTAGTTCTTTTTTCAATTAACTAATATTTTAAGCACTAATGTTTCTAATTAGCTGTGGATGATGGTTCTATTAATCTCAAAAGCTAACTAGCATTATCCAAAACTGTGATATTGGTAAATTTCGTGTTAATAAAACCTTGTCGATTGTTAGTATTTACTTATTGAGAATATAAATGAGCTATTCTTGGTCTATATCAAAAAGTCTTTCTCCTGGTAGCTTCTTCGAAAGTAACATAATTAAATTGAATTTTTTGGGGCTGTTATAGTTTATTTCAGAAAGGTATAGAGCAATAAAATCTCATTAGGTATGCAAAGGGACCCAACAAATATTTGAGCGCAGGTAGTACCACCCGGATTGGGGTCAATATATGGGTTTAGCCTATTGTTCTCCAATCACAAAAAAAAATGAAAATATTGTGCCAAAGGCGTGCCGGTAGGATACTCGTGAAAAGGAGAGAATTTTATTATAACAGAATAAAAATTAGGCATTATATACATAGTATTAGGTACACTTACTTTTTATTGAACATTATGCAGAAATTAAATTATAAAAAATCATAATATTCTTCGTAATCTGAGGAACTGTCATCTTCTTTTGACGTTATAATTAACGGGTCGACGGTCCGATCGATTAAGTAGTCATGATCCCACATTTTCTCCTCTTCTTTAATGACATGTTGGACTGCTTTTCGCCAGTTCTCTGGTGTCATCTCGTTAATGGATTGATCAAACAGTAGCTTGCGCCCATATAAGTTTTATAGGATTTAGTTCGCAATGAAATGGCAACACAGTTACACTATGTCTTTCTGCAATATCTTCCACGGCGTATTTCATAAAACGATGTTTGTGTAAATTTACTATAGCTAATAGTTCTTTTTTTATCAAATTATCTTCAAACTCAATACTTTTGGTGGTTAAAGGTTAACTGAAAGGTTAGCAGACCTTCTTTTAAAAATCCCTCTTCGCTTCCAATGTGGAGGATTATTATTAATTTTTTCCCTTTACCTGAAGGCACCTTAATACTCGTTGACAGGCCTTCCATGGAAGCTTGGCCAGCTCTGGTTATATTTTTGCTTGCCACATTTTTAGTACTGTATAACGTTCATTAATCTACGTCTCGTCAAGATTTTCTTCTGCTCTGTTCTGATCTGCTTTATACTTCTTAAGTATTTTCGTCGCCAGCAAACAATTTCATCAACAATTTCCAGTAAAAGTGCTTTACGGTTATGCCTTTCCCAGGCAAAATCCATATTTCTCAAAGTGGTCCATAAAAGTGTTTTAGTTATCAACGGAATACTGTCATCCTGGCCAAGCACCATTAAAATCTCATCTAGGGTGTGTATTTCTTTTTTAAAATAAAAAGAGTGAACTTTTCTTTACACTTTTGTTGTCTTCATCAAGGACTTTTCCTGGTCTGCCTGGACTCTTCTTGGGAGGTTCCACTTGGCCTGCTAACTTTCTTTAACTTTATCCAACTCCAACTATTGGAACATCTTATAATCGTGTGAACACTATTTACGGCTTAACAGCAAATACTGAGGCGTTAAACTAAACAAATATACTTATAAAGATCTAAAAATTTTGGGTGAGGCATCATTGCATTTACGGCGCATGGTTAAGCCGAATCTGAAATAGGGTTGAAATTAGGCAGAGGCACTAATAGAAGGTTAAACGGAAAACGTACCTGTATAATTTACTACCCAAGTAATCCCTACACAATATTTCAAGACCTACACCTATGACCGACACCGAAATTGAGCCGAACTGGACGGAAATACCCATTTTATTGCTCTATACATTTCTGAAATAGACTATTGATAAAGTGATCGGTTACAAAGAAAAATACAACATTATGTTGAACGGATTAAACCGGAACTTGCCAAATTTTCATATAAATATCCACTTTTTATTGGTAATGACATGGGTAAGAATACTTAGAAAATGCCTCGTTTCGTTACACTGGACCATGAATAATTCAAATCAATATTTGGCACATTTTTATTGTTTAAAAAAGGTTTATTTTAGTTTTAATAACTATTACGTACTAAACACCAATTTGTAGTTAGAAGGGTGAAAAAAAGTGAAAGTGGCATGAAATTGAGAAATCGGTTTATGATTTTCGGATATGGATCAAATAATAGTTTCAGTCGAAATTATTAACTTTATACATCTGAAGAAAGCAAAAACCGTTTTTACAGTCAAAAAGTACATAGCCATAGTGTTTAGGGATGCAAAAAGTACAATCTACTTTATTTAGTAGAGAAAAAAACGATATTCGACCATTATAATGCTGCTATACTGATATGTTTTGAAGCTGATTTTAATAAAAACTACCGCATTTATTTCCTTGCTCCGTTACGACAATGTGTCTACGAATTCGTCTGCTACAGAAAAATTATTATTTATTTAAATAACTATTTTATTGAAAAGTCAATCGTTCTTCAAACTATCGACGTATTAGATATAATTGAGAGAGCAACTAAAAATCTAGTTCTATACAAAAAAAACATGAACAATGATTTTCCATTAAAAATGTCTAACTGCTTTCTATGGGAATTGGCCTTTGGCCTCCTGCGCAATGATATTACTAACTAGCTCGACGCTAAACAAACAGATGTTGACCAATAAACGAAATTACATCTTAGAAACAATTTCAATAGTAAAACCATTATATTTTTATGAATAAATTTTAACAAAACTTGTAGAGTTCACGGATATACAGTTGAAATTTTTTGTTAATCTTTATTTGACTATATTTGAAATTTTTAATCAAAGCTATATACGAGGTCTGGCTATTAAATAACGAGACTGCGCGCCTAAAGGACGCCATAAACGAGTAGTGCGTTGGGTATCTAGATATCTTGTCTATGCACGTCCCAAAACACGTTTCCGTCACTATTATAGTATTTATGCAGTAGCGGTTTGAAACGAACGTGTTTTTATCTGCTGCCGAACATCATGTGTGACGAACAACAGGAGCAAAGTATCAATCTCAAATTTCGCGTTAAATTAAAAAAAAACTTCGATTAAGTGCTATAAATTGTTGCAAGAGGCCTATGGGGACAATTCTCTAGCTTGTGCGCGTAATATTGAGTGGTTTAAGCGCTTTAGTAAGGACCGAGAGAGCACTGAAGATGAACAGCGTCCAGGTCACCCTGGGATTATTTTAACTCCGGAAATAGTGACCAAATCAACCAAATTGTGCGTGCAGATCGTCGAATGAGCATCCGGTGCTGAGGCTGTAAACTCCGGTAAAGAAACAGAAAAATTTTACACGAGGAATTGCACATGACAAGTTGGTGCCAAAAAATCTGATTCCTGACCAAAAGCTCTTGCGTCAACGGTTCTGCTCAGATTTCCTTAAAAGGTTAAAAAAAATCTGCTTTGAAAGGGACCCGATTTGAATCGATGGAACCGCTAAAGCAAAAAACGGCAGAGCTCCTAAAGGCACTCACTAAAGAAGACTTCCAGCACTGCTTCGATCAATGGAAAAAACGTATGGAAAGGTGTGTGGCGAGGGGAGGGGAGTATATTGAAGGGGAACATTCGAATGTAGATTAATTTTTATAATAAAACCCTTTTTCATAACCAGTCTCGTTATTTAATAGCCAGACCCCCAGTTACGTTACTTTTCAAACACACTGTATAAACAACAGCAGTCTCAATAATGGTAGTTATAGATATATAGCACACATACATACAGGGTGTTTTTAAATTTTACATTAACTAAGGACAAAACAGAAAAAATAAAGCGAAGGCTTCAAGAGGCTATGTTATAATTTATAAGTTATTGAATGTTTTATTGGAGTGATTAACTGATTTATATTAAAGTAAAATTTGCGAAAAAGTAAAATATTTGTTGGTGCGTCACAAAAATGCTTAAAAAGTAGTCATACCGCATCAAATATTCTAATGGTTGCCATCTGCGTTGCTTTGAGTTTCGAAAATTCCACAAATTTCTTCAACGCTCACTTTCACCCACCTCTTGACAAGGGTCATCGTGAACGTTAGTCATGACATCAAGAGTGACGCTCTCGCCGACAAAAAAAACGATCGTATACGGAACGCGTAAAAAAATTTTCAGGGGCTTAGTAGAATGCACCGTATGTGAAATATGAATGAAACATTTTGTCTATGTTGTAATGTCGTTGATTGGTTTATATCTCACGTGACTATTCTTATTACAGTTTCGACCAACCATTAAATTGATTCCATAGATAAGAATTCTATTGATTCATGTTACATACTCCGTTTCCAAATATGGTGCTTTAAAAAATTGATTGTTTTAGAAAGTATATTTAAACAATTATTATTATAGTAGCATGAAAAATATAATGGTTTTGCAAAATTGAATTTCTTAGTTCCACTTACATAACATATGTTTCAACTTTGATAATCACAAATCCCTTTAAATACTGGGAAAAGTTCCGTGTTTATATTCAACATTGACTAAAGAAATTACTCGTACAAAAACGTTTTAATCCAATATTGAGGTCTATTGTTAATATTTTTCTTATTCTTGGTAGCAGACTTTTCCAGCATAAAAGTCATTTTTTTAACATTTTCTCTCAGATCAGCTATTTCTTTTGATAACACTTGGTGAAACGTGAACCTTGGTTTGAGCAGACCCATCATATTTGTCCATATAAAACAAATATGTTGTTTATTTTCCCTAATCAATTGGAATAAAGATTGCTTAGACTTTTTGGTATGAAGGTTATGAACATCGTCAAGACTCCATCTGGAGTCAAGGCCACTTGAAACATTAAACATATTTCGGAGATGGTTAAAAATATGTCATTGTTTTTTAAGCACAAACCTACAGCTTCGACATCTTCGAGAGAGATCTAAAATTTCTGTAGCCGTGATAGTTTATCGTGAAGGTATTTTAGAGTACGGGAATCACAAACAGTCAAAATCTAATATTGTGGTACTGTTGATGGTAGAGCACCCTTATTATGGTCCTGTCTAGTCCTGTACAGCTCAAGCAAATATTTCAGCAATACTCCCAACTACAGCGGAGTATATAGTTTCCCTTTTCCGATTCGGTCTTTTGACAAGAGTCACTTAAATTCAGCCTTATCAAGGTGAGCTCAATAACGCCAATTTAGTGTCAATAATAGCAGAATAACATTGTTTAATAAGTCGGAAAAATCAATAAATATCACTGGTAACTACACTAAATAAAGTTTTGTAAAATCGCCACTTTTGTTGTTTTTAATTTATTTGTTTTTTTTTCTATTTCATACAGGTACATTTTCATTAACCACATTCCTCATCGTTTGAAAGTTTCCCCGAACAACTACCATAATAGAAGAATGTTTCTTCGCCAACCGACTGGCCGACGGTTGACCCGGAAAATTCCATATTGCCTTCTTTTGGCAGCGCCAAATTACCTTCTGTAACCTTCTTTATTTCCTAATAGCATTCAAATAACCTAATCCTCTCCAATATACCTGGCAGCACGTTTCAGAAAAAACCAACATTCCTATTTCTTACTTATACGAATTCAAGAAAGGCCTTTTCCTAAACCGAATCAATCGTCCAACCCGGCATTACAGCGAACGCAAGTCGAACGACTCCAGCCGAACTACGCTGCTCCTAGAGGTTAGGCACGCGCGGATATAACAGCAAAGTTTAATTTTATACTTTGTATTCACTTAAGTTTTAAGTCGGCCATTATTTGCGATTATTAACTTACGTTGGTCATAAAAAATGAGGAATCTAGTGTTTATTTAAAACATTTATTCAGTTCATCCGGTGTCAAAGTCTAGGATATTTTAGGGGATGACATTCGGACTTTTTTGACGTTTGTAGCTCTATATAATTTTTCAAATTTTGACTCGATAATTTACTAATAATTTAAATGAATCTATTTAACAAACACCTAGTGGTATGTCAACAAAATCATAGTAATGCTTACTAACTACATTTATTCACAATAAATTACTATCAAGGTTCTATTACTGATTTATTACTTTTTATAATTTCAATACGGATGTTTGTAGATTGTATCAATAGATTATGTCATGATCACTGTCGTTTAATATACAAAATAAAAACAAAACGTGCTCTATATACCCAGCGATTTGATTAATCTAATTAATTGGGAAAAAACGTTTGTTGCTGTTTAGACGAAATCGGAATGCGAAGACACCAATAAAAATAATAGATGAAGAAGACGTAGGATCAGGATATACACAAATAACTCGTTTTGGTCATAATAAGATGCAATAAAGCAACTTTAGATTATCACTTCATTGCCTTAAATCCACCTCGCGGGCATTCATTTAACATTATTACGTACTAATTTCATATGTATAATTTCTTTTCTACAATATATCATGTAAATCTCTAGTAAATAATAAGAAGGCCTACCAACGTATTCATCGGAAAAACAAGGCCCTTCAGAACTCGCGTATCAATAATAATTATTATTCTCATATCAACAATCAGAATATTTAATCGCATCTCTAATATATTACTGAGATGTAGCCTCTAATATCTCATACTAGGTCTATTAGATAATTTTTTTCAGTCTTTGTTTCTTGGTCTTAAAAATTCCTCTAGTAGTGGATTTGGGTGAGTGTATATGGTTTTATTATGTTTGATAATCCTCTCTTGAATACCTTCTTGTATTGTGGGCACTCCTAGGTCCACGTGAATGGTGTGATTTGATACATATCAAGGATCATCTACTAGGTGACGGAGTATTTTTGATTGGGATTTTTGGATACATTTGGATACCCGTAGATGCGGGCTTTGTTTCCTAGTGGGACTTGACCTGGTGTAGCTCTCTTGCTTTTATGTCAATCCATTTTTTCCTGATGGCATGTTTTCAATTAAGTTTTTTGATTAGCTGGATTTAGCACTATGTGTTTGTGATATTTCTGTATTATTTTGCCTTACATAGCATGAATGTTTTGTGTTGATCTACTTCCATCTACTTTAATCATCCATTTTCTCTGGCATATCTGATGTGTACAGTATGTAAAGTAGTGAGCCAAGTACGCCTACGGTACCCCTGCTGCATAGAACGGAATTTTCTTCGTTAACTTTCGATTAAAAGGTTCTGTTAGTTAGATAAGATTAGATAGTAGTTTGGCAGAAGAGATTTTTTAACTTTGTATAGCAGTTTTTGGTGCTACACTCTGTCAAAAGCCTGTCCAATATCGAGAAAAACAGCAGCTTTGTCCTCATGAGCTTTGTTCATTTTCTGCATGAATTGGTGAGCTGTTTCGGTCAGAAACACGTTGGTTGAGTCTTTTTCTCGTTTACCAATAAATATAAGTTGTGCAGCTTTAGATAATTTTGGCCAGTTACACTTTTTTTGCAATTCTTCTTCCTCAAATGGTTGCCAAAATCCCATAGCTCTGGATGAATTTAAATAGTTAATAAAAAATTAAATATATAAATCGCAAACTGAACTTACCCGAATGATTACATTTGAAATCAAACGAAATATTTTATCTAATAAAAATAATAGGGCGGCTTCTTTGAAATATTCAGGCTGTTTTTGCTCTGAACTCGTCCTGATATTTGATATTAGCTTTGCGGGTGAAACTCTTTGATACTTTTTTTAGTCCTTCAGGTAAGAATACTATACATTTCAGGGTACGCTTAATTTGTACTTTAAAGCTTCTATGAGTTCTGTATTCTTTGACATAACGCATTTAGTAATTTACTCAACCGGTTATTTCTCATCATTTTAGCTTTATAATTATGACTGTGCTCAACAGATGTTCTTACACCTTTTATAAAACAGAAAATTATTAGTTGGGCAATATTACAAAATATGAGTATAATAAAAGCGTCGGATTTGAAATCTGATTGATGACATTTCAAATTCTTCTCATATTTCATGGGACAATTTGCATAAATTTTATGAAACAATGAGAAGCTGTTGCCAAAAAGGAGGACGTGGTAAAACAGATTCGTAATCTGTCGCTAATAAATATTACAAAAGTAACAAAAGAGGTACATGCGAATTTATGATAATTATTTCGGAGTTTCAAGGTCACAATTTTTTGGTTAATACAAATAAACCACAATTGTACCAAGTGGGCAACAAAACGATTTACAATTCACGATTCCAAACTGTACAACATCCTAATCTAACAAAATAAATATTATTTCCTCAAAAATTTCATGCAAATTTGTTTTATTTATATTAATATTATACACCTATACGTAGTGCTGTCCTTGAATTCTTATCCACACATAGAAAGAAAGGTTATAAATGAAGAAAACTGTAAGAATTTCTCACTATATTGTCCCTTTATTTACCCACACTTTTCAAAACGTCATAATAAAGCTTCAGAGTCAAAATGTTCATAAACCATCAGTTTAATTGTATCATCGTTATTACATTTTTTACTTAACTCGGTTTTCAATTTTGCGAACAAAAAATAGTCATTCGTGTACAGTAACCTTGGAAAGCGGAGTAGTGTGGACTGCCTTTTTTCGATAATTTTTAGACGCAACTGTCTTATTAAGTCAAAGTAATATCACGGTTGTATTTTATATTTTAAATTCAACAGAAGGATACAAAAAATATTGTAGTCATCACTTTTCTGATGGTTTTGCTCTGCGTTGAGAATTCGCACTAATTTTTGTCATGAAGGACACTTGTTTTAAAAATGCCGGTTTGTATTACAATTTCTGCGAATCTCAATTTCTAAAACAACTGGACTGAGTAGTCATTCGAGCTCTACTGTAATAATAATGATCCAAGCAGTAGGAAACTTTGTGTAAAGATTGTTGACACATGTCACTGACGCGTGCATGAAGATTTTTGCCAACGCACTCTATTTACTATATGAGGTGAAAAACTCATTTTGACCTCATATTGACATTGACAGTAATGACATTTTTATTACACTAGTGCCACGATTCGTAAGTGGAAGAACTAAATTTGTATCGCTGAACTTTAGATGCAGATGATCTTGGTTATGTTTTGTGGAGAGTACTGGCCAGAGCTTTTCGATTGATAATTTTTTTTACTTATAAGAAATGAGGACTGATCGAGATTCCATCGACTATTGATTATATACGGGTCGATTGCACTCAGTCGATTGCTTTAAAATGTCCATACAATTTGTAAATTAACCGATGGCCTGCCTCTACGTAAGCGATATCAATATTTGCTCTAAATATTTTTGATCTGATATGTAAATGTCGCCAAAGAATAAAGCAACATTTGAATTAATTTTTATTTCCAATTAATTAAGTTTCGTTACTTAACATACGAATAGTGATGATGTCTAATATGTCATTAATTTGTGTCGACTTGAGATACTAGGTTTTAGTTCAAATTACGCATAAATATTTATAATTAAAGCTTAAAAATGTTCTTCAATGATATTGAACTAGATTTGTAATATTTGCTAAATGCTAATGATAAGTTAATATCGAAATCTATTAACATAAAATCCTGATATTGCATTTATTTTGCCATTTTATGAACATATAACTAGTTTACCAACTTAAATTGAAGATTTTTGTCGAAATCCACCATAAAATTAATTAAAAGAAAAGAAATTCATTACTTTGACTGAAGTATTAAATGAAAATGGTCAAAATTGAAACATGTACAGAAACTTATTGGTTTTTAACGTAATAAAACGATAAAAAATTAATAAGACTATTTCAAAAGCATTATTATTATTATAATATAACTATAATACCTAGTATCCCGATGAAATTGTCAAGGATAATAGTACGAATGCATTAAATTATCATATCATCATCTGCCTTTGACAAAATGTCAATTCATCCCACGTTTTGAAAAGGAAAAATCAAGTTTCCGTTACATAGATAGATACACACGGAACTAATAAAAATCATATTAAAAGTGTAGACATTTTTGTATAAAATGCATTTTAGTGATTATATTCTTAATTCCTTAAGCAAACATTATTTTTTTTCATTATCTATTGAAAGCATAATAATTTCAATAGAAGAAATCCATTTAATTTAAACATTTTGTCACGTGATCAGGAACATCATCAGTCTACCAATCAGCTATAAGTGACGTCACTAAATAGTAAACACGCCATCAAATGAGCTGTTTACGTCGATAAGCGATTGTCACAGCCTAAGAAGGTTGAATTAAACGTTAAATTCTAATAATTCCAATTTTTTTGTTTCATTGATCAACCCCAAATGACCTAAAAAAACTCTACATTCTCTGTATTAAAATTTTTTCTTTGATTTTTAAAATAAATTCTTCTTCACAAGAAAATCATCAAATCTTAAAATAATATCAGGCAACTTAAGTAACTTTTAATCGATATTCTAAAAAACCTATTTACTGTATGATACATCAATGACTCAACAAGGTCATTAATGGGTAAAAGTCACTACTGGACAACAGCTAGAATTAAATCATTTGTTATCGTTGAAATTATCTCCTCAAATGGAATGCGACTACAGTTTTTATAGAAGCCTTAATTACAAATCACGAGTGTAAAGTCATTATCTACAAAACGTTGAACGATTAATTGACGTAACAGTTTTATAAAAAAAAAAACAAATCAATGAAAATAAATATAAGCCACCTACAAATATTGTTACGTGGTGAAAGGTGTATAGAAATAGAGAATTTATTTGGAACTAAACACGATTTCAATTGGCACGCTAATTATTTTGATTGATACCATTAAAATAAGATAAATAGGAAAAGTTACTAGGAACGTTTTTTATGTTTTCGGAAGATCTGATCTTGTAGGTGGATATAAATTAGTTATTCATTAATCTTCATTGATATTATTTATCGATTCTAATTCTCTTAAGTCGCCCTGAATATCACAGACGTCTCCAAATGTTAAGAAAATCCGGTTAAACAAACAGAACGAAACATGGACGGTGGCGAAGCGGCCAGCTACGTTATATCCAGTTTTTTGTGTGAGGGGAGGTATTTGGAGAAAAGAAAAGTGTGTGCCTTTAGTTCTTCTTCTTCCTGCTGTGTATAGGCATCACTTCCTGTTTTTCTTCACATCATTGCCTCTGCTCAGTCACCTGGGAGGTTGTCACTCCATCTTTTCCTAGGTCTTCCAAGGCTTCTTTGTCCTGCTGGGGATTTGTCCCTTGATATTTTGTTTTTGATGTTATCTATCCCGCATGTTCGTCTTATGTTTTCACTTCTTTCTCTATCCATTAGTGTACTTCCCGCTATTCTTCGATCTATTTTCATTTCTGTAGTCTCCAATATCCGTTTCGTTTTAGAGGTCTCAGGTCGGGTCTCTGCTGCATAGGATAATAAAGGTCTGATTGCGGTCTTGTATATGCGGGCTTTTGCTTCAGTTCGAATGTATTTATTTCGCCAGATTGTGTCATTTAGGTATGCTGCTGTTCTTGAGGCTCTTGTAGCTTGGTTTCTTACTTCCGTCTCCACGTCCCCGTGTCCAGATATTTCGATTCCCAGATATTTAAATTTCATTTCCTGGTGTATTGTTATCCACCACAAGCTTACATCTGATCGGTGTCTTGGAAGTAACCATTGATTTTGTCTTTGCCGTAAATGCCTTTAGTTCGTAAATTAAAAGATCGTGCAGACATAGTTAGTTTACTAGCAGAAAATATTCGACATAAGCAATATAAGCACATTAGTGCCAACATTCCAATCTACACTTGACTGACTCGTAGTATTGGTGCTAATTTTAGCGCTTGTCAACTTTAGTACAAGTGATATGTTCAGTTGATGCAGTTGTTATTGTCGTTTTTAAAAACGTTTTCTGTTCCTTTAAATCGCAGCGCATTGAGACAAATTTCAAGAAATGCTGAGAAAGAATTGAGTGAAGATGAAGATATGGACTATGTGGGCTCGCAATTGGATTAAGATGCGAGGAAATCTTGATGTATACAATACTCTTTTTAAAAAATTGATAGATAAAGACCTTACAGAGTAGTTCAAGTTTTTGAGAATGAATTCTTAAGAATTCAAAGAACTACCACTTTAATGAAGAAAAATGATTACCGCAATATTAAACTTTGTAACGGAAGTTTTTTATACTATATACTTTCTTTCCATGAATGTGGCTCTCCAAAAGGTATCTGCATCATCCCCAAAACATTCTAACCATTGTAAGCATTGATTGTCAACTTTGTTCAATTCGGTAACAATCCTTTAGCGATTCAATTTTTGTTTTCAATGAGTTTTTTTATATTTAACAGCCTATAATCAGTATATTTGACAAACACTTCTTAGCGCTTGTATTGTTAAAAGAAATTAGCAGCTGCTAAAGGTCAACTAAACAACTATTGGTTACTAAATTAATAGGAATGAAACATATTTATTATAAAACTAATTTGATTATTTAGGATTATAAAAACATAATAAGAGTATTTGTTAATAATGTAGTTATTATAGTAATTATAAGAATAAATGAATTGAAAAATTAACTTATAATGAGCAATACATATTTATAAATATTAAGGTTCAAACGAAAGAGTTTGACTAACGCAGATGTTAATTAACAAAAGATGCTCGAAATGCATAAAGAATATTCAAGTATGGCGGGCTATATTACTATCACAATCACAGCAATACGAGGGATCACTTAAATCACTTGATGAATGATATTTTATTCTTTCGAATCTTGGTTTCTGGCTCAAACTTAAAGATTAATTTTATTAAAGAGAAAGGATTTCATGTATTGCTCTTATTACTTACACTAACTTCTCGTTAATCTTATTTTGCATGCTTACTTCCTCCTGATGACAATATATGAATCAATTAAAAAATCCACTAATTAACTAATCAATTAGTAATAATCAAATATAAAAATGTTATGGCGGATACAGAAAATCAAACTTCGGTTATAACGTTCGCGTCAATTCCCCGTAGGTTTCATCTCTTTAGTTAATAAGTAGGATAAGAGAGAGCTATCAATGAAACAAGATACTTTTTCCATCGATGCTCTTCCCTGCAAGTGAGGAAACAGGAGAAGTCGCTAGTGGATACGGTGAGTGGTAAATAAATTCGAAGTATAATTCGTAGATTTTAGCCAAGGCGATTACCGTGAGAAGGTGCGTGGCTGTCCTGTTGGAAAACCACTTCCTTCTTTATCTACGGTCGCTTTTTGCATTTTTTCCCCATTACAGTCGTACACAATATAATGACTATCCTAAAAAGCGTTCACCATCACATTTCCGGCCTATGAAACTGACTTTGTCTTTTTCGGAACAAATTCGCTCTTTGCAATCATCCACGGTCTACATTGTTTTAGAAGTGTAGTATTGGATCCAGGTTTCATCTACTGTTTGAATCAAAGCCTGAAATCTGATATACTATTTTGCTTAAGCTGTGTCAATAAGCTCAATCGAATGAGGTTGTGGATCAAAATGAGCAAACGTGGCACTCCCCTCGCCGATAACTTACACATTGATAATTATTCAATCTATGAAAAATATGTTCTTTTGATATGCCTATAGCCTCTTCTATCTCTCTAAGTCTAATCCCACGGTCGCCCAATTCAGCTGTCCAAAATTTTACGGGCATAAATGATAGTACATAGTATCTAGCTCGTTTCATTTGCGTAGACGTATTGCATTTCAAAAACAAATATTTAACGACATCTTTATACTCAATTCTTTCCACTATCACTAAAAGGCCGAGATTTTATCGATTATTTTTCAATACATGTACACAATGAAGAATGATGCGGATGCCAATCTTTGGTCACTGATAAACTGGTTTACGCAATTAAAAAGAAGCTTAAGCAAAACTAGATTTACAATTAGTTCTCGTGCTAAGGAATATCAGCAATTCTCACGATCATAAAATCATAAAAGTGTTACTCAGAAATGGAAATTTCGAAAACTTTGCTCATTTATAGGAATTTGACTGGAATGTGTTTGATGATCCTTCGTACAGCCCGGATCTCACTCTTAGCGACTTTTTCACACGTTGCCGTAATCGTGCCGAGTCGCGACCGTGCAAGTCGACACGGTTCGAAATTCCGTCACGGCTGCTTATCGCACAGTAGTGTATACTGCAACTCTTAGTATTTATTCAATTGTTCAATTACTACAAGTTAATTCTGTAGTGTGTTACGAAATGGATATCGACTTCATAATTTCATTGATAGAAGCTCGTCCATAAGACAAGATATCTCACATATATAAAGACAAAAATAAGACAAGAAAGCGTGGAAATGACTTGTATGAATAAGGCACACAAAAACTTGTGCCACTCTATAAGAAGTGCCTACTAAATTTCAAAAGCTTATATTATAATATATATTATATATACAGGGTGTTTCTATATTCGACCGAGAACCCTCTACCACAGAGAGATCTCAATAAATGAATCATTTTGATATAGGAATACCAATCCTTACGGTATATTTTAAATTAAAATCAAAAATTTGTCATAAATCACGAACGCCTTTAAATTTTTTTTCGAATCTGGTGACCAATATACTTTTTAATAAAATAATATTTTGACATAAACAAACTTTGGAAAAATTTAACCAGTAGCGCGCTGTTAGGGTTAGTTTTAACCCCCTATTTTTTACGCCACTGGAGCAAATTCTTTTTTTAATTTTGTTTTAAATTACCAGATTATTTTTAGTTGAGAAACTAATACCTAACCTTTTACGGAGCTAAAATGAACGGTGTTGTAATGTAGAAATTTGCATCTAAACAAAAGTCTGCAAGCACGTAAGTAATTTACAAATTAATTAATTATTCATTTAATTTCGAATAATGATTAAGCGTAAGTAGTACAAAACAAATAAAAATTATTCATATCTCAATTTCAACCAAAAATGTATTACAATAATAACAAAATTGGCATTGGACATAGAAATAATAATAGCACAAATTAAATTATTGAAGAATGTACTGTTTACTTGAACAGACGTCTTAAAGAAAAATGGATTGGTCGGGGTGGACCCAATTGTTGGCCTCCAAGATCACCTGTCTTAAATCCTATGGATTTTTTATATGGGGCTATATGAAGTCCTTAGTGTACGAAACAATCATGGATTCTGAACAAGATCTAATAGATAGAATTCAAGCTGCGGTAGAAATCATTCAATCCCATCCAGATTTATTCTCAAAGACACGTTTTTCAATGACAAAACGGTGTAATAAGTGTATTGAAGTAAGCGGTCAACAGTTCTTGATTTATGACAAATTTTTTATTTTGATTTGAAATTTTGTAGGTCGAATATATAAACACTCTGTATATTTGTATCTGTACCAATCTTTTTCTATCCCAGTAAACGAAACTTTGTGGATATACCTCGTAAAGTACGAGATCTCATTTTTATATAAATTATTAACTTTTCATACGAGCCCTGTGTATACGAGTAATATAATTTAGCAACCAAAAAATCTATCGTTCATTTTTTACACACACATCATTACGCATTCGATGATTGATCATGGCCAAAGACTACGTAATATACGCATTCATTTTCCCAATAAACATCAATTAATAAAATCGTAGTACCTATATGAGCGAGGACGTTACATATTTATTAACGCACAATATGGCACACCTTATTTAAACTAAAACCTTGAAAGTGTTGCAACACACGTTTGTACTTTCCCAACAATCCATCTTTACCTTTGTTGACCTACGTTTTCCCACAAGTCTTTCCTATTCAAAACGGCGATGCCTGACCAACGTTAAACTGAAATAAACCGTTAAAAACTTGGTTACAAAGTGAATAATTGATATCATTTAAAATTTGATTGTAAAATCACGAATTTGATATATGATTAACGTCCACCAAATTTCAATAAATCAATTTCATAATGAAAATATAAAATTATTACCAGTGGACTCAACCAATAAGTTTCTCTACAGAAAAACTATACATTTGGGACTGGTTATTATTTCTCTGGTTTCACTTACAACAATTTTTCTATTTTATTCTGCGGTTACAATCTCTAAAATTTGGCTACCAAGACAAGACGTTTAAAAGCCCTGTATTTTAGAACCCAGAACCACGACAAGATAATACGTTTTTTAAACATAGTCAGTGTAATAAAAAATTTTTGAAAATGTCATAAATCACCTCTTTATTTATTTTCAGACTTAAAATTGAGTTTAATCATCTTTTTAAATATGCTTAACAAAACAAAATCTTACTATACAGATTGTAACAAATTGTTTTAATAGTTAGAAATTAGATTTTTTTATCTATAAAATAAAACACAAATTATTAATATTTTGATTACTGCTTATTTCAACGCTGGTAAATTTCTTTTTTGTGTAATTAAAAAATTATCCACGTTAACCTTATAAGCCAAAATTCAAAAAAATATTGTGCAAATTTTGGCAATCCGGAATATAAATTAGCATTCGGTTTTTTAAAAAATTGTTTATTTGAATTGAACACTTATTTTGTTCAGTTAGGCTTTGGCTAAAAACCTATAAATTCATTTTGTCAACAAATTTTTCGTCGTCAATATCTCCGTTCTTGTCTTTTGAATAAAGGGCAGTATCTTCAATAAGAGTTCATTCGGTGTTATTAATTTTTTTTAAATTTAATGTTATAATGTAAGGTTAGGGTACTAGTTATAATTATCGCTTGAAAGCTGCAAGATTAAATTAGTATTTGTAAAAAGTTCTTCTTAATAACTCATTACCAATCACATAATTAGTTTTAAACATACCAAAATAAAAAAAAAGCAAAAATTAACTCACCGTGACAATGTATGACACATTGCCGTGACCAGGATTCGAACCTGGGTTACTACGGCCACAACGTAGGGTCCTAACCACTAGACGATCACGGCTACTGAGTTATATTGTTTTCACATAATTGTAAAATATATATTTAACCATTTGTTGAAAATCTTATGCAACCAGTTTTACAATTTAATTTTGAAAAATATGCGTGGTCTTCACAAAAAAATCCATATAGATTATTATAAGAAGTTTAAACGAATTTTAAATGCTTGGTGTACAGTGTTTCAATTCTATGTTGGAATTGAATCACCGTTCATTCCCATTCAGAATTCGAAATTTGAATGATATATAAAATAATTAAAAATATTTATAAAAACATAATATAACAAATACTATATAGTAATATGACCTACATTACATAAAAATATGATGGCAAAATTGAATTTATTACTGGAAGGCATGTAAACATAATATTATTCCAGTCCTTAATCAGATTTAAAATAATCGGATAAAAGTGCGTTATCCAAGAATGAATTTAAAAGGTTTGTTCCAGCTCACAAACAGCTAAAAATCGTCTAATTCTAGCGTTTCAAATTTATTGCATTTACCATTTTAAACTTTCTTGGATGGTCAGAGTGTTTATAGATTTTTTTCCAAATAGTATTTCGCGCTTAAGTAGAACCACAGAAGTTTTAAAAACACTTATGCTGTACAACGGAATCTTATACAGGTGTTATTTTAATTTTTACGTATTTTATTTATGTTTGTTGTTGTAGCTTTGACTTACTGATTTTTAATATTAACTTTTATCTATCATAACAGTTAAAATTTCAGATATTCATAAAATAACTTTTTATTATTATTCTCAATAAATACAGCATCTTTGTTTCTTATCCTACCTTCATTCAGAATGAAATAATATAATATAGTATAATCGCTGGTTCCATTCTATCCATTCCGAAATAAATCTGGATCCCATTGTGGAATGTAGCCTTAGCCATAGTCAATTGCATCAGCATTTAATATTTTTCTATGAAATTAGTTTTTCTATGATGTATTTAATACATATGATGTATAGGCAACCAAATAAACAGATTATTTGATGAGAAAGAAACGGCTTAAATGATAAATGCTGAAGTATTATTAATAATCAACTTTATATAACTTGTTTGAAGGGAAAGTGAAATGTCTGAAGATATTTTGAATGTAGATGAAAATATAAAATTCAAGGAAGATTCTTTTGACGATCAATTTTTACCAATCGAGGTATTTTGGGTTTTAGGTTATATTTACTAACTTTCCATCTTCGAAGTAGCTCGATTCTCTGAATAATTTTTAGCTTCTTGGTACAAATAAAACATCTTTGAGTGGAGTATCCGAAGAATTCAATTTCGCATTACCTAGCTTTAGTGCAAAATCAAATATGGTTGTAGAAGAAGCAAGGTACACATACCCTACACAATTAACCAACAGTTTTGATAGAGAAAATTGGACAGTATCCACCGACCATTGTTATGCTAGACCTTGGAATTGGCGACCAGAAGCTAGCTTTTTAAAACCCACTAAAACTTTATTCATACCTAAACTAGTACCTGTTAGAATCAAGTCAACACCTAATCAAGATTCAGAATTTATAGATGTTGAAGCGGAAGTTGAAGTACCCGTACCAAACTATGATGTAGACAAAGCTAAAATTTTAATGGAAGAATGTGAAAAATTTGCTTTCTCTGCGAAAACTGATTCTGAAGAAGATTGGGAAGAAAAAGTTTCAAAGTTAGTTGAAAACACAGATTTTTTAGCGCATCTACAATTATATGTTTCAGATTATACTGGACAACTAATCAAAACAAGTTGTTTAATGGTATGGTGAGCATTCTAAATAATTTCAATCTGGCAAGACTAGCTTATTCCAATTCCAAAAATGAACCATTGTTAAGAAGAACTGTAGTTGATAAAGCTGTACAAAGATTCCGAAGACTTCTAGCATCAGTCTTATGGGATCCTAAATTAGTTCAGTGGTTACATCAACTTTTGGCAGATAATTTAGGTCCACATTACTTAGCATTCTATCTTGATATTCTACAGGTAATGTATATGAAATATATAAATTTTTGTTGGAAATATATGTAATGCATATTTTCAGTAGTATAGACAAATCTTTCTTTTATTCACATTAATGTATTCATTTGCTTTAATATGAACAGTCACAAGAGGTTTTCTTGATGGTCACAGGTACTTTGTTAACATATTAGAACCACAAGTAGTACCTCTAGCTCATTTTGTAGGGAAATATAATTTTCTTTTATGCACAACAATGTTCGACTGCATATCCAAAGTAATCCTTAAAAAGATTCAAACTATTGATTCTTTTAGATGTGATTGATTAATATAAGCTAACTCTTAAACTTACTGAAATGTTTTTTACTTAACTAAAACCAAAAATGAGATATAAACCCTACCCGGACGCTAATTTTCAATTTTTGTTCCAAACTTCATTTGTACATGTTTTGTTGAAACTGTGTGATCGAAAATTACATTAATGTTATATTCTAAGTATACCTCAATGTGTATTTTTTAGGACTAAAAAATCAAAGTGTTTTAATTATGGTTGGAAAATAAAATATCTGATTAACTTTCTGTTTTAAAGTTACTATTACTTATATGTATTTTTTGTAGACTTTAAAATCAAAACTTCCAACTTTTGTTGATAAAATGATGCATGGGTCTGCAGCGTCAGTTCGTAATGGCACTTTGAATAATTCTAACTTAGCACCGTTATTAGAAAAACCATGGGATCCATTATCAACTACCTTGATGCAAGACAAACCAAAGAAACTTCCAGGAAACCCAGTTATAATAGTTGTCCCATCAGGTCCTACAATCTCTAAAATGCTTCATAAGTGGATCAATTTGCTTAGTAATCTGGCTACTGTTGTTACAGTTCCAGTGAATTTCGGTCAGTTTATTTCTATTTATAATCTTAAGTGTAAGAAACCTAACCATATTTTTTAGTCATTAAGGTCCTTTAAAAGAATGGTCGGAATATTCCTTTGGTGTTTGCAATAAAAATTAGATCAGTTTCATCATTGTTGTACCTTGTTACTATTTTGTAGTTTGTAAAGATTGTACTGAAAGAATTTATTTGAAAATATCTTCTCATTTTCTTGATAATATTCTTATTATGGGTACCTAAACTCAAAAGAATACTAATCCCTCCATCTCAATAAGACATAAATTTTTATTGTGTACCTTACAGGTTCTACTGGACACAGAATGGCAATTCCTACCATTTTAGATCAGTTATTTTCAGTAACTAGGGGAAAAATTCAAGATGTACGAGAAGATTATCCCGGTAGAAATATTATATTAGCTGGATTTAATAGTGGGGCAGCATTAGCATTACAAGTAGCACAAGTTGAATCTGTTCTATGTGTTATTTCAATAGGATTTTCTTTGCTCACTGCAGAAGGTAATTTGATTGATGTAATTTATCATGAAATGTAGTTTAAAAGTTTACTCAGTTTTTTATTATCTAACATTTGTTGCAGTAATTTTGAACTAAAATTGTTAGACATGTAATATAGCAATTCATTCTAGTAGCCAAACAACTATCACAGCATTGAATTTCTGTGCCAGCAATTCAAATAAGTAACAATAATAGGAATACACATATTGGAAAAGGGGCACAAGTAAATTCTATTAGCCTATAGTATTTCAGTTATGTATTAAAATGTTTTTTGAGGAAGAGTTTCAGAAGTAGCAGGAAGATAAGTACTCAGGTGGTGCCTGTCTAGGCTAAATTACTCCAACTAGTTCCTTCAGAACTTTGATATTTCTAGATCTAAAATGTATTTTATAATCTTTATAAAAACAAGTCCCACCAGCTTCCTCACAGGGCACTACCGCCTTGAAAATCACCAAATGAGATTTAGTAGCAGAAACTGATGAGTCCAGATTGTAATGCCAGGAGAATAAAACTCAGTTCATCTAGTTCTATAATACCAAGATGTATAATATGCAAATTCTTCAAAATAAAATATTTGTAGGGGCGACAATCTAACCTTGAAGATACGACATATACTGAAGTTAATTAAAACTCTGAAATTGGAAGCTGAGCTATAGGTGTTGAAAACAGCTCTTGGAGGAGTTAAAATATACAATTAATAAAAAAAATAAATTATTGCCAGAAATTAATAATATGGTATAATACTTCCCTTTATTCCAAAAAATCAACAATTTTTTAGATCAATAGAAATTTATGTGAGGGTTTCATTTGTAACTGATTTAGTCCACTTACCATTCATTATTTATTCTGCTTCAAACTATTAACACCATATCAATCCCAGGATGTAGAAAACAAAAATAGGTCAATATACCACCTCACCATTCTCCTGTTTACTTCAAATATACAACATATGTTTTCTTTATATATATATATATATATATATATATATATATATATATATATATATATATATATATATATATATATATATATATACTCAATACCTAGAGATTAAACTTGAATTATTAACCCTCATTTTGAATTGACTACACTTCCAAATTCCAAAGCAGATGGTATTGTCAAAAACTCTTATTAGAAAACTATTGTTAAAAAATTGACATATTTGAATTACTGGCTTCCTGGTACCAATTAGGTAAAATCTTGCTCAATTCATCTATCTACTGATAAGAAAATATTAGATCAGTCCCGTTTTTTGTCACAAATTGTATTAACAAAAAGCGTTCTAGTTAACACTAGTAAAATAATTTTTATAGGTCCAAGAGGTGAACCAGATGATAATATATTGGAACTACAGTGTCCTGTTTTATTTATTGTTGGTCAGTGTTCGAGTACATCTACGTAAGTACTGTTAAGCTAAATAATATAATTTATTTATTTATTTACCAGAATAACAGTACATTACATTATAAAGTAATACAAATCACTAAATAATCCGGCAGAGGAGAACCAGTTTCCTGTTGGTCAGTCTGAAGACGTGAGACAAGCATGGCAAGACTCTCTTAGCCATGTTTGTTCACCTCAAAAACTAACTTTAAACTAATATAAATACTAATGTCAAGGATCAAGTCTTATCTATATATATATATATATATATATATATATATATATATATATATATATATATATATATATTTATTATCAAATCAAGCCATATTGCTACTTCTTCAAGATATTTATTCATTGATGATTCTACATCTTCCAAATCATTACCTCTTGAAAAAATTGCGGTATCATCCGCATAAGATACTATATTTTCAGGCATACTTATCAATAAATCATTTATATATATTATGAACAGCAAAGGACCCAAGATTGTACCTTGTGGTACTCCTGTATCTATGTTTTGGAAATATCGCTATTATCTTAACCTATTCGGACCTTTTGTTTTCTACCATTAAGATAGCATTTTATTCAATTATTGTATTAGAATATATACAATATTTTTATCAATAGCCAAGAAGATTTAGAAGATTTACGAGAACGGATGCGAGTGGAAACAGGTCTCTTAGTAGTAGGATCTGCTGATGAATATTTGAGAGTATCCAAGAAAAAGAAAAAACAAGAAGGTATAACACAGAGTATTGTAGATAGGTGCATTGTGGTAAGTTTTTTTATACTTCTTTTTTTAACAAAAGACTCTTGTATACGGATTTATTATTTTTACTCAATTTAAAAAATATACAGTATTAGAAACATTTTTCCGGAACATAGGAATATTATAGTAAAATACTCAACCAATTTAATTACAATTTACTATTGTAAGTTTGGATAGAATTCCCCGAGTGTAGGGGAAATGGGTGAATTACGATTTGTCTTTGGCTCTAATTTACTTTTTGTGATAATTTTCAAGGTTAAAGTACCATTAGCTATAATAATTATGAAGAAGCATACAAAAGAGTACCAAACAAACTGTTACTGTAAAGTAACAATTTATCATTCCTTCTTGATGAAAAAATACTGTACACGTTCAAACACCGATTATGGTGAACGTTCTGGTCGTCTAATTGAAGTGGTTACTCCAGAAAACATTTAAAAAAGCCCACAAATTGGTTATATCTAATCGTAAAGTGATTTTACGTGAGATAGCTGAGGCCGTAAATATATCAGAAGACAGTGTTTTTACAATTATGCACTAACCGTCGACCAAAAAAATCAACGTGTTTAATTGATGATGATTCAGAGCAGTGTTTGGTTATGTTTACACGTAATAAATCAGATTATTTGCGTCGATATGTGACAACGGATAAAACATGGATCCATCACTTCACTCCGGGATCATCTGAGTGGACTGCAGCCGCTGAACCACGTCTGAAGCATCCAAATGCACAGCAGTCAACTGGGAAGGTTATGGCTTCAGAATTTTGGGATGCGCATGGAATATTGTTCATTGACTATCTCCAAAGAGACAATCATTAGAGAATAACTCATTAGATCATTTGAATACAACAGTCAAGGAAAAACGGCCTCATATGTCGAAGTAAAAACCACTTTCACCAATACAATGCACCGATTCACAAGTAGATGACAATGATGGTTAAATGAACAAATAACACTTTGAATTACTTCCCCATCCACCGTATAGTCTAGTTGTGGCCCCCAAAAACTACTGGCTATTTGCTGATCTCAAAAAATGCTCGCTGGTAAGAAATTCAGCTCAAATGAAGAAGCAACTGCTGGAACTGAAGCCTATTTTGAGGAAAAAGATAAATTCTTCAACGAGCACGGCATCGAGAAATTAGAGAAGCGTTGAAATAATTGTATGGTTCTTAAAGGGGATTACATTGATGAATATCGATTTTTGGCAAAAAATGTGTTTTCCTTAGTTAGTCACTTGACTTATTGATTGATGTGTTATCTACCAAAGACATAAATAAATTCTGAAAATTTTTACCTGAAAGATCTGGATTATTTGAGTCCTTATTTTCATAGAGGTTTCATCTTTATTTTAATTGTTTTTTTTTTAAGTATTTGGAGCCATTTTGCAGAAAAGATCTAAAATTATTTGTAGTTAAATAATTTGTGATTAGTTTTGTCACAAGTGACCTTATTAATTCAATAAAGTTTCATTTAAAAATTCTCATTTTTGTGTATTCTGTAAAAATCTCTCCTCTCTTGTTTTAATGTTGATTGATTTCGATACTATTCAAACCACAGCAATTTAGGTAACTCAAAGAGTAGAGTGAAGTTTATTATAATTCATTCCAACGTCCAATTGTTGCAATAATTTGAAATTAAGTTGGTTTCAGAAGTTACATTGATATTCATATGTTCTACAAATTATTTTTCGATATTGTATATGCACTGATTGTTGTTAGTATGTTTATTATACAATTAAAGATTGTTCTACAATTGGAAGTGAGATTTTTTAAACATATCTCATAGACTCAAGAATTTTCCTTTATTGCTAATAAAACCCAGCTGAAATAAAGCAAATGTGTCTTGCTTTTTATTTATTTATTTAGGTGGTATTCTCAGTCCACCTCATATTTTTCCTTTATTTCAGGATGAGATAGGCGAATTTGTAAGTGGATTGATCCTCTCGCCGTACCCACCGCAAATACGACAATCACCTGCTCATGTACCTCCTGAAACTCCAATAAAAAAAGGTAATGCTGAACGTAAACGCTACAACTCTAACACAAGTTCTTTGGATAGTGAACCGCCTTCTCCGACGCCCGCTAGGATACCTAGACCAGGTTTTGATAAAAATATTCATTGCTTCTGCTACATGAGCATGTTGTTGTTATTTTAGAGGATAGTGATATCTATTATAACTGTTTTTTATTGCATGTTAGAGGAACAATTGTTTAAAAAAATTTTTGAAATTAACCTAGTTGAAACCTACAAAAATGAGAGTAATATTTGTATGAAAGACTCTGCAAATGTTGGAAAACATCTTCACCAAAAAATAGTTCAAACAACTCTACAGGAGATATATAATATTGATTGTAGTCTGGTTTGGGAAAGGATTTGGACATAGGTTCAATTTGTGTTTACTTAAATACCACATCACAAAAGTATGAATATTTGTTTCTGGTGAAAAGAGAATATGTACTTTCTCGGACTGTATGTTCCTTTAACCTGCTGACAAACAGCTGTTCGACCACTATCTGCAACTTGGCATGAATAGAGAAGACGTTATACACATCCAAGTAAATATATATGCTGCCTCCTATCCAATATTTTCTTAAGCTTTTTTGAAATTCGCGCTGTAAAATTATATATTTACTGTGGCCACTTGGCAACACTAGGCCTTGATGGGTTAGATATATAATACAAATACTATCCATAGACTTATAATTACTAGAGATAAGTTTGTTAGTTTTTGACAGATCTATTTTTTATATTAGAGACTAAATAATTGTTATTATACTTAACGAGTGTTACATTATGTGATGGTTCTTTGTCTAGTTTTTTTTTAAGAATTACGGTGTGTATCCAGCACTCACTTACTTTTATACATATATAAAAACAGACATTATAATTCAAAACGAAATTATGCGAATAATTCATGAGGCTCCAATTCGTTTTCCTTATCCCGAAGTATCTATACTTCGTGTTCCTCATCCTCATGACCGAATTCAATCATTTTATTTCGAAGAAGGTCACAACATAACTTTTGATCACAGAACACAGTTGATTTAACAAACTTCTGCTTTAGTTCCGTCTCAGTTTTTGTTCACTTTTCTCACCATTTAGCTCCGTTACAGTTATATAGCACAAATTAAAAGCGCTTCGAAACATGGCGTCCGCTTTATACGTGTTGAGTTCGTAGCGTATGCACCAGCGACCGCTAGGGTTTTATAAAAGTTACACAAAATGTAACAGGCATGTTATAAAATGTTTAGTGTCCCCAGATTGAATGACCTATTGACACTAATGGATAACCATAATATTTAATGGAAAAACATATTAGTCATGAAGTAGTCTAAGGTCTCTATTGGTTAAAATAGTCTTTTCTGGCAGCTATTTGTTCCTCTGGAGACTATTGCCTCTCTAGTATCCACGCTCAGTAGATTGACAATTACATTTTTTGTTACTGTTAATTATTAAACTTTGTCTTTGGTCTATTCCTCAATTTACTTGTTTTCTGTTGTTTGTTGCTTTGAGTAACAGCAGTAGTTAGCTATTGGTGCCAGCTTCCTTTTTTGCATGAGTTTTCAGTATTTGTGTAAACTGTTTTTTAGGTTTTAGGAATGTGTAGGTCACAGACAACAACAATATAACAAAGATTTTTTAACAACCAATTCATTATTATTTTTTGTGATTTGATATTACATATTAAATTAGGGAGCAACGACTCTTGTTTGATCTTAATGTTAGGTCTTCGTGACTACCTAGGATAACTGTATGATGTGAAAAGATGTGCTCCTAGCATCAGGAGGTTCCATCTTTTATTCTCGTTCTCAATTGTTTGTTCGTTAGGCTGGATTTCAGTAAATTATTGTTTTGTGCTTCGGCGAACATTCAAAAACTAAAAAGTAAAACTATTGCCATTAAATTATGTTTAGGATTCTGTCAGTTCTAAGAAGAATCTTCTTTTTAACAAGCTTATTTGTCTGCAGGATTCAAAATAAAATTGTTGCTTGCCACACTTTCTGATTTTAAGAACATTCTTCAAAAAAACTCCAGCAACAAATTGTTCTTATATAAACTCTCAAGGTTTCATATCTTAACATGATAGCTGATATATTTTGAAAAAACAGGTGTCGTAAACATTTAACATAAATTAACAATATTTTTACTAGATTTGCTACAATATTATTAACATTAGCTTGGTTTGCGGTCTTGGTTATATATGATGAATATTTAAACTTTCAAATGTACTAAATTTAAATATAAAAGCAAATTAAGTTATCCTTGGGATGCACGACGCCCCTGCAGGGCGATGCGACTCGAACGCCATCTATTAAGCAGTCATGACATGTTGATGCGTTTCGAGGGGAGATGATATATCGGAGCATTGCTAGTGATTATAATTTAATGAAGTATGGCTTTTTTGAGGGTATATAGTGAAAAATGTTCTCATCAAGACCATGAGAACTATCAGAAGAAAGTTCGAGAGTTGTGACCAGTTTGAACTGCGGTACGAAGATAAGGAGGAAGATAAGGACCAGTGGCCACGCAGAAGTTATGAAAAATTACAAGAGTTTAGGAGCTCACAATTTCCTCACCTCTAACCTTGTATTTCCTCCTTGTGTGAAAGTGCTACTAGGAGAACATGTGATAGTGCTTGGCAAGGATTGTATTCCACTTGTTATGCATGCGGCACCATAGTGTTCTTATTTCTTCTTCTAATCAGGATTTAACTCTTATCACAAATAATTTTTCTTCTCACATTCATTGCTTTCAATTCTCCTAAATCATTTTATTTGTGTCCCTATATCTTTCCATGAAACAATATACAACTGAATAGTGTTTCTGTTTTTCCACTAGATATCAATTTCCTTGCTGAAAGTTATGTTTTGCGTTCCTAGTAGTAATCTCAGATCATCTTTGCCATTTCGATATTTCCCTTTTGGGGCCATCCATAAAGTACATCACACGAATTTTAGGACTTTTGAACCCCTCCCCCCGTCCTTGTCACAGGTTGTCACATTTTTATAACCCCCCCCCCCCCCTCCTGATGTGACGTCACACATTTTTTAAATTTATGTATGTATTTAAAAATAATCGAGAGAAAACAGCTATTTTCATTTTTTACTTATTTTTATTAAATAATAATCTAATAAAATCAACATAAAGTCCAACATTACATAAAATTTTTTAAATTTTCAATTCATATCCAAACTTTGCATTTTAGTATTTTAAATTTTAACATGTGACGTCACAAAACTATTGACCCCCCCATGCCCCTTGTCACACGATGTCACACTTCGGTGATACCCTCCCTCCCCATTAACGTGTGACGTACTTTATGGATGGCCCTTTTACGGAGTCTTGTTCAGTCTCATTATTTCCTGTGCGAAAAATCCAAATTTTTTTCTATTATATTCATGTTGAGTAGTTTCATATGGTCCTATGAACAGTTCACTATAGCGCAGTTCGTAATCTTTCAGTAATTCTTTAAAAGAATTGAAAGACAAAGGTATGGTGCTGTGATCACCCTGGTTTGTTTACGAAAAACGCATTAACAATATGTCTGATGCCCAGTTGCCATATCTGGCCGCTAGATGGCGCTCGCGTAACAGGGAGTATAAAATACGACCCTCATGACTCATGAACCCCAAGAATTATTAGTATTCGATATTAAAGTACATTTGGAATTGATTCAACATTTAAAGCGAAATGTTTTCAAATTAACATGATTTTTCTTGTAGTAGGCAGACCTCCTGGTTCAAAGACTAAAAATCGTCTAGAAGCAAAATGGGCACAACAGATAGCTCAAGGTAATACACCGGCAAATCCTAACTCGGCTAGTCCAACATCTCCTCCTTATTCAACTACACCAACTCCTGATACCTCTTCCAATGACAGTTCACATACAGACAAAACTCACCTTCAAAATGCTAAACCCGATCAATCTTTCACACCGATCAAAAAAATCAAAACACTTAAGCCGGTAATCAGCGTCGAACAAAAAACAACTTCGTCGCCACCTAAAAATCAACCACAACAACAACCAGGTTAGTTATCTATGTTGTGATTTGGAAGGGGTATTGTAATGGATATACTGTCTAAATAAATGAAAACATTAAAGACCAATATTTTGATGCTAGCTTAGAAATGCTTAGATGCTAGAAAAGTAATTGTAATAACAATTTAGGTATGAGATTGATTTATTATGATTCTGTTTAAATGTACAATGTAAGAATACAATTGGCATCAATGTATTATTTATTTCGTTTACAGAGATATATGTATTTCACCATAGCTAGTCTGCTATTTTGATCTTTTTCAAGCCACATAATAAACTCTAACAAACATCTATAATTTCCATTATCCAAATTATATGTGATTTATTACAATATTATATCCATTAAAAACATGGAGTGTTGAGGTCACAAAAGAATCAATGGGAATGAAGAGGACAGTACAATTGTCAGAAAAAAAGCACAAATACCTTTTATTGACCAGTAGCCTTTCTGTTATGTAGCAGAATGCTCCTATAAGAAGAGCGAGGAAACCAAAAAAAATTCCTTCTCATTATTGACTCTGCTAGATTCAAAATGTATTTAGATTTAAGAAGTAACAACTCACTTCCTTACAGTTTATTGTCATTTCAGGAAGCATCTGATAAGATTAAGTATAAAAGAATTTGACTAGTATAGATTCCGATTGAAGTAGGATGAAACTTCAATTCATTTAGCTCTAGAATGCGTGGCCATTATCAACTTTAATAAAAAATGATGATAACTGTAGGAGCAAGTTTCTTTGAAGCCATCACAGATACTAAAGGTCATAGATTTCTGGAACTGGAAAGCTAGCTGTATGTGTAAAATATTGTTTGGGAACTCCATCGAGTTGAAGATGGCAGTGTAATATAACTTGTAATAAAATCTATCTATACGACAATTTAATAAGATAAGTTAGACACGTTGTTTGTATATTCAGATGAGATATTATCAACTGTAGTTGTATATCCAAGAAGAACTGGGGAACATTGAATTTTCGATGACATATGAAAACAATGTGACCATATTTTGATTATTTGAATATGTTAAAAAATTTCAACAGCAGCAACAAAAATTTTGACTGACATAAGAAGAGGGATTGTTATTTTGAAAAAGAAAACAAGAGATACTAGTTATATCAATCACTGAGAAGCGCTTTGTGCGCAAACATTTTCAAAAGATTTGTTATTTCAAGAATTTTTATTTGAAATGGAAAGCTAGTTCGCTGATCTTCTGCTTCTCCCTTTTCTGGAAATTAAAGCATTTCTCCTCGAGAAGGGCGTTCATTATCTGGAAGTAACAGACCATCAGTGGATCCAAAACTTTTATTTCATCTCATCTTAATCTTAAGGGAAAGGAAATTCAATTTTTTTGATGTTAGAAAAACTAATAACATTCGAAAATAGATTATCCATTTTTGCTTAGGATTTTGAAAAGGGAAACATTGTTTCACTTTCCGAGTCTGAAAACATTTCCTCTATTAATAAACAAACACAAATTTTATCACAATAAACATCATCATCATAAAGCCTTTTAACCCTTTGGATTATGGCTACCGCTTATAGCGCTTTAAAATCCTTTTTTTGAGGTGGATTATTCCTCGCTTTCTATTTTTGTTTTCTTTATAGTTTATCGTTTGTCTTGACTGCTTTTGTTATTATTTTCTACTCTTTTCGGTTCCGAAATTTTGCCCTACAGTTATCTATATTAAGTACTCTTATGTCCTCCTTTATTTCGTTTCTTTAAGTCTTTCTCGGCCTGCCTCTTCTCCTTGGCCACAATGGGGTCCATTGCCTTTTGAACATATCAGTTGGTTTTATTCTCATTCCCAGCCCAGTTGAGTCTCACAATAAACAATAATTTAAAATATAAGGGAAGTGTTGCTCAGCAGGTTTCAGGAATTTTAAAACAGCAGACTCAAAATTCCTACGCTACGATAATAAAGTTGAATTTGAAAATTAAGGAGATATAGCGCTGTAAATTCGAACGTCTTTATGTTGAATTGAAAATATCGGGGAAGAAGACATGTGATCCTAGTTCACAACACAAGTAGTCTGCTTTTTATGACCTGGAAAAGGAAGACATGATCATTTTCAACGCTTGGAATACTGACTCTTACGATCAGCTAAAAAAAATTCGCGTTTGTCGTTCTTTTCCTTTTGAGAGTAAACCGAGAAGTCGTCTTAATGATGAGAAATCATGCCTAAAACTAAAAACAACATATAAACCTGACTTATTCAAATTTTTTAAGGAGATTCAAGCACATTGTTCGCATTCATAAATATTGATTCAGTATGAAATTTAATTTTATTTAGTGTACTACTCATTAATTGTAATAAAAGTTTACTGAACAAGCAGATTTGGCTCCCAATTTTTAAAATGTTCATATTTGGTTTTTTGGCTAATAAGTTTGCCGACCGCTGCACTATATAATCGTTTATTGCTGGTAAATCAACTTACTTAGCTGCTACTTTTATATTTGACATTGTTGACATTTTATACATGCGTTCATTGAATAAATGTTACATTCTTAAAATTTTATTTTCGTCTCATCCTTATGTCTCTTTATAAGTTGTGTTCTACAAACCATTTTTCCATGCTTGTTGTTTTTGACAAGTACTTCTTATCCTTCACAGTTTTCAGATTTTCGTCCTATTTATTCTCTTTGCTTTTTCCTTGGTTTACCTTCTTCCATTGTTTTCCTGGCCCCTTTTCATCAGCTAAGTCTAATTATATGTCTATATCTATTTCATTGGTTATTAATGTTTGTCTTACCAATTCACTTTTTTTCTAATTCTGACTTATTTCCTATATCTGACCTATATCATTCCGTTTTTTTTTGTGAAAATTTAAAAAGCAAAGCAAAAAAAGCAAAAATATTGGTCTTTAAAAATCGTTTTCGTAATTTCACTGAAAATAATAATCCCTGCATGAAAAATTCTCATTTTATTCATATATATTCCTGATAATTGAATAATAATAAAACTGCATTTACAGCTAGAACGCAAGCATTTGCTATGAACAGAAATTTAGTTCATGGAAATACGAATATTTCAAATTTACTACAGGGTGGTATTAAAACGATACCACCAACAATTCCGAAAGCATCAACTTCAGGAATAAAAGGTAAGATATGATGTTAATATATAATCGATAACTGTAATTCTGTTCTAAAAAGAAAATTATCTTTTTTTGTTCTAAATTTAATTTTATCCTTTTCTAATTTAATATGATGCAAGATAAATAAAAAAATATCCATATACCTTAACAAGTTTGCTTCTGTATCAGTTATAATATTTTGATTTTTGAATTATCCTATTTGATAATTAATAGTTCTAATATTTCATAACTTCTTTCACACACCATTTATTATATAGCCTGTATTCAGAAATATATATCAGTATATTGTAGTAATACGCTTTATCAAAAGTTAGAAAATATGATAAAGCTATTATGTTGACGTAAAATTGCATTTTCCTGTAGATAAACGTTATGCAAGTGATTCTCTTCCTTCAAATATGTTCGTTTTTTCTCATACACACAATATTTCAAGTAATGTAGACTTTACATTTCTTATGAATCAAATCTGTACATCCGAAACATCCAGCTGATGAGACCCAATGATAGACACAATAGAACAAGCCGAAACGACTCACTAGTTTATTAAACAATAGTGCCCCTCTGAAATAATTATGAAACATGTTGATTAATTGAATAAATATAAAATACTACCCATCAATTTGGATTTTTAAGTAACAAATGCACAAATGATGCTATATTCTCCCTCCTATGTCTACTCTAGCCTAAAGAGCCATCACTCCAATGCAATAACTTGTGATTTTTCTAAGGCTTTCGATTGTGTTAATCATACTATTTTAATCAACAAATTTCAGTACTACGGTTTCAGGGAAACACCTCTCGCATGGTTTAAGCCATACCTTACCAACAGAAGTCAGCTTGTAAGGGTTGATACAACGATGTCTTCTTGCAAGTCAATTGAATGTGGAGTGTCCCAAGGCTCAGTGCTATGCCCTATTTATAAACGACGTTTACCATGACACTTGGACCGACTTTAACTAATTCAATACAATGCTCAGTAGTACACGAACCATGTATTCAAATCAAATCAAGATTAAAATGAGTTTCTTTGTGAAGAGTATTTATATTCAAATATGGTTTTTTTTGAGATGTCCACTCGTCGAAGCTAAGCGAGTTGTATCTTGAGAGGTGCAAATTCGATAATCACGTCATCTTTAACCGTGTTTGAAAAGTTTATAACTGTAGATCTGATTATATTAGGAGAGTTAGGGAGTTGAAATCCACTCTTCGAAAACAAATATCTTAAATCTGAAGACGTACAAAATGAATTAACACTAAAACTATCCTTATGAACCATTCTAAAAACGATTGTTTGTATTGAATTTTCTTTTATCAAATAGCCATCGATAGTTTTTTTTACTTTTCTTCTTGGGAAGTTCTTCTCCTTTATCAACAATATTTTGAGATGATGTTGACGGTGAGAACACCTCTGTGTTTTGTTGAGATGATTGACCTATTATTAAACAGTGTTTAGTTCTCAAGAGGGTTTTTAGGCCGGTTGGCCTTAGAACGTTGGCTAATTTATAAAAAATTAGAACATAGTAGACATTTTACTTTCTCTCCATTTTCAGACCTCCTTCTGTGCCGGTTTTGAAAGAAACATCCTTCAATAGTGGAATGGAAATTTGTCGTTCGCGTGTAAAGTAAAATGTTAGGTATAAATTTGATTTAAATCGTACAAATTGCAATCTTGCGGCTTGCGTATAATAACGATAATAAAATACAATATTGAACAAGGACGATATCTTCAATTAAGGACAGCAATTCGATGACAAATAAATAAACATTATACTAACAAACCTTGCAGTGCAGTTGGACTAAAACAAAACCACGTCGACGAGTGACGACTTTATTAATCGTACGACAACTGACTGACATGAGTGAATGAGTGGCACTGATAAATGATAGTGATAACTGACATGTCGCGGTGTGAGTGGTTGCGTGATACATGCTATGTGCGTGTGGACGCGCAATTCAAATGGAAAACGAGTTGCTGAGTAGATTAAAGGCGGCAATTTGAATAAATTTGCATTGGCGGGATATTGCGGGATCCGGCAGAGCCTAAAATTGAACTGCAATCCCACTTTGCTGGATTGCAATCCCTAGTCACGAATGAATAGGAGATAGAAAAATAATTATTTTCTCTTTTACAGTTCGGATAGCTTAAATTAATTACAGACATATAATATTGTCTGTCATCCAGTTATTACAAGAATATCACATACATGTAATTTTCATACATTTGATGACTACTTTATTACCATACATTTTATTTGTATATACATATCCATGTCCAACAAACTATAAATGTACCAATAACCAACATTCTTTTCAAAGAAGTCATTATTTCAGTTTTAGAAAACGTCACTATTAACAGCAACATTACAAGCAAACTAATTCCAAACAGATCTATCGATTTATCAAAAATTACATTAGTTAATTCTAAAACACCTAGTACTTCTATCAGTAACGTATTACTTTTACCAGATGGAAAAATAAAAACAATTGGAGCCAATATGAAAGGAACTGGTTCGACGCCAATAATGTTACCTATAAGTCAACAAAAAAATGTTACAAAACCAACAAGTAAGTTTTCATATAATAACAAAAAAATGTATAATTGTCATCAATCTTCATATTATTTTTCGATCAATTTGGATATTCTGCTTTCTTCAACGAAAACCATCTTGCTGATATAGTTGTTTAGAATGAGGTTAGTCTAAAAATGTTGATCAAGATAAAATTGTTTTTACTTTTTTTAGCACTTTCCGGAGCGAAGTACATTACAGGCAAACGTCAATTGATTAATCAAAAACCTCCTCGACCTATAAAGAAATCTATCTTTATACCTTCTGCGAATATTGAATCAAATTTACCGCCTCCAACAAATTTAACCACTCAAGATATTATGGACCTTCCTATAATATTCGCTGACGATAATCAAATCATCAATACAAATACAACAGCAAATTCTACTATAACGGTAAATACAACAACCACAGTTTCTACTACACCGACGTCAATTCAACTTATTACCCAGGTAAATAAATAATTGATGTGTATATTCTACTTCTCCCATTTTTTTATTACACAGTAAAAGAATTCTATTTTGTCTTACATCAATTATAAAAACCAGAAAAAACGTGAATTTGTTTATAAAAAGAGTAAGGCAAGATATATAAAGTTACCCTGCAATGGATTCCGGAACACACTGCAGTTGAAGAAAACGAAATAACTGACTTGCCAAAGTAGAGGACAAACCCTTCATAAGATCTGAACCCTTTTGTGCTATCAGCTATACAGAAAGCAATTGGAAAGAGGTAGATAAGTGTAAAATCAGTTTAAGACAATGTACAGGGGTCTAGACACTCCTGGGAAACTATAACCAGAGAAGATCTGCTGAATGTATAAACCTAAAGAAGAGTAACTTATGAATACTAACAAAAGTCCTGTAGGGGCGCTAGACTTAACAGAGAATGTAGCGTACATAGGACGAGACCTCCATCAACATTCTCTCGAAGTGTGACACACTACAGAACTCCATGGCACTACATCTGGTGGCGTATGAAATAGAAGACGAAGAGCTATAGCATTTAGAGCCATCTCATATTCTGAACTACCTTAGTGGAGTGAGATTAATAGATTAGTTGTAAATACTGGGATCCTCAGTGCCACAACAAGAAAAGGGGACATAATAGATTCTTTGGGTCACGGTGTACATGATACCCTAATATACACGTGCATTGTATTATATAAGATGTCGCGTTAAAAATGAATATTATAATGGAACTAGCACTCCACTTTTCTTTTAATCGCTTTTTAACAAAATTTTTAGCTAAAGTTTGGTATATTGATCAATTTCAGTATATGTGTAGTTAATAAAATGAAACAGAACGACTATCTAGTAGAAAATACTTTTCATCCTACACTCACTATGCTAATTAGCATCTTTTTTATAATCAAGGATCATATTTGAGGCGCTCCCTCAAAAAATGAGTTGACCGACCACTACAAAAAGCAAGGAAGAAACCAATTGGAATCGATTAATTATCTTATTAGGCAAAAAACCTTAATAATAATTTTTTATCAACTAAAACTTTTAAAATTACGAAAAATGATAAAAAAATGTTGCGCTAATTATTTTCTAATGTAAAATGGATAAAAATAAACACTTTTTACTCATGGTATTTTTTCGAAAACTTTTTCGTTTTCGACTTACGCACAAAAAAAATTCTCAGCTTCTACCACATCTTTTTAAAATTTACAAAATGGGAATTCGTGAAAACATGTGCTTTTAGGCAGTATCTTTTTTCTTCGCGATACTTATTTTTACATTGTCATACAAAATTCGTGAAATCGGCATATTTGCGATGACGACTATTTATTAATATTGTTATGGCAATTGGTATTCTTCTTTATACCATGTAATGTCGAAAAGAAGCCTTTCCCAATCACAACTTCTTTCAATTCTGCAACAAAATGTATTGTACCAAAAAGAATTAGAAAGTCATGAGCGTTAAAGTAAAATGAAAATTATTTCCAAAAAACAAACTTATTTATTTACATAAAATATATACATATGTCATCATAGAGTTTACTATATTTTGACATTGCAACTACTATGTCTAAATTTAATCTTCAGTCTCTCATTCGTCACTTGAATCCATATGGTCATTTGAAATTGTTTGATGATTGGATAGCTCGCAACATTGCAAACGTTGAGAAAAACAAGAAGACATATCTTCATCTTTGCAGTGCAAGAACAAATGAATTTTTGTAACATTTTTATGGTTGTATCTCCTTCAAAATAAAAAAAAATGTTAATATAATCTAGTATACATAAAGATTCGTGGGATTGAAGAATGTTTTGTTTGAAAAAGCCTTTTCTCGACATTTCATGGTATAAAGGATAAATACCAATTGCCAAAGACAACATTGCCTCGAAATCCGCAAATTTTAGGAATTTTTTAAGACAAATTTGTCAATGTGAAAAAAATTATCACTGTCTAAAAGAACATGCTCTCACAAATAATTTGCATTTCGTAAATTTTAAAAAGCTGCAGTTTAAGCCGAGAAAAATATTTTTTAAATATACGCTTATCGTAATTTTACCATTTTTTATTTGATAATAAATTACTGGCCATTGAGACAAAAAAAGTATTAAGGTTTTTTGTTCCTAATAACATGATTAATCGATCCCAATTGGTTTTTTCCTTGCATTTTATTGTGGTCGGTCAACTCATTTTTTTGTGCATCTTTTTGGAGGTACGCCTATTTATTTTTGTTCCTTAGATAATATAATAGGTATAACCTTAACTAAGTTAGAATTTCTGGAACCGTTGGTGATATTCATACTGAACACACTGTTTACACCACTACTCACTACACTGTCTGACGCGCGTTCCGATAACCAAGTTATCGTGTTGGTGTAGTAGTAATATAAAAAAAAATATGTAGTAGTATATCAGATACTACGTGTAATTATTTTTGTTCCTTATATAGTATGATGAATTGAGTCTAGATGTATATCAGACAATACGTGTAATTTTCATTTGTACACTTTGTATACAACCATTTCCAAAGTAGCTTATTTCAGTTAAACATTTTCATTTGTCGACTGTTTCCATTTAGACCTGAACGGAATCCTAATTGTATTTTATATTCCATTTTCATCATCTATGATCAATTTCAATATTTCATTCGAAACATTATGTCTAAAGCGTTCAGTTTTCAGTTATTTCAATCTTCTACAAAATTCTCACTCCTACCTTTTTAATGTTTTAATGGTTATTGTAAAAATTTAAGTTTCTGTTGTTTTTTTGGTAAGAAAGGAAAATTGGATATGGTTATACTATGAGTCTGTTAAACCTTCCTTCATTCATAATTGTAAATCACACATAGGAACAAACAAAAAATTGAAACAATTATAATAAATAATCAAAATGGTTGCCACCAACTTCCAAACATTCATGAATTATTCTTAAAAATGAGATAAGTGAATTCTTTGCGTAGAAATAGATCAAAATGCATTCTCATTTTTGTCCTGACAATCTTGTTTGGCACAGCTTAGATTTTTCTATTTGAGCTCTCAGAAAACTTGAGTGGTGTGAGATATACATGTCAATTTAACTCATAGTAGTATGTCCTTACATTATCATTATCAGTAGTAAATTGCAATTTAATATAAATATGTATAACTAATTTATTTTTTAACAGGTACCAAAAGCTGTGACTCCAGCTAAGTACATGCTGGTTAATAAACAATCTATATCACAAGGAAATTTTATTATAACCCCCAGTATAAAGAGGACTATTCCAGCGACGTTTAACAAACCATCTAAATATACAAAGATCATTCTCTCTTCCAAAAAGACTAACTTGGAAGATCTAAAAACGGCTCCTAAAGTTCCATCTCTATATTCAGAGTTAGCTGGAAAAAAGGTTAGTTTACAACTAATCCCTTGCTTGCAAAATCTTTATAAAAATGGATTTTATTGGAAAAAAACATTTGTATTCAATGAACACTATAAATATCTATTGATACTGAAAATGCGCAATGTTCATACAACAATTTTGTAGGTGATCAACACTCAGGGGCAAATAATAAAAACTCTTGCACCCCAAGCTGGTACAGTGGGACTTGTAGATCTTGAAAATGAAATTAAAGCAACAGCAGTACCAAAACCATCTTTGTGCATATCTGACATTAAGCAAATTAAAATACTTCCCAAAGTTTCTGGAGAGCTGGTATCAGTATCATCTATAAAATCAGAGTCATCTCAGAAGAGATCGCCCTCCGTTGATATTGATGAGAATGATCCAGATTATATTCCTCCCAAAAATTTGAAATTGGAGTGACCATTGATCCTTCAAAAAATTGTTTTTATTAACATGGACAAGTGTGTTTATTTTAGTACTGATATTTATTGTTATTCGATTTAAATTTTTTAATAAAAAAAATAATTGAGATGAATGGTTTTATTTAGTTAAAAAAGAAACAAAAAATAATATTCAGCAGATTTATGTCACGACAAACTTTTATTCACTAACTTTCACCTTCTAACATTATATCTTGAAAAAGTGGTACAAGCTGTTCCTTGAATAAAGAACTACTTGTTCCATGAGTAACACTTAAAATATCTTTAGCGCTTTTCAAATATCCCATAGCTTCTCCTGGGCGGTTTTGATACAGTAATAACTTTGCCAGTTTTAAATGCAGAAGTCCCGTCAACGGATGATAAGTCCCATAGTATTCACTACAAAAAATAACTATTATTATGAATAATCAAATAGAAATGAATTGTGAAAATTAGTTATAATAAGATTGTAGATTTATTTTTACAGAGATACTTACTGGAAACATTTAACAAGTTGTAGTCCATATTCAACAGCATCATCATATTTTGCAAATTCTATACTACTATCAAATGCCAAATCTAGTGTTTTGATGTGTTTAACATTATATTTATAAAAAACACCTTTTTGTTTTTTTAAACATACTTTACAAACGTCAAGGACTACGTCTAAAGTTAAGGATTCAATTAATTGTCATCATATACCTAAAGAAAATTACATATAACTTGCAAATTACCATTGTCAGTGAAGAGAAGGATGCAAAAAGGATACATATTGTTTCTTTCATGGAGTCAAGATGAGTACAAGTCATTTCCATAACATCCCAGAATGTTTGTATGAATTCGCCAGTAATTACTGACCCACATTTTGAACATGTATCGTTTGATTGTACAGAAGCACTATCTATACAATTATCGCAATCCAAATTTGGACATGCAGCTCCCATCATGTATATGACTGGTTCCGGATTAATACATTTTGGACATCGACAAGTGAAGTAGTAAGTTTGTTCCAATTCTAGTTGCCTCTCCTTCTTGGGAGCCATTACGTCTATGTAACTAATGAAAATCTATAGAAAAAATATGAAATCTTCTATAAACTATATTAATTATTTGATCGAATCTCTAGAATGGTATACATTTGCATTTTTCACAAGTGCTAGAAAGGTGGTAAATTTTATAGGGTATTGAGCCAGATTATGTTGTTTTGAGTTTACATTAACAAATAAATTACTCATTTAAACTCTCTTTTATAGAATTCAAAAATATCCTATAAAGTAAAAGTTTTTATTATTATTTGATAAAGGTGGTTTGAAGTCTACATTAATAATTAGAGCTGATAGTATATCCAAAAATTCGGGTACTTCTTTATCACTTATTTCTAAATTAATGGTAATGGAGATATAAACCCTTAGAGAGATAAATTCAGATCCATTTGACAAATATTTGAAAAATAAACCCTTTAAAGGGTTGTCTCCCTTTTTATTCAGTTCTACTTATTTTTGAGCATACTATTAGTCCTAGAAATTGTATATATTGTTCATAATTCTGGATCAATTTTTATAATGATATTGAAATATTTGATGTTGCCAGCATATATGTGGTTTCTATCTTAACTATTATCCCATAGAAGAATAAAAATGAGATATTGCAATATGAAAATGTTCCTAAAAGAGAAAGTTTATTTTCCGAGTTGACACATAAAATTAGAATAATTAATAGTGAATTCAGTTTTGTTGATAGATCTTAGTTATTCCAGCAACCAATGAGGTTCATCCATGTATTAAGTAAATATACTTTATTTTAAAGTGAATATAAAATTAATATATTTTAGTTGTGGTTAAAGTAATTAAATAAAAAATGAAAATGTATGGACACAACATTCTAATTAGTTACAAATTCATGCAATTTTTAAAAAAATTCTTATGTAATTAAAAGATGGAACCGAAACCAGAAAGTTTTTGTTCAGAGACCTGTTAAAAGTAAGTGCTGATAAACAAATCTCCATGCAAAGTGCAAACACTTATCAATTCAGAACACTTTTCGTACCTGAACAGATTCTTCTTTTGTAACAAGCATGAAATGTTGCATTTTTATAAATTTAAAAATTTGCAGACTAAGTGTTCTTCTACAAGATGAGAAATAATAATAATTGTTGGATTTATGAAAATTTCCAAATACTAGTATAATTCAATTCAACTAAATATGTAATAATTTAACGCTAAGAAAGAATAATGCGAATGTATATATACGAGGTGTATTTGTTAAATAAGTTTGGTTTCTATCACATATAATATTGAAGAAATTCATTTGCCCTTGAAGTCTTTTTTTATGCAGTAATGACCCCTATTTTCATTTGCGTAGAATGTCAACAAACAAAATATGAACTGATACAAAAGCACACATTGCAAGTGCATTTCAGAAAACAATTCCTAGCGCGTCTCATCTCAATTAGAGACGAATTGGAGTGGCTGAGGATTTTTGTAATCTTGTTAATGTGATCCTAGAATAATTTAGCTTCTCAGTCATAGATATTCACGTTCACTGAGATTGCTCTACAATTTTCAAACATTCGGAAGAAAATATGAACCAAACTAAAGAATTTGCTATAGTTATACACTTCATTTGATTAACTAACTCAATTTTGAAGATTAAAGTTTCATATTTCATTTCAAGTGAATTTTACCAATACAGATAATAGTATCCTTCCTTTTGCATGAAATCTCAAATAATTTAAACTTATTTAAGTGTATCTCATTCAATTCTACGTCCTATTTAATCTTATTCAAATCAGATGAATTGAAATATTTTCCTCCCTCTTTACCGCAGCACCAAATTTTGTTTTGTAAAAAAAACTCACTTTGACGAATAATTGAAAAATTTGAGAATATATTTACTTGTTTTACTTTTGTATTGGCTAGTGCATTTTGGGTTAGAATACAATGAACTGAATGAATGTCTCAGTTTGTCATTCCATTTGACCCTACTATATCAAAGTGATAACAGGTGAGCTGATATTATCACCTGAATTTGAAATAAATCAGATCATTTGCAAAAGAAGAGCTATGAATGTAAGAATAAGTATTTATTGTTTACCTTGGACCAGTTCAGACTAGGCAGTGTTTCTAAAGCTCTCATTATTAAAGTTGTTCCTTCGAAAGTAACTACAGCTGTTGGTTGACAGGAATGATCTACAATAGAGGCAGCTAAATAAATTCCTGTACCGACACTTTGTAATTCTTGATTGCAAATACTGAAGGAATTAACACACATCTGAAAAATAAAATTTCAATAATTTATTAAACAAATTTAATGTCTTGATTAGTAAATATTTACATGTTAATATTTCAACACATAAAGAAAACTACAAAATATTTAAGTTGATATTTTTACCCTGCCAAACATTCCCATTAATTCTGCAGAGTTTGGTAGAGATTCTCCTCTAAAAAATTCATACAGAACTCCATACAACGAAGAAAAATGCTCCATCCTGGGATTGTCGTTTTTGAGATTTGGATAATCTGAAACATTGTACCATGAAAAATATACAGTTTATGATATATATGAGAGAGTAATTTTAACACAAAAAAGTTTGTATGTAGCAGTTCTTATGAGATATGCTAGCTGTCTCAGGAAGAACTTCAAGTGTTTGGCAGTACAGTTTCTTGACATCCTGTATCTTTAACTATTAGAATAACAATACCAATCTAACTGATTCAACTAAATGTTCTACAATTTTTAATATTCTTTATTTCAATTATTAAAATTATTGAAAGAAAGCACACAGTTTTCATGATCTAATCGATAATTATAATTTATTAAAGTGTAGAATTTGAAACAATTTCCACTTACGTGACATTAAATCCTTGAACTTTCTATATTTTTTATCAGAATAAAATGATCTGGTGTTATGCCCTCCTTTCTCCAAAATTTTAATTAATCTTGCTAGCATTCTAGCAGCATCGGGTAATATTCTGGGCCTTATTTGCTTCAAATATTGACATTCCAGTTTGTGTACTGACCATCCCTCTTTTTGGCATGCTCGTCCACAGTAATAAGTGTATTGACAAACTGAACATTTTAAGAGTTGACCCCTAGAAATTTATTTTCAATATTTTTGTAGGACGTAGATCCCCGACATTTATTATATTTATTTGCGATTTTAAATATTAGTAGGAGAGAAATATTTTTGAAGCAAATTGAGAAATGGACATTGAATATATCTTATGAATATTACATAAAAGACCTCACATAATTAACTAATTACATAATATTATATATATATATATATATATATATATATATATATATATATATATATATATATATATTATATATATATATATTATATATATATATCTATATTATATATATATATATATATATATATATATATATATATATATATAATACTAATACTATTGTGAAAGTTAAATATAAATCAAAATATTCTAATTCTGAGTATTTTGCATTTGTCCAAAATAAATCGATTTATTATTTTTCCAAACCTATTTAAAAATGACTGGTTTTGAGAAAAGTTGATAAATTAATAACTGAAATTATATAAACTTGTCAGAATTTTAAAACATGCAGTCATCTAAACATCATAATTCACTAGATCAAACAAACCATTAATTTCTTTCAACAAATTATTAAATTTGTTTACAATAAAATTAAAAAAAATTAAAATCAATGAACTACATACTTTTTGAATATAACTTACTTTTTCAAACAAAAATCACATCGTTCAGTTCTAAATTTTGAACATAATATATAAACAAAAGGTTTTTCTTCCAAAATAATACCTCCTTGGGGTATTTCTTTAACAATTCGCATTTCTTCAGAATCTAAAAAGAAACAAATATTTTAAGTTTCACCTATAATTTCAAGGTGATCGAATTTGGGATCTATTTTTATCTTTTACCTATTTCTAATGGGATCTAATTTTAGAAAGCAGATAAACTAGTTCTATAAATATTTAAATACATATTTCCAATTTAAAAATTATAGATTTCAAATTTTTTATAACTACCAATATTAACTTTTTCTTTCTGAATATTGTCTTAATAAACATACCAGACATTTTTAAACTTAATATTATGACATAGATTACAATCTTTTAATAATATAATATATATAAGTAATTCCCGGTACATATTGTTCTAAATTATTTGTTTATATTTTGATCATCCATAACCTCATTTTTCTCTCGAAATTGTTCTGACAGATGACATAAATTGACTCCTGTGCATATATTTGATACATATATGCCGGTGTGAGGTAGAAAGTAATGAAAAGAGTTAGTTAATTTTATGAATGCCTCTCAAACTCAAGCAAAAAATTTAATTACTATATAATTTTATAAATAGTGGCCTAAAAGTATTTGGTAGTCGAAGCGAATACAATTTTTCTAACTGAAAAGCTTTATTATTCGAGTGTATTTCACACTTATTATAATGATAAACTGTTGTGCTTTCGGCTGTAAAAATCACAGCCAGAAAAAGGAGCTAGGAATATCATTATATAAGCTATTAATAATTAAAGTGTGGTTCCTTCGATTATTAGTAACCATTGATTTTCATTGTTTGAAAATTATTTGAACTGTGACAAGGATATATTAAAGCTACTTTCATTCGCTATTTCAATGATTTTAATTCAAAACTTTAGAATTTATCTTGTGGTATTAAAGAAGTATATTATTATGATTCCAATTAAACCAGTAGCAGTTTATTTTCAATCTAAGCTATCCACCGACAATTCTTTAAAAAATGTCTGTACTGTTTATTTACATTCATACAAACAGTACTTGTTTAAGTTCAAAATTTAACGTTAGAACATCTGGCATCGTCACAGATCAGCCGAATTAAAACCATAGACAATTACTAGTCTATGATTAACACGCAATCATACAACACTGACAGTTTTTGAATTTTTTTTTCTATTTCTACATTCGGTGAATAAACTCCTAGGGTGCATTCCACTAAGCACTCACGACGGCGATCTTTTCTGTTCCACTTAGTCAGGAGCGTTATAATCGTAAGCCCAAGTGGAATGGCTTACGAGGCATTTTGAGGGTTGAGATGAATATTAACGAATAGCAAAACAGAAAAAAATATAGCGAAAACTTCAAGAAGTTATGTTAAAATTTTTGAGTTATTTAATTTTTTAGTGGAGTGCTCAATACACTTACATTAAAGTAAATTCAAAATATTTTCTGCGGCGATAGTAGAATATTTGGTGATGCGTCACAAAAATGCTTCAAAAGTACTTATAATATCCCATACCGCATCAAATTGTGAGACAGATTCTCATGGTTGCAATCTGCGTTGCTTGAATTTTGAAAATTCCGCTAATTATTTCCACGATCACATCGACCACTCCTTCATAAGAGTCGTTGTGAACGGTAGTCATAGAGTATTTCAGACGCCGTGAACGCTTAGTGGAATGTACCCCTGGTATTTCTTGCTTTCAGCTGATATATGCCAATACCATTTGTCAATGAAAAGTTCAAAGTTCATGTTTGTATCATTTATTGTGATAGTTAATAGAATAAAGACAAAAGTAATTAAAGCATGTGCTTTGAAAAATGGATGTAATCAATGCTATAAAAAACTTCAATGCTGACTTCGGAGTGATCAGTAAATCAACATGGTTATTCAATTTCGTTATACAATTTCAAGAAACTTATAAGGTATATAATTTTTTTATTTATATTTTATAATAGTAACTTAACAGAATAAATAAATTGTTATAAGTTTTCTATTCATAATTTCTCATTTACAGTCCTTCTATTTAATATTACTTGGAATAATATTGATCACTACATCATTAATAATCTTTTGTATTCGAAGATGTACAAAAAAAGGTGAGTTATTATGAATTATTATTCTTTTGTTATGCTAATAAAGTGTAATACACTTTGAACAGTTACCTTTGTTAATATTTGGTCAAAATTATTTTACAAACCCCAGAAATTCACGTGTTTTTGTTTGAAGATTATTTTTAAAAATGTATATTATTTTATTTGTATTTGAAGATTTTGTATGTATCTTCCGCTATATTTATAAGAAAGTCGTTTCAGTATTTACAAGAAAGGAATCAATTTCTCAAGAAACATCAAGATTTCGAAAGAGAGATAAAGCTCTCTTTTATGGAAGAAAGATGATACGTAAAGTGAAGAATATATCTGGGCAAGTTAGAAATTCAGGACAAGGCAAGAAGAGAAAAATGGTTATGAAATTTGCAAGAAGACTTTTACAACTAAAAAAAGAAACTGATCAGGAACAACTAAAGGTATGTAGAACCTATTTTTTTTACAAACATAGCAATAGCCATAAGTGTGTTTGTATTGGTGATCATTTTTAGGTTCTTGAACCACCAGCAGAATACCTTCAAGAAGATTTATTAAGCGATGAAAGGATGCCTCCAGATGCACTGTACATGTTACAGAGTATAAGGGTGTTTGGTCATTTTGAAAAACCAATCTTTATAAAGTTATGCAAACATACAGAAATTATAAGTGTCCACGCTGGAGCATATCTCTTCAGAATAGGTAATACTATTTCTGTAATAAAATATGCATCAATATATAGATTAAAGATTTAAATATATTTTAAGTAATTTCAGTTCTGCTTAAACTTATAACTTTAATTCAGTGTATGAAAAATTTACTTTTGCGGCTATAAGAAAAGTGTATTACTGTGTCTAATAATAATGTCTACAACTTAGTTGATAATCAATTATTATATTATCAGTTTTCTAAATTTGGGTGGCCTTGACACATGTTACATTCACAATAATATTTTTGTTTGTATAGCTCTTAAAATTCTGGGATAAGGCCAAACAATAAAATTGACTAATTAGTAAGAAACTCTTTTATGTTTCTCAGGAAATTTTATTTCACTATAAAATTTATTCTTTTATTATAATTTACAATCTTTTGAGATTTGTGTTTGTCTAATATAAACTAAAAAAAATTATCAGTTGATAAGGTGCAATAAGAATCAATTTTAAATCACATATTTTATATTAAAGCAAGATTAATGCATTATTTGTTATATAGCTGAAACATAGTTATTTTTTATAGTTAATACTTTTTGTTGCTGATAAATTTGCTAAAATGCAAACATTGGGTTTATTTTAAAATCATTAGATCAAAACTTAAAAATTAATCTCAACGTCGCCAAAATCATAATATTATCTTAAAAGAATGTGCCACAGCTAGAACTTTGATATAAGAAGATTTTTATCAAGTACAAATATGGTCAATTTCTACAGCATTATGAAGGGTCCCAAGCCCAAGGAGATATCAAAGACCAGGTTAGTGTCTTGGGGCTGTTTTACTGTCAGAACTGTTAGACACTGAAGGACTTTAAATGGGATCTGCATTACTGTCGTCTATAAAATGTACCAATTCAGTTTCTAAATTGTCTTCAATTTCACTGTGCACTCACCTTCACTTTCGTTAACATTATCTTTTCCATCAAGTTCTGAAAGTACATCCTCTATTTTAGAATCCCTATCAAAAATATCACTAATTTTCAATTATCTTAAACACTATTGCATATTATAAACACTCTCATTTAGTTTCTAAGTTGTTGGAAACAATCCTAAATTATGGATAATAGAAAATTTGTTGACACAGTTTATATGGTTATAGTTTATAAAAAACTAAAGTCAAAATCTTTTCTAAAATAGAAGTTAATTAGTTGAATGTAAGTAAATAGATTTGAGAAATACACAGAAGAAGACATTCTTATACCAACACATAACTGAGTCTGACTTTATTTCTGAAACACGCGTCGTCTGGTAGACGAATGTTCATGAATCTAGAGTTAAGAACGATAAGAAATAATCAATCTAAAGCAACGAGAATTTATTAGTTTTAATGAAATACATAGTGTATTAGGAACACCACTACTTCCAAATTGGATGATATACGTCACCTTCTTTTAGATACATTTATTGTACTAATATTACTCTCAACTTAGGAGAACTTTTAAAAACACAATTATATAAGCTTGACAAATTATAGATATCACAATTAAAGAATTTCCAATTACGAGTATAACTCTAAATTTGAAATTTAATAAACAAATAATTATTCATTCATTGTTCACGTGTTGATTCATTAGATTTACCATTAATGCTTAGTAATCATTTCACCATTCTATTATTATTAGAGATAAAACAGAGTGGACTAAAAAAATTGAATAAAAAAAGGTATGAAGTCTCATCAAAATGTGTTTTTCATCAATAAATTTGCGTTTATAATGAGAATGTTTAGTTGTCAATGAAAAAGAACAGGCTTTAATGATACTATTTTTGGATTATGCAAATGTATGCAACTCTATCAAATACATTACAGAATGTTTATTTTCATGACCATATTGTTGTAATAGACAAATGTATAGAATCTGTCCCAGTTTCCAATTGATTACTAACCCTTTATTCATAAAATCTTCTTGATTTTAAATTTTTCAATTTAATATATACAGCGGGGTCTTACAGTTTTCCTGGATAACTCTGTCTTTCATATTTTGTTTAATTCCTTCCTTCCAGGTCCCTGGGGGTCTTCCTCGTCTTCTTCTATTTTGCGGTTGATACATCAATGCTTTCTTCAGCCACCTGTTCTGCTCCATCCTAATCAAATGTCTGTACCAGAGCAGTTGCTTAGTCTGTATTCTTTCCGAAATCGTGTATACTCGACCTGTTCTTCATCATATATCTTCATTACGTATAAGCTCTGTTCTGGATATCCTCCATGATCTTCTTAAGTAGTCCATTTCCACAGCCTCTATGTTTTCTTCTGTCTGTTAGTTGCCAGCACTCACATCCATACGTTAAAATAGGTTCCACTATGATTTTGTATATTGTCATTTTTATATTTTATTATAACATTTATCTTGATTAAAAAATAAACCTAAATTATAACAAATAATTTATTTGATAGGATTTGAAAGGATAGTATAAAGAAATCTAGTTTAAATCAATTAAGAAAATAATCATACTTGCTGTAGCATGTCACAATTTGATGTGGGAAGTGATAAATGAAAATAATTTTGGTATGAAGTATCTTAAAAATATTTTATTTTTATGTTGAATATACTATTAGATTATATATAGTTTTAGCAATAATGGCAGCTTTACAGATGAGCAGCTGTATATTTATTAACAATACTTTCGAAAATTGATGATTTTATAATTTGATGTTGAATTCAGTTGACTCAATAAAATTATAGTCAATATTAAAATAGTTATTATATGACAGGAAACTACCATTTTACTGGTAATATACCATGTCTTATGTTGAACTATTCTTTCCTCAAAAAACAACATTTATCGGCATTATCATCGCTTCAAATCATAATGGCATGAAATTTAAAGGAGTAATGCATAACCAACAGACCATTTTCGGTCTATAAAACGCCTATCTTCTCTTTTCAGAGTAAATGGTAAAAGAATTCAGTTTTGACTGTTTTTAAATTGGCAAAGGTTGCTTTTAGATGCTTCTATCTGCAAATGTTTCAAATGGATCTCTAAACTTATACATTATTATAATTCAAAAAACTTTTAAATTAAGAACGTTGCATTGATATAACCATGTATTCCTGTAAAGGTTGCTAGAAACGGAGCAAGAAAACTTTGAATGCAAGACACATTTGCCTTGAGTAGATGAAGCTTAAATCAATTCCTGAAATTGCACTTTTGTCTATTTGGTGTCATTTCTATCACCTGCAATTTGCAATGCAGATGTTCAGTTGCTTTTGGTATAACAACCAACAAACTGTCAGTCAGCTTAGTTGATTGATGGAGCACTTTGGTTAAAATAACTTTGTCTTCTTCTGTACTAAATATTTTTATTGAAATTACCCTATAGAAAGTAAGTACATATTTTTTTCTTATTTGTCCCGTTTTACATTTCTGCCTTTCTATCTATCTACAGAAAAATTTATCAGTTTCACTTTTGGAGAATTGGCAACAAAGATAATGCAAAATGCAAACAACGTACAAGTTTCATTATATGCAATATTTTGACCTTGTAAGATGTTGTATGCAACAAGAAGGTTAGAATTATCAGACAACACGAAAAAGTTAGTTTTTAAAAGTATTCTTAATCAATCAACTGAACTGACTGATATTTGGTTGGCGGTTATACAGAAACTAAATAGGTTTCTGTCGAAAAATGCAACTTACGAGTAATAAAAATGATACTAAAATGAGAAAACTGCAAGATCTTGAGGAATTAATTAGCTGTGCTTCATCTGCGCATGCTTCTGATAAAGCTATTGGGACGGGCTTTAAATTAAAGGTTGCATGTAAAGCGTTCCTAACCACGAAAATAGAAGTTATAATGTTAATAATATATTAAATTATTGGAGAAAACACACTGTATTTTTTTACATATTTCAGGTGATCCTGATGAGCACGTTTATATTGTCCAAAGTGGCAAATTGAATGTATCAATAACTGGAAGTGATGGATCTACAACGTTGAAAATTGTTAAACCAGGAGAATCCGTTACTTCTCTACTTAGTTTCACAGATGTATTAACGGTGAGTGAAAATGCCTGTTCAAAAAATTTTTCAAGCTCAAAAAATTTATTTCAATTTTAGGGTCATACTAGCCCATATAAAACAGTTTCTGCTAAAGCAATGGAAGATTCAACTGTTGTTAAATTACCAATGGCTGCATTTCAAGAAATATTTCAAGAATATCCTGATATTTTCGTTAGAGTAATACAGGTTATAATGGTTAGATTACAAAGGGTAACATTTACAGCGCTCCATCAATATTTAGGTTTGAGTGCTGAATTAGTTAGACAAGTAAGTTATTTAGTGCAAAAAGTATTTTTTGAAGTTTGAACTATTCTGTAATGATCTTTTCCCAGAGATATTCTACAAAAATTTATTCTAGTTTGCATTTTTAGAAATTATTTATATCGTTTAAAGGCTTACCCTTTTATTCAAATCACCTTATTTGATTGAATTCATTATTTTTTTATCATATTTTCTGAAGCACATTTTCATGTTTGATTTTAACCAAAAATAATGTAGTAATCAAGTTGATTGCATGGAAATAATCAAAGGACAAATTTATGTATTTAAATGATGACAATTTAACTTGAAAGAATAGTAAACCGCTTGAAGGTCATATATATTTAATTTTATATAAATGCTCTAACAACTAAGACATCCAATTATTATGTAAATTTATTATCATCATTTCTAAATATCTCTTTTATGAATTATATAAATACTTTCTTAAAAAGGATGTAATAACTTTAAAATAGAATACATGAAAAAATTTCTGATTCTACTTTCGTTTCCATGTAATTCCTTGTGAATGGTTATATTATATATTGGAAACTAAAATCATGATTTCGAGTAAGATGTTTATAGGAGTTGATATTTTGTTTTGGATTTTGACATACCTACTGGATTTGATCATTGTTTTAGAAACCTAAACCAAAAAATTCCGGTGGAGGATCGCCAATGAAAAAGAAAAAAGATGAAGTAATACCTGCCGGAACAGAGAATATTGCGGCTACAACACAACCTATACCAGTGCCTGGTCATAGAAGAAATAAATCATCATTAGAATCAAAATCATGTTCTCCAAGTGGCAATATAGGAAATGGAAACGTCGAAGCCGAAATGGTTTCCAACTTGGTAAATTTATCAAATATATAAATAATTTATCCTTTGTAGTGAATTTTTTTTGTTTTTTTATTGTTTAATAATTTGCAGAAAAAAACAACAAATATTCATCTCTCAATTTATTGGTTTTTAACATGTTAATTTTGTAATTTTGAAAAAAGCAATCACTAGTTTAAATGAGACAATGTTTTTGATTTTAGCTTATCAAAGATTCTTCACAATTTATTTTAAGTTTTATTCAAGACAAAAAAAAATGAATTTCAAATTATTTCAATTGCTGTTAGTCCCACTATTGTCTTGGGTAGGCATTCATTTTCAATTGAGAATACCTCTTCATCCCATTTCAGATCTACTTTGCCTTAATCTTCTTTGTTAATAGTCTTAGAATTTTTGATTTGCTATATTCAAGTCTTGCATGGGTGGTAAGACACTATATTGAAATAATGATTTCCTTGTACAATAATATTATATTCGTGATTTTCTTCTAAACAACTTGTTCAATCTTAAATTTCAATGTTTGTTTGATTTCCTTTTAATGTTTATATATTCTCTAGGTAAATATATTATATATATATATATATATGTATATATATATATATATATATATATATATATATATATATATATATATATATACAAATATTTCCCCAACTAGAAGTTCAATGAATTTTAAGAACTAAAATGATACTTGAATATTGTAGAGTACCGAGCAAGGTTCTATATCTAAAAAGAGACTTTCCATTCAAAATGCGGAAGTTATTGCTGATGAAGAACTGATAGAAACTGCAACAGAGGCATTTGTAAAAGAATTAGGCTTAGATGGTGTGAACGCTTTAAAGGGGAAAGTAGAAATCAGAGAAGTTTCAGCTGGAACTTATTTAATGAAGGAAGATTCAAACAAGGTAGAAGGTTAAATAAGATAGTTTCTGTATTTGAGTTATAGATGACACATTAATTTTTGTTGCATTTATAATTTAGCAGAACTCCATATTTTCTTTATGTAGAATCTTTGTAGTAGAATTGGTTCACGACTCAAAAAAAATTTCGTTCTTTGTCCTAAAGTTTATATTATAATTTTTCGGTAAATTATACACAAAAACGAAAAGACAATACCTTTTTTGATATAAAGTTTGCTTTTGTGATAGAAATAACACTAGTTTTCAATTTTTTTAAAATTTCATTTAGTTATAATACATTTAAAAATACTGCGAGATCAGAGTAGGGTTTTTACATTCACGCCGCGCCTCCAGTTGGCAGTTGAGTGATAAATAACGATCAGATGTTTTGTACATGTCTAGAAAGTGTTAAAATGTCATCGAGAAGGTGTAAATATGATGCTGATGTATTTTGTTTTATATGTGGTCAATTTATTAAAGTTCGAGACATATGAACTAAAGACATCTCAAGTTCTCTGTGAAGCCTACGAAGCATATTTTGACGTTCCTGTTCAGAATCAAGACAAGCCATGGGCTCCACATGTTGCTTGTAGTTATTGTAACAGATGCTTGGAAGGTGAGTAATTTTTCATTTATCATCAAATCAAATCTTATAGACATATTAATTTTTATTTCTTTATTTCAGGTTGATATCGAGGTGAGAAAAAGTCTATGAAATTTGCAATACCAAGAATCTGGTGAGAACCGAATAACCACATCCATGACTGCTACTTTTGCATTGTAAATCTGAGTAAAAGACGTAGAGGAAAAAGTAGCTTATCTCTTAGTTTAACAGAAGTAATTCTGATAAGGAATTTTTATCTATACCAGAACCATCAAATCACAATCTTATAACTACAGAAAATTTTAACGACTTGATTAGAAATATGAATTTGTCTAAAAATAAAGCAGAGCTTTTAGGCTCCCCTTTAAAACAGTGGAATTTACTTGCTTATGATTTATCACAGATCAGCGAACTAGGCATGAAACGTTCTCAACATTTTTTACAAAAGAAGATGAGCTTTGTTTTTGTAGACATATTTATTCATTGACAGCTCTATAAAATGATTATAAGCTGTTTTATTGTACAACGGAAATAAATTCTCATCTCTTCCAATTGCTTATTTAGTACATCAGTAAAGTATCACGAGTATAACTGGCAGCTAATTGGAGATTTCAAAATGGTCAGAATTTTGATGAAACTACAGAGCAGATATACAAAGTATCTGTGTAACCTGTGCTTATGGGATAGCAGAGTGGATACTAAGCACTATATTCAACGGTCATGGCCTGTAAGGACAGAATTTTGTATTGGAAAACAAAACGTAAAGTATGATTTTGTTGTTGAAGCGGAAAAAATGTGAGTGCACATTAAGCTAGAGTTAATGAAACCATTTTTTAAAAAACTTGATCAAATCTCAGAAGCTTTTGGATACTTGAAAAAGTTTTTCCTCAAGTTAAAGAAGCAAAGGTTGAAGCTGGTCGTCAAATTCGCAGATGAAGAATTTCCAAAGTTACTGAATCGTACTCAAAAAGCCAGTTTTAAAACATCAGTTTCTGGATTTTTAGGAAACAACAAAACTGAAAACTTTAAAAAAAGTTAGTTGAAGATATGCTAAAAAAATGGGATGCAGAGTGTCATTGAAAGTTCATATGCTACATACACATTTAGATAAATAATATGGGAGTGTTTTCAGATAAGCAAGACGAACGTTTTCATCAGGACATTATGAACTTCGAACAGCATTATAAATGTCAATACAATGAAAAAATGATGAGAGATTATATCTGGAGATTATTGAGAGAAAGTGCTTATGAACATAAAAGAAAAAGTAAAAGTGTACACTTTTAAAGTATTTTCACTTTTTTGTAAGCTATTTTGATAGTAAAGCTTAATAAAAATTCTATTGAACATTAAAACCACAAATTTTGAAAAATATCGTTTATTCGGTCTTCTAAATACAAAAGCAAACTATTCTATGTTGTATAATTTTTTTTGTGTAATTACGATCAAAACTATCGAAATTTTATACATTGGAATAAAAGTCATATTTTGTGTTGACACGTGTTATTATTTCCAACTCAGTAATACCTTTAGTAATTTGTTCAAATAACTATTTTTAGGATGCGGCACTAGTTTATGTGATATCAGGGGCGTTAGTAGTGTCTCAAAGAATTACTGAAGGGGATGAAGAAGTACACATGTTCACGGCTCATCCTGGTGAAATTGTTGGTGGATTAGCTGTACTTACTGGAGAACCAAGTTTTTTTACAATAAGAGCTAAACATTTCACAAGAATTGCTTTGATTTCCAAGACTACTTTCTACTTGTGAGTTTTCCATTGATTTTATGCTAATCTTAGTTTCCATCTAAATAAATTATTATAACGCTAATGTTAACAATATTTATTAGGAAAAATTCAGTATTTAGGTATTAAAACAGTAAAAGATATAGTATCATCACATTTATTGTCAAGCAATTTCTAATATCCCTTATTTAATAATTAGAAATTAAATTCATTAGTTAATTATTTTTTAGCTACGAATAAATAAAATTGTTTTTGATCATATCCATACATTCGGATTAGTAAATCCAATCAAAAGAATTAGTGGATTAAAATAACATTAATAATCAAAATATTATTTATTTGCATTTGCTTATCATAAGGCAGTTTATTTAAAAACTATTGATCTATTCGGTTTCATTAAAATTCATTCAAAATAAACACAGCAGTGCCAACTATAACTCGTCCACTATAAACTTGTGTGACCAAAATAAATGTAATGGTAATGAAACACCTAAAAAATAGTGCTTGAAAAACTAGTCCGCAAGATAAAGCATAGAAAAATAATGGAACAAGAACCGATAATAAAAAAGAATTGGTGTAAAAATATTACAAGAATAAATACAAATTAATAAAAACAATCCAGGAAGGAGATGAAAAAACTGAGGACAAAAAGGAAAAACTTTATAGGAATTAAGGCAAAAGGACAACATAAGAAGAAGAAGACATCTTGAATGATGAAGTGCCTCAGCATCACCAAGTAGGCTTAACTCAATAAGGCTGTCTTACAACTTCAATCCATCCTGCTTCAAAGTATTTTTTTCCATTTTCAATACCTTCATTGATATTTACTCATTATCATGATTACATGCCTGTAATGCCACTTACCTAGATGTATTGTGAAGACATTGAATCAATATTGATATGCTATTCATTTCATTGTTCATACATTTGTTAATTCTGTAATTTGATATTAATATATGATTTTACAGGTTGATAAAAGAACAACCGAAAATTGTCCTACATATAGCTCATTCAGTGGTTCGTAGATTATCGCCTTTCGTAAGACAGGTTGATTTTGCTTTGGATTGGATATTTATGGAATCAGGTAGAGCCATCTACAGACAAGATGATGAAAGTGATTCTACGTATATAGTTTTATCTGGTCGATTACGATCTGTGATTACTCATAAAAATGGAAAAAAAGAATTGGTAGGTGAATATGGTAAAGGAGATTTGATAGGAGTGGTAAGTAAATTTAAAAGAATTCTAAATTATTGTGGTCGTATTCTCTTGCTTCCTTTTGGTTGATATAAATTAGTGTATCTTAACTTATAGCCATGTTTTATTTTGAAGTCCAGTTTTCACCTCAGAGCATATAAAGTGAAGCTGAAGGGAACAAAATAGAAATGATGGACAAAATAAAATTTAGATCACAAAAAAATAAGTTTAATAATTTGTAGGTGGAGATGGTTACCCAAACAAAGAGAAGTACAACAGTTATAGCAGTTAGAGATTCAGAATTAGCTAAGTTACCTGAAGGTTTATTTAATGCCATCAAATTGAGATATCCAATTGTTGTCACAAGACTGATTAAATTATTAGGACATAGGATCTTAGGTAGGTATCATTTGACATAAAAGTTTGTTTTATTTTTGTTATATATTATGTTGATATGCAATTTATTTTCGTTCATAAGGTTTGAATAAATAAAATAGTCACAAATGCCCATAAAGAGATATTGACACTATATCAAACAATTAATAACTGATGATCCAGCTTTAAATGTGTATAGTACATAAAAATAGATTTTCAAGTTTTGATAACTTGAATTGACCGTTTGGCAGGAAAACGTACTTTCAGCAAGCAATAATTAAGAATATTATATTAACTAAATCTATTATACTGTTTGCAAATTTTTGCTGCAAAGTTAGGACTATGCTGCACAGTCTACAGTGCAGTTCCTTCTTCCGTTCTTTCTTCTCAAACTCGTTCTATAGAATTTATTAAATACATCTATGGTATACAGAAATCACAAATGATTATCGAGGATACATTAATTGTTAATTTGATATTAAAATCTTGAAATTTTAATTCTATATTGTCATAGTTGATAGAATTATTATTATTAAACGTTCTTTATAATTTTATAAGAGTTGAATATATTTATACCAAAAAATGCTCTACATTTTAATTCAAAAGTGCTTATATAATTATATTGAAACATGTTATAGGTACTTGGAAAAATCCCACTTTAAAGGTAACTGATTCCAATTCACCAGCTGTAGATGCTCGCCCATCGTCCGTGAACTTCTCAACTGTGGCTATTGTTGCTGCCTCAGACGATGTACCATTGACTGCGTTCACTCACGAACTCAATCACTGTTTAAGTGGAATTGGTAAGTATATTTTTCTCGTGTCTAGCTTAATACCTAGTATGTGATTGAACTTGATATTAAATTTGCTTTCACAATCTCAAAATTCTATACTATATGCATGGACCTATCACACTGTAGTTTCGAGATCCCAACATTAGAAAAATATGTTCAAGATAGAGCTAAAGAGAGCAAAAAGCCACGAAACTGTTCAAATATTTGATTTTAAATGACACTTATTTGGAAATTTGAAATTGCAGACTAATTAATACTAAATATTAGTCGTTAGAGATATTTAAATTACTTTCATTTTATTAATGTGATATTAAAATAAAATAATAGATATTAAATGAAAAACTCATTTATAATTATTTTTATATTTCATATAAGGTAAGGTATCTAAAAATATGATTAATAATTAACAGAAATTAGTTTACTTTAGGCAAATTGTTAAAATAGCTAAGGGCCTCCTTTCTTGTACTTTTTTTGTAAATGTTTGGAAAAATCAAAAACAGAAGGACCTGATCCTGCTTTTAAAATTCTATTCCCATATACATTAACTTCAAAGTCTTCTTTGATGAAGTGTTTTCCACAAATCACTGTATAGTCTCTTAAAATTGTCTTATAACCACTATCCATCAATTTCTAAGGTCGGAGCCTTTTGGTATTCTTAAATAAAGGTACACAATCATTTTTGATTCGAATGATTACAAAATACTAATTTTTATGTGGAGAAAAAGAATTAATACTGATGTTAAAATTCTTACTTGAAAAACTTTAATTCTGCATCTTTCTTCCTACTAGCCGTACAATTCAATGTACAACAAGTTTGAACCATTTTTATACCTCAAACTTAAAAAACGAAATATTTCTCAAAATAACTCAAAACCTCGTTATAATTATCACTATCCCAAAATAAAATGAGTAGATCATAAGACACTAACACTTAAAGACGAATTATCGCAATTAACCATAGGCAATGCGTTGGCATCGATTTAAAATCGTTTGGGCTCTTCCATAATCTTTAATAGGTCCACGACTGTATGTATATGAAGTTGGTTCACTGATTTCTATATTCATCACAATTTTCAGTGACATTGTAAATTTCTGTTCAGTAACCAATGTAATTGGCTGCTGTGTTTTATAATGCTTTTCATTTGAGTAGCTCTAGGTATTTTAAGCCAATTTGTATATTTTTCGAAAACTTCTTTTCACTCTTATTATGTCGAATATTTACCGAATAGTAGCATAAACCTAAATTCATTCAGATTATTTTAATTATTTGAAGTTAATTGTGGATGTCTTGTATTAATTTAGCTGCTTCTAGGATCAACTTTGAGACTGACATCGGATGTAGTACGAAAAACTCTGGGAAATTCTATAATGGATCCAAATAATGAATACAGGTTGTCTTCTTGGTTAGCCCAACAAGAAGATCAACATCGAATTTCCCTCTACCAGTGTGATTTAACTGTCAGCGCCTGGACCCAAAGGTGCATAAGACAAGCAGATTGTATCCTTATTGTAGGTCTTGGTGATAATCATCCATCTTTAGGTAAGTTATTAGCTGATAATATTGACTACACTGTATCTAATGTCAACAAAACCTGTTATATGTTCTGGTGTATAAATTAGTAAATAAATTAGTCATTTATTTTATCCAAAATATTGTAAAGTGGCTAGATAACTTGTTCCATTGGTTAGATTATTTTTCCTCCTGTCACTAGACCTTTATATGATTACTTAGTTATTGAATATCCTATAGGGTTCTTGAGTGTTTATAAATATTTTGGAATTATTTTATAGGAATTATAAAAATATTCCAGGGTCGCGGATTTGCAATAAATGCAACAGTCGATAAGAGGCATAGAATGTTGACAGGATAGAGAGATGAACTTTAGAGAAATGCCAAAGTTGATTTCAGGGTAATTCTTGATTTCTCAAAAAGATTGTTACAATGTGTTACGATATGTATAATATAATAATAAAAATATGCATGATATAGGAAACTAATAGTATCAGTTGGACTGTACATTGAAATTATTTTCGAAACATCTTTCGACATATTCAATTATGATGTACCAAACTTGTCCCCTAAAGTCATTAGAAATATAAGTTAATTTTCAACAATATATAATAATAATCTTAAGGATGGCGACTGTCGACAATTAATTATTACTTACTTGTCTACGACGTGCAAATTTAGTAAATTAATAGTTTGTATCTTGAGAGATTTTGTTTATTATCGCGTATTTTTTACAGGTAAAGTAGAAAAAGAAATTGAACGTTTAGCCATAAGAACACAAAAAGAATTAGTATTATTGCATAAAGAAAATGGAAAACCACAGAATACAATTGCGTGGTTGAATATGAGGACTTGGGTTTCATCACATCATCATATTTTATGTCCAAATAGAGTTTTCGCTAGGAAATCAGTTAATAGAATAGTGAGTTTAATTAGTATTTTTAATAAAATTCTTATTTTCTGTATGAAATAGCTCACATTTCTGGAGACAGATTATATTTTGGAGGCACATAAATATGTTTTATTTGTAGAATGAATTATATTCAAAAGTATGTACTACATCTCCAAATGTACATTCAGATTTTTCTCGATTGGCTAGATGGTTAACTGGAAAATCGGTAGGACTTGTATTGGGAGGAGGCGGAGCTCGCGGGTCTGCACATGTGGGAATGATAAAAGCAATACAGGTAAACGGAATCAAAGTTGTTATTGTAAATATTAAAACACACAGAAAAACTAAATACAAAAACCAACTTATCATGAACAGTCTTTATTACTCAAGCGTTTAAGTACTGCAGTTTTTGCTTAGGGAAAAGATTTAAATGCTTAATCAAATAGTGATTTATAGCGGGTTAAAATTCCCATTATTGCAGACACCTTTCAGAGTCATTGCAAAAACTTTGGCATATGCCAATAATAAATTCAAAATAATTTCCAACAGAAGATAATGATTTAAAAAATGTCACTATTGATTAATCATAACATTGAATTCCTTCTGTACATTCAAATATCTTTCAGTTCAATTTTGTCTTCAGAAATTACCTAAAAACGTGAAACTTCAATTACAAATTTTATGTTAACTTGATAAACTTAATCACAGACATTGAATATGTTTTTTAATTTTCTTTAATTAGTAATTCTTGATATTTGACGAAAAATTGCTATTATAGGAAGCTGGGATTCCTATTGATATGGTGGGAGGTGTTAGTATAGGTGCCTTTATGGGCGCTCTTTGGTGTCAAGAAAGAAATATAACAACTATGACCCAAAAAGCAAGAGAATGGTCAATGGTAAGTTATTTACAATGATATAGCACTGCTCAGTAAATTTTTGTGTCTGATGCATCTTAGGAAGATACTTTTGCAGCTGATTTTCATTTCGGTTGTTGTTGAATGATTCCTTCACGGTTACTGAAAAATTTATGATTTTTGTAGAAAATGACACAATGGTGGCGTCAATTGCTAGATTTGACATATCCTATGACCTCTATGTTTAGTGGACGAGATTTTAATCAAACAATACATAGTACTTTTAATGATACTTACATAGAAGACTTATGGTTGCCCTATTTTACTGTCACTACTGATATTACTGCCTCTTGTATGAGAATACATTCACATGGTAAGTAAGAGTTTATACCTACTGCACATTTCCTAAGCTATTTGCATTAATGTATCTTGAGAAAAAAATTTGTAATAGTAATAATAAAAGATTTTTTTCTTTGTAAACAATGCAAGAACTAACTACAATTAGATTTTCTGAATAACGAGTACAATCCTATACTACTGAGTTTAAATACATTTTCACCAATACATCTGTAATGGCAGTAATTGGCTAATTTGTTTTAAGTGAAACTACAATTAGAGAAACAGCAGTATTTTTCATGAGAAAATTATCATATTATTAACTTTTGGTTTCAAAAACACTCCTCTTCAAAATGAAAGAATACTTTTGATTTTTTTAATCTAAAAAAATGCAATAAATTTGAATAAAAAATTACTATATGTAGTTGTATGTAGAATTAAAACTTCATGAAATTAATATTTTTTAATATCATACGAAATACAGGGATTTAACAAAATATGTACAAATGAAATACAAACAATATCTTGAAAAAAATAAATTGAGTCAGTGTCGTATCTGGCCATACAACTGCTTGGTTTTGATCTTCAAGTTTACTTTACATATGCGCTTTAACATTTTCAAACATGAAGAGAGTAGTTCAAGTGGTGTCTGCCATTTGGAGGTGCCTGTGGACAAGGATCTTACACTTCTGTAGGTTGTAGTGCTCGGAAAATACGTGCCTTAGTAGATGATTCTGCAGGCTTGCACTTCTCCCAAAAAAGGAATCCTAATAAATTGACTTTCTGGACGTCTGGAGGAGAACTCGGGCTCAAGAGCCATGTCTGCCTGTCGAGCAGGTCTTGCAAATACTGCTCTAGGTTGTGTTATGTTGGACAGCTCGGAAGAGCATCTGCCCTGGAAGTATCGGTCAGAAAACAGTCAGATAGGCGACCTTTTTTCTATGCTGTAAGCTATCTGGTCAACTCATTATCGCCTATAAGTCGAATTGCTCTCTTCTATATTGAGTCGAACATTCTCAGGGTATGTTTGGGAGCCAAGCCCCAAATGTGCAAGCAAAACTCTAAACAAGAACGAATTTGTAGAGTATTAAACAAACCTTATGTTTTTTCTTATGTATACTGAGTTACATCAATCATTTTCATCTAGGCAAAATCTGGGTTCATCTGAGAACATAACAATCGGCTACTATGTACCACCAATCATATTTTATGAGCTGGCTCCTCATATTATCATATTGGCGAAGGGAAATAGATGTAACTAACTTGGGTTTTAACATCTTAAGTCAAAGAACACAGTACTGATTTGTAACGGTTATTCACCCACAACCCTGATGTGGTCTTGGATTTCTTTCCACCTTTTGGAATCTCCTTAATGCTTGAGAAATCGATTATTGTTATACAATGAATATTTGTACCTCCTGTATTTGTGTGAAGCCTCGACAGTCAAAGCTATAGCTGGAGCACACACACTCAATTTTAGTTTTGGCTAAAAAAGTTTTTATTGAGTTACTTGAAAAATATTGAAAAATAAACAATTTTTCGCATTTTATCCAATTCATGTATTTTGCAAAGCAATAAAAGCCATTGATAAACTCCTATTTTCAAAAAAATAAGAGAGGGCTTAACACACATTTATTAGGGTAATATCTCCAAAATAATCTTATTTACTTTATTAAACACTAAAACAATATTTTTCTCAAGATATATTATTTCTATTGTTTCTAAAATGATCCTACATTTAAAATAAATATTTTTGAATTCAGTTTATTCATGTAATTTATATTAAAACGAGGTAATAAAGGTTATTTGGTGTGATTCACTAAATGAATCACTTTAATTTGTCTAGTACTTATATAGTCTAATTAAAAAAAAAATCATTTTAGAAACAACTGCTTTTTAAAAATTTTGACACACTTCTATAAAAAAAGATACTAGTCGATTAATTATTAAAATCTCATATATCAACATGTTGAACTCCATATTTATTACATTGATTTTAATATGATCGATTACATCTATATATTGGTAAAACTGAAATATTTTGTTTAGTTACTTGGATCTTATTGTTAAAATTCAAATAAAACAAATTCCCAAATTAAAATCTTATCGAATTCTAACAATAAGATTTTATTAGAATTGTGTATGCAGAAGTTGTTGGCATGGCGTCTAAATATTGCTTCATAAATCTAATTCGCTTTAACAATCGTACACAATTTTGTTTTGCTTTTGAATTTATGTTGCATTTTTTTTGAGTGTGTCGATTGTGATTGGTTAACCTTTGTGTTAGCACCGGTAACAATTCAATAAAAAAGAGTAATATTTTGGGGCGAAAGTTTCCATAAAAAATTTAAGCATATTTTTCAGATTCTTACAGTTATTTTTGAAATTTACATTTTCCGCGGGACATCTGTAAAGGTTTATGGGTATGTATGTAGTTGTAGATAGATATTTTTATGAATGAAGGAACATAATCTTTGAAGATGAGTTGTATCTATATTAAACACAAAAATATAACCTGAGTCACTAAAATTTTTAAATTTACTGCTTTAATGTGAGATTATTATAAAATATGTCTTATAAGATCCTCTTATTTATTCCGTTTATTTACTTTCTCAGTTTTAATGGTAGCTTTTTATCATTCAATTCCAGTTATTATTTGAACAAGATACTGATTTTTTTTGTAAGTTGTTACCACTTTCTATTTCTCTCTGTTATCTCTACATTATTTCAAATATTCTCAGTTGTTCTTGTACTTTTATTATGTTTTTTTTATCATTTAATCTGGTTTGTACATTCATAATCAATTCAAAAATACTGAATACTGGAAAATGTACATTTTTATAACTTACTTTAGTGTTAAGATGACATTATGACAAGTTGATCTATGTTATCATTAATGAAAAGATCCATTTTAGTTTCTAGATATTTTCTTTCATAGGGTGTATAGGTATATCTATTTATTAAAAAAAAATTTACGTATATAAATGTTAAAATTAGTTTTTATTTCTTATTAGTTGACTACAGCATAGTTTTAGTTTCATCCCTTCTTCTGGGACTACTGTTTCAACGCCTTCGCCCCCAATTTCGCTTATATCATTTGCCTTAGCCTGAATTGTAATTAAAAGTTCTTCTAGGTTTTTCCATTATGATAGATTGAATTGATTGCATATTGTGTTCAATTTTGTCGTCAATCCATATAGACAGTCGTTTTTCAATTCCCTCTATAATGTTATTTCTAGAACCGATAATTCTAGTTGCAAAGCATGACGTATTGCCGTATTTTTTCTTTATTCTTAAAAATTGTCATTATTGTTAAAGATGCCTAATTCACGGCAGCACTCATTTGAGATTGACGTTCACCAGAATCTAATTTTCTAATTACTTGCGTTTTAGTTTCTAATGTTTTTTCTGGTTGCTTTTTTTTTGTTTTCTATTATCACTCATCATAAAAACTACATACACTATTTCGGATATGTTATTTGGAAACCTACCGCCACGCACAATTTCGGGGAATCCCCGTGTTAAAATAAAAGATCGCTAAACCGAAACGGCGTTACGCGGAGTCTTACTGTAATACATTTCTAATTCTATAGTACCTTCTACTACACATTGTTAGTGTGAAATGGATTGGAATTATGGTGGTTAGTGATTTTAAATTGATATCCCTGTTGTTTCCTATACTTTTTGTAGTTGTATTAGGTAGGAATTAACTGCTGGTAAAGACAAAAATATTGGAGAATTCTTCATAAAAAGAATATATTATAAATCGGATGAACAAACTTTTATATTCATTACTTAACAAATAAAGTGACTGTAAGGGATAAGCTCTTTGTACCTATTCAAACTGTTCTTACATTTAACAATCTCAATGCCTGCATCAATTTCAAGTTATTCATATTTATATTTATTTCATGATAATTACTACCAGCTTGTTAGGCAGTTTTTGATATTTTCAATTCGAGCTGTATGGATTTATGGATAGTATTATTATGAGTAAAACAATTTCCACAATAGCTGATACTATGTCATTAATCTCAGAATAGATACAACTCATTTGAAACGGCTTTTATGGAAGTTCTATACTTTATCGAATACATCAATTTCATTAGTAGATTTGCAATCATTGCTAGTTTGGTATTATATTTCAAACTAAATTTATTTTTCGAAATTTTTTTTAGCCACGTACGTAGAACTTCTTTCGCTTCTTTCCAAAAAAGGCTTACTATTAAGTAGCACTTTTGTTTTGGTTGAATATATATGAAGCAAACTGCTTATAGTTGCTGATACTACTCAATTACATTCGTATCAAACTTATCAACATTTCGGGGTAGGAGATGATGATGGTATTACATGGCTGTCGCTTCTTACTTTTTCATAATGGTAAATTTCCGATATCAATTTCATGGAAACGAAAGCAGCTTTTTTTATATATCAGAAACATTCACCTCCATTCATATTTTCAACCAACCAAAAGAATTATTATATTATATTGAATCCAGTATGCGCAATGCTTCTGTAAAAATATTTATTTATCGGAATAACACGTGCATACCAAAGACCTTTATGCTTCGTTTGATTAGTAAATAGATTTTCAGTGCCTCTTATTTTAAAACTGTAAAAATTGCGATATGAACCGGTATCGTTTCGTATTCAAAATATTTTAAGTTGAAAATTTATTCATACAAACTCTTCTTTCGACATATAACTAGTGCATGGTCTTCTTTTGCATGTAATATATTAATTGTGAATTCTGTTTAAAAGTCTGTATTGGCGATTGTATTAATTTTGATACTTTCTATCTCGGCAGTTATTCTAATAAAAATTAATATGCTTTAATCGCGCATTTGCAAAAGATTGTACTGCATCAGTTAAATCAGCATGTACTTAATTGTGACGTCATGTCCGCAAAGTTTTTTTGTTCATATATCAATATAACGAATATATTGTTCAATTTTAAATAAAGTATAATACTTCTTAAAAATATTTAGATTAACAATCAGGATGACAGATTTCTAAAAGATTGGTCGATATGGTATGTGTCAATTGAAAAGTATAATTGGAGTTTTATAAATTTATCCACGTTTTTACAGGGTGTACCAATCTTACGACAAACTCCAGTATATGGGTTATATAAAAAAATGTAGGACGTCGCTAACGTTCATATTTTGAAATTATCTTGAACTATACAAATTGTCGTTAAAAACCAAATATATAATTTTTCAAATGATAACCCCGAATCCGGCATAATATCCTAACCTACTTTTCATTTAACAAAAGCTGCTTGCTTTTTATGGGGCTTCAGAAAAAATGAGGTTTATTAAACTTCTCCGACTACTAGAGGGAATAAGAAAGAAAGAAAAATGTTAGTCAATCATAAATATTTTTTTTTAAATCTATTACTATTACTAGAGAATGTAGTGAAAATGTAATAGAATGATATTAATTAGGTATGTGGTTTACAAATAAATATAAAATGTTATAAAATACAGGGTGTTTCTTCTGAAAGAAGAAAGAAAAGGAAAGATTCCCCTTTTTGTCCAACCTGTATACAAAAGAGAAAATAATTAAAATTTAATCGAATACTGAGATACAGCATCATATTTTAAAACCCTTTTAGGCAAAAGGTTACAGAGTGTTAACTCTGTATAAGGTAACAAAATCTTTAAAAAACACTATGTAGGGTTCAAAATAATTTCATAATATGAATATTACATATATCTATTACTTTTCTTAAAATAACCACATATACAGAAGTTTGTCATTAAGTTGGTCCATCCTGTATATTTGTTTTGTATTCGCTATTTCTACATATAAATTAAGGATTAAAATATTCTTTACGGTTCCCCGATAATTTTACTAGCGAATACGGTATAGTTATTTTTCACAGGGTGAAAAGATATAAAGATATATAGTAGAAAAGATATAAATATAATGTACTATATATAGTACGATTTGCTTCAACTTTCTAACTATTTTTTATGTTTTTTTTCTTGAAAGAGTGTAGAGTGTCCAGAAATTATCAAACAGAAACTACAGGTACTAGGAGTGAATTTATGTCCATCTGACTTAAATTATTTCCAAAAGTTCCTTTAACCTTTGATTGTTACACTGTTTAGTTAGTTTTTTAAGCATACTTGATTCAATGTCTAAGTATGCAATTGAATAAATAAAATATCATAAAAACACGATATTAACTACCCTCATAAGCGTTTAAATTGTTTGTGTAGCAGCTTTTTTACAAAAATTTAAAGTAAAATCGAAATTATAAAGAATTTTACAAAAAAACTGGGCATGAAGCCACATCTAGTATCTGTTTTTTGAGTTTCACAGGAGCTATATTGAAAATTGAAATAATTTTATTTATTTTTAAAATGTTAGTAATTTATATAAAAATTTTTCTAACATACACGTAATTATTCACAGTTGCCAAATCAACCATATAACTGAACAATCTTTTAGAAATTTTAAATATTCTTGGTTTAGCCTAGCTATTTCGTAGGCTCATTATGGCGCTACGTGCGTTCGTCGATGTCCCTATCTGGGTATATGCCACCGCTGTGCGATCCTGTAGACGGACATCTTCTCCTCGATGGCGGTTACACTAACAATCTACCAGGTAAATCAACTCGCTGTTTCATTTGTTCGATATGTATATACTCAATCTACAGTTTCCGTTGCATGATGGTGACAGGAATATATTGAGGTAAGTAATGTGTAACATAACCTTACATAATTTCAATTTGATATTGAACGAATATTTGATGACGAAATTCTAAATATTTTATTTTTATTTAATTAATTGATACCAGAACAGTTCTCATCTTTTTCTTTCTGATTTTTTGCTTCCATACACTTATATCGTTTTTTTTTGCACCTGACAATTAATTATTTAAAACTGGCGTTGGGTGTCAAGCTTTCTGTCCTTCCAAACCAATACGATATTGAATTCCTTGAAAAACGAAAATTTTCCAAAAACCTTTATACCAAAGATATCACGGACGATTCAAAATGGTACATGGAGGTAAGAGAAACCTGCAGAGCCCATCATCTGTGGATGCCCAGGACGGAATGTGCGAGGTTCAAATACTTGGGTAGGCCTTAGTGACGATAAAATATTCAAGCTAAAGTAACTGATTAGCTTTTCAAATGATATCGGCCAGTTTTAAGTGAGGTACGACGGTCCTATCAGTAGACCTATGCGTTTAACGCCCACTGTCATAACTGTGAACACTCACAATTACACTGTCTGATTCGTGTTTCGACAATTAAGTTATCATCTTCAGAGGACTATGATAAACTTGCTTAACTAAAAGTGTAATTATATTATCAAAGGTGTTGCTGTACTGGTAGTGACCAGTAAGTTAAGTCACACAAACCTGCAGCTGCCAAGCGGATATAATTTATATTTTATGTGATGTCTCATTTCCAAAATCTCTTCGATGTAATGCATTCGAAGCATTTGTTTTACATTCCTTGGGCTTTGAGATAATTCTCCAATGGCTTCAGTTTTCAAAGCTTCTGATGTTTAAGATTCCAAGTTTATGTTTTTATATTGGATACCAAGGGCTTCATTATATTAATTAATCTTGCTTATATAATATTTGCAATCATCCAAAAATGTTACTACTAGCAAACTTTAATTGAAAAATATTATGAGCAAAAAGTAATTAGTTTTACCTGTTAAATGGAAATGGATTCTACACCAGAAGGTAACTTTGGCAAAACAAGACAAATCATTTTGTTTTCTGTCACATTTGGAAAGTGAAGACGATTTTTCCTTAAGGAAGGAAATTTTTTTTGAGATAAATCTTCATGTACTTTATTTGTCCAGTTCGTATTTTTAAACATTATAAAACATTGCTTTATCTTCAGATATGTTCAAAGATCAAAAAAATGTGTCCTTAGAAGTAATCCCCTCAATACAATTTGTTACTATTGCTTTAAATATTCTGTATTATTTTATTTTCATAAAATGTGAATCCATATAACTTTGATTGGGTTTCCATTTTTTATTATGTGTATTTTATTATAGAAGAATAGTAAATGAGTAACTGTTCTGCAAAAAAATAATTGTCTATAAAATTTTATAACTAAAGATTATTTGTAAGGTTGTATTACACATATTTATTGTACAATGTACATAAAGCTTGGTTTATGCAGCCATAATTAGAAAATTAACAATAACTTTAAATAAAAATTAAACTAATAGCCCATTCGGTGGAGGCGATTTTTCACCAAAAGAAGTTATAAGCAAAAAGGTTGATTTTCTTTCCTTCAAAGTATACTAATTGATTCAAGAAAAACTTCAAAGGTCTATAAAGTTTTCAAAGTAAAAAAAATTTCGAGAATAATTTTGATTTTCAAATTCCATCATTTCAGTCTGCAATGAAGACAGAAGAAAATAAAAAATACTACGTTGTAGGGTAAGTTTTTATCGATAAAAAAGGTCCTTTACACTATTTTGTAAAAACTATAGTTTTCTCGGAAAAAATTCGTATATCTATCAAGTCGGTTTTCTAAGCCAATTAAATACCTCCTGTAGACATCAGAACTTTCAATTTTCATTGAATCATTCATAAAATTACTTTCATAGTAATGAATATTTCTGTTTTTTTAACCAAACAATTGAAAATTTTAAAAACTTCAAATTTTCCGAAGAGTTTTTAACCATTTTTTTTATTTTTTTTTTTTTAATTAATTGTAGGCAATGTAGAAAATATCAATAAACAATAAAATTTCTTTCTTCTTATTATACAATATTTTATTGAAAAAAAATCATCTAGAATCTAGATTTTCATCAATGTCTATATCGGAGTCTGATTTTTATCTGTCAGACTCATCGTCACTTGACTCATTTGGGAGTTGGGGAAAATTTTTACAATTATCAGGGTCACAATTTTTACAAGCCGAGGAACAAACATGACGGGGCCCCCTCAAGGAATTCTGATACCCGGAAAAATTCACAAAATAATATCAATACGTTAGATTTGTGGTATCAACACATCAAAAAATAATTTCCAAATGATGGGGCCCTCTTGGGCCTGGGCTATAGCCCAACCCAAGTCCCTAGCTTAATCCAGCCCTTGGAACAAAGCGGCGGCCGCGCGTCCACGCCAAATTCTATACTAACGTTGGGGCACATTGTATTTTGTACCTGTACCTGTACGAAACTTACATTCTATTCTCTGAACCCTCTTGTATATGTTATAGCAAACCCGAATTTTACAACGAGGAAAACAGCTATTTTCTTGTATTTAAAAAATTATTTGTACTGTATCATTTTGCCACAATTTAAAAAAAATTATCCAAATTAATCAAGCTTAAGCAGAGTTATAGATACTTGAATGAAGTGAAATTATTAAACCAACATTTTTATGCTCGAAAGAATTTACCAAACTAATAATTTATCGTGATGTAAAAAAATATTCCGTGTTATTCTTATGTGTAAGGTTATTTATTATTCAGATGTCCTATATTTCATATTAATGTACAATTTTCTATTCAATAATTTAGCCGAATAACATATCAATCGGAAAGTTTAGATTTCCAGTTTCAAAATGCAGGGTTTCAATATTTCATTCCATATATTTAACGTGCGTCACATGTATGTCATAATGCAACTGTACTATGCGAAATACTAGATTTTTTTCCGAGAAAACTACAACTTTTACAAAAAAGTGTAAGGGACCTTTATTATCTAGAAAAACTTACCCTACAACATAATATTTTTTATTTTCTTCTATTTTCATCACAGACTGAAATTTTGAAAATCAAAATGATTCTCGAATTTTTTTTTACTTTGTGATATCTATAGACCTCTGTAGTTTTTCTTATATCAATTAGCCTACTTTGAAGTACTTGCAAAAAAAATTTCAGTCTTTTTGCTTATAAATTGTACCTGTGGCATTCAGCTTTTAATTCTTTAATTTTGTGAGGTTATGAGCACATAATACGTTAGGTCAGTCTGTATTGATGATATTGTTTTGTTTACTACATCCTTATTATTTGATAATGGATATATTACTTCCGTTATTGCTTCGATTTTTTATTTTTAAAAGTGATAGCAAAAAATAGGAAAAAGCAATGTCCTTTATACGATGTAACACTGATAGACAATGTCAGAAACTTTCCACATTTGTGTCACAAAAAGGACGCATACAGGAAATTTCTATTGGTTAACCAGTTAATGTTAGTTTTAATTTTGGCTGCATAAACAAAGTTTAAGATTTGTATTGTCAGATTTATTAAGCAAATTGGAGGAAACAATGCGAGGTAACCAATCACAACCCTATCAATATATAATTTGATTGAAAGGAGTTTTTATATTGAATGTATGTTTTTGAGTAACTAAACACTGATCGTTTCTACTTTTGGTTGTAAAAATTCATGGTTTAGGAAGTTGAGAGTGGCACATATTGTTTTACTGAATAATGATTATAAATTATTTCAATTTGATCAATTACTAACCTTGACTTTTGTGGATTTATTGGTTATTTTGTTTTTGATTCAATGAAACAAGTCACAAATCACTGAATTACTAAAAATAAGAATGTTTGAATTTTGTTTTCATTCAACAACTAGGGCTTGCAACATAAATAACCGATAGAATGTAATAGAAAAGACAAACACAAATAAAAAATACAGTCAAGAAGATCATTTAAAGTTTTGAAATAGTCATGGAAATCAGTACTTCAGAAATCCTAAGTTCCTGTCAATATTCAAACATTCAAACAAAAAAATACATTTCTTCAACCTTTTGAGTATGAAAAATAATTATCAACAATTTTTTAACACTAATCATATGTTCATATTATACAAAAATACGTGTGTTGTATTTAACGTTTTTATGGTTATTTACATATTATAAAGTTTTCAATGTCATGGTATTATACCACAAGTTTTTTAAGAAACCGAGCATAGAAAATACCATGCTTTCATTTAACTATAGGTTAAAGTTTTTTTTTATTACTATTGCGGTGAAAAACAATTTTTTTTATCAACAATTTCATATTATTACATCAGTATATAATAAGTACTGATTAAAAAACATGAAAATACGTTTTTTTAGAATATTCCTAGGCATAATTTGATTATTTTAATTTTTTGCCTGGTAATATTCTCAAATTGCTCGAATTTTCGTCATTCAAAAACATATTTTCTTGTTTTTCTAATTGGTATTTATCATTGCAACAGTAATAAAAGGCAGATACAGAAAAAGTCCGAAAAGGGTCGAGCCAGGTAGCTTATCCAAATTTAACATAGAGTTTAAATGGCAGCACCGCGTTTCTTGTGTTTCCTTGAAAAATCGGAATAAGTCCGACAACGCTCTCGAAAAAGATTATCATGCGATATGATTTCTTATTAGAACGATAGATGGCGCCACCATAAATACTTTCAAATGTTCGTATGATCTAAAATACGGAAAAATCTAAATTCCGGAACCAATCCTTTTCCAGCGATTCCGGATTTACAATTATGTACTGTACTTCAATGTTAAGCTAGGTAATAAACTAAATAAAAAACTAAAATAATCTAAAAACGTATGATCTATGATTTAGAGTTGATTTGACGTACACATTTAACTTTCATAATAATGCTTTATAATGATCTACAATTGCAATAATCTTTTTTTCTTCAAAACAAGAGAGGGGAATGAAAATAAAAAAAAAATTTCAAACAAGTTGATTGTGACATTTGAGTGGGCAAAAAAATCGAAGAGAGTAATAAAATAATATAGATAATTCATTATAAAATAAAACTTCCATTTTCCAGTCATAAATTGGAAATCACAAATTAAAATGTAATAACAAATCAGAAACCAATAAATATTAGGAGATTAAGTAATATCGTTAAAATATTGGAAGCAAAAAGTCGGATGTAGTGTTAATATTATTGGAATTAAAAAAATACTTACTAACAATTTGTTACTAACTTCTATCTTACATCAAACTAATAGGCTAAATAATAAACACTGTTTTAGTGAATCTTCGATCACAATTTCCTGGGCTCCCACTATCTAGCTTAATTTCCAACGATTTTTTGCTTCCATCTCCCATCTATTTTAAATCTGCTGATATGCTATTCATCCATATTTTCCTGCATCGAAATTTATTTTCTGTTAAATAATTAAAAATAAGAAAGAATCGTTATTCAAACTAATTATACAAAAAGTTGGATTTTCTCATAAATAATACATCCTAAAATGTTTCGATTACATAAAATGTGCATACACTATTAACTTCAAAAATCATCGATAAAAAGAGTCATTCAGATTTGAAGCATTAGATTAAGTTGCAAAAGTTGATTAACAGGTCACTTGTGGAGGTATGTAAGGGCGAGTATGTCAGTAGTTGGCATCGTTCCTCCAATCTGTGATCCTTCAGATGGACACATGATCGCAGACGGTTGTTACGTTAATAATGTACCAGGTAATATCATTTCTAATATTTTATTGTGATTATTTCATCAATTTTTTCATGGAACTCATAAACACAATTTGATTTATATATACATGTAATACATTCGCATGTTTAAAACACTTTTTAATTGATCCACACTGATTAACCGTATACAGTATCATGCTTCATTTATTTATTATGAATATTATTAGCATTTATATCAATATAAATTTCGTTCTTTAGTCTCATTAATACCAAGCTTGTAGTTGTCCTCGGCTTCAGACCACAAAGTGTCTGTCTTAGTTCCCTAAAATCAATATCTTTTTGAAAATAACGATTAGAAATAGGAAATTATGTTTTTTGAGCTATATCAAGCTTATTAGAAATCCAATGCTTGACTATCTCTGCGGTGTCGTAGAGCACTCATCTCACATTGTAAGATTACCACCTACATCAGCCTATAAGTTGTTTAAGTGCGCCGCAATGAGCTTCTGCGTTTGCCAGTATCGAGCTCTGCTCCTATAATTGAAAATTTTTGTGAAGTATCGGTATCTGGTATCAGATCAAGCAGATATTTACTCATCCCCTGAACATCACTAATTTCCAAATTTGTCAATCCACCAGATAGTTTCATTCTTAGTGCCAACTAAATTTAATTGTCTAAACTGTCTAAAAACTTACTACAAATCATTATTTTGGTAACCAAATATTCTTTATCGTAAATTCTCGACAAAAACTCCTCCAACTGCAGATAAAGTTTCCACGACTTGTATTATATCAACTCACTCTTCATATAGGATGTGAAATTTGGTATTATAGACCTTATAGGGGTCTATGGCATCGAATACTTCTATCATATGGATGAAAATGCATTATTCTTCAAATGTACGAAGTACAATAGCAGGACTTTCTCACTTATTCTCATTACTCCCTTTAAATTCAGATAATACTTTTTTACAAAGTTTTATAGATATTGCAAGCAATAATTGGCGTATTGCTGCGTTAGATTCTTCAAGAATCAGGTATTTTTCTTTGCATTCTCACCAACAACAATGTGTCTCCACCTTTTCAACTGATTTTATATATTCTTTAATGTTTTCTTCAGAAAATAACAATGTTTAATCATCATATTAGTTCATCCAACACTTGGTTCTCTCGATAAATCATAATTGAATCTAATCTTGATAAACGATATGTTTAGGAGTCTACCTAGTTCATGTATTACAACTTCTTAAGGCAAATTTCATTTTGAAATATGTTCCATGAAAAATATCTGAAATTATCACAAAAAGTTTGTATTTTTTTAAATAGAATCCTCATTGTTTTGATTTTTAACTTTTAATCAAATGATCTATCCATGCTCTTGAAATACTTTATGAAATACTACTATACAGGACAAAGCTGATGAACTGAAAACACAACACTGCTCCTGTCCAAGGTTACTAAAATAATAGAAGGTTTGTGACAATAACAAGATGCGCAGTAGACAAGTGACGTCACCGGTTCTTCACAGTTGTGAGAACGGCAACAACGCTAGCATCTGTCAAAATTGTAAAAGTAACAATAAATAACACACGTCCTCATAACTCAAACATAATGTTAGTGAGGTTCTGTTTGATATAAAAATATGAACAAAACAAAAATGTAAACATAATGATGTAGCTGGTGTTCTAGCAGCTGATCGTTTGTTTACAAAAACATGCGCATGTCACAAACTTTCTATTATTCTAGTAACGTTGCTCCTGTCAACAATCATCAGCTGTGTTGTTTATTTAGTCAGTCTGGTATAAGACTACCTCGTGCTTTGAGAAGAAAATGGTAAAAAGTTCAAACTAAGGTTAATCTTGATAAATGGTACGAGAACTTTTTGCATCATCGATTTCAATGCTAAAAAATTTGTTTACTGATTTTCGTGTCGTTCTACTAAGTTTTGAAATAAAAACGATGACATTTGGCAAAGAAAAACGTTCTTTTGCACCATGAAAATTGTATACATGGATCAGTTTGCATTGAAAAAAATTGAATTGAGCTACAAATTGCTCCCTAATCGCCCATGATCCAAATTTATTTTTTCAAAATCTGAAGAGATGGTTGATGGTTGATGATATATCTGTTATTGGCCCTTACAAGAAACAAAGTTCAAGAGTAGTACATTGAAAAATGAAGTGATTTCTCACCCATGATTATGTTTCATTTAAAACTCATACAGTTATTCTCGTAGAGTAGATTAAAAATAAAGAGGTGTCGTTCTTATTGTCCAGAGAAACCTGAAGATCATCAATTATCTTATTAATCATAAATTATTGCTGTATCATATAAGTATGGAAGCAATTGGAAATATTTTTTCACAAACAAGTTATAATTTTCAACAATTTCTCAAGGTCTTCGTAGATAATCTACATGTTGAGTGTTCATCTGTTTGTTCTGCGCATTAGATTTTTGACAAATAAAAAATAGTTTTCAGATAAGTCAACGCTACTAATTCGCAAAAAAGATGAACTGTAGGATATAGGAAACGTTATTTTTAGGTCAGAGGACATTGACATCACTATTTATTTTTTTTTATCAAACAGGATTATTCATAGTCAACAACAAATCAAATACGCAATTGAAGTTGGAGGATGATATTTTAAACATAGTTGTACAATTTACACGTCTTGTAGTATGGGACATTAGTATATGGATTTGACAATATTTGTATAGATGAAATTTAACAAAACTTCCCATGAAATGTTTTGTGATGAAGCCAAATTTATGTAGAAAATGGAATTTTCTAAATTCACAAGAAATTAAGATTGTGAATTTAAATATTAGAATCTAATATTTTATTGGCTATTTATTTAATTGAAAAACCTGCAATTTTATTTAAATATTTCGAAAAAATGTACATGAAGAAATATTGGTACGCCAAAGGAACGATAGGTGTCATAATAAACTAATGCCTAATACATGATGCGAAAAAGTATAATCTTATGAGGAGGATTTTCCAGAAGAATCCATGGTTATTTCAAATGGGTACCTGAAGTAACTTTCGCTTTATTTTAAAAACATCTTGCAAATCCACTATCTCATTATTGTTTTTAAACTAGTTTAGAACAAATTCAACAATTATTATTAATGGCACTATTATTCCAACATGTCGTTGCTTTAGTGACAACTCTGATACTGGGTGATAGTCGACTGAAACTGCGCGAGCTAGCAGACATAGTAAGCATTTCAAAAAGTGCGATACATCGCATATTAACTGAAAATTTGGACATGAGAAAGCTGTGCGTTTCCACACAATGGAACAAAAACTGCGTCGTGAAGATGTTTCCATCGTGTGTTTGGCAATGTTTCACAAAAATAAAGCCGAATTTTTGCGCCATGGAAGAAACGTGGGTACATCATTTCACACCCAAAATAAAAGAATAATTAAAACAATGGAGTGAAAAGGAAAAAGCGGCGGAGAAATCAATGAAAAACGGCCGCATTTGATTAAGAAGAAAGTACTGATTCATCAAGACAATGCACCAGTTCACACATCCGTTATTGTATAACCAAAATTAATGAATTAAAATTTGAATTGCTTCCTCTTGCAGCCTATTCGCCAGATTAAGTTCCCTCGGACTATTTTCTGTTTACAGACTTAAAAAAATGGCTCGGTGGGCAAAGATTTTCCAACAATGAATAAATGATCTCGGCAGTTAATGACTATTTTGAGGAGCTTGACGATTCTTATTATAAAAATTGTATGGAACTTATCGCTGGGAAACGTGTATGAAGCTAGAAGGAGATTGCGTTAAAAAATAAATATATTTTTTTTCCAAAATTTCCGTGTTTTCTTTGTTGCGCCAGGCACTTTTGGGACCATCCTCGTAGACTTTTCTGTGTTTGAAAAATGTACAAGAATTTTTGCACCTATTCATAACAATAGTTGAAACGTGAGTCTATCACTTCACATCCGAAACAAACAATCAAAACAATGAACTGAAAAGGGAGACCCGGTTCCAGAAAGGCAAAGACCGTTCCATCTGCTAGCAAGGTCACGGCGTCGGTTTTTTGGGACGCGCGTGTGATAATTTTCATTTACTATCTTGAAAAAAGATCGACGGCGAGTATTATGCGAACTTATTGCAACGTTTGAGCGAGGAAATCAAGGAAAAACGGCCGCACTACATAGTTCTTATTAAAGTAACCTGAATTATTAAGTGGCATTATGAGTCCAACATGGCGTAGCTTTTACCAATTTTTGAAATTTAAAGTTGGCTCCTGATAACGATGCCACATTTTTTCCGCCTTCAATCTCATCTCGTGCGTTTGAATTCAAAATTTTTGTTTGTGTCTTATGTGTAGTCTATTTTTTTTAACTTATAAATCAAACACCATAATCTCCCAAGATGGTGAAGTGGTTAGGTTCAAGTTACTTAACGCCCGACTGTTTGAATACCACGTTTTCAAATTTTAATGGCTTTTAGATGAATTGATTTTATTTTTAAATGAAATTTTACAGCTGATGTTATGCGAAGTCTCGGAGCGAATCATATACTAGCCATCGATGTAGGTTCTGTGGATGATCAAGATCTGACAAACTACGGTGATGATTTATCAGGATGGTGGTTATTGTGGAAACGTTGGAATCCATTTACTGAACCAGTTAAAGTGCCAAATTTACCAGATATACAATCTCGATTAGCTTACGTTAGTTGTGTTAAACAATTAGAGGTAATTTTTATACTAGATTCAATAATGGAATTAACATTGGAAAATTATATTGAAATGAGAAAAAATATCATTATTTTTTGTAGGAAGTAAAAAATAGCGACTATTGTGAATATATTCGACCGCCAATTGACAGATACAGAACTTTACAATTTGGAAGTTTTGACGAAATTCGAGAAGTGGGTTTTCAGCATGGTAAAGCTTATTTCGAAGGTCAAATGAGAGCAGGCAATCTACCAATTTTCAAAACCATTCTAGATGTCCACAAAGCTCCATCATCGAGTGTCTACTCTTTAGGAACGTTCACAGATTTAGCTCAAATGGTCTGCAAGGTTTCAAGGTTAGTACCATGTATATTCTTATGTTCAATTGAACAAACTTGGGGTTCATTGATTTAATATTAATTTATCGATTCCATTTATTTGAAAAAAAAAACAATATATAAATAAGTTTCATTGTGCTTTTAGACCGTATGAAGATGAAGAGACTAGCTCAAGCTCATCTTCCGAAGATGAAGAAAGAGATGGATATGCTTCAGAACCAACAGTGGGACTTTCAAAGGTAAACATTTTTTTATTTAGATAATTTGTAGACCTCACTAACACTGATTTATTGATCTATTGTGTACCCCAGACTCTTTACCAGTCAGGTAGCAAAGACTTTGCAAAGTGAGCTATCTGTCTTGTGGCTTTGTAGCTCACATCTTCTAGTTGTTTTTTCTAGCTTTCATCCTAATTACATCAGCAGATGTAAATGGAAATGGAATCTGATTTTATTCCAATTAACGGTACTCGATAATGGAATATAACAAGATATTGTAAATTATCCTTCATCCTCAATAACACAGCATCGTATATGAAACTCCCAATATTTGTATACTTTGACTCTTCAAATAATGACTTTCATTATTACTTCTATACATGATTCATCTTATGGTTTTTGGTTGATTCTATAAATTAATTATTGGTATAACAGTTTTATTTTAAATTTTTACGATACAGTACTGGTTGGTAGATGAAGAAGTTATGTCGGCAGTTAATGACTATTTTGCGGAGCTTGACGATTCTTATTATAAAAAGGGTATCGAACTTATTGCACATCGCTAAGAAAATTGTATGGAACCAGAAGGAAATTACGTTGAATAATGAATATATTTCTTTCCAAAATTTTTGTGTTTTTTTTTGTTGTACCAGGCACTTCTGGGTCCGTCCTCGTAGACTCTTCTGTGTTTGAAAAATTTACAAGAATATTGGCTTTAATAACATAATTGAGGAGATTTGAATATATATTTTTAACGTTTCATATTATATTCATAATTTATAAATGTTATTTCCAGAATAAAAATATCTTAACGAGGAGAGCTGGAGGTTCCTTGTCGTTGTCGGAAAATGAGTTGGAATCTGATGTAGATTTTGATGTTAACCAAAGAACATTCGAAAAATTGCCACACTAGCCAAATAATTATTCTATTAGTTATATTGTATATTTATTGTGTTTGTATAGACATTTTATTGTGTTTAGAAATAGTTTATAGTAACTTAGATATACGACTTTGTAAATATCAGGTTTCTAAGAAATATTTTCTATGAAATAAACTTATGAATTACTACTGTTTGTTTTGTTTTTCTCTATGGATTTGTTAGATTTTTATTTTTTGCTATGGATATTAGCAAATTTTGTGTAACTGTATAAAATATGAAAGATTCTCAAAGTAAAAGTTCTTGAACCATTTTTCGTTCATAAAAAAATTTGTAAAGAAATAAAACAATATATTTATATATGATAGTTGAAAATTATCATCACATAAAAATATCTACAAGTCAAATAACTCAATTCACAACAAAATTATTTATTGAGCTATAAATAAAGTGGTTTCAATAATCTGACTACTATACTCGTTGGACGACAAACTATTAAGAACCCAGTATCCGTGTATATGCTGTCTTAAATACTAATCTTATCGTATACAAAAGCTATCATTAATTATAAAAATGTTCGTTAGAGTCACATCAATATAAATTAAAAGTAAAAAATTGATACATTAATGGAACTTCGAGTGTCTAAGGGACACTATGACGTTGGTTCCCATTAGGAGCGGTCAGTGTACAACAAATCTTAACGAATACAATAATAACTAGAAATTAGGTATGTAAATTGATGGTTCTTGACAGTCACATTAATGTAAAACAAAAATTAGGTAATCCGAGACGATACGTTAATGGAGGGTTAAATAAGGGACACTTTGTATCACTTAACTATATGATTAACGGATTTCCGCAAGAGATAGCTTATATCTAACAAATATTTTACGGTACATGAAATTTCGTCCAGTGAAACTGCTAAATCCAATAAACAATCGATGGGTAATAGCTAAGCCCGGCCGCGGTAGATTTGTGGTAAGATCGGTATAAAAATTAAGTGATTTTTTAAAGTATTTTACGACATCCGCTGTTTTAAGATGTTCTTAGAAAAATTGAAAAATAGCTTTGGCTGCCGATTTCAAAGGTTGCCATATCACGGCATCAAAGCTATTTTAAGGTAATATTAAAAAAGGGCAGCCATTTTTTCTCGTTGTAACTATCCCTGAAATCTGGTGAACCGGTTCACCAGCCAAATGGCCGACGATAGGGAATAACGCAGCCGCAGCTGTGTCAACCCGCCCCCCTATTTTAATTAAACAAAAAACAAATAGAAAAACAAAAAAATATATATACAAAATATATCCCGATAACCGAAAAAAACCGTTTTTACTTAACTGGAGCTCTCTTTTATTCTTCTTCTGGTCAATGGGTATTCGCTTTTACTCCTCAATCAGGACGGCACGCAATCACCTCAACCCCAGCCCTGTAGAGGAGCAACTCCTATATCAGGGCCAACTCCAACAAACCTTCCTCCTATAAAAAATTTCCCATATCCTTCCCAAAAATCGTCCAACGAATCTCTCTATTGAACTAGTTAATACACTAAGGGTTGAAATTGTTTTACTAGGAAAAGTTCAACTATCGATTTTACTCTAATGCTTGATTATAATTAGGTTTTAAGATTACATACTTCGATATTGAGTATAACTAATTTCGATTACAAATTATTTGCAAGACTTTTGCAAAAATTTTGGAACGCTATAATTAAAAACCTTTGCTTTTAACAAAAAAAAGTTTCAAATAGAAAAACATGGTAAAAATGATTATCTATAAAAATGATTTCCACAATTTTTGCCGTACGATGTGCGATTCGCGATCTATTCTATAGGGCAGATGACGCCCTCTTACATTCAGGGGACACCCCTAAACATATTTCAAAAAAACCATCCTCTAGAACTTTGCATTATGAACCTATTTTTTTTGCTCTGACGCTTGGCCTATTCCTAATACAAATAAAATTCTTGTGTTGCGTTGTTTATTGACAAACATTGGAAAATATATACAATTTCAAATTTCACCCTTATACAATCAATTCCATATAGTTGTATCAATCAATCAGTCATTCCCGTCAGGTGTTTCCCGTTATCACATCTCATGAAAAAAACTCTATTTACGTTTCCATTAATACAAAGAGTGGCATCATCGCAAAACATAACATTACTTAAAAAATTTAGATCGTTTTGATTGTAACAATTTTCCATCATTAGGTCTGCAAACTCTTCACATCTATCAAAATCGTCATTGACAACGTTTGAACCAACGTTACTTTGTATGGATGGAATTTATTATCATTTCTTAAGGGTTTCTAAAAGCGAAAAATATACAGGGTGATCCCCATCTGATACAACAAAGTTCATTATATTTCCGGAAAAAGGAAAGATCTGACAACAATGTAAATACCACCATAATACCGTATCACAAGAACCTTATACACAAAAATTTATAAAAATCGTACAAGTTAATTGAGGCGTTTCATACATAATACTCACTCTGTATATTCAGCAATCTAGAACATATTGTACGTATCATTTCAATTTTATTCTCATCAGTTTATCATTATTTCTTAGTGCTATTGGTTAATTAGAACTGGTTATACAGTCTACCGTCAAGTACAACGAGTCTACCCGCACTCCTGGTGATATAACAGTGAACATCAGAAAGACTTGCCTTAAGTAGAAGATAAAATCAAAATTGTTCTTCGTAAATCTTCGTAAACAATAGTTTTTTGACCTACGAGTATGATCGTTATTATCAAAGACATCAAATCCGTTAATTTCGATAATATATAATTGATTGCGAGTCATAAGTACAATGTTCTTGATTAGATAATGTTTAACTTGAAGTAATTTTAGATTGTGATTATATAAATAGTAAATAGTGTTTAATAAATAGATTACCTCAACAATTTCTGTGATTACTTTTACTAATTCGTTTTATTTACCACGACTATTTATTTACAAAGCTTTAGAACAAAAAGTAACACAAGAAACGAATAAATAGGCTCCTAGACATAATTAAGTAGAAATACTGTAATTATCTGCCTTCTATAACAAAAAGCACGTCCGCCATTTATAAAAAACAGATGAAAGACGCCGCGAATTCACCGAATTTTGAAATTCAATTGTAGCTGGACAGGACCGATTTCGCGAGCTTGTCCTAACAATAATTAGTCACTATCTAGAGAAGAGAATAATATAACAGCAGAATTGTTCTTTATCTATGAATCCAGACGAGACAGTTTCTTATTATTTTGTACCCATTTTTTTTAATTATAAATGTTAAAATGAATCAACAATTAAGAATGCAGGCTCTCATTTGCATATTGGATCAATGTATTCAACAATGATTAAAATAATTTGAGTGATAATTCCGTTCTCTAGTAGAATGAAGCTCAAACTCGGAGCTGAACAATATCGATCGATATCATAAAAAGGAATAAATAACTGAACGGCAAAAAATAAAATATTTCTAAACAGCGCCTGATTGCTCCAGTTTTCTTTTTTACTTTGAGGTCAACCTCAATATTCAGGATTGCCTGCTTTTAGTGGTTTTATGTTTTATTTGTGTAGCTCGTTACACAGGCAGTTTTCAGCACCAGAGCGCATAATTAGGCATTATACCCAACATCAAAAGGTCCAATACAGCAACGCCTTGCACCGTCTAGTACTTTGCTTAAGTGTTGCCAATAACTTAACTTAAAAAATCACTTAATGATGAGTTTCTTGATTCATAAAAAGTGTTATTTTCAGTTTAATCATCAACACTTTCGTCCGGATAAGATGATTCCTTACAAAATAATAAATATGATTAGAAAAAAACTTTTATGAATTCATATTGACATGTTGCTCGCTATAGAAATAAATTATATATATATATAGAAATTGAAGATTGAAAAGCCTTCATAACTTTTCTCGAAAATTCTAAGTAAAACTAATGCACTCTTTTGCAACATTTAAAAAATCATCTGTTCCAACAGGACGTCTACTGATAAATGGGTTATTTAATTATTGGAAATTATTCAATTCTACCCGTAACACTTATTTGCCACGTGACTACTTTTCGCGGCGAATAATTCGCTGCATGAAATCGAACCTTAAAGAATTCGAAAAAGTATTTTCGAATTAGATTAGAGCGCCCAACCTTCAAAGTAGTCTCCAACCTTTATGAGGTGAAAATTATATTCGAAGTATTTACTTGTTACTTATGTTAACCAGGGTACTATAGAATAATGGTAATAAGGCACACATTAATCGATGACATCAAAAACTAATAACTAATCTGATATGGTCATGTACAAAGAATGTCAGGCAAAAGAATTACTAAACAGGTCTTAAAGTGGCCATCAGAAGGGAAAAGGAGAAGGAAGAAACAACGAATCAGCTGGAAAGATAAGGAAATGTAGGAGAGAGAACTAATAGAAGACTATGATAGATATAGACGGCGGTTAGAAATCGGAGAACGTTGTAAACTGATAATTGTTACATAATTGAATTTTTGAGTCATAGATATAACCCCCTATTGCTTTTTCTACTTGGTGTACAATTTTGATATTCTCTGTAATAATTTCGATAAATCATCGTCGCCTATATGATTCCATTCGTTTATCAGGATATTCCAAATATGTGAAGTGGAAGTAGGACACTGCTTTCTGACTTCCCTGTTCAATTTGTCCTATAACAACTCAATCGAAGTCATGACACCGTGAAGGTCAAAACAATATTTCCAGTACATTATTCTTATCCAGTTCTTTCAAATACTTTTTGCACAGCTTCGAGGAATGTTTGGTATCGTTCTCATATTGGAAGATGAATTTTTTACTGATCAGGAGCAGGCCAGAACGTACTAAATTCTCCTTTAATATTTTTTTTCTTCTTCACAATCCCTTCAGGTCTTCAGTGGCGCTTCCTTCAAAACATTCCCAAACCGTCACCAAGACCCCACCGTGTTTTACAGTCGGAATTACACATGGCACATCCTTTCTTTCTTTGGTATGCGCACAAACACTCTTTTCTTAGACCGCTAAGTATAAAAAACAACACGTTTTTGTGCCTCAAACGCCTAATTGAGACGTATTAAATCAACTTGAAAAACTGTCCAATTTTGACAATTTTTATATACAGTTGATAAAATTTTTGTTTGTCCACTCTAGAGTATCCCGTAGTTTTTCTAGTTTGCTCTCTCCTCCAACGTTCTTGTTGCTATCACCAAGGACATAAATATTACTAGTATTGCCGCATAGGAGTGGGAGTTACGTGCATCTCAAATATATCAGAAACAGAAAAGATTTTCGTTAACTGAATCTGAAATGAGGTCATCTAGAATCGCACCATGACCAAATGCATGTTGGCTTAAATTGTTTAGACTATGGAGGGTAGACTCATATTGGAGAAATTCACAAATGTTTATAGATAACAGTTCAAAAACTTTTGAGAATGGCGCTGGTGTAGACAAAGGGTATGATCTGAATGTTTGAAAGCTAAAAACGATAGTTCAATAACTTTCCACAACAGTGCTCGTAACAATTCGGAGAGGTAATTTCTTTATAAACGAATTAATGTTAAATTTCATTTTTTTTTTCCCCACAGAGGGGTCTGATGTCTATCCTCCGTAACGAATCCAAACACGGAGTTCGATTTTAACTGAATCAAGCTAAGACATGCAGTTGGTTCTTATTCAGGATGGTGACACGCATATTTGAGTCATCTTATAGACAGATCGTATGAGTATCAGTCTCAGTATAGACATATTTAAGAAGTATTTAGTAGAATTCTATATTTTTATTCTCTAGCTAATGATTCTGGCTAGTGTTTTGTTATAGCAGTATCCAAGTACTATGTGGTAGTTCCGCCACTATATATTGCTTGAATTTAATAAAATTTTAATACAAATGACACAACAACATTGGAGGATAAATTCTTACAAAAGTATGATGATTTTATTTAGATTATTGAAACATATTCAAAGACTACAGAGTAAAAGAGGAAATAATTTATGATTGAGATATACTTTTGTGTCGTATTCGATAATTAGTTGAACGATAATATGTTCATAAATTGCTTTCTGTGATTTTTAAGTTCAGGAAGTTCTTATCAAATTTGTACTTCAAAAATAAATAACGAAGTTGAAAACCTCTTCTGAGTTTGTTTCAAGAGTACTCAATATATTCCTAATTATTTTTGTTTGATAAAATATTTATTCAAAGGATGTAGATTTGATAATTCTCTTTGATAAATCATGTAGGTATATTATAAAATCGTGATTAGTTTCGACTCTGAAAGATTGAAAGGATTAAAAATAGATAACGGAGTATTATGAGAGCTGCTATTTATATTTTTGGCCTTGACATTGACCTCAACCACAACAAACATTTTGTCATTTAAGTACCCCATTGTTCACATTTAATTGAATGAACTAGTTGTGAAAACTTTGTTGTAATTATTTTTCACAACACATTTCCAAAATAAGAATTTTTCAGCTGCTTGAGATATTTTTGCTGAATTATATGTTTTAAGATAGGCTAACTTCAAAAGTAACTCTCCATCACATTGTGGCACAGTAATCACTTCGGATTTGTTTATTCTAACATTCAAGTTTTTGAAGAAGTTTTTCCTCGCTTTTGTCGAAATTCGAAAGAAGCTAAGTGATGCGTATGAATATACTTACTACATTTTGCTATCAATAGATCAACATTTAGAATATTATTATATCGATAACTTCTAAGTTGTAGCTTTAATTAGAAATAAGTAGCTTTTCGTTAACATCTATGCTTTTTTTGTTATCACTTTTTTTACTATTGTTTCATTTAGTTTCTTCAATATGTGAGCACCGCTAAATTTTCTTGTTGCTAATCACCACAATGATAAAAAAAGCAAGGAAAAAATTACCAGCGAATATAATGAATAAAATCACTACAAATTTACTGAAACTTACTTTTATTTAAAGTATACGAGGATATATTGAAAAATTCTTAGCCTACTATAGAACCAAACAAAATTTCAATGTCAAAATATTTTATTACTCAACATATTCTTCTCTTAATTGGATATATTTATTAGAGCGAACCTGGGCCGATAGACTAATTTCTTATCGCTTTTCGGAAACTATGATTCGGGATCAAATAGATCACTTATCAGTTGATTGTGGATCCTAACTTAATGAGATCAGTTTTAGAAAGTCGCGTTCCGTTTTCCGTGGAAAATTTTGATTTAAAACTCACCCTACAAAAATCTTTATTTTTATTAATTTATTTTTTGTGTGTTACCTCATAGTACAAAAATTGTAGTCTTGAGTAAGCCGTCAATTACATTTCTCGTGAGAATTAATCATGATCATGGAAAAGCAAATAATAATTTCAAAAGTTCTAAAAATACAAACGAAACAACTCTTCAGCTGATCGACGATATACTAGAATATAAAGGATTTTATTATAAGAGACCTAATTACTTAATAAGCTTCCAAACGATAAAGAACTTGGTCCGGATTACTTTTCGAAAACTCAGATTCTGATCGGATTAATCTGATCATAGATCATCGAAAAGACTCTTCCACAAGGCATAGTACCGTCTACTTTCATTAACCCCACATAATTCAACTTTGCGATATCACAAATTACAGCAAAGCATGTAGCCAGGTCCAGTTAATGTTTCTTCAATCGTGTGAGTTGATACAAAACAATCATTTCTGCGTCTACTTTCACTAATCCGTTCTTTTCATTACGACTATTTATTTAAAAATAACCAACTGTGTTTACACAAGATCACATTCTTTGAGTTTGACGATATTAAGAATGATGTGTCATAAGGAATTGTCTCTTACGAAAACAAAAACATTTTTATAGTAAATAAACCGCCTGCTTTTCAGTCGGCGAAAGGCGCCGACTGAATTTTAGGCACGAATTTTATGATAAAGTGAGATGATGTGTAATTTGTGACGTCAGAAGACAATTTGATAGATTTGATTGAGTAGACAGTCTTCTTCCTTACAGAAGAGGTTTTGAGTGGTTCCCCTTTGTTAGTTTAGATTATTCACTGTATATGATGGTTATCTTTTCAGTGGTGAGCTGTCGCGAAGCCCTGTCATGGATTCGTGACCGAAAGGTTAGACTCTGCTGGATACCTGGACACAGCAATGTAGAAGAGAATCAAATGGCAGACAAACTAGCCAAATTGGGAACGACCAAGAGCGGTGACGAAGCAGTGGGCTTGCCACTACCACCGATCAAATTGCTGAGAGACACGATAGATAGAATATTAGAGGGAGAACATGGCAAGATATGGAGTAATAGAGATGACTGTGTCATCTCACGCTCCTTGTGGCCGGTGCTACAGAAGAAGAAGAGAACAGACAACTGCTTGGCTATGGGAAAACCTCGATCCGAAGGGTCCTAGCGGTGATTACCGGTCACTGCACAGACTCAGGAAAATGGGTATCAGAACCGACGATCTCTGTGTAGAATGCTGCGAAGAGGAATAAACAATAGAACACCTAATGTGTCACTGCACAGCATTGGCGTCGAGCGACTACAATGTATGGGGAGTGAAACATTGGGATGTCTAGAAGAAGCAGCAGAGCTGGGTGTTAAGTACCTGAATTACTGCATTGCAAACTGGAAAAGCTTGGGAAGGAGCAAGGACCCGGCAACGGAAGAGATAGGGAAGGGGAGTGAAATGGTGCTGAGTGAAAAGTCAGCAATGGGCCTAAGGCCTCCAAGTGGATCTCGGCTGAAAAATGGAGATCACCCTGTTAACCTAACCTAACCTAACCTATGGTTATCTTTGACAATTGCCAACCTTTCAACATATGCATTACAGTTTTCAAATAAAAATTAATGTTCAAAGTAGATAATCTTTTTAATTATAATTTTTATATGAGTCAATTCTGGTTTTATTTGTCTGTATAATCCACTTCATCTTCACCGGTAAGAAATGTAGTCTCCACATCAGGGGAGTCGTTGTTTCAGTAGCAGCACAAAAATTTTTCAAATGCTACGGCTTTTAGTTTGTAGATCACAGTCTTTTGAATGTCCTCCAAGGTTCCAAAATGACTTTTTCGGGAAAAGCAAAAAATAAAAAGACCTCAAATCATAATTCTAGGTAATTAGCAATTCTATTAACAAGATCAACGCAAACGTCTGTACATCTATTCAATTGTGTGGTGTTTCGGAACTATTATGACATAAATGTTTAACAAGTCCAAAAAGTCTATTAAAATTTGATGTAGAAGATTAAGAATTGATTCGGGAAATCAACAACATAGCTATTTATCAGTAAACCAATGATAGCCTAACCTAACCTAACCTAACCAATGATAGCCTAACCTAACCTAACCAATGATAACCAATATGGGAGCTTACGATCAAACACGCGAAGAAGACTATTACTTTCTTTAAAATAAGATCATTGATGGACAATTTAGATGAACATAATGAACTAAAAACATAAACATAAAAATTGAAGGAGACTCAAATTAACGAAAAAAGTTGAACTGATTCTAAATTTTTACACGATTGACATAACGAAACGTATGTAAGAATTCTCATTTTTATTCATATTAAACTCATCTGTAAGTGTATAAATAAATCCTTTTAGTATATCAAGGCATGGTCATGACCTGCTATTGTATAGAATTTATGTCACTGCAATGGCCTAAATAGATAGGTTTTTGCTAGAATTTTGTATTCATGGTCTAGGAGAGTCTGTAATGATTATTTATTATCATCATTTTCAACGAACTGACATTGAGTCAATTCTATCAGTGGTAATCAACGAATACATATCCTCAAGGTCGCTCAAAAATTTCGCAGTGGAAAATTCTCTTCAAGAATGTATATAATTATTTTAGACTTTGATTGTTTTATCAAATATTATTCATGGAAATGATATCATGAGGAAAATCGCACTAAAAAATATTATTTTCCAACATAAACATGTTCTATTCTTTTATACGGATTTGTTTTTTAAGTAACGATATAATATATGCAATTTTATAAGGTTTTTTAGACGTAATTATATTGGAAATAACATTAATGAAGTTCTATAAGGATTTTTGTGACTGGGTTGGTTATGCTTGAAAACATTGGTACCGATATTTTCAGATATTGAGTAATCCTCAACACGTTTTTTCATTTACTTTTATATACTGGGTGTTTTAAAAAAGTCTCTATGATAGGTACAAAACTGGAAAATAATTGTGGTTTGCTTAGTAAAATATGTTTGCAACGCATATTCAAAATAAATGGCGTTGAAGGATGTACGCACTTTTTAAGATTTTGCCCAATTACTTCTGGCAGCCGGTGCATCCCATGAATCTATTTTTACATCCGACAACCATAGAGGGCGCTAGTTATACGACTCGTAGCAAGTACATTACTTTTTTTTGATTAGATTTTTTTAATCTAAATTTCAAGGGAAACTAACACTAAAAAGGTATTCTTGGTGAAACTTGTGTAGCGATATCGGTATGTTTTAGAAATTTTTCTATGAAAACTATGCTGAAAATATAGAAAATACCAAATTCTGAACGATAATTTCAAATAGATGTGTCATTTTCAATAATGTTGAAATAAAGTTAAACGGAATATAATCTAAGAGAATACTCATGTTTGCTTTTGTGTATGCTTCTGAAAAGATTTATTAAATGCGCTTAAAACTAAGACGCGGATCGGAAAGTAATGTCGGTTTTTAACAATTTTTAACAAATTTTTATTTTGAATCAATAAGGAATAACCTTTGTTATCAACAACATTAGGCCATCAAGTGTGCAAAATTTCGAAACTGGGCTGATGATATTGTTTTAAATAAAATATCTCGATGCTAATTTTGACATTCAAGTTTTTGCAACTAAAAATGCTGTAGTAATTTAAATAAATGGAAATCTGAAGGTTCAAGGCTCATCACACACAAGTCTTACATTGTCTTGTTGCAGAATTGACCCTTTTCTGTTTGAGAAAATGATCAAGCGTTAAATGAACTAAGAATTAGTTTTACAGGCTTCTTTATGTATTAGTTTTTATCTTATACAATAATAATTATAAAATTAGATAAATATATTTATGATTCATTGTAGTTAATGAATAATTGAAGATGATACCTTAAAGGGGTTAAAGTTGACAATCTATAAAACTGACCGAAATAAAAAATATAAACAATTTATAGTAATGATAAACTTAATGAGGCTAGAGTTCATAGTAATAAATAATTAATTGATAATGGTGCGCCGCTGTGATAAGGGTTGTTTTGGATTACTTAACTGTAGTATTATACAGTTCTCCTGAATTGGAAATGTCTGAGCGTATGTACAAAACTAAAACAAATGGAAGCTTGTTAAGAAAACGAATTAAGAATAAATAACACTAAAATCAGCGACTCAGAACACACACATCCAATTCTGTCCACGGATTCATGAAACCGCCATCTCCTGTCATTCCAACATAGGTTGTAGTCTCCTTCATCTCCCCATAGCTCTGTGGAAGATTCCAGAAGGTCTTCTCTTCTCATGAAGGTTTGCTCCGGTCGCTATTCACTCTTATCGTCACTGATAGATTTTTTCTCTTTGTTTCATACCTGAGGGAGTGTTGAGTGCTTTCAAAGCTTTTTCCAAATTGCTTTATTTGGTGTATACATTTTTAATGGATTTTCCAGCATAAGTAATATACCTTGAGAATCCTCAAAATTTTTTTCTTAAGTATCCTGTTTAGTTTTCCCAGTTTCTAGTCTAGATATATCAATAGTGAAAGCGTAGTTTGTTATAAGTAAACTTGCACTTTTATTATAAACATTTGTTAATTTATATATGGTTGAAATAAATGTATTACGTTGATCAAAGATATTAATTATTTAATGTATTAAGAGCAGCTCTACAGAACCCTTAGTTTCGTTCGTATTGATTATGACGTACACCTCATTTGGAGTTAATTATTTCTATTAAATTAAAACATGTCAATGAAATGAGTACAAAAGTATATAGTGAACTTGCAAATATAAATTACGCCTAAACAAGAATTATCGTAGGATGCGTATCTTCAAAATTGCCGGAGACAGTACATCCGGTCAGCCAGTCATATTTGAAAATAAGTAAAAATATGATAGTACGAAAAAATATTTATATACACGATTTATCTATTCTCATATTAGTATTTTTATTTGTTTATATGAGTAACAAAATATAAAATCACACAAAAAATAGCTTAGGAGAGGAAGTGTCTGAGGAAGATGATATACCGACTCAAAAACAATCTCTGAATGTGAACAATTGGAATCAATCCTAAATAAATTGCAATAGGATGAAAGTTTTTAATTTGAATTAGCAAACGTTTAAATAGATGATTCGGAAGCTCTTAATTTTAATTAAAAAGGTTTCAATGGTAGATTCGACTTTGTTTTTATTTAAAGTACACTAATTTTCTTACACTTTACGCCTCTGCAGATCTACGTTTCATACCATAATCGAAAAGTCTCATATCTGGAAACTTCTAGAATTTTTTTCTTCACAGAAACTGCCCCGCGTTTTCCTATTTGATACTTCTATCAGTCTACACCAGAAAAATTGGAGGAACGGTTGAAATCTTAAACTTTTAGCCGATTCTCATCCACGAACGATATACGAATGTCTAGTTTGATGTTCTTATGTTTTTTGGACTACATAAACTTATTGTTAATAGTTTGCTCTGAACATGTTCAGAGTTAGAACACATAATTTTTAATCCGGAATGTTTTCATACTGCGCATAACATTAACATGTTGAGACACGTTCAGAATTTCTATCGCGTATAAAACTATTTTTAGACGAGAATGTTTACGGAAAATTAGATATGGCTCCATCTTTTCTCAACATTTGCATACTATAACAATTTTTATGGTTTTCGTACCAATTGAAATTATTATTAGCAGCTTTGTTCTGAATCAACATTTCACAATGAAAAACAATCATTGAAATATAACGAAATCTTCATTTTTGCATGAATTCTGTGCTATTAAGGTGTCCCTACAAATCTTATCATGATTCAATCTCTTTCAAGAGAAATAGTTGAATTGCTCATTGTGTTCTCTTCAACGGTGACTCTTCTATCAAATGAATTAATGGAAATTCGATACTGATCTGTAAACAAAACATTCACCCACCCAAAACGAGTGTAGAAAAATATTATAGAAGTAGAACCGAATTGAGGTACGAAAGTACAGAATCGCAGCCTGTGGAGAAGAATGTGAAATAATGGGCTTTAAAGTCGTGTAGTAAAAATAGAATATCCAGAATAAGTTGAAACTGGAAAGTCGTTATTGTGACAGAGACATTCGGAAATGCGCATGATCGTCTTTACTAATGTTTACATTATATTGCGTCACTGAAACCGCCTCTGTAACTGAAATTTTGATATGATTATATATATTCCGCTCTCGCTTTCATTGAAATAAGATAAAAGCCTTTTTTGAGATAAATTGATTCAATTTGGCAAATTTCATTTAGTAATAAATTTACAGTGCAAAGTGTCACCACGTGTAATGAGGACATTAAGGGTGTGGGTACCCTTCTTTGTGTTATGGATCCTTTTACAGGATCAACAAACGAGGTGAATATCATTTTTGAATTTATTCAGACATATTTGTAATAATTATTTAGGAAATTTTCAATTTCAATTTATAGGAAATGATATAAAATATCTCAAAATTTAATAATTAATCAAAAAAATTCTATATATATTTTCTTATAGATTAAACATCAAATATTTCTCAATAAACGTTCCTAATATGTTTTAATATTTAATTTCATAATTGTGATTCTAAATTTTCATTGAACTTTAAGTAATAGACACAAAATTGAAAAAAAAATAACAAACTAAAATTCCATATCGTAATTGTCTCATTAAAAAAAACGAACCAGGTATTAAGTAATTCAATTCAATATTATTTTGAAAATGATGTAGGTACTTTTCTCATTTTTATGTAGTTTATAAAAACATTAATGAATAAAAAATATTTTTATATCGCTAATCATTCTACGTTATTCGGACTATTCTTGCTGAAAATATATTTGAATGCCAAAAAAATTTTTGTTTCACGTCAAGATTTTATAGTAAACCAATAATTATTATGGCTGGAGTTCCGAGAACGGGAACCCTCAAAATCACCTGCAATTTCGTACATCTTATATATTAAAAAAATTGATGATCTCCATTCCGAGTCCGTTCAGGCGTTCTACCCAACCGATTTGCTTAATTTTTTTTTCAATGAAAGGTATTGAGGCACAGATCAGCCAACAACCATCGGATTTCATCTAATTTTCACCATTCCCAAGTTATACTCAAATGCGATTTGAAATACATTACTTATGGGAGTTTTTCACATACACACGTTCTATCCTCAATATCTCAGGTTCTATTCAAGATAGAGACTTCGTTTTGGTTTAAGAACACTCGTTGAAACACCTTCTTTCTTTTGAGTTTTTGAACATCTAAATCGGTTGACCTGGAAAGGAGCTAGGCGCGGTCATTCAATGTGGAGCTATGGATTTTTGTAGGTTTTTGCCAATTTTTCTACATTCAAAGATCTATATCTCAGGTTCTAATATAGCTACAGAGTTCGTTCTTTTCTATTATAATGATTTCTGATACTTATTTAATGGATTCGATGCGAGCGAAGCCGCGGGTAAAAGCTAGTACTCCCAAATATTTTTGGCGTCTTGCAAGTTAAGGGAGTAAAAAAATATTTCAAATCATTTTTTTTACAGTTATGAGCCCACGAAAAATATATGGGTTAGCATTGAAATATTATTACTTTTCTTTTTGTCCTAGGCATACTAGTATCCTTTTTATCATAAAACATTTTGGACAAAGGTTACATGGAGGTAGCAAAAAATGGGTCCAATGGAATCTCACTAAACCTCATTTAAACCGAGGGGGATAATCGAAAATATCACGTCAAGTTCAAAAAATAAAAAATATTTCATATATTGAAGAAAAATTATTCTTAAAATAAATCTCATGGCTATTAAAATCATTCAGTTTGATAGTAATATGAAAAATGATAAAATTATTGATAATAGATGTTGTGAAACATGTGGCATTTATTTCATTTCGCGTGTAAAGCTGCAGAAGCACAGATCAGCTCTTCATGAGGCTTGATAAGAAACTGTAGTCAGGATTCAACCAATGCATGTAGTCAAGCGTCGTGCTAAAAAGAGGCTGTGCGGTGTGGATAAATGTTTGGAATGGATAGACTAAGAAAATGTAGACATTTCCCGTGACTGTCTTCCAGTACAACCAGAAATCCCAGATGACATGTGTCCCAATTATATCAATCGAAAAAGTACACGAGTCTCCATGGATTGCGTAGAAATTTTAAAATAGTTTTGATTTATCAGTTTCTACTTTTTTTTTTGATCGTGACGCAATAAACAATAGATGTAATTTATTTACATTAGGAAATAAGCTCAAAAATCGTGAAAGTACTCTACTTTGGTGTAAGGAAATCGAATTTTTACCTAAAGAAAGATGTTGCGAAAAGTATAGAAATAATTGAAAGCGCTGGATGATAGAATTTGCGGAGTAAAAAAAAATTTGTGTATCACTTATATGGCATCGATACATTGTTAAATTGAATCTAGATTCCTTTAAACAGTGGATGGAAGACATAAAAGCTATATATTCAGGACCTAGTGAATGTTAATTTCAGTTGAACATTTTTTGCATAATAGTTTAATTCTCATTTTTCAATTGTGTTTCATTTTCTTTCTCAATTATAACAATAATATAAATAAATAAAAAAATATTTTATTTTCATAATAATAATATATATAAAAAATGATTCATTATCTTGTTAAATTATGTAAGGTTATTTTATAACTATTTAATGATTATTACCGATTTTTTTTGGGAAACGCCAAAAATTCATTAAGGTACAATCATCTAGGATGTGACAGAGTTTTTGGTAAAAATTTGAAGCCAATCGCTGGGCTCCCGTTTTTGGAATTCCAGCCGTTATTTTTATGAGCCTTATCAAACAATAAATTATTGTGTTTTGGACTGAAAAAACTTTTTGTTGGTCGATCCGATTCGACTGTTTCGTGATAGATTTTTAATATCAGCTAAATCATGCGTGTTTATCACTCTTAGCACCCACATTTTCATGGAAAGAAAAATCTATATGCGATTCTAGGAAACATATTTTCAAATATATGTTGAATAAGCAATAATATCTTTACAATGTTAATATTTGTGGGAATTTATGTGACTGCAACTAAAGATTTTCACATTAAATAAACGTGAAATGGATGCTGCATCTTTGATTATCATTTTAATACCCGGCTATTATTTTCGCTTAATTTTAGCTTCCGCAGAAAATTTTGTCTTTGTTCATAGTTTTCAAAAAATGATTTATTTAGCCCAGGTTTCATGTACGGTGATATCATTTTTACGAAACAACTAAACTGTCTCATCTAATATTCTTTTGACTCAAGATGTAAGTAGCTCTTGTGGGTAGTTTCTCTATGGGGAATATGATGCTTGTGGTAAGCAGTAACACTAACGTCCGACATAACTTCAATCATGAATATTGATACTACTCTTTAGATGAATCTATTCACCAATTAAATAATGAATTTTTGGGACACTTGGAAAATCTTTCTCCCCCTTTTTTGTAGTTTTCTCCAAAAATCTCCTCAGTATTAGGCGGTTTAGGTATTGAAAGATCATCTAAATTTAGTAATGTTTTAGTAACAAAACAAACGACGTATCAGGATACTTTATTGTATTCTTGGAATTGTTAGAGAGATAGAAGTAGGATATATCCAAATCACTTATTTCTCTAAACTAATAATAATTGCTTTTGAATTGTTGCTGTATATGCGCTACAAACGAATAAAAAATTAATTCTGTTATGCTACCATTATGATAATAAATTAAATCTCCCAAAATAATCCCAAAAATATGCTTTATTTTCAAATTTTTGTCAACTTCAGAGAATATCCAACAAAATTATTTTTAGGAAGGGTGCAATACGTACTTTTGTGCTATTTTTTTAACGTTGAGTATCGAATAACTGTTTACGATTTTGGCATTGACAAATCTGATTGTTACTGGAATTGTTGAATATATGTAGATGGAAAAGAAGGTTGATAGAAGTTAAACCAAGCCACAGGGGCTAAGACAGGCGAAGACTCTTCTGGGAAACTATAACAAGAGTAGATCTGCTGAATGTATCAATCTAAGTAGAAACAATCTACGAATACTAACAGGAGTCCTGTTAGTCGCCTCAACAAACACCTGAAGATGCTAGACCTAGCAGAGAATGCGGCGTGCAGATTTTGTTGCACAGAGGACGAAATCTCTATTCACATTCTCTCGGAGTGTGAAACACCGAGGAACTGGAAATAGAAGACGAAGATCTCTGGCAATTAAAGCCATCCCACATTCTAGACTTTATAAAAGGAATGGGATTGATGGTTCAGCTGTAAACACTTGGTTCTTCAGTAACGCAGTAAGAAAGCTGGACACAATAGATCTTTTGGGTCGAGACCCTAAATCCATACATATACCTAGATACATATATAAGTATATGTAGGCCATAGATTCATGAAAAACTAACAAAGGATCGACGGAGATGATAGAGTACATCATACTTAACACTATTTTTATTGTAATTATATTTGAAGTAAAAACAATCGTAATAAGAGTATTAAGAAACATTTGTTTCTCTCTTATTTTCTTAGACCAGAAACGCTTTGCATAATTTAGTAATATGTATAGTACCGACACTTCCCGCAAAATTTGACAAATATATGTAAATCTTATTTTTATTGTTGCAAAAACCCTGTCTCAGTGCATGTAATAATGGCCTCAGATGAGAAAATATTTTTTTAAATCGTCCTAGGACTGCAAGGCCAAAGCACATTCTACTGCAACTGGAAAAAATGTGCAAATTTTGGTAGAATTTCTCACTTTACAAAATAATGAAATGGCAAATATCATTTGGTTCCTTTTTGTCCACTTCTTCATGACATACATAGCTTTCCAGATTCTCATTGCGGTATCAAAATAGATCGTGTAGAGCAATGCGTGGTGCTTAATGAGTGGGTTGAATAGGTTGAACAATCTTTCTTCTGATACATTTTAAGTGCTAGAAAATAAATGGAAAAATGTATTGAACTTAGAGGAGACAACATTAAAAAATAAAACCAATATCTTTATCAGATTTCTATTATAAGTGGGTCAGAAGTAGAACAAAGAGAAAATTGACACTTAGTTGAAGTAGGTGTTGGAATAAAATACTCTGATGCTTGGCATAACTCATTTTGACATACTAGAGTTTGCCTTCAATCAGAGTAATTGTAAGGGTTGGGGTAGTGTTAGTGTTAACAGTTTGTCAGTATGAATATCACTAACTGTTCTAGAAAGTCCAATATAGTAATAATTCATTTTGTTAATATCTCTCTGCATATCTGCATATCTTGGTACTTCACAAATGATTTGGGATTGTCTTTTGAGAAGTAATAATATTGTATAAGAATATATTAATCTAAAGAATCCAAAATATCGAATTTACACACATTTAGGGTTGTTCAAATAAGTCATTTATTTACATACAAGGCCGAATTTCAACTTTTTTTGTATAAGATTTTATAATGAAATAAGTAAATCGCATTCTATTGTAAAAATTCAGATTTGACTCAATTAAATATAGTATGCTGTTGAATTGAAACATTTCGTTTGTTTTGTAGGGGTGTACAAGTTCCAAAGTATTTACAAAATAAATATGGTACAAAATCATTGACTTCCGAACGTCATACGGATGGGTAAGTATTATAATTAATTCGTACATAGTTTATATTCTTAGGTAATGTCTAGTGAAGTTGGCTCAACATGATATATGTGAATAAATTGTAATTGAAATTTTTATTCGTATTGTAATAGTTTTAATTTTTTTTTATTGTTTGTCTATGAAAAACAAGAACGACGAGGATATGTTTTAAGAGTTTTCATGTTGAAATGGTCTTGTTTATAAGATGGTTAATTTTTAGCAAAATAGATATAGGAGATTATCATCATTATCTATTTTTATTCATGTTTCCTTTATTCAAGATTTTTTTACTTTGTCTTTATTATTGTTCTATGCCATGGCTCGTTATTATTACTCCTTATAAATTGATAAACTTTAATACAGTAGAACTAATTATGTTTAATGTTTCAAATACATTATTTAATAAGCACTAATTTATATATACTAGTTTTCTTTTGTGTCACCAGTTCGACTTCTCAGAGTTTGTAGCGCATTCGCCGAAATGAGAATGAGAAATTATTCACGATTCCTGAAAAATCCTTGGGTTTCTATTGACATTTTCTTGGGAAAATGAGATTATAATAGCAAACAATAGGACCTGCCGCGGTTCTCTGATTCCTGTCATGTTCAAAGAAGTTTATCGTCGATTTTATTATCAAAATTTTTTAACAGAAGGCTTCTGAGAGCTAAAATATATACACAATACAAAATTATGTGATTTATTTTGCATTTTACTCTTCAATATTCTAATTTTTGCATATAATGCTTCATAGTTTCCTAAGTTTGATATGTTTTCATTTAAATCGTTAATTGCTGGAGTTTCTCTTGTTTTTTTTTTTCTAAAGAAGTAGAAGGAATGAGGTTAATTAAGCAAGCACTGATTTCACTCATTACGTTTATTTATGTTGCTGGTAGAATTACTCAATCAATTCAAAAAAGAATATGATTTCAAATATACAAGATAGTAAGGATATTCAAAGAGTTCAATATAACTTCACTAGCGAAAGGATGTGCAGTCTTTAAGGTTATGTATGTAACTACGTATTTAGATATTGGAGTATCATATACACTGCCACTTAATTATGTCTATTGGGTCCCCTTGTGATACTGGGGAACCCTGTGTTTACAGCTGATCAGTCCCTCCCACTCCTTTTAGAAAGTTCAGTATGTGAGATGGTTGTAGCTCCTAGGGATCTTCGACTTCTATTTCATACGCCCCGGGTGTAGTGTTCTGGAGTTTCGTAGTGTTTCACACTTCGAGAGAATGTGAATAGAGATTTCGTTCTCTATGCAGCAAGATCTGCACGCCGCATTATCTGCTAAGTCTAGCGCCTTCAGGTGTCTATTGAGACGATAGTACCCCGATGGGACTCCTGTTAGTATTCATAGATTGTTCTTACTTAGGTTTAGCAGATCTTTTCTGGTTATAGTTTGCCTGTCTCAGCCCCTGTAAGTTGTCCTAATGATTGCTCGTATCTACTTTTTTTCCAATGATTTTTTCATTGTTTCGTAGCTGATACAACAAAAGGTTCAGGTTCCATGAAGGGCTTGTCTGCGCCCGCTTTAGCGAGCTTACCAGCAATTCATTTCCCTTCATTCCGGTGTGTCCCGTAATCTATTGTAAGGTAACTTTATTTTTCTTTTTCAATTTTTCTAGGTAATCCCAAACGAGTTTGGAATTTATGATATTGGACATTAAAGTTTCAAGTGCTGCTTGGCTGTCGAACAAAATGATGATCTCCTGTTTGCGATAGATCCTCTCTAGATTGAACTATTCCCTTTTTTTAATGGTATACTTTTCTGTTTTACAATGCTTGAAGTGTTGCCCAGGCTTTCGGAGTGTTTGGTTCTGAACCCGTATACTCCTATTTCAATTCTGTCTTCTGATTCATGATCCCACTTACTTCTACGGCTTAGAACTGAGGTAAATATTTTCTCAAGGCTAACCTTTTCGATGCATCATCCTTAGGCATGTCCCACGTTTATTCAATATTTAGGAACAGTTTAACTTTGGTGATTCCGTCTCTGAACATTATTGGTATTTTTTTTTGCCATGCTATTTAATGGCAGCGGCTGTACTTCGAGAGATTGTTCCTCGTAGTATTCAGACTAGCTCTAGTGCTCCAAACCACTGCCTCATATGTAATGATTGGTCGCACAATTGACGTGTACATCCACTGTAGGTTATTTGAGGTACAAGCTCAATTTCTTCCTGTGAAGTTTCTGCACACCATCGGGGCTTTTGTGGATTCAGTGATTGTGTCCATTTCGGGTTCTTTAAGGTTGAGTCGAAAAGAGGTACTGCTTGAACATTGAGATTAGAAAAATAAGCTTTCGCGCTTGAATTATAGAAATAGTGAAAAGTAGTATGTGCAAGAGAAGCATTTGAATATTGTTTCAATAGGATAAAGTTATATGAATGGTTGTGAGTGTTTTTCCAATAAAGTGCCCTCAGTAGATTATACCAAGAATATATTTTCGTAATTTAAATTGTATTCTCATGTATTCCTCTTTCCATTCTCAATTCTCTTATTCATAGGTTCAAATCCATGTATTCATCGTTTCTGATTTTGATCCCAGCTTAATTTTTGTTGTTCCTTTTTTTGTTTATTCAATATTTTCTTTATGTAACATCAGTTCTGTCCGTTTTTTTATAATTATCGTATGTTAGTTATTCTTCTATCGAGGATTTTAAAATTGTCAATTTAAATAGTAGACTTTATTAGCCTAAATTATTATTCGGAAATATTTCCGAAAGAAGAATAATTAAATTGTTATGTTATCCAATACACATGCAGGATACGATAAACAATTAATTAACGGAAAAAAATAATACATATTATTTATTACATCCGCCCCAGAACCAAATCTGTGGATTAATTAATTGATAGAAAGTTTCTCTATTCATTGGTCGAAGGTTATTCACGTGGCCAATTTTCTTATAATCCTTGACCTCTAGTAACACCTGCAAACGATATAGTGACTTCCTTCTATTGAACTGAATTAGTTACAAAGCTGCTTCCTGTTACAACAAAACGATTATTGGGAATGGAGATATGGGAACCATAAAGCAGTTTATTGTGACAATTCCACTAAAATTCCTCCTCAATACTCAATTTTCTTCTGGAATATTTTTCCCATGAATAGTAGCTATGTTATGTTAAAACAACTTCTCACTTGGTGTTGATCATAATAAAGTTTTTATTGAGTTTAAATGATGAAATAATAATTGAGTCGTGAGTGGTTTATTACCTATAACCACAAATGACTGGGTTTTGTTGGAGTGTGAATCACCTCAACGATATGTTTCCAAATAATAATTTATAGATTATTACTTGGAGTATAAAAAGTAGTTTTGTATCCTTTGTAGCCTCGATAAGAAATCATAGTATCTCTGAAGAATACGCGCTCCTAGCAGCATTTAGATCAAAACAATCATCTGATTGTTTTAAATCAGCCGTAACATTATTTGCATTAAATAAAATATTTCTTTTGGTATCGATTTTTGACAGTGGTGGTTCGTGGTGTATTATATTATCAAACTGATTAAAAAATTAACTATAATTTAGATCTACTCCAAGGTTTTTAATAGAGAGTGGCTTTAAACATACATACTTAACCACAGAATGGTTATTATAGAATCATCGTCATCGTCGTCATCTCATATTTTCGAACTGTGACAAGTATATTAAGTCATGCCGAGACTCAAATTCAAGTATAGTATATTTGAAGGAAACCTGGTTCAATACACATAACGTAGTTAAATATGTATTTGTTGAAATTTCTAAACTTTGTTACTTATATGCTATAGAAAGCAAAACTATGTGATTATAATCATTTACTTGTTCTAAGTAGATAATTGATCGAAAACATACATCAAATCGAATCTGAGCATCACTAAAAATCTATTTGTTCCATTGAATTTATTTCAAATATGACGAGTTTTGTTAGATCCTCTATTTTTCAGAATTATGAAATCTTAAAATTTATAAGAAGATTTAGTTGAAGAAACTGAAATAAAAAAAACAAAAAACAATCCTCTGTTGAAAAATGCTGCATCGACCAGTGACGTACACAAAATTATCAAGATTTCATTTTAATTGAATCAAGAACTCATATTATCTATTATAGGTATTTCAAGGACTCTTTACAAACCGAAAGTCGGCGAGAAGCTTCGAAATTTTATTGGAGTTTGACAATGAGGTGTAAAAAAATAAATAAATAAATTGCTTTGGCAAGTTTTTTTATGATATTTAGTAGAGATTCATATAAATGAATTATATTGTAGAAGACACACATACATACAAAACTAATACGTATGTTTAATGAGCACCACGTGAGAAGGATTGAAAGCAATCATTTGATAATCTACAGTTACTTTATTTCTTGGATTTAATACTTCAGATAAAATGTGAATGCGAATACTGTAAATTGTATATTTCCTCTCTAACAAATGTTGTTGATGATGAAAGAAAAAAAAACAAATGCATTGAATTTCGAGCCAGTTATACAATAAGAACTCTGAATCATTTCATTTCTTTATGACCAAAGCAAAGTATAGATGGAGAAAATAATAATTTTTGAAAATGTAATTCCATAAAATATATCTAATATAAAGATTCAATTATAAATTATTCTCTATTATAATGCAACTATTTTACTAATGGGATACCGCTGAAGGCAGCAGATTCTTTTGTTTTGACTTGTACCGTATTTTTCGCTGATTCGATTGAGAAAAGATTTACTATAATAGCGGTTGCTCTTGTGATATTATTTCAATTAAACTTACAGTAGAAAGCAGCCTTTCTACCTACAATTTATTTATCTTTAGAATAGTTGTCTGTCTTCATTCGGTTTATTCTTGTGTATAATAATTATTAGAGTATCTTGTCACCACTAAAATTTGTCGCTTTTTGAACAGAATTTTTCAAATTATCCATTTTTATAGTTTAAGAATTTGTTACTAATTATGGCGGAACTCCAAGAACTATAAAAACAAAAACTATTACCGCTTTTTTATAGTTTTAATGTGTATTGCTAAATTTTCTATACAATATGTACAAACTGGTTTTTCAATTGCGATTTTTTATATGTAATAAAAATGTATATGTAACTCAATTCAGAGATATCAAATTTTTATTTCCCACCTGTTACAAAAAAAATCAAAAGAAGAACGTCATGTCTTATACTTATATAAACATCTAATGAAAATATTATTTAATAGACGAATCCGAGCATCACTAAAAAATCTATTTGTTCCATTGAATTTATTTCAAATAAGATTATCTCTCGAGTTTTGTGAGATCCTCTATTTTTCAGAATTATGAAACCTTAAAATGTATATGAAGATTTAGTTGAAGAAACTGTAGTAAAAGTAGTAAGAGAAGTAAAAAACAATCCTCTGTTGCAAAATGCTGCATTGACCAGTAACGTACACAAAAGTATCAAGATTTTATTTTAATTGAAACAAGAACTCATATTATTTACTATAGATGTTTCAAGGACTCTTCTACAAACCGAAAGTCGACGAGAAGCTTCGAAATTTTATACCGACATCTCCAATCGGTCAAACAAGTTTTAAGGAGGTTATAAAATAAGAAAAGTGAAGAATAGATTTCTTCAATAGCTTATATTATAAATATTGGACGAAAATACCCGAAATAAAGACTTGAGACTTTCTTAAACTAACTTTTAATGAAATATACTTTCATTCATATGAGATTATCAAATATATCGTTATACACTTTGATGCAAATCAGATCAGACCAATTTTCAGAAATTTAAAAAAAAACAATTTTTCATTCCAGCCCATTATTGTGAGGAAGTTTCCTAGCTATTTTTTCATACTATAGTGTTTAATTTTTTTAGGAGTGCCTCGAAATTTTACACGAAAACGAAATCGGCTTCGAAAACAAAAATAAATAGATCAAGTTGGAGTGCCCCACTGACCGAACAAAAAAGATTCGACCCATTTGGAGATACTATTAAAAAAATGGTATCATTTCAAGGAGGTAAATTGACATTTTTAATGTTATTTATCAATCCAATCTTTGTTTAATTGTTTAAATACACTTGACGTGATAAGAGATTACAAGTAGTTGAGTGTTACGATGTTAATACTGTTTCTTAAATTCTTTTTCACTTTTTTTCGATGTTTGTGAATAAATCCGCAATCTCATGATACAATTTTGATTTGAAATTTGCTGTTAAACATCTCAAATCCTTTCCAAACTTGAAAAACTTTCTTGAAATGGATGTTTTTGACTTTATTTTAATTAAAAAATTTTAATTCAAGCACAATAATTAATTCAAATAAGCTTTATAATTTCCACATGAATTAGAAAATTTTTTGCACAAATACATACTTTTAATTCTTGATATTAAGTCTTTTACATTGGATACTTAACATATATCATATGTTTAGAATTAATTATCCTTAGATCCTTAATTTAATACTTGACTATGACAAAGAAAATAAGCATAATTTAGATTTTCATATAAAATGCGCAACTAAGTTGTATAAACTTGCATATTTATCAACTGATATTTTAGTTTGGATAGGAGATTCAATTCCTTGAACAGAATTCTGTTTGTACTAAGATTGAAATTATTCTGTATATATATAATATTCAATAATAAAACATCATCAAAAATTTTCGAACAATATAAAAGGCGAATTTAATCTTTTTAACTGACGTATTGAAAGGAAAGAATGTTTGAAACTCTATTTTTATATGATGTTATTATCAACGAATATGCTCAATATGATTCCAGTTCATGAAAAACAGTATTGAAAAAAGTTGAAAAAAACGTCGCGGCAAATCATAATCAGCTTGACTATTCCATTGGATTTCCTTACCACTTTTAACTACACTATTTATTAGAATTGAAATCGTTCAGTATCATAACAAAAGCGTGCGTCAAAAATTGGAACTGGTTACTGTTACAAACAGCCCAGGAAATAATTCTCGAAGATAATAATAAACGGATAGCATTTTGTGATAATAGCGATTTTTTTGTAAGCACATAATTAATGGATGAACTTAAACATAATTCGTACACAATACACAATTCGTTTTTGAATTCGGCAACGTTAACATCTGCGCACTGCCATATTCGTTTTAAAGAAAATTTTAGAGGACTACATCAATGGCCCATTTTTATTATTAAATTATTATTACAGTTCTATTATTTCTTTAAGGTGATTTGCTCACTTTCTCATAATAAACGTGGGAGTTTGAATTATTTGGATGCTACTTTTAATAATAAAATTCTATTTATAAGATTACATACGAAAATGAAGAATTTTAATTACCAAATTTCACCTGTCTGCATACCGCGCATGTGAGGAAAAGTGTAAAATACGAAAATTGATGTATCTTGACGGAATAGTCAACTTTTGAAGGTACTGCTGGGCCTTTATACCACAATGGTTCTGACTTATTTTCTTGATTCAATTGCCATCCACATTCTGTTGATTCAAATGAAATATGGTGCGTAAGACATTTTGTAACAGAGTTTTCCAGCATGGAGGAATATTGCTAGAATTGAAATTTATAAGACCTTTGTGAAATTCTTCTTTGTCACTGGTGCTTGCAAAAAATTTCAAAAATAATTCAAATCTTGCACTTCCAACATTATTTTTGTCTATATTTCGTTAGTAAATCTTTGGATAAGATCTGTTTTCTCTTCGCCATTGATGTATTCCGGATCCGTCAAATGTTCAAACATATTTTGGTATTCTTCATTCTGTATTAAAATGTTGAATGGTTTGATTTTTCCTTTTGCGAACAAAAGCTGCTGTATAATCAGAACCTGTGAAGGCATGGAAGCCCGGAAGAGCTCGACAAAGTGATGGACCTAATTCTCGGGCAAGATCTGTACAACTTATATAATTAATTTCTTTACCTAATTTATTTGTTATCAATATTTTTTGGTTTTCAAATTTGTGAATATTTCCGAGACAAATGATTAACACGTCAGATGGTATGCGGGATTTTTCCGGCAGTTTTTGAGAGAAATAGTTTCCGGCATGATGAAGAAATTTTAGCCTTCATCACACACTTTAAATAGGTATGCCAGACCCTTCCGGCAAGACAAAATGGTTTTTTTTTGTAAAAGCTAATGAAATTTACTGTCGAATACAAAAAGAAATTAATATCCGCGATGACGGTAAAACATTTCTCCATTTTTTTAATAATTTTTTTTCACATTGTTTCGGCAATAGGAATCCACTCCTACCGAGCTTAATTTGTTCCTATACTTATGTTCTATCTATTTAAATAAAATTTTTTGATTCCGCCATGACAGGACTTTCAGTGTTACCGGCTCCCCGTCTAGAAGTAGTTGTTGAATTTGGTATAATAGAGACGACGATAATTGTGGTTTTCCATACATGTGGAGATTCATTAGTGTTCGTAAAAAAATAATTCTATGGAAACAAACTTTCTTACATTCACGTGTTGTATAACTCAACTAGCGCCCCGTTCTCAACATTACACTCATGTAATGTCCCTCTTGCCTCTCGTTACGTAATATATCTACTATTATTCACGTAGTGCGAACAAGAGATCTTCCAAATCACCAGATTTATCTCCAAATGATTTTTTCTTCTACAAAATGGTTTTGTTTAATATCGTATTTCATTCAAATAAATGATCGTTAAGTTTGTTTCTGGAATTTCTTTATTTATTTCTTAGAATCTACTTCATTTTCAAACATTGTTTTTAAATGAATTATTTGCGATATATTTTGAAACCGATGTTTTCAATTCAATAAATTATAGTTTAAGATATCTTGTTTTGATACTGATTGATTTCGATAGTAATAAAACTAGATAAAAGTAGGGTAAGTACTTAAATAACGGAGTGGTAATCCAAAGGAACAGAGCAGATTATACTTTATTGCGACGTTCTATTAGAAATTTCACTATCTACTGTCCACTATTGTCCAACTGTTCATCATCTCCGAAATAACTGTAGACTAGATTTTCAGTTTTACATCGTTTTCAACGGAATGCTTTCTAGAATATTGAACTTCTCCTACTGAATATCTATTTCATTTGTATTTTTCTTCATTTTAGGATGCACTAGCATGCCCAAACCATCAAATGCTGTGGTGCGATGCTCGCAATTTTCCGGATGTAAGGCTGATTGTAAGCCGAACCATCAATTTCCGAATGGAAAAACTCAATTGAAATTCACTTGTCATCACGAAGAATGGATTACACCAGATTTTCAAGGTGTACCTGATTGTGAAGGTAAACCGATAGTCAAGTCAAAAAAATTATTAAACTGAAAACATCTTCCATGTTGTCATCAATCGTATTTTGGTAGTATTTTTCAACTTTTTGTAGATAAGTCATCAACTCTGAATGCAATATAAAGTAATTATGAATTAGAAGGGATTTTACATTTTTAAACTAGAATTTGGTGAATTTTTTCGATGATAACGCAGCGCTGGTCGCGGCAGCTTTTGGTCGTCTCAAACGTTCGTCGTCATTCAAGCCGATGCTTCACTTTTATGGGCATACAGGATGATGAAGAGTCTCCGTACAAAGTGTCTAACCTTCTTTTATTTGCGTACGAATATCGCCTTTAAAAAACAAATATAATGATGGATACTCAATTTTTTCCAAATCTTTACAACGACTTATACGGTCGTTACACAAAATATAAGCCTCCAAAATGTTTTTGATTTCCTCGTATTGGACGGTATTAAGTTATCTACCTCAACTTTTATTTCTTCTAAACTATCTTTTCCAATATTTTCTTCAAGCAAACCAAAATAAACGCTTATTATACGTCAAAAATTCTATTTTTCATTTATTATTTCTATTATACACACTGTTAATTGCTTATAATTTATTTATACGCTTACACTAAATACACTAAGTTAATCACTACTCACTAAAACTTATCTAGACTTCTTAACATATTAATTTATTTAAACACACCTATTTATACAAAACAGATTTCTCGATAATTCGGTTCTAGAATGTGAACAAGTAAAAACGCTATCCCAGAAATTGATTCTATAAAAAAAATATTGTAATGTTTTAAGAAATCCATTATAACCGGACAGGGCGGGATTCTTGTCGTGGACGAGTTCTTAACAATACAAACAAATCGCTGCCGTATATAAAAACATGTAAATAGCTTTTCTGAGAATTTCCGCAACCGCCAAACTTTACATTCTTTTAACACAGCGTATATTTCTCAACTTAATTGATAGGTGCCGATATCTTCAGATAACCTTAGTTTAGCCTAACAAACTAAAGCTGAAATTAGTGAGTTATATTATAACAAAGTACCAATAAATCATTAATGATATATTACATCTATCTCGAGTCTTTACAAACCATTTCAACCTATTTGTGTGACTACATCTAGAATTTTGTTCAATTTTCAGCAATTTGCGATCCGCCATGTCTGAATAATGGAATTTGTTCATCTGATAACCAGTGTCATTGTCCTGAAAATTTCTCAGGACCTCAATGCGAAATTCATAATATACCATGTTTGAGTACTGACGCACCTTTACCAAAAAATGCTAGAAGAGTTTGTAGTTCCAAGTGAGTATCATCGTTTATTAATTTCAATCAACTATGGGAGGAATTAAATCAAATGCTGCTATATCGAGTTTCTATCAAATTTTGTGTACTCAATATTTATGAATGAAAAATTTTAAATTCATAATGTTTTTCTAGACAATGTACCTTCACTTGCTTACCAAATAAAGCGTTTCCTGATGGTTCTCAAAGTGCATCAATAACATGTAAAGACGGCAAATGGGTATCAAAAGATAACAAATTGGCTACAATACCCAACTGTAAAGGTATTTGAATTCATAATATTTATAATTATATATAGAATATTTATAATTATTTAATATTTCAATTTTAGCTGTGTGTTCACCACCATGTCAGAACAATGCTACTTGTCTTTCTAATAACCAATGCAGATGCCTTGAGAATTTTTCTGGCTCCAGATGTGAAATCGAAAACAAACCATGTCTCAGTGCCAATGCTCCGTTGCCAAGAAATACCAAAAGAAGCTGCAGTAACAAGTAGGTTACTTTCGCTACTTATTATTCAAATTATTTTATGTACCTTATTCTCAAGACATATTTGAAAATTAATATTTCTTATATATTTTATACTATTTCAGTTTCTACAAGAAGACCCACCAGCACAAATCATTTTCAAAAGATTCTACCTTGTTTTTCAAACAAAAACCTCTGGAATCACCTTCTTTTTCATTAGACACACTATTGAATAGTGTGGTGTATTGACTAAGACTATTATTTCTATAGTTTATACACAGTTATTTCATCAATTGAATTTATAATTTACAAATTAATAAAAAATTCATTCAATCAATTGGACCTGTTTTGAGTTGTTTCACTAACAGCAAAAGATGAGGTTATATTGGTTCTAAATTAATCTGTGGTTTTCCTTGTCACATATTCATATACATATAATTTTTTATTTAGAAAATAAAATTTTCATTCTTAACTGAGCTGGAATTTCTGGAACCGTTGGTAATATTCATATTGAATACACTGGTTACACCACCACTACATCAACACACACAATTACACTGTCTGACGTTCGTTTCGATGACCAAGTTATTGTCTTCAGACACTGAAGGTAAACCTTCAAACAGACGAATATAAAAAATTTCACTACATTACGATAATACGATGCTGTCCTTGTACTACTCCTGATCTAATGGCTACAGCACCGATGCGGCGCTCGCTCCTCACATTTTTACCCGGGATGCTCATCGTTTTGACTTACTATTATTCCCCGATATATTGACTTAAGACACATTATAAATTATCACAAATAACCATCTGAAGAGCTCTGAAAAATAAGGAATATTGCACTGTTATAAATAAGCCTTAAAGTCTGTTTACATTACAAGGACTTTTTGAGGTTATGTTTTGAAATATCGTATTCAAGTTTGAAATTACTTAACATCAAAGTATTTGCTTTGATTTGAAAGTCTTATCTTTATCTTAAATTTTTAGTAAATGTTCCATAAGATGTTTTGAAGATCACGAATTTCCTGATGGATCTCAAGAAATCTATATAGAATGTCAAAATGGGAACTGGGTATCTCATGCTAATAAATGGGAAACTATTCCAGACTGCAGGCGTATGTATATTCTAGTAATAATTTAGATTTTGTTTGAGTATAATTTTTCAATTTTTACTCAAATTTTTTTATCAAGAATTATAAATGTGGATTATAATAAAAATCTAAACTTTCTTCAATTCATATTGCCGATAAGGCGTTTATGAGGATGATAGAATATATATGTGTGATCGAGAATTCATAATTATTATTTCAAAATTCAAATCATTGTAATCATAAAAAGTGTTTTAATCCCAATAAGAATGACAATCTGTCTTGGATATCGTATAATCAAATAAAGCTGATAACGCCTTGAAAAATTTGTTACAATTCATTTATTATGAATAAGTGATAATTTTGATACATTTTTGGATTGAAACTTATAAGATATATATACCGAAGATATAACCATAATAACAAAAGTAATAATATAATGGATAGATCCAAAGCTCAGTATTTTAGTAGATAAAATGCAAACTATATACGTACTGATTCGTTTCAAGAATAATTTTGGGATGAAACTAGAAAAATATTCACTTCAAAAGTGGAAGCCAACACCTAAACACGAACCTTGGAACTCATATTCAACGCACTAGCCAAGCTTCTACTTGAGTCTTGACTCAAAACTGAGGTAGTGTGGAATGAGGAATGATCATAAAATATATGGCCAAGAAAAAATGAAACTATGAGAAGTTCAGGGCTTCTTAGAGTTGCACTCGTTCAGGATAAAGCACTAACTTTTCCTTTTTGTGAAATTGTGTGACATTTAGAGCTAAATTCATTCACTGGTGTTTATTTCTGTGACTAACAAAATTACGGAGCACAACATAATTTTAAGCAGACATAATATTGAGATTAATTGAAGATATATTGAATAGGGAAAGAGTGTCGAGAAAAGGTATGTACTGCTTAGTTAGTGAGGGATGCTTGCAGGTGGAAAGCTATAAAAATGAGAATGAACATTTAAGCGTTTGAAAATTGAAAGATGCAATGGGATATATATGAAGAGTTGCAAGAATAATGTGTGGATAGCTTACCCAGTAATTTAAATTCAAATAATGATCCCTCTACAGTTCGAAAATGGAAAGTTATTATTAAATTTAGTGAAGTTCTAAATTTTACATAAACCTGACAGAGTAGTTTTAACATATATTGAAGAATAATGTTTCCGTTGTTAGATAAATATGGAGAAAAAATTTTTCGAATAATAAACTCATTTATTACATAGAAAAGCAATCAAGGAAACCGAGGAAAAGTTACGTAAACATTATCCTGAAAGTATCCCGACCCGATGGATGATTTGTAAGCGAATTTCTGCTTTTTAAAGTTGCCATATGAATACGGATAATCTTGAACGTCCGGAACCGTCATACACCGCATCTACTCCAAAAGTAGTTACTAAAACTCGTGCCCTTTTACTTAGCGGTCCTCAAATAAAAGTACGTGAACTTATGAAATATATATTTCAAATGAACGGGTATGTGATTTTTAGATGAAATACCTATCTGCAAAGAGGGTTCTACGATTACTTAATGTTGATAAAAAGGTCGCTTGCATAAAAAATTGAAATCCATATTTGGATATCTTCAAAAGTGAATTTGTCCGTTGATATGTCACAAAATATAATCGAAACAATGGACTTCATCCATTTGAGAAACATGATCTCAAGAAGCACAAACCGCTTTTATATTCGATCAATAAGATCATGGCCACAGTGTTTTGAGATCCAAAAAGTTTTTATCGATTATTCAGGTCAATGAAAAGAGAACCTCCGAAAGATTATTTTTGAATGGATTTATTGAATTACAGTAATTGCCATTCATTCGCTCATTCCTCAAACCGACCTCGTTCGTGTTGTTTAGCATCAATCAAATTACAATTTACGTGACATCGGATTCTTCTCCCCATACTATCATAGTTTTAAGAAATAAAATATTCAGCTGTTTATCATATTTTAATTTAGTCCTTCGTTGATTTTAGCTGTCTGTATTCTACCGTGTCAAAATAATGGAATATGCTGGAAACCAAATGAATGTAATTGCCCAGAAAACTTTTCTGGCCCTCAATGCCAGTATGAAAACAAACCTTGTTTGAATCATCCCCCTATGCCGAAAAATGCTAAACGAAGCTGCAATTCAAAGTATGTTCAATATCCTATATAAAAACACTTTAACATTGATTTACTCATAGAAATTGTGCATTTACAAAAACGAATAATACCGATTGTTTGAGTAAAGAAAATTTTGTTGTTTGGCACAAACTTTCCCTGAAACCGTCCATGAAGCCTACGGAGGTTCTATGCCGTATTTGAATTTACCGTAGTTTAAAAGCTGTATTTCATTAAGGCTGGTGCCACACAAGTTAGTAGCTGGCAGTAGCCTACATGCTCACATTTAGTTTTCTTCACTAACGTACGATCTAAACCAAGCAACCAAGCTTCAAATAATAATTACTAAGGTCATCCTTCATTATTTATATCACTATATAAAAAAACACCCTAATTATGAAATATCAAGCGACGCAATAAACTCAAAATAATCACAAAACAACGACTCTGATCCTCAATCATCAACGGACATCTTAAGTATTCTGAAAACGAGACTCCTATTGAGTAGTTCGTTTGTAAGACATCTAAAAATGTAAATATCTGCAGAGAAAGCCGTAACAGCCAAGAGTTTAAGGGATGTGAACTTATCAGCAATCCTGATATGTGTATATTGGTTTGATATTGCATTCCATATTCGTCTTTCCAGCCCAACCGGACCAGCCTAAATGAATACTCTTCTACTAACTTCCTAAAAGCAGTTAATCAAAAGATGGAAATTTACGTAGACCCATATCAAGTCTCTCTCTTATTTCATCAGAATGAATTGATTAAATGATTGAGAAAAACAGTTTTGTGACACAAATATGATGAAAAGCATTATGGATGCAAACTTGTGGCTCATATACGGCTGTACCGACCGACTATGGCTCATATTTTATGCTCATTGTGTGTTGTCGCCTTGTGCCGGGTATCAACGAGTGGCTGCGTCTTCCATCGGTCGATACAGCCACGATTTTGAGCAAACAATTCAACTTCTCAAATGTTTGTACCCCGCTGTTTAATTGTATGATGTCACTTGGTACACGATATTGGTACTGCCAGTTTTTGTAATACTCGACATACTCAAAATCTTTTTTCCTCAAGCAATCAGTGAAATAATCGTACAAACACACAATTTTCTCTTTTATGAAAATACTGAATAGAAAAATCAAATCAATTGATAAATTATACAAGAAAAAAATTGAAACTCTTGAAAAATTGAAAATTTTTTAGACAATGTACTGTTACTTGTATGACTGGACATCAATTTCCTGATGGTTCTGCCATTGCAACAATGACCTGCAAAGATGGGCTCTGGATACCAACAAGAGATAAGTGGGTTACAATTCCGGATTGCCAAGGTATATTTTGAGCCATATTTACGAGTATATTGAATATAATTATATGGAAATTGATATTTCGAATGCATACTTATGTACTAGTTTTTACTCAACCAATTTATTACTTATGAAAACGTTAACTTTTAGCCTAATAATCGTTTCTGCATATTTATTAGTTTTAATTATTTATTACTTCTTTAGCAACATGTGACCCTCCCTGTTTAAATGGTGGTAACTGTTTGTCGTACAATGTATGTCAATGTCCTCAAGACTACAGAGGTTCGCAATGCCAGTACTGTAAGTATATTCCCGTTTAATTTGGAATTAATGAAAATACACGTGCTGATATCTATATTCTCATTCTTTCAGTGGCAAGCGTATGTTCTCCCAAACTACTGGACTTCAACGGAGGCTACAATTGTTCTGGTAACGCAGACACATTCTCATGTTCAGTCAGCTGTCCAACTGGTATTGATTTCGAATTTCCTCCAGCACCTGTTTATACTTGTAGTTATTCCTTGGGTTTTTTTCTACCAGCTCCCATACCTGACTGCGTCTATCGTAAGTGATTCAATACATCATATATTTGAAATAAGTCCTTTATTTTAAGTTTTTGAATAACATTTCAATCATGCGAGAGCAAGAATTTGTTGAAAGCTACTCATAGAGCTAGAAAATCTTTGACAGAAAAAGTTGTTAAGACCATTTTTTGTTTTTTTTTTGTTTTTGTTGCCATAATATAGATAACATAGAATGAATATTGTATAACAGTAAAATAATACTGGGGAATAACTTTATAATTTCATATCTGTAACTATTTCCTGGACTGAAATTGTGATTCACCAAGTTTTTCCCCTGCTGTCTTCATTTATTATATATATACTACAACACAATTATTGTAAATCATCAATTAAAAGTCTATGTAAAACTGGTACATGTTGTATAATTTGGTTAATTTGAGCATTCATTAGTTCCCCAAATGAGAGGCATTTCCATTTGAAGTGTTATTAGTTCTTATTCTGTTTTTTAGTTGGCACCCCATTAATTCGTTTGAATTTAAAACAAAGTAAGACGGAGGTAATATTAAAACAGTGGGACCATTCTTCTTTGTCATTTCGTCCACAGTATATTCTTTGGCATTACTTTTGTTTCTTAAACCTCATTCCAACTATTTAGCCTCTTTTTGGGCTAGGACATTTGCCGAATCTGTAAATCGACTTGATGGTTGATCTAGAAGCCACAGTTGCTACATACTTTATTGTTCACAAAACTTTTATTTGAGAATAATTTCACGTTTAATACACAACTTACTGCTGAATGTGAACTGGTGGAAACTCGACTAAAAGTAACTACCTGATGATTATAGGAAAAATATTTCCAATTATGTATAATACCCTATTTACGTTCAGTATTATTCGATTTAGTAATCGGGTTTATTTAGGGAATTCCAAGAAATTCATTTTTTGCTTATTGTTGTTGGTTATCTATAGTTTTAAATGATTCACTGATTCTGAAAATTGAATATTGTAATGTGGACCTGGACAGGTTGTTTACTATCCAGTCTCTTATCTCTTTTTGTTAATATAAGTTTCGATGAGCGACATTATATCTGACACACGTATTATTAACAACCAAACTGTTAATTCTCCCCAGCAAAAGGAACTAACCAATAGGGATTTTGATCTTTGGATGTCAATTCTTTCAGATGTTTTGTCACTTTCTCGACCAAAGTAAGACTATAGTCTAAGGTAGAGAAGTTCTGCGTCCAATCTATGGGCTAGGTGGTTAATTAGAGCTCTCGCTACTGATTTCTGATTGGGCATTTTCCAAATTTGGTGCTGACATTAAAATTCTGTTGTTTTATACTATGTTGATAATAAAAAAATAATAAAAACGGTAGTTAACCCTATCCACAGGATACCAGTGTTTTAACCTCTGTAAATATTAAGGTACGTAATTGATTCTTTTAGGATGACGTTGGCCTTATTCCGTGAGGAACTAATAAATATAACTCCATATTTATTGTAATGAGAAAGAACTAGTTCAAAAATTGAAAATAAATAAAAAATACAATCGCTCTGTTCGGTGTTAACATGTTCTAAAAGAGAGGAAAATGATTTAGGGTGGCCTTTTCTAATATCTGCTATATTAAAAGATCTTGGTGAAAAGTAAATACCGTAAGATCGACTGATCCAAGGTCATTTCCTTAATTCTCTTTATGCTTACACTGCTCAATGTTACGTCAGTCGATTGTACGAGCGCAAGGAGCTTCTCTTATGACTTTAAGAAGTATTTTTCATCATATATTTCAACTTTTTACCAACCATTGACAAATGGTTGGCAGGTTCTAGCAGTGGCTGTTGCAACTCCTAATTCTTGTAAGGTGTTAGTTATTCCTAATACTTATGGGTTTAACATTTGTGGGAGTAGTACTCGTAAAGTACACTGAGATGATCCATTCCATATCACTCACTCTTACTATGACGAATAATATTTGATATAATGTATATTTTCATATATAAAACAAAAAGTAACAAAAAATTTTATATGCAAATTAACCAGAGTATGCTCCTTAAGACCCATGTCACAAGAGATATGACCTTAATGATCAATATGAATTGCGAATGTCGAGGTATTAGTTTCCCCGAACACAAGCAGAAAAGATTTTACTTTTGATTCATTCACCAATGGTTGCAGTGTATGATATTACAAGTTTATTGTGGATAAAATAATAAAAATGGATTTTTTCCAGCCGACGGTTCACAAGTTGATATGATCCCAGGTTCTGATGAATCACAATTAGTGGTGAATGAATTTGATCTGAGTTCAGAAAAAACTAGAAACTTGATCAAAAGAATCCAAAAAGCATTGGATAGTGGAGAAAGTTTGATAACAACTATAAAGAGGATCAGGAAAGAGTTATCTTCATCTAAAGGAGGAATGAGTAGCGCCGAAAAAGAATTATTAGATCAATTGGAAGAAGCATTGGCCACTGGACAAGAAGATATAATTAATGACATCAAAACCATGAACGTCTCTGATATACCAGTTACTACGGTAAGTAAATATTATTGTACATAGTACATTTTTACATTTTCTAATCTACATTTCTTTCTGAAGTTAAAAAAATAGCCTTTCATATTTGACTTAGTTTACTATGTCCCAAATATACCGACACGTCTATCTTAAAAATTGGTTTTCAATAGCGAATAGAAGAAAATAGTTTACTACTCTTCATGATAGGTGGCGTGGAACTTGTACACCTCAAATATTGCTTTTCCAATGAAGCTATACTATAGGATATTAAGTAGTGTACAGTCGATTGAGGACCAAAAAGGATCTAAGAAAAGCGAGGTGACTGGAGCATGAGTATACAAGCTCAAGGGGAGTGAAAAACAAATCTTTCCCATAGGAAAGTAGTGTTTACATCGGCACCAATGGCATTGTAATGTATGACCTCAGAATCAAATCTGATTCTGTTATAAACTCAGTATTGATTAGCGAAAGGGCGATAGAGTTGCTGGGCTTTCAGGGCCCGAACTTGCGGTGGGAATCTCTTACGCGCATATTAAGGAACCTCTTAAGCTGTGAGGAAAGAGAAAAACAAAAAAGCATGTCTCAAGTCATATGAATAGAGATAGGCTCATGGGCGAAACAAATCCATCATAATAGGGGGAAGAAAAACTGTAGTTAAATGGAAACGAAAACTCTGGTAGGCCTAATCATAGGGCACACAGAAATTGGCTATTACAGATATAACACCGAGAGGTCTGTTGATCCGAATTATTTGTATTGTTTGTTGTATTACATTCTAGTTTCAAGATTTTAATAGGAAAGTATTACTTGTTAATATTGGGATTCTAAGATAAAAAAATAAGTTGGGATCAAAACTGATCTATCATTTAATTTTGACATAATTCTTTCAATTTAACAACTTAAATATCTGTTTTATTTCAGCCTAAATCAATTATGGTCGATGATAGTTCAAAAATAATCAGTAGTAAAGTTAAAGACTTGGAAACAGCTATTATTGAACAAAAACTTCCAACTCCAGGGACTTGTTTTACCTGGGGTGGATCCCATTACAAAACCTTCGACAACAGGGTATTTAGGTATTTTTCAGTCGTGCATATATTGGAATATTTAGAATCGAAATGTATCATTTTTTTAGTTTCAAATCACCATGTCCGCATGTATTGGTTCGTGACTCCAAAGACAGTACATTTAGTATCATTATTCAAGATGCGCCTACTTGTACAAAAGATCCACTCAACTGTTATGAAGATATATTGATATATATTCAAAATGTTGAGTATCTATTAACCAAGAGCACCGATGGTCAGCTTGTTTTTAAAAGTGGGGAGAAAGTTCTTCCGATTCCTGGTAGAACTCCTGGTATCAGAGTGGAATTACAAGGAAACAATCTTTTACTCAACTTGGATACCCTTGGAGTTTCAGTACTTTGGGATGGTCAGGTAATTAAAAGTTTTTTGTAGACGAGACACAAATATTTATTATCATAATATTGCATACACATATAAAATAATAGCATATTATTCAGGAGTGTATAATGAAGGTTATTATTCATGAGGGAAATTTACTGCCACGGGTGCTAGCGATAACTCATTATACGTGAGTAAAATACTATACTTTATCCACGACTACTATTTTTTTTGTTGGAAAATTTTGTTAGATTATTTGGGACACTATTATTATTTTCTAACAGTATATGTCATACAATATATTATTATTCATATGTTATAATAATCGTACAATATCTTCATAATAATCAACACGAAAATCTATGTATTAGTTTAAAAAATATTGGATATCTAATGTTACAAGAGGATGGCAACTTCTCTAATTTCTGGTGGTTTTAAAGAAAAGTCACTTTAATTTTCTATATCCATTTTCTTTTGCCTTTTTAACATAAAAAATTTAAGCAATGAGAAATCTAAATATACAATAATGTTAATAGGTTTGAGTCAAATTTATATTGTTTCAAAAATTATTTCAATTTATAAATTGTTTCAAAGACCATGGTACGTTAAAAAATTGACATTGGAGTTTCAGCAGTCATGAGTCACTTCGACGGAAAGCGTCGCGCTTTTTATGTTCGCACGTTTTACGAGAACGGTCGTTCATACGTCTTAACAAGACGACTGTATCGTTCAGAACATGGATTAAGACACATTAATGAAACTCCGAGTGCAAATTTAATCAGAATATAGGTTAAGTGTTTTGAAGAGACCGGTTCCACGTTTAAATCAGTAGCTAAAATTCATCCAAGAACGTCTAGGATCACAGACAATATTGATAGGGTGAAGGAGTCAGTACGAGAAAATCCGCATGTGTCTAATCGGAAGCGATCGGCGGCTTTAAACTTGTCGCGACAAAGTTTACAGCGAGTTATGAACTTGGATCTTAAACTGCATCCTTATAAGCTCCAGTTAACACAGGAATTAAAAAATACCAGCTTTGGAGCAAGGTTGGCATTTGCTGAAGAAATGCTTAGTCGATTTTCCACTTTTTCCAGATGAGGCTCGTTTTCATTTAAATGGGATCATAAACCGACAAAATTGTCGTTATTGGATCGAAAAAAATCCAAAAATGAAACATCAAAAACCACTGCATAGTCCGAAAGTAACGGTATGGGCAGCAATATCAAGCAAAGGAATTTTAGTTCCTTTCTTCTTTGAAGATTCACGAGGACGAAACATCACCGTTAACATCGACCGCTATGTTGCGATGTTGCGATGACCAGAACTGGCGAGATCAAGAATAGCGAATACGAGAACTTGGTTCCAACAAGACGGAGCGACCTGTCACACATCGAATTAATCTATGGCGGCTGTGAGATAGATGTTTCCTGCAAGACTAATTTTCAAAAAAAGGTCATATCCCTTGGCCCCCACGTAGCCCTGACTTGACAAACATAAAGTCTACATGAAGAATCGGAGGGACATCAGTCACTTAAAGGAAAATTTCGGCCAAGAAATGGCAGCATTCACCCCAGATTTATTGACAAGAGCTTTCATAAATCTGCGTTCGCCTTTAGAGGAATGCCGTCTTCGAGAGGTCCATCATTTAGATGATGTTATGGTTAAAAAATAAACTCCATTTAATTACCTAATCGTCATATCTTTTATTTCAACAATACCTCATATATTTAGTTTTTCAGCCTATACTTAATAAATGCACGTTCTATTGCGCCACCCTGTATATATATATGGAATTTCTTCATTTTTCAGCAACTAATTCAAGTCTCCCTAAAAGAAAATCATTGGAATCGAACTGAAGGTTTGTGTGGAAACCTAGATGGAGATCCAAGTACTGACGTTGTTAGTGAAGATGGACAAACTCCGAAAAATATTCTCACTTTTGCTAATAGTTGGAAAGTCGACCATATCGGAAGTAAGTATACTCGTTTTTTGAGAATATTCATGAAATAAAATTGTTATATTAAAATGTTTAGATCGTTGTGAGGATTCTCCGTCTGAAGATCAAGTATGCACTAAGACACCAGAAAAGACGCAAGCTGCTACAGATTTCTGCCAAAAAATTATTTCAGACAATAGATTTAAGCAGTGTCAAGGCGTAAGTGAATATGAACTGATCCTTAAAAGTTAAGGGAGCTCATAAATAAAAAAAAAAATTGTTCCTTTTATGAAGACAACAAATTTGAAGTTTAATTGTATCGAAAATTCAAGTATATGCGTTGATAACAAATATACTATTCTCTAGCATCAATCAAACAATTGTCATTAAAACCTGGGTGAAAGTTGTTGGAAGCCCTTGAAGAATACGTAGGGCTGGTTCTAAGTATTATCAATGAAATGGAGGTCATATCGAGGGAGCAATGCCTAATGAGAGATAGATACCATAGAATCCTAAGAATAGGCACATATTGAGATGTGTAGCACGGTCCCAACAGCACAGAACAACACAGGACAGCATCGGCAATATTCTGCGTCGCACAGTTTACCTCGAATATTGGAAATCAGTGTGTCATGAGCACGTTGTCAAAATATTTGGATTTTAATTCTAAGGCAAATTCGGATGACTGTTATTGTATAACGTCATGGAACAGTTACTTATGCCTTTGTGAATATACACGCACCAATGCAATCAACTTTTCCTCAGAGTAGTTCACGTGCGGAGCTGCAATGCTCTGTCCGGCGTCACAATTGTACTCTATCGAATACGTAAGTTACAACTATCCTGTGCTGGGCTACTATGACTGCGTCTCACTTAACCATTACCATATAAAAAAAAAGAGAAAAGTTTATCCAACACCACCATGTTATAGATGCACTTGTACGCCTATACCTCGACTTCTGTTTGAACACCTGCTTTTTGAATACTTATCCTCTTGGAGGAGTACGTTATCTGAAGACAAAATCTGGTTAAATAAAAGTGATAATAATCTAATATTTATGAACTTTCTTAACTTTTGTGAAACAATATATTATATATGAGAGCTATTGTAAAATAGAATAGGATTGATCTAAATGAGCTACTGAAAATTGACTCATTCAATTTGAAAGCGGCTTAAATGAGTATTACCTGTTACAGGTATTAGATATTGGTTACTTATATGATGCTTGTCGATCCGATTACTGCAATTGTCCAAAAGAAGATCCAACTTCATGTGCTTGTGAAACTTTTAATGTATATGTGAAACATTGTTCGCATTTCGGAATCAAGCAATTATTTAACTGGAGAGATGAGAAGACTTGCCGTGAGTATAGCTATTCATGAACAATTCACAAATTTTCACTTCTGATGAGTGATGCTTGGTACTGAATTATACTGAATGATATCCACTGTCTGACTCACCAATTTCACATTTTTTTTTTAAATATTAAATAACAATTAAATGTTTACTGTAATTCCGTTGATAAAAAGATAGATGCCACTGGATTCAGAATTTATTAATAACATTTTGGCAACTTGAAGTTTTAAAACTTTCTAAGATAAAATTTACAAAAGAATACTTTGTATCAATACATGGCTATTGAAATGTTTTATTCTTTAATATCGGGAAAAAATATGGAAATACGTAATACCCAGTCTAGAAAAATACGGTAATTTGGTGTTTTCGAAATTGCAAAAAAATTTGCACTTTAGGTTTTAGCAGTAATTGGGTTGGACTTCTTCCGGTTCGGCTTTTTGAAATAGATTTAGATGGACACAGAACGCCAGTTCTTCCTGCTTATAAATACAAGTCGCGTTTCATAAAAAATATATTTTTCTCGAGTTATCGTCCAATTGAGATAACGTAACCTAAGCTGAAGTAAACCTAACCTAACTATAAAATGGAGCCGTTTCTCGATCTTCTTAATATCAAGAGACAGTTCCTAATTCGACGTAAATGTGAATAACAATTATTTATGACTACATCTATGTTTTTACTGTACGTTTTGTCACTATTGAGCCAGACCCTATCTCCTAAATTTAGGTACTTCAAAATAAAACCTTCCGTTTAATTCGTAAATTTAGCTCAAAAATCTAAACCGTAAGTCAACCGATCGAAGTATTGGTAAAACTTGAACGACAAAAAATATTGAATTATTACACTTAATTTCGTTTAAGATCATAGTTCTCTGTACCAACCCACCATCAAGTAATGCATAAGTAGTAATAACGCTTACGATTGTTTTTGATCGAATTCTCCATTTCCTGGATGTTATTTTTATCGAATTTTTGCCCTTTTACAAGTTTTTTTCTGTATTAGTCCCACTAAATAGGCCAGTATAACCAATAAAGATAATCCTGAAGGACGGGATCATTCTAAATCACCTCCAGTTTTACACTACAAAACCAATTTTTATTTTTAGGGCACTATTCGCTAATTTCCTCATCACTTCTTTCTAATTGTTTTATCTTTTATCAATAATGCATATTAATACATTCTAAATACTTTCATCTAATGTATCATCATTCATATTTTCTCAGCTATGAATTGTACGAACGGAAAAATCTACAAATCGTGCAGTAGTACTGATAGGCAGCCGACCTGTGGAGCAATCGCAGAAGGTAAAATAGATACCAAGGATGTTTGTGTGGAAGGATGTTTCTGTCCAGAAGGAACCGTATTGAATGATGGAAAATGCATTACTAGAGATCAATGTCCTTGTAAGTTAAGAGGAAAAAGCTTTGCAGCTGGATCATCAGTACCAAAAGATTGTAATACTTGTACTTGTGTCGATGGGCAATGGGTTTGTACACAGGTAAATCAAATATGTACATTTTTTCCTATAATGGATGATATATAGGGAAAAAAATCACTCATATTTCATTAATTTTGGAAGAGACATTTTATGTACTATTGAAACCAAAACTTTCCGCCTTACTAAATTTCATTAAAATATTAACAATATTGATTTCAAACTTAATTTTTTTATTCTTTTTTGAGCGGTTTCTTCTTCTCTTCAAATTCTTTATTTAGTTTGATTAATTCTTATTTTCTTAGAGACTACTTAATAACGGATATGTTCAAATAGCTCAGCTTTTTCTGCTGTATGGCATCCCAATTATTTATGGTATATATTCGGAGGTAGCATTTTAATCATCAATATTGAGATAATTCTTAAAGTTTGACCAGCTGATTAACCCTCTTTGATAGGCAGTTAATAAATTCTTTGTAATTCTCTTAATTGTATCTCTTGTTAAGCTTAGTTAATTGCCTTTTTGAGAAGCCCCCATAAGCTAAGAAGACCATTTGTGTTTTTCATTTTTGGTGAAAGTAGCCTTTGATAGATACAGATGAGATTTTTGAAAATTGATGACCACGATGAATACTACAGATGTAAATCGATTATATCACCTGTATAAGTCTGCTTTTGTATTTTTTACATCATTCACCAAGCCCAATTTCATAGGTTACGAGAGACTTATCTCTAGCAATGGACGATATGAGCTGCTACGTGATAATGATAGCTTTGTTTGAGTACTCTATAAGTCTATTTAGTTTTTGAGGTCTAGATCCTAATAAATGTGAATTGATCATCTTAAGTTTGAAAACAAATATTCTGCCAAGTCTGTCGCATTCTAAGTAAACTGCTACTTATGTTGGAGTTCTATTAATATTAGTCTTAGTTAATATTACTCCAATTAGAATACAAGTTCCATCCTCAGGTTTGTCATTGGTAGAGTAAAATCAATTTATTATTGTATCAGAATTTTGTTGTAGAATTATATGAATTTTTAGGTTGATTGTGGAGCAAGATGTTCATCTATTGGAGATCCTCATTATTTCACTTTTGATGGAAAAAAATATGATTTTATGGGTAAATGTTCTTACTATTTAGTGAAAACAAACAACTTTTCTATCGAAGCAGAAAATACTCCTTGTGCTGGTGCCATATCTGAAGTAAGTCGTTCAAATGATAGATATCTTATAGATTATTTTTATAATTCCTTTATTTCACAGGCTATGAACTTCCCAGTTAGTATTCTATCAGGAACACCATCTTGTACAAAAACAGTAACAGTCAGGATAAACGGTCAGATTATTAAGTTGAAACAGAATAATGAGCTGATAGTGAATGGAGAAGATGTCCATAAAGTACCATTTACTATTGCTGGGATTAAGATCAGAAAAGTTTCTTCCATTTTCTTACAGAGTATGTATAATAGATATATATATTTTCACATTATACATTCACACTATAAAATTCAACGTAGAAGCTAAGAGTTAGATTGAACAGAACTACAGGTAGAAAAGAATGGTAGAATGGTTCATTCATTCAAGAGAATATGAAATATCACATTGCGACCAATATGAGTGACGCATTAATAAAAATATGTGGTGAAAACGGGAAAATCTTTTTCTATCAAGATCTCACATTGCATGGTCATCCTAAATGGTTAAAGTTACACAAGAATCATACATGAAGCAATTATTCCTCTAAAAAAGTAAAATTATAAACAGTCCGCTATAGAATATCTTTTGAGGTACCTACAAAGCATTATTAAACTGTAAAAATTATATGTAAAATTTTTACAGCGTAATAATGGCTAAAATTACTAATCAGTGTGTGTGAATTCAAATTATAATACAATTTGAGTGATTTTCTTGAACAATTGAAAAAATTTACTGAGACTTACGAATTTTTAATATAAATCTTACTTGGAAAGTAATTTTACTTAACTGCTTATTATTTTTCAGTAACAATGTTTCGAGATTTAAGAAAAGTTTCTAGATTTTGATTTACTATGTTTTACTGTAGAATTACAAAAAAAAATGTGATGGAAACAATTGATAGATGGCGCTAGGTTCGCCGTTTGCATCTATACTTTCAAATAAATTTAGTGAGTTTCTGATTTAGAAGAAGACGGGAATTTTATGTAAAAATAAAACTTTGAATAAATCACAAATATTTCATAATGGCTTAGAAAAAACAGATAATTTGTTGTATGGTGAATAAAATAATACATATATTGTTTTTTCAAACAGAGCTCAAGCTGAGTAATAAAGTTACAACACTGCTTAGCAAATCTTTGATTAAAATCACAAAATTATATAGTAAAATTCCTAATCAAACTTTCAAGTACCACTTAGTAAATTCTGTAATTGTTTCAATCTGAATTGAATTATTTTGTTTAGTGAATTTACTAAATTGTTGTATATGGAAAGAAATTTTTAACAGTGTACAATTTAATTTTAAAACAGATCCACAAGTGTTGCCCAATGTTCTTGTGATTCCTATTCCAAATTTTCCAAAATTTCGTTCAAATTATAAGGTATTGTATTCAAGAAAAAGGATTATTAGACAGGAATCAGAATTTTTCACACTCTGGGCAGTTTTCTGGTGATATCGCTTTTATATTAGTAATCGATCACGACTTTTTCTTTTTCTGTAGATATTTGGGGGAAGTTTATATATCCTCTTGTTGTATTTTAATATTCATTTATAAGCACGGAGCTAATGGATGTTCTTGATGGTGTTTCTTTATATTATCCACCCCTCCTTAACAGTTTATTATGCCCTTATTGAGTCGAAGCTCCGATATGCCCTTCAATATCTGGGATACGTGTAGTGTGACTCAATTTGAGCGAATCTTCCAACTACAAAAGAGAGCTGTTAGATATTTTCTCGGATTAAACAGCAGGGCTCATTGCAGGGACTTCTTTAAAAGATTAAAAATTCTGACTCTACTCACGCTTCTCCAATTTCAGAAAGTTCGTAGCACGACTATCCACTTAGGAACGTGGATCACGACCTTTATCTACCTACTCCACGTTCAGAATTAGTTAAGGGCTCAATATTTTACAATGCAAAAAATGTACAATCTCTTGGCGATTGAATTCAAATCTATATAATCTTTTCTTACATTCCGCAATAATTTGAGTGCGTATTTACTGGTTTAATTTTTGCTATGGACTTATATACTAATTGTGGTTTTTTTATATATTGAAACTTTATTCAATTTGTATCATTATGTTTGTTTTTTAGTTTTTACAAGCTTTTGTCAACAAATTGTAACAACTTTTTGACAATTAAGTATGTCTCTCTCTTTATAGACCAAACAATCTATTGTTATTTGTCGACTGTGATCAGTGTCCCATTATCAAATATAATTTGCTGTGTTCTCCCTCTAAGTCTGCAATTCAGATGTATCCCGAAGTATTTGACGTTCTCTTGACTTTGGAAGAAATGACTGTAAAACGTTGTGAATATGTGGCCCTTTCTCTGTGTGAACGTAATGTGAACTAGCATAAATCTCAATTTGTTTCCACATATTTTCACTTCGATTTATTTTTTTTTTCTCAATATCATTTCCTGTTAGTGCATAGGCATTTCTTGCCCTTTCTCACGCAAAGATAACTTAATTTTCTTATTATTTATCTGTTCAAGTATTCAAAAATTGGTTATTGTACAACAAAAAGAAGCTTTCAGTTTAATCATTTACCAGTTATTTTAATTTATTTTAGCCACATTACCCAATGGTGTTGAAATATGGTGGGATGGTAATAATAGAGTATACATTGATCTGCCTGCTAAGTTTAGTGAACGGACAAGGGTGAGTTATTCATTTTCATCTTGTTTGTAATGGTGTTATTACAATTATGTCATTTTAAGGGTCTTTGTGGTACTTTCAACTATAATCAAAAAGATGATTTTCTAACTCCACAAGATGACATCGAACAGTCTGTTATAGCTTTTGCTAACAAATGGAAAACTACTGAAACCTGTCCGGATCTTCCTGAAGTAGTTCTAACACATCCTTGTGACAGAAACATACACAGAAGAGGAGAAGCTGAACAATATTGTATGAAGATTAAATCGGAATTGTTCAAAGGTAGGGAAAATAAGCTTTAGTTTTTACCATGTACTAAAAGTAATAACTCGTGTGGTCGCTGTCATTCTCGTTAAAAAAAATTAAGACATACCACAGTGTGAAATCCAATTTTTTGGTTCACCTTTACAAAAAACCAAAGAAAACAAACATTTGACTATTTTGATAAATATAAAATTCAATACTTTATTGAAATATTGAAAACCTGCTTATTTATAACAGAAAATCGTTATAAGGTACCTCAAGCAAATTTGAAACTTTTCCGAAATGTATAAATTTTCAACTGATATCAAGAGTACCTCATGATTATTAGTGGAAGTAGTGAGAGATATTCAAAGCATGTGCAGCTTCAAAGCACCATTTAAGGAAACAAAACACAATGAACTAACTATTTAATAAAATCTATTGTATTATTAGTAATTTTTAGTCGCAAAGGGTTCTTTCAGTAAATCATGTTATTTATTGTTAAGAATGGATAATAATCTAACACTCTTATTTTATATTTCAATCATTTATTGTTTTGCTGCTGTACTGTCATCATACCTCATTTCCCCTAATGAGGAACATAGTTCCAAAGGCACTGGTGGGGTTATTGATTTCAGCTGTTGGTCACCATTTTGTTATTGTTGAGTGATTGAAAGTTGAATGAAATTTAGAATAGAATGTCGTAGTGTAATGAAATACGCCAACATACAGTATCAATTTTTAGCTACTCCTTCATAACTTTTATGATACTCCAGTTGCTAATTGTTCAAACAAAGATTTTACCATATTACTATGGTCATTTTCCATGATTGAACACTATTAAACTCAGTTCTAGATATTCTTGTTACTTGTGTTATTATCACTTATGTACTTATCTTGTTTCATTTACTCAATTGACTCACTTGAAGTTTCATTTTCATTAAAAATAAATCAAATTATTAAAAATACTTTGAGGTTAAGTTATTATGATTTTGAATATCGATTTCAATCTTGTATATTTATTTGTTTTGCTGGCCAAAGACTGAACTATAAGTGCAGATTGAACTATTGCACTGTATATGGTACGACCGAAAACCGAAAACGGTCAGTGTCCGTTTCAAACAGCTACAGCGGGTTGTGGATCTTTCAGACGAGGACGGCCACGTCGAGTCTAGTTATAAAAGATCCACAACGCGTTCTGACCGTTTCATATTTGCCAAAACAAACACGAATTAGATGAACATAACCTAGCCTAACCTAACCTAACTTAAACTAACCTAGCCTAATCTAACCTAGCCTAATCTAACCTGGACTAATCCAGCCTAGTCTAATATAACCTAACCAATTTACGATTATCTGATTAACGTCGGCAGGCGTAGGTTAGGTTAGCTTAGGCTAGATTAGGTTGTGGCTAATATTTTATTCCAATTTAAATTCATAGCTACACCGGATTCTGGTCAATATTAAACAGTTATGGCTATTTAAAAAATTAGCCGTTTTCGGTCTTGGGTCATAACATATTACAATTATACGAAAATATTGTTCAGGGTCGTCTCGAGGCAATATTCACATTTTTTATTCAAATATTTTTTTATGTTCATATATTAGAATGCAAACATTTAACTATTGTCCATTGAAGTACAATATACTAAGACATATGTAACTTGATCATCTTGACAAAGCTGTAATTAGCATCCTATAATTAAAAATATAAACATAACACTATAGTACTTGCTACCCAAAGGATACCGAACTGTGTCACATTGTATGGTTCAAAATAAACAGAAATGTGTTTTCCACTGCTCAAAATTATTTTCATTTTCAGACTGCCACTGGTTTGTTGATCCTGAACAATTTTACAGAGATTGTCTCTACGATATGTGCTCGTGTGAATTCCCTGTAAGTTTCTGGGTAATTTTAAGTATAGTTTAAGTGTTCATTCATTCATATTTATATTTTACTGAAGAGAATCAATCCACAAAATTTCTATCTTTGTAATGATATATTCCAGTACTTTTGATTAGGGTCATATTTTGCGTTCATCTACATTGACCTATTATAACTCAATAATATATTTTTGTTTTCATCAGGTGTCTAAATGTCTTTGTCCGATAATGGCCAGCTACGCCAGTGAATGTTCTCGACAAGGAATCAAAGTAGATTGGAGATCGGAAGTTCGGGAATGTGGTGTACATTGTCCTGGTGGTCAAAGCTTCCAGGTGTGTGGTAATTCCTGTACCAGAACCTGTCGTGATATCGCTGAAGATGAAAATTGTAAGCCCCAATGCGTCGAAGGTTGTAATTGCCCCGAAGGACAAACTTTAGATGATAATGGTGAATGTATAGCGATTCGACAATGCCAATGTCAATATCGTGGAATGGATTTCCCACCAGGTTACATGGAGATCAGACCTGCGCCGAAAGCTCCAGAATTATGGTATGGTAGTTCCATCTAAGCATTTCCAATTATGTCTATTTTATATTTGAATTTTGAAACTATTTTTGTTTTCCAGTACTTGTATAGATGCTGTATGGGACTGTTACGAGGCAGATGAAGCGGAAATAAAAATGTATCCCAGTTCAGATTTAGTACAAAATAAGTGTAATGGTAGTCTTAATATGGAATTTACAACTTGTGAACCCGTGGAACCAGTCACTTGCAAGGTAAGTGTTTTTTATGGAAAATGTGGTAAAATTTATATTTAAAATCAAGTTTGTTATATGGACTATAACTAATCAGTTCTGTAGATTATTCAAGTTAATAATTTCAAAACTGTGTGTACTCCCCGTTATAATTGATTGGGCTGAATAAATCTTTAGCTCAATATATTTAATTCAAGGTAGCAGATATCGAAGAATTTAGTCATTATTCTGATGAAAACACTTATACTAGTGAGTATCAAAAAAAAGCTTTTAAGCTATAGTATTCGAATGCAAAATGTTGTGGAGAAACTTTGTTTCTTCAGAGAGAGGCCAGATGACACTACTTTTCATTTTGAATATTAATCCTAACCGGGATTGGGTTTTTATGAAAAGTAATGTGTCTATATTTTATATTCATACTCAAATCATTAAAGTTTTTTATAAAGAAGAAACGAGCAGACAAAATATAACATGAAAAGGAACAGTTGGTCAAAATCTTAAAGAGTAAAAATAAGCACAGTACGAAATGATCGACTGCGAGAAATCTCATCAGAACTTATGATAACGTGCAGCACATCACTTCTGATATGTTGCAATATTTCAAGGTGCCTGCTATGTTCTATGTGAGCTAATCGATGAGAGACAAATCCACGAGAATAATGTTCATTGACACATTTCTTAAGTTCAAGCTTTTTATCAATCACATCTTTACAGGGAACGAAACTTGACTTTATTATTTCCTTTCCACAAACAAAAAAAAACAACTATGTAGTGGAAATATCCTGGATAAACAACTTCTCTTCATAAAGTTGTAGTAACCACAATCACGTGGTTTGCTTACCTGGATCATGGTCGAACCATCAACGCATACTGTTTCACTTTGACTGGAGTCATCTGGCGCGGATGTTGAATTAAGATGTCATCTTCCTGCATGGCAATGCCAGATTAACAAATTTTTGCACAACTGATAAAAATTATAAGAAAATAATGGCTGTAGGACTGCAATATACCAGAAAATAATTGTAACATTTGATAAGAAAAGTGATGAAGGAATTAAAAATAATTTTATTCTATACATATTGTTTGATTATCTTCGTACATATTTGATGAGTATTTTAGCAAAGAAGCGATTACGAGAGTTGATTTTATTATCTAAATTAATTTTTTTAGAACATGCACTCTCCGCCTGAATATTCCCCTGCTATTTGTCATTCAGGATGTCAATGTAAAAAGGGATATGTCTTGGAAACAACGACGCAGCATTGTGTAAAACCTACTGAATGCCCATGTCATCACGCTAGCAAAAGCTATAAGGAAGGTTCAGTAGTTCAAAGTGGCTGCAATACTTGGTGAGTGTAGTTTTGTGGATATGTATCGAAAAAAATAAAAAAAGAAAATTGAAAAATAAATTTAATAATAAAAAGAATAATTATTAAATAGCTTATTGTTGTTGAAGCTCTTGTAAGAACGGAAAATGGAGTTGTACGGACCGACAATGTGCAGCTGAATGTAGTGCTTGGGGAGATTCACATTACAAAACATTCGATGGAAAACGTTTCGACTACCAAGGAGAATGCGATTACGTTTTCGCCAAAGGAAAACTCGAATCTAATTCGTTCCACGTTTCAGTACAAGTAAGTGTAATTAATAATTTAGATGATCTCAACTTTTTATGTACCTTTTTTTTGAAAATTAACTTTTTTAGAATGTACCTTGTGGTACCCTGGGAACTGCTTGCTTCAAATCAGTCACTATAAAAGTTACTTCAGGGGATGGATCAGATATTATTACTCTTGAAAAAGATAAGCCTTTGCCAGGTCTAAAATCTTTTAAACATATAACCGCAAGAGAAAAGAGCATGTTTGTCATTATTGAAGCTCCGGATCTTGGCTTGGTCATTCATTGGGATAAAGGAACTAGAGTTTATGTGAGATTGGATCCAAGATGGAAAGGACGGGTAATAATATTATTTTATTGCATAGTATTCTTAAAATCATGCTCGGTTTATTGAAATTATGTATTTTTCAGACTAAAGGTTTGTGTGGTAATTTCAACGACGATGAAATAGACGATTTCCAGACACCTTCGGGAGGTCTTGCTGAAGTTTCTGCCAATATTTTCGGAGACTCTTGGAGATTACAATCGTATTGCAGTGAAGCTCCTGAAATTAAGGTATTACCATCGATAATAATCAGGTACTGATTTTCAGAATAACGTATTTCTTTTATTTTCAGGACACTTGCACTTACAGACCAGATCGCAAAGTATGGGCCACCAAAAAATGCGGAGTATTGAAAACACAAACATTCGCAGCTTGTCACTCTGAAGTACCGGTTGACTATTTCTTTGAAAAATGTATTTTCGACAGTTGTGCTTGTGATCAAGGAGGTGATTGTGAATGTATGTGTACCGCTTTAGCCGCCTATGCCCAAGAATGCAACAGCAGAGGAGTTGCTATTAAGTGGAGAACCCCTGAATTCTGTCGTAAGTAATAAAAGTAGGGTTACTGCGAATAATAAAAATTGAAACTAAACAAAAACAAGCTTCTTATGAACTCTATAGCCAATCAATTATATGTTATAATAATCAAATCAGATGAATGTTTAATACGTAAGCAAATATTAATTAAAGAAAACATAGAAGTCGGGGATTACCCAACGATAAGTTGCTGATAGTTTTTGTAGAATCATAAATTTTAAAATTTGATTGTTTTCATGCTTTTCAATACAAATAAAGCGGTAATATCCACACAATAACCCTAAGTATTATTAGGTTTTCAGTAGTTATTGAGAAATATTTATAATCATTAAAAGATTCTTTATTAGTGAAATATTAGGGTTATGTCAAAATAGTGTATTAAATTTTCCAAGCTAATTGCTGGGGCCCCATCGTTTACTAGATTCGCAACAACTGTAGCTTTCATATTGTTATTAGTTTTCTAATAAAACTTAGATAATTCCACTATACCTCAAAATCCATAATGTTCCATATTTTGCAATGAAATATCTAAATTCACACAGTTAAAGTGGTTTGTATCTTACTTTGAATGTAGAAAATACTGGTACGATCTAATGGTAGAGTTTCGAATAATTTGCCAATTGGCAGTGACGTAACTGAGAGCTCAGTTTTAGGTCCAATTAATTTTTGGTATTCATTAATGATGTCATAGACTTACGAATTGATGGTAAATTCACTTTATAACTTGGAATGTCTGCTTAAACACAGAGAAAACTTTAGTTTCATCCTACAAAGGAGTCTTGCAACCTCTAAAACTCAACAATGACTTAATGCGATCCTCAAATTCGATCAAGTTTCTTGGTTTACATATTGACGATGCCCTTTAAAGGTCTATATATGTAGAGACCTTGGCGAAAAAATTATCCTCTGCTTGTTTTACCATTAAATGTGTGTCTAAACTTAATAGTTTTTATTCGAATGACTTCTTCGCTAGGGTTTACCTTTCTGGGAGTCTTGTACATCGCATTTCTTCGATTCTCTCTTCAGACTACAAAAAAGAGCTATTCGTTACATTAAAAAATTTTAACTCTCCCCGATCTTTTTATTTTAGAATCTATTTGTTTGATTCGCAAACACTTTCACAATTTAACTGAGAGACCCATTTATAGCTATCCAATTAGAAGAAAAAATTTGGAGATTTACTTAAAAATACCCACTTCTGATCTGGTGAAAAAATAAAAATGGCAAATGAATTTAAAAGTTCTGCTTGAATGACCTTTTTATCATTAATCCAAATTGTTAGTTCGTATTACCTGATATAAAATTGTGTCGCTTTTTCAATAATATTGAAAAATTTTTTTATTAATATATTTCACTCGTGCCTCACCCAACTTCAACCATTTTTGTGTGTATTATGAAAATCCAAAATTGGCATGGATTCTAACAACTTCTGTAAATGCGTCATATCTTTTCACTCTGTGATACCCTGGTAAACAAATTGTCTTGTCAAGGACTCTCCTTGTTATTTTGACTGTATTTTTTTATTTATGAGATTTTTTATTGAGGTTCATAGTATCTTCAGCTTCTTTTTACAATTTTCAATGAACACCTATAATATTCATATTGTTTTTTTAGCAATGCAATGCGATGAAAGATGTACTAACTACAATCCTTGCATATCTACATGTCCAGAAGAAACTTGTGACAATCTATTAACTAACAAAAAATACTCCAAAACTTGTGCTGAAGACAGTTGTATAGAAGGGTGTGCTCCTAAACCTTGTCCACCTGGTTATGTATACAGAAATAGCTCTCACAATGAATGTGTACCTGTGGAAATATGCAGACCTATTTGTTTAGTTGTTAATGGCACTACTTATTATGAAGGTGACAAAATGGAAGAGGATGATTGCCACACTTGTTATTGTTCGAGAGAAGAAAAGAAATGCAGGTTAGTACTAATAATTCGACTTTATAAAAGTTATATGGCACTGAAGATCAGATAATTTCTCTTTAAATGATTAATATTCCCAGATAATAAATACAATACAAAATTTTGAGTGATGAACATTTCATTGAATATTTGAGAAGAAAACAGAACCAAGAAAATAGAGACGATTGTATCTTAGTTTTTTCTCTTTTAAAAATAAAACTCCGAACGAGAAAATAATAATGAGCGCCATATTGATCTTATTCGGATCTTGGCAGGAAAAGCCAAAGGATTTGCTTAAGAAAAGTCATACCATCATCCATCAGATGATGGAAAAAGCTTATAGAATGGAAATAGAAATATTATTTATAAATACCCAACAAACAAACATTCAATCAGGATAACGTCCTGATGAGAAAACTGAAAGAACATGGGATAGAAACTAAGGTGAAAGGATTCATCAATAGAAAAGGAAATATAAGACATTGTAACTAACATAGATATGGACAGGCTGACGATCTCTTAGCCAAATTGTTTCATTTAGCCATAGAACTGCTTTTGAAACAATTTGAGAAACGAACAAGGGCTAAATAGTCGTTTATGCAAATGATAGTGATATTAACGAAAAAGACAAAGATTTTGAAACAAATCAAATGCTACAGGAATAAACAGCAGACGTTGAAAAGGTGATATTAACAATAAATAGCAGCAGTAGGAAAAAAAGAGCTGGAAAAAATTATGGGAAAAGTATGATAAAAGTAAAGCAGCTTTAGGAAGGTTTCGATTAGCAGAAATGAGGGAATATGCATAATAATGGCAGCTAATAGGTTGTGACGTGCTAATGAGACACTACTGTGAAGCATTCCATCAACAAGGGTCAGTAAAGTTAATATTTAAATATAATGAACCGGTGTATGGAAGGGATAGGAATCAAAGAGAAGTAGGAGCTAAGACTAGTGAAAAGAAATAATAAGAACAATCCTAGTATTAATAAAAGTTTACAATAACGAATGCAAGCAGCGTATTCCGATGAAATAATGGAAGCAACGAATGGTGGCAAGAACGTGAGAAGAAGAATGAAGAGATTGAAAATAAAATACCTCGGGCATGTTTGAAGGGGAGGAACGCAAAATCGTTCGTTCAATTAAGATATAGTGGGCACCAGGAGGTACTAGAAGTTAAAGAATAACCAGTATGGGATTGAGTTTAAAGTTTTTACATGTAGCAAGTTATTTTCAGCAAAAACTTCTGATCTATTACGTGATAGTTCATACATTAAAGACAGACATAAAGATCTATTTATTAATTTAATTAATTAAAATTTACAGTGGAAAGCCGTGTACGTCGACAACAATACCTACCACCTTGACGACTTTCGCTATGGAACAAGAAATGCAATGCGATGAAGGTTGGACGGCATGGATTAACCAAGTAACTGCCACTGATAAAGAACAAATAAAACAAGAAGAAATTGAACCTATACCTACTACAGCGGTATTGGTGAGTAGCATCCTTTTGGAAAATGAAAAAGTTGAGTAGGTGTTGACACAAAGTGGGTACATCAATGTACATCATTTATTCGTGAAACACCGGCCGATATATTGGAGAGAGTACATCAAAATTGGACCCGGCGCATGGGCTATCTAAAGTGGAGCCGTGTCCAGAATTTGCATGAAATCATCTTCAAACATTAAATTATACTAATCGTAGTATCGATTCTAATGAAGATTTCATCAATTTTTTCAAATTTTTTGTGGTTTTTTTCAAAATCAAATCCTATACCTCTTAAAAAATACTGATTGTAATAAACTTCTTTAAGGAAGCAAAACTAGTACTTTAAATCATGCATACTGATTAGGTACAATTTAAAAAAATGTCTGTTGCCAATAGAGTTAGTCTGAGGCCATCCTTACTTCCTCACACCCACACACACAATCCTTGTTAGAGCACTGCAATGAGCATTCCATTATAGTTCCATATAAACCTAAAATTTTCTCTTCTAGGGTTTTGATATTTTTCTCAAATCATTCCAATCACAGATCTCATTAACTTTCTCCGTTAGGTACTTGGGACTCTATCAATATAAAGGACTCAACTGCAATAAGTAGGGAAAATAATTTTTAAGAAAATGTGCCTTCGAGGATTTTGTGAAAAATGAACCAAACGGCTTTTTTCTCCTTTTGTATTCATACATTCACATGAATATTTTTTTCCAGAACCAATTAAAAGATTCCGCAAAATGTAATGTAGACATGATGGTGGATATTGAATGTCGTACAGTTAAAGATCACATTCCTTCTAAAGAAACTGGCCTAGACGTGGAATGTTCTCTAGAGAAGGGTCTGATTTGTAAATCTTCCGGAAAGAATAAGGAATGCCCTGATTTTGAAATACGCGTCAAGTGCCAATGTGGTAAGAGAATTTTGTTATATCTAGAAGCAGTTAATCGAAACTTTCTGATTATATCATTATAAAGGACTATATTTTGTTTCATACTCCACTGTAGTAAAATTGAGATTGATACTTGATTCCATATTTAACATACATTTCAAATTCCGTATTAAAATATTTCTAGGTTATGTTCTTGGTGTTACTGCGTGCCTTTATTCCTTCACAATTTGTTTTTAAACAGTTTTACATAGATAAATATACAAAAAAGGGCCTCAAACGATTATCTTTTTTGAGATAAATTCAGATTGTAAAATATTTCGATGACAAGACTACTACGCACTGTTTTTGTTCAATAAATTATTATTTTCATATTAGGAAGTCTAGGTATTTTCATTTGTTTATTAATTAATTAAGAAACTTAATAAACCGACAATAAAAATGAATAAAAGCAAAAAATTAGAAAAATATATAAAATAGCTATTTTATTGGGAGCACAATTTATTGTACTTGTAATATTATGACACACTAGAAGAAGACACAAGCTTACCTTAACTAAATCATTCCAAAAAGGTTTTTTTGTGATATTCATCAAGCTACAACACAAGCTGAAAAGTTTCTTTAAATACAAAAAAAGCAAGAAACAGATAAAAAGAACTATTGAAATAAAAAACAACTGAAACCGGTTACTAAGAAAAGTCACGCCAAAAATATTACTTCGAAATGTACTTAGCACTCTTGGTTAGTTTATTTCCATTGGACTAACCCAAATTTTGTCATTGCAGAAGCTACAACAACACCAGTACAAGAGCAAATTACCACTGGTGAACCAGCATGTTTCTTAAATGACACAAGAGAAGATATAAGAGATTGTTCTACGTATTATGTATGCACGTTTGGTGTAAGAGGAAATAAATGGGTGAAAATGACTTGTGCCAATGATACACTTTTTAATCCGATCAAGAAAACGTGTGATTCCCAGAGAGAAGTTGAAAAAGTTAAGCCGTCATGTAAGTATGATATTATAAACATGATATTCATTGAAAAGTTATATGAAATTATTATTTTTAGGTATATCTGAAATTGAATATACTTTCGAAGAGCCGATACGTAAGTATACCTATTAATTAATACCATTAAATAATTTGAGGTGCTTCGGGATACAAAAGACACTAAAAGTAAACTTGGATTTCCTTCTCATACCAACCCCCAGTGAAGTTCCCCATGTCTCTCTCTTATGTAGGTAATTTTACGAAACGAGTTAAAGAAATTTAAAAATATATTTATTTCTATGTTCTTGATTCTAGTGGAACTTCTCCAGGTAACTTATATTTTGTGTATGTCTTGATCTAGAATGGTACATGACAAAAAATTTGTGAGACCATGTTGTCCTCGTTATCTGTTGACGATGTTTGAGCCCACACTAATCAGATTATTACTATTGAATTGAATTAGATTAGAAATAATGTACAAGCACAGTTTCCCGTCAGTTCTATAGAGTTGTAATGATTGGACGTTAGGATGTGCTTCAAAGCAGCCATAGTCGTTTGCAATTTATTATCCTTATTATCCCTATTTTCCGAGAAGGGAACTCTGTTTATCAAATTATCATTGTTTATTTTCATTATCAAGGTATACATGTAGTTAAAAGTATAAACATCTTAGCCTGTACATGGTTGTGTATTTTGGGTAAACATTTTTCTTTGTTATAGCAACATGTGCACCAGGTACTGTTTATGACAATTGTGCTATCAAATGCAAACAACTTTGCCATTACTACAGCTTTTTAGTGAAGAAACAAGGTTTATGTAAAGGAGAAACTACATGCGAAGCAGGATGTGTCTCAGCTATTAGAGATAAGCATTGTCCTGCGGGATCTGCATGGTTAAATGAAAATACATGTGTTAAGACTAGTTCTTGTTTGTGCGTCACCGAGGATGGCAAACCTATGAAGGTTAGTACTTGTTGTACTGTTCCAAACAAATGATTAAAATGTGGAAGTTCTACGTTGAAATTTCGGAACAAATATCTTATTATTAATATCAAATTATTCATATATTTTCCAGCCAGGCGAAGTTATTGAATACGAAGAAGCTTGTAAGAAATGTCAATGTATAAACAACGTAATAGCGTGTCAAGAAAACACTTGCACAACTCTAAAAGAGACTGAGAGTACTAAAATGGAACCAACTACTAGTCTAACTCGAAAATCATCGTCCAGTGCATCTGCTCCTATTGAAATAATTGAAGAAGAAGAGATTCCAAGTACCAAGAAAGCTGCCACCACTAGCTACACTAGTAAAAAAGTTAGTAGTGGAGCCGCTCCGGTTGAAATAAGCGAAGAAGAAGCTCCAAGCACAAAAGGGCTCAAATATACCACTCATGCTAGAAAAAAACCTACAAGTCAAGCCGCTCCTATTGAAATAACTGAGGAAGAAGAGACTCCAAGTACCAAGAAAGTCGCTAGCACTAGCTACACTAGTAAAAAAGCTAGCAGTGGAGCTGCTCCTGTCGAAATGAGTGAAGAAGAAACTCCAAGCACGAAAGGACTCAAATACACCACTCATGCTAGAAAAAAACCTACAAGTCTATCTGCACCTACTGAAATAACTGAAGAAGAAATTTCTATACATACTACCACTACCACAGAAGCTACTACTACAACAAAGATGCTTAAAGTAACTGAGCGAATTGTCGTTGAGACAGAAGCGCCAGTTGCTGCGGGTAAACCGCTAGTCTCTGAAACCACACCCTATCCAACTCCAAGTGTCACTCCACCTGAGAAATGTACTAAAGACAGGTAATGATAACGACTCTTAATATAGGATATATATTCAAATTGTTGTTTACTATAGTTAGGCTTAATTTGTATGTTGTATTAGGTTCATACCGCTGATCCAGGGAGATTCTCCTTTGCCAGACGACGCTTTCAGTGCCAGTAGTGTTTTGGAAGATATTTTCTCTCCTAGCAATGCAAGATTAGACAGCGATGTCAGTGAAACTTCCGGTATGTCTCATAATATATTTTGTTATCAATTTGCCATATATAACTATTTTATGTTGTGATAGGAGGGAGTTGGGCGCCGAAATATCCCAATGAAAATCAATATTTGGAAATTAACTTTGGCAAACAAGAACCTGTTTATGGAGTTATTGTTAGAGGAAGTCCAATGTATGATGAATACGTGACAAGCTATAGAGTGCTATATAGTCCAGATGGACATACTTTCTATTATATCCTCGACAAAAATACCAAAGAACCAGTTGTACGTATTGCCTAATGATTATATTACAATGATTATTTCATCTAATCCGTTTGTTTTAGATATTTAGAGGTTCTACTGATTCAACAACTGGCGTAAAGCAATACTTTGATGAACCTGTTGAGGCTACAAAAATCCGTATCAATCCAAAATCTTGGAATAATGGTATATCCCTGAGGATAGAGCTTGTTGGTTGTGCTGAAACAACTCCAGCTCCAACCACAGTTGAATCAACATCGATAATTATTGTAACTTCTTGATATGTTAAAAAAATGTAGTCGATTATAATTAATTTATTTTTGCAGGTAACAACAACTCCAGCTCCTGAACGCTGTAACGATCCACTTGGTCTAGATAATAGCTCACTATCTTTGTCTCAAATATCTGTTAGTTCTTCTAAGGATTCTCGACATGACAAATCCAATCTCAAATTAAGCAGTGACTCTGCATGGCAACCGCTTCTTGATTCACCTACAGAATCTGTTATGGTAAGAAATTATCGATTACATAGATATAATATTACAAGTGAGATAAAAGCTCGTTAGTAACGAACGGTGGAACACCAATAGGGGTGCTAGGGTAGTATAGGATTGAGCAACCCTTTATATTTAGTACCTTCTTGAGCGAAACCTGTTTACTAGGAAATTTAGCGAAAATTTCGTTAAGCTGACAACACTAAAATAGAACGCAGTGTTGTGAATTGTTCAATCAGAGCATTGTTCTTTTTACCGATCATAAAGAATTATATTTTTCGCCTTAGGGTTTAGAAGAGTTTGCTTGGTCAATTTATTGAATTTATTATTGATGTTTTAAATTAATGATGACTGGAAATGAAAATTTAACATAACTGATCGAGTTTAGAAAAGATTGAAGGTTGAGGTGCTTATTTCCATATAAATCACTTTCATTTAAAGTGATTGGTGAAGATAATCGTGTCTAATTCATGTTATACAGTAAAACATTTGATGATTCCAGATATTTGAATCATTATTATTGCGCCCTGTTATTTGATTGTTGGGCAAAGTGATCTCGAAATATATGAGAATATATGAGAAAGTCTATTTTACTCTTCTACTAATCATTCTTTTATTTTTCTTAAGAATTGGACAAAGAAAATTTGAAATCTGACCAGTACATTGATGCCACTAAAATTTCATTTGTATCTAAATATATTATTGATTAGATTTTCAACACCACAAAAAATATTCACTCAACAACGAAAAAACCGGGTCCTTCAAATTTACCTCAATCTTCATTAGGTTTTCTAATAAATTTTGTCATTTTAATAGCGGGTATTTCTCCCTCTGCAACGGTGAAGGGCTCTAGCTCTGTCAGGTATCGAAGAAATTGAATTTATGTTTCTTAAAATAAGTCGAAACGTCAATTTATATCTATCTTTCAAAAATTATTAAAAAAACTAATTTTGGAACAGAAGAGACTAAAAATCAAGAACATTTAGAAACATAAACATATTAAATGGTCTAAGAAATAAGAAATTAAAGAAAGAAATTGAATTTTGGACATACTCCATCGGTATAGCATTCTTCACGAACAAAAATTTGGAGCTGATTTAAGTCACTAGAAGGAAGATGACGAGTCTTACACGCTTCCCTAAATTATCCCACAAACGATTTATGGGATTCATATCAGGTTATCGTGCAGACCAATCCAGATCTGTGATTCCCACCTGCTCCTAGTATTCGGCGTTATGTAGAGACATTATTCTGCCTCAAAATGAATTGGTCATCAATAAATGGAGCAAATGAGGTCACAATCTCTACGAGCACTTTATCAATTTCCCTCAAAGCAGCCAAAGCCCCATTAATAATAAAAAGCAGTTCAGTTCGATCGTGAAAACTATTTCCTTCCCAAACCATAACTTATCCCTTGGGATAATTTAATGTAAAAAAATTTAAAAGCACAAATTAGCAGTACGTTTATCAAATTAGTATTATGAGTCATGACACTTCAATTATTCTGGATATTGAAACAGGGAAAACGAATGTTCAAGTATCTCGTGCGAATTGTTAAAAAATAATTTTCATTGTTTGGTACACTTTATTTTAAATTGATCTCGTTAGTAAATCTCCACAACCAAGAGACATCGATCTGGGAAAAAAATATTACGCCATGTTAAAAAAACATAAAAATGCAGACATCAAAATCGTAATATTAACTCTAAACGAATTAGCTGAAGAATTGAAAGGAATAATACCTATGTTTACAGCCGCGATTAGCATGAAAGTTCCACAAAAACAAAAGTTGAAGTGGGAATTTCTTAAGCAATTCATTACTTTCAATCAATGAAAGATTTTAATAGTTGAATGAATACTCGGCATATTTTTTGATCGGAATATCAATCAACTTTGCTGAAAACATTGACGTTGAGGACCTGGTAAAACGGTTCACTGATAGAGAGATCGAAAGTTATACTTTTTTTAGTTACTTATCACAATAAATAGTTATTTCATATTTTAGTTCAATTTCTTGGAACCGAGAGAGTTGACTGGTGTAGAAACAAAAGGGGGACCGGATGGTTGGGTGGAGAGTTATGTAGCAGAATATTCTCACGATGGAACAAATTGGAATCCAGTTTTATATGAAGGAAAAGAGAGAATATTTCCAGGAAATTACGATTCTGATATGCCTCAATTGAATACATTCCAATTACCTATTAGAGCACAATACTTGAAAATTCTTCCCAAAAAATGGAAGAACAACATTCAGCTTCGGGTAGAAGTTCATGGATGTTATTTACCATATCGTGAGTATTTAATGTAGTTCGAAACTATCCTTAAAGGTGGAATATTTACTTTTGTTATTTTCTTTTTAAGCTACTGAATCTACAATAGAATCTACTGTGCCTACTACGACTATTATATATGAATGTAATTATTGCCCAGGAATACCTGAAAAGAATGTCAATCTGGAGGTTTGTAGATGTTTGTCAACACAATATTGGGATGGACAACAATGTGTTCCACGTTCTGATTGTCCATGTGTTGTTGGGACAATGAAGTAAGTTAAGAAAAAAGCAATTGTATGATCGATGCAAATACAGAAATACTTTAAATGAATTTTCGTGGCCGGAATTTTGCATATAGACACGTCTTTTGTTCTTCTTTTGTATTCCTTGCAAACCCTTTTAAATATTTTCTGATGTAATGAAATAAGGATCAAATAAACTTTTGCAACGTTTTCATCAAACTTATATTATCCTGACGATACTAACACGAACCATATATTTTATCCTTCTCTATTGATCACAGAAATATATATTCACTATTATAGTAACTAATTTTTTAACGATCTCATTAGCGTCAATCGTGGCATTTTTGGACTTGCCATTTCTCTATTTTTCGCCGTATTCATCCATGTTCATCCTGCATGTTTCTCTAAGTTATCTGCTCATCTCATTTGTGGTTTTACTCTACTTCTTTTGTATAGGACACAATTATCATTTTGTTTTTTCATTACACTTCTTATTTGATTATTTTTCATTTCAGTTTATGTATCTCGTAACCTGTTGTTTTTGTTTTGTTTCTTATACACACATTCTTTTTTTTATTCATCAGTTTCATACCTCGCATCTCTGTGCCTTCATAAGTTTGTCAATGTTTGACTTATATGAGAAATAGGAAAAAACAATTGTTGTATACCATGGTTTTCATAGGGAGATATATTTTATCATTTGGGATATATCCTAATCTGCCTAATGCTAACCATGCCAATCTAACTACTCTCTTAATTTCTGCTGTTGTTTTTTGTTTCATTTGTTGAGCATAATCATTTTTTCCAGATAGTGTTAGCTATAGTGTCTCGTTTTTTCAGAGTTTATCATAATATTCTTTCTTATATATTATAAATGCATCGTAATCCGCATATTTCATGTTGTCCATATACCGGATGTCCGCTGGGAAGATATACTAATGTCGGCTATCACGTATGGAATACAATATCAGATAAATGTCCGCCAATCTCACACATTTCACGCGCTATTTCATTAATTTCATCACGAATATTTTATTTGAGTTGCTCCAGCTTTTTTGGTTTGTTTGCATAAACCTTGCTTTTCAGATATTTCCACAAAAAGAAGTCCGGAGCAGTCAAATCAGGCGACCGTGGCGGCCAATCAACATCATTATTTCTTGAAATAACTTGTTATGTATGGAAAGAGGTCTCGTAATAATTCCATTGTAATCCTGGCTTTATGCGATGTGGCACCGTCTTGTTGATCCCACATATTAATCAAGCCCAAAGCATGCAGTCGTGGCGTTAAAAAGTTTTCAATCATATCACGATATCGCTCCCCATTGACAGTTACCGTTACGCCGTAAGTAAGGTCCAATGATTCCTCCTACCAACCTAACCAAATTGCACACCAGACTGTCACTTTTAATGGATGCAAAGGGGACTGAGGAATAATTTGAGGGGTTTCCTTTGCCCAGTACCTCGTCACTCATTATGATTTTTTCATGAAAATCGGGATTGTCATGGGCGAGCTGTAACATCCTATTGGCATATGTATGGAGGCATAAATAGTCTTCTGGAATCTTAAATGGAAACAAATGTCAAATGTGCAAAATTGTGGCCAAAGTTTTTCTTTGAAAACCAAGCTCCTGAGCACGGCGTCGAATTGAGGTTGATGGATTGTTTTGAGCACTTTCTTGGGCAGCAGTAATGTTTTCAGATTAATAGTGCGTCTTGTTGGCACGTTTTTCTCCCAAAAATTTCACCTTTCTCATCTTCACAGTAATAGATGATTGATTTTGATAAAATGTTTTAACGATTAAAACACGTCGGTTTATCGAATATTTTTCCATCACAAATTCGCCACATCTCTACTTCACGACTGCCAAATATGAACTGTCAAAACTAAGGTTTACCAAAATGGCGGCAAAACAAAGTATTGTACCTTCTCGTAGGACACCCGGTATTTGTCCCTGTCTTCTTAGTCTAGTTTTTTAAAGACATCCAGGTTTGATTGAAGACTTTAGATCATACTGTGTCTTCCGGTCTCATACCTTTTTAAATTTATTTGCTTTGGTCCTCCATAAATTTTAAATGCTGTTGCTTATATTTATACCTATATTGATTGATATACGTATACATAATCGTTTCTGCTATTTATTAAGAAGCTTCCATGAGTCCAATCAACACTATGAAAAGCATTGTAATAATTGAAAATATACTTATTGGTTCTTCTTGTTAAGTGATTTTGTGAATGTTTTATTTGTTAGTAATAACTTAGAGACTGTTCTATATGCCTCAACTACATGTTAACTTATTTTTTATTCAAGATATTCAATCGGCGCTATTTATGAAAAAGAAGATTGTTCAGAATGCATTTGTAAGCTTGGAGGTGTCGAGCATTGTACACCGAAGAAATGCGAACCTTGTGCCGAAGTTAGTATATTTTTTTCAAATTAATTGAGAACAAATTTTTTGATAAATCAGTGGTGATATTTATATAATTGTCATATTATATTTAGGGATTACGGAGTACTGTTACTACCACTTGTGCTTGTAACTGTCAACCATGCGAGGAGGGAACTATCTTATGTCCAACCAGTAACATATGTATTAACTCAACTTTGTGGTGTAACGGAGAAGAAGATTGTCCCGATGATGAAATTTATTGTGCAGAGTATGATAGAGAAGAGACTTGGACTACTCCTCGTGAGGAACTAGAATCATTGTTGGAATTGGAGCCAGAACCTGAATTTACCACCAAAAAACCTCTAACTACAACTATAAGGCTTACTACTGAATCAACGACTACTGTTACACAACAGCCTACGACTCCTAAAGGTAAACATTTAAATCATCTGACAAATGCTCGATGATAATACGTATATTGTACTGTTATTTTCAACTCTACTTGAAGTTTATCTTGATGGGAGATATAAGTTTAAACGAAAGTTATATTTTTTTACTCAACTTATTCCCGCTTAACATTATGACCATCTGAAATTACCTAATTTCATGTGTCGGTTTAACACTACCGAACTGAGCTTTCCCCACAGCCCAGAGTAGTCTTGAATCGCGTTGGAATTTTAAAAATTTTCGACGTTTCGGCTCCCACTTTGGAGCCATTATCAAGAGAAGGGTGGAGATAAGGTGGTTATTCGTTTATTGGTAAGAAGTGTGTCTCAATCTGCCTACTCCACGCAACTATTAACCCCTTATTCTTGGTTGATTCCAAGACCTCAATCTGCCAACTCCTTGGAATTTTACCGAGGAAATGAAAAGCTGAAACAAAAAAATATAAAATGATTAAAATAGAAAATAAAATGCTTACCTTCAAGAACACTATTGGCACCAACACACTCACTGCTGATCTTGAGCTCAAGCATCCAATGAATTTTTATTCTGAGAAAATATAGATAGGATAATTCACGAGACTTTTCTTTCCTTAAAGACTCAGTTGGAAACTTTGCTTCACATTTTTTGAAGGTACCTATTTCAACGTGGACAAATTATTCTGAAGTAATGTTTAAGCTTTCGAGGAAGTGTAGAAGTTCTAAATTCTAGCAGCGCCCTCTCGTATGTTCCCCAAATTTGACTTCAAGTAAAATTACAGATCTAATTTATGGTAACCTTTGTATTTTCAGAAGAAGTATGTCATGTAATTGTTTGTCCTCCTGGATTTGAGAAGGTCTTGAAGAAGAACAGCAAGAAATCTCAGAACAAATATTTGTCACCAATGATAAGAAATACAAATACAAAAACATCTAGTAGAAAAGGAGGTAGAAACATTTCGCAAAAACCAAAAACTTGTAAGTAGAATGATTGATGCAGCTTAGAAATTAGTATAATATGAACTTTTTCTAAACTAATATGGAAATTTTTCATTTCTTCTGACCACCAGTCGTAATCAAAATTGTTCAAAAATCCCCCAGCACTTTGATGTCAAAGTTGATTTTGGTAATAACAATGAATTGATGATACTTTTCTCTTTTAGCAACTAGAAAATGGAACTTACCCCCTCCTAAGAAAATGGATAAGCCAGAAAAAGTTTGTGAAACATATATCTGTGTACCGAAATTCCCGGAAGACCTCGAAGACTCTAGTGAAGAGAGAATGTTATTCAAATGCCCTGAGATAGAATGTGAAGACGGTTTGATCCCAATTATAGATAACAGCAATAGCTTCTGTCGAGAATTCCACTGCGAAGCTCCACCTAAGCCAGATGCGCTGTGTAAGGTGAATGGAAAGACATTCAACACTTTTGATAATGTTGAGTTTACATATGACATCTGCAACCATGTTTTAGTCAGAGATTTAGAATACGACAACTGGGAAATATCACGTAAGTATATCTATAAAGCAAAATTTATCACATTACTAATGAATGTACCTTATTTATTTATTGATAGAAAAACATTTTTTTTTTCTGAATTTCAGTGAAAAAAACGTGTACAACAGTTTGCTCAAGAGACCTAATCATCCAACAAGATTGGGAAGAGTTTATCATTCATCCTGATTTCACCATCGACTTTGATGGATACACTTACACACTAGATCAAGCAATTCTATTAGCACAAACGCAATCTGATTTTATTATAAAACAAATTGGTAACACCATATTATTCGCTTCCCCAAAATATGGATACTGGGTTATTTATAACAGAGAAGGAGATGTTAAGATTGGAGTGGATCAGGAGTTGATTGATAAGGTAAAAAATATCAAATTAACACCAGCAAGTGGCATATATTTCTATGAATCTCTAAGATTGAGAATATTTCTATTTATAATCATTTGTGAGGTCTGGAATAAATGAAAATAAATAAATAAACTTTCGTAAAAATTATTTAGAAAAAATACTATAAATAAACCGCCCGCTACTAAAAAAATTATATACAAATAAACATCAAATGAGTTTCGATATTTATAAAAAATGTGGAAGACGCCGAATTTTTTAAAATTCCATATTAGCTGGACAGGGCCGACCTAAGCAACCATTTTGCGAACTTATTGCGCCAAAAAGCATCTGTAACAATCCTCTATACAATTTGGTTGCAGGTTATGTGCAAGCGATATTCATGTAAATGTATTGTTTACAAAGATAACTTTGGTCAATGCTTCACTCTTTTTCCAGATAAATCATTTATGCCTTCCTCAAAACTAACAATAATCGTTAATTGTGGAATCACTTTTATTTTTCTTCAGTAATATTAAAATCAGACTCAAAAATAATAAAAAAAGTTACAATACGCTAATCCCTCCATTATTTAGGTTGATGGATTGTGTGGATATTTTGATGGAGATAACGAAGGTGAAAAGAGGAAACCAGACGGCAGCTTAGCAAAAACTACGGCTGATTTTGGAGACAGTTGGGCTCTGTCGCACGACCAACCAGATATTTGCCATGCAAAGGCTTGTCCGCTCGAATTACAGAATAGAGCTTGGACTCTCTGCAACAAAGTAAAGTAAGTAGAATTAATTCACCATTTATTATAAGTAACCCAAATAGCACAAATACAAACATATTATATCCTAGGAATATACGTACGTTTGGCATATACCTAGAATTTACTCAAATATCCAGGGTATGTTTCAGGTATACACATCTCACCTACCCCATTAATCCCGTATTTATTTGAATTAAATTATCCACCTAAATATCTACCAGGGGGCAACTAAGAATGGCCGTGGGCCATATCTCAGGTACGGATTATATTACAGCTTCAAGAAAAAATTATAACAAAAGTGGCCCCGAGAAACACGTGGAAGCGTTTACATACGTCTTAAGATATCTATAAGAAAAAAGAGAAATCACAATATCTAAAATATATGAAATAAGGCCCTCTAGCATTCACTTTGCTTATTAAATTGCTTAGAATTTATTTTATATTGCTGGACAAAAGCTCTTTCAAACAAAATCAAGTTTATTAAAATCGATTCAGCTAAACCAGACCAACAGACAATTTTTATAACAAAGTGCCCACTCTTTCCCACCCCTTATTTAAAGAGATCGACTAAAATGCGTTCATGGTCACATTTAAAGTCATAAAACTATATGAAATCACCAGGTGAGATATTTCCCATATTTTTTTTCATATATCCGCCGTCAAAACGAATATTTAAAAAAAATTCATCGAAATCGGATAATTTTTCGATTTTCTAGAGCGAAAGTATAAAATTACCAATCTTGTAAAATGAAAAATACGCAGAATTTATTGAAAAATTCAATCACTGTATATAAAGTGCCAGTTAATTGGATAAATTTAAAAAAAAATGCTTTTTTTAATTTTGTATTTTGAAATACGTCCTCTAGCTGTGAACCGAAAATAATTTCCCCTAAAGCTGCAATATAATCTGATTCTTCCATATGGCGGACGCCGTTCTTAGTTAGGAAAGGTGAGGTTAGGTTAAGTTAGGTTAGGTTAGGTTAGATTAGGTTAGGTTAGGTTAGGCTCATACTCAAAATATTGAGCGACTTTGGCGAGATATTCATGATAATATATGTACCTCGTTATGGAAGAACTATATCTCATTATAGTCAGTATTTTAGGGAATTTCTATTTAAAAAGACATTATTCATATTCAAATGGTATTGAAGAATTTATTGAAGAAAAGTCACGATTGTATCCAATAGAAATTGATGATTATTTGTACGTGTAAATAAATTATTATTGTTAGAAATTGATTTGTGTCATTACATTAGTCGTAACTAATTATAATTAATGTTGGAGAGGATTCGAGGCGTAGGAGCTGGAGTATTAAAGATAGTGTAAATGTTTAACAGACCCTCCCGCCCCTAATCCTCTCCAACATCAAGTATTTACAAAATATGAACTATTCAAGACGGTGTACATTTTCCAATGTTCAAACCTTAAAAACTACGTGAAGAAATGTTTTCAGTATGTATAACATACTAAAATTTCAAGGAAATCGGGCGTATGCAACCTAAACTAAATAATTACCGAATTTTGAAATCAGAAATTTACTAATGTAATTAAAAATAACGGACTCCTAGACTCGTGCATTGATGCAGACATTCAAGTATTCACTATAGATATACATGAATTATAAAGAATATTTCATGTATAAAACAAGTATATATTTGAACATTCTCTCTATACATTTATGTTTGTATTTGAAAAAAAATACCTGAAATAATTTCTATTTGAAATATATATGGGAGGGTATATTGTTTGCACATTGGAAATGTTGTATATGTACATGTAATATCCTGTGTTATCTGGGAGCTAGGATTTATTAATCCTGTTTTTCTTCTGCAGACAAAAATCTTTATTCAAATGTGGATACATACTGGACGTTGAATCTTTCTTATCTCATTGTTTGGAATCTACTTGTTCGTGTCTAGAACGATCAGTGAATGATCCTAAAGGTGAAGAAATCTGTAAATGTGACGCTCTTCAAAACTTCGTAGCTGATTGCCTTTCATCTGAACCAAGTCTTGACTTATCAAACTGGAGAATAGAACAAAACTGTCGTAAGTATTATTTATATATTTTTTGGGAAATGGAACATACTTTCATTTGTATTCATTTCCAGCTGCACCTTGTGAAGCTCCATTAATATATCAAGACTGTTATCAAAGAAGATGCGAACCTAGCTGTGAGACTTTGTCAGATCCACGTGCTTGTCCAAAAGTCGATGACATGTGCTTCCCTGGATGTTATTGTCCGCCCGGATACGTCAGAGATGGAGATAACTGTGTCCAACCATCCAGTTGTAGAAATTGCGAATGTGACTTGAAACCACATCTGACTTACACTACTTATGATGACAACCAGTTTACTGTTAACGGCAACTGCGTATATATAATGTCAAGAGATGTATCAGCTACACTGGATAATAAACACGAATTTCAGGTATATATCTTATTTAATATTGAAATAATGTATAAAATTGAGAAAGTCTATAAGAACATAAGGGACAGAAACTCCAGGAATTTCATCAGATACTAATTTTCATGAAAAGTATTATGAATTAACTATAATTTTTTAATAGGATCCTGCACCTAGTATATTTCAAATATTTGGCACGGCAATACTTAAATATGAATTGTAACTTCAAACTGATTTTATTTTTTCTTAAGTATTATGCTTATTTCTACTTACAACAAATGAGAACTTTAATATTTAGCAGTTTGTTGTGTTTTTCTACATGAATATTCATTCTTTCGAAAGCCTCTATTGTATAACTTAATTCGTGCGGTTTGATAAGAGATGTATAATACTACATCGTTCCAATATTCCAAACCTGCGTTGGAAAGCTAATGTTATTGTACGTCTTCGTCATCGTATTTTGGTGGAAGTTTATGGTGAATATGCTCTAGCTGAGCGAACGTGCCAAAAGTGGTTTGCACGATTTAAAAGTGGTGATTTCGGCTTGTAAGACGATGAACGTCCTGGGCAGACAAAAAAGTTTGAAGATGAAGAACTGGAAGCATTACTCGATGAAGATTGTTGCCAAACACAAGGAGAGCTCGCAGAATCTTTGGGTGTCACTCAAGCAGCCATTTCAAAACGTTTAAAAGCAGCTGGATACATTTAAAAGCAAGGAAATTGGGTCGAAAAGCGATTCTGCATGTCCGAAATGCTGCTGGAACGCTACAGAAGGAAATCATTTTTGCAGCGGATTGTTATTGGTGTTGAAAAATGGATCCGTTCAACCAGCCAATTCAACGGCAAAGCCGAATATCCAAGGCAACGCAGGTAATGCTCTCTATTTGGTGGGATCAGAAGAGTGTGCTGTATTATGAGCTGCTAAATCCGGGTGAAAGCATCAATGAAGAACGCTATCGAACACAATTAATCCGTTTGAAGAGAGCAGTATCCTGGAATATGCGACCAGGCACGAGACAATAATTTTCCATCATGACAACACTCTGTCCCACGTTGCTATTCTGGTTAAGAACTATTTGGAAAAGAGTGAATGGGAAGATTTACCCCACCCGCCTTTTAGCCCAGACCTTGCGCCTTCTGACTATCATTTGTTTATTCTACGTCAGAGCAAGATATAAAAAATTGGCTTTGAATAATACTATTGTACCTCTTTCTCTTAAATAAACGTTCAAATTTTGAAAAAAACCGCACGAATTAAGTTATAGACCCCAATAAATCGATGTTAACTGTTTCAAAATTTTTCTTTAGTTTTACTCGAGTGTAGCTATAAAAGAAACATCTAAACACTTTGAACACTTCTTAGTTACTTTCAAGCTGGACACACATGTTATATCTATAATATTTATTGAGAGATTTGAATATATCCCACAGCAATTAAATTATTTTCTAAAGAATGTTTATTCATTTCATTTAGACCAGAAACATTTGGAACTCAAGCCTAACAACGGTTTCTCGAGTCTAAAGTTGTGATTACGAACTGACCAACAGACAATGAAAATTATATTGAACTTTTCGCTACTTTTAAGCGCTTTGTATATAAGGAATCAAGCTGTAGAACTGCATCAAACAATGAAATATAACAGTCACTTTCTCCAACACTATTCGATCCTTTCTTACAACCCTTTGATTAGATAGATTAGCTACGGAACACCCTGTATATCTCAGATTGATTTGTTAAAATCGATTATTGATACATCTATATAAGCCTCGACTTGAAAAAATATTTACTTACAGATATTGATAACAAACGCACCTTGTTCGAAAACAAATACCAACAACACCATCCAGAAATCGGAAAGCTGTATTGGAAAGATTACTATTCTCTACAAAGGGCATAAGATCCATGTACTGAGAGATCAATCAAAATCGAAATTGAAGTTGATCGTTGATGGAGAATCCATTATCGATATTGTGGAAATTGCTCCAATTATAAATGTCGAAAAAGAAGGAAACGATTTAAAAATTGTGTTACCTGACGTACAAGTTGAAGTGAGTTAACGATTCTATTGAATAATTTTTCATGTGATTCATATCATTATCGGTAAAATGTCTCTTTTAGGTATTTGTTGTATATCCAAGTCTGGCAGTAAGTATCAAAGTACCATCTTACACTTACGCTGGTAAATTAGAAGGTATATGTGGAGATTGTAATGGTAATACTAGGGATGACTACAGAACACCTGATGGTAAGAAACCTGTGGATGAAAAAGACTTTGGACTTAGCTGGTTGTATGAAGATCTTCCTGGTGGTCAAAATAGAGAACAATGTGCACCGGAAGAAGTAAGAGAAGAAAAATGTCAAATACTACCAGGACAACGAGATCCGTGTAGCCAATTATTAGACGGAAACAAATTTGGACAAGTGAGTAAATATAGAGTTTGTAATATGGTTCACTCTTCATATGAATACTGTTTTAGTGTGCGAATTTGTTAGACCCAACTCCATACTTTGAGTGGTGTCGTAAAGATACTTGCGAAGGAGACCCGACAGACTCATGTGAAGTTTTAGAACAGTATGCCAAAGAATGTGCTAAAATCGGTTTCTGCGTGTCGTGGAGAAATAATCTCTGTCCAGCACCATCTTGTCCTGCTGGTTTATTCTTTTCTCCTTGCGGACCTGTGCAGCCAGAAACTTGTGAAAGTATCAAACAATCTAGCGAATTGGAAAACAATAAAAAAAGTTTTGTTGAAGGTTGCTTCTGTCCTAAAGGAAAGGTAATAAATACATACGTGAGCTTGATACAGTTATAAATTTTATGATTTTAGGTTTTATTAAACAGTACATGTGTAACTCCAAAAGAATGCATCACTTGTGACAACGAAGGACATCATCCAGGAGACGAATGGAATAAGGATAAATGCACGAAATGTAGATGTGAAGATACTAATTTAAAATGTGATACTCAACAATGCCCTGATCCTGCAAATCTTTGTGAAAGAGGATATCATGCTGTTAAAGTTCCCTCAAATTCTGATGATTGTTGTGAAAAATATACTTGTGGTGAGTAGCTTTTATGAAAAAAAATATCTCTAAGATTGAACAACGTTTTTCATGCTTATGACTTAATTTCAAATGAATTAAGAAAGCCGTTTAGAAAGTAAGGAACGTTTCGAGATAAAAAGAAAAAACAAGAAAAAATGGATTGGTTGCATCTAGAATCGTGACTGAAATTCTACTTTTTGACATAATCGAGAAACAAATTGAGAAACTTATTGTAGATGCAGACAAGCTTTGAAAACCTACGCAGAACCTCGTCATCGTCAAATCCCTGTGCTGCTAGCCAGTTCTTAATTCTTGAACATAGATAAAAATCTCTAGGTACCATATCAAGACTACAATGTGGATGAGAATAAAAGTAATTCAATAAATTAAGGACTATTGAGTGCGTTTTCCATCTGACGTCAATCATTGTAGAACGAAAATTTTCACGTTAACCCTCATCGGTGTGTGTTTCGGACTATTTTACCGAGATATTGAAAAAATTGGCATTACCGCTCAGAGTTAGTTTATTGTGGCACCATCAGTCTTAAGCACAGTTTGTCTATCCCACAAGCTATAACTTTCTTGGTGACTTGGTTTTTTGGAACTTGTGTGCGCACACTCCATGTAATTGTACCTCGCAGCTGACGTGTCTCACTCACGGTTGATCCCAAGCTACGATTTGATCCACTAATTATTCACCACGTTTTACTCCTATCCGTTTCACTTTATGTTGGTCTGTAAGCATAAGACTCGAACCTTCCTCAATTTTCAAATTGCTCCCGTACAAGTATCCATGCTAAATATTATATTTCATTTATGAATGTAAATTTTCTTCCAGCTCCTCAACCAACCTTTGCCCCGGTATGTGAACCACCGCAAGCTTTGGTGTGTGGTACAGACCAGATTACAAAACTGGAAACAAAGGCAAATGGCTGTCAAAGTTATATTTGTGAATGTAAACCCAAGGAAGAATGTGACGATGTTGATCTCACTACACCAGCTGTTCTAGAACCAGGTAAATAACTTTTAATTCTCTATAAAAAATTTTGGAATAATTTCTTATTTAATTTTTTAGGTTATGTGAGAGTAATTGATACAAATAGTAGTTGCTGTCCGATTATCAATTTGCTATGCCAAAAAGAAAGGTGTCCCGATCCTGTTCCATGTCCAGAATTCTATTCCCTCAAAGTAAACCAAGAAAAAGATAAATGTTGTCCGACATATTCTTGTGAAGCTCCCAAACAGTGTATTGTTACGACTGAATATGCTGCCGCCGTAGATGGTGGAGAACGCCCCTTGTCTGATTTAGAAAAACAGAAGTCTCTTAAGAATGTTGATGAAATTTGGCAAGACGGTCCTTGTAGAGAATGTACATGTATTTACAACAAGGGTAACGGTGAGTTTTCATGAAAATATTCAATCACTGTACTTCCATAGATACTTTTCAGATGCCTACATTTCAAGTTGTGAAAAAATGGTATGTCCACTCATGGAACAGAGTTCAGACTTTGAGGATTATGAGCTGGTTGCAGTAAATCATTATCAAGAATGCTGCCCTACTTATACAAGGGTTGCTTGCAAATATGACGGTAACATAACAATCAATATTTTTAAGTGATATTCTGAATTAATGATTAAAATTTGGAAATTAATAAGTAGAACAAGGAGGGTAATTCCATTGTTCGTTGGGTTTGCTAGGTCTTGTTGGTAATTGTTCATCAATGTCAAATCCAAATGCTTTTATCAAATCAATATTTCACGTTAAATCTATTTTAATAGTACATAATTAAATTTTGCACACCACCAATTCATTTTATTGCAGATATCTGATTTCATTAGAGCCCAGTTTAGTCCATTCTACCACTGGACTTATTATATACCATGATAATTATTTAAAAACAATGAAAAAAACATTTTTAATAAGTCTCTTTTCACTGTTTGTTATCATTGCTCTAGCAGTTTATATCTAAAACATAAATCCTCATAACATTTTCATCAGGTAATTCTGGAGTTTTCTTATAATATATTAATTAGGGCCAAGCTGTTCCAGTATTATATAACAATGATCTCAACTTCACAGGTAAAATTCAGAAGATAGGAGAATCTCGGGTTAAGGATGATGATGTTTGTACAACTTTGATGTGTATAAATTCAACCAGTGGCTACGCTCAAAAGCAAACTTCGATTAAACATTGCACCAAGAAATGTGATGTAGGTTTTGAGTATGTTGAACCAACTCCAGAATCTAAAAAATGCTGTGGATCTTGCAAACCGATTGCTTGCGTTGTCGATGGAAAGATATATGAAATTGGACAAGAATGGACCTCAGAAGATTACTGTACAAGTAATGTTTGTACTGATGTAGAAGGATCGGTAAGTTGGAGCAATTTAAGATAGTACAATGTAGATTTATTTACTGAAACTTATTGGACTTCCTGTATTCAAATAAACACTACAAGATTTTCTTGTAAATATATAGAACTAGTTCTGCAATATGAAGATTCTTCGGTTATAAATTGCATAAAAATGATTGATCAGAATATAATGTAATGCTCAAGAAGATAAATTAACTTATGGGAAGAGGAAGACAAATATTGTTGACATGAGTTTGGAGTTTCCTATGAAGAACTATTAAAATTAACAATTTGTTTTGTTGATTGTTTCTTGATTATTTCTATTTTTAAAGTGTTCTATTATCTCACTACATACTCAAAATGAACGCCATCTTGTTCCATCAATAGATCGACTTTTCGTCTGATGGTCGAAAAGATAATTTCGTTCTGAGCAATCCATGTATTGCATTTTGAATTTTTAAAATTCTTCAAAAGTAAAAAAATCTAAAACGTTTCATCTCGGAATCAGTTAATTGAATTTTGAAAATTGGTTTATGACTATTTACTAGACGTTACTCTATCAAAATTGTACCTGAAAACATAATTGACAGATCCAAAAACTTAATTTCTAAAATTATGTCATTTCAAAAACTTTTTACTGGACATAGATAATTTTCGAGTACCTAATATCTTTAGGAAAAAATCATTAGTCATTTATAGAACATCTAAAATTGTTACTCACTTTATCAGTTATTTTATGAACGAACTTATAAATAATTTCCAGGAATTTCCATTGATACTTCGATGCAATAATGTTTACTGAAAAGTTTCAAGTTAAATGGTTTTAGAGATACCGTCCCTTAATTCGCTATTCGGTACAAAAGAAATCATATAGATAATTCTACACCACTTCAAGATTATAATTCTTTGTGGATGTTGGTGCTAAATATGAATGTAATACTTTCTAATGTAATACTTTCGGTTCCAATAAAATATTCATTAATCGCTAGTAGTGCGTGATAGTATGAAATTTGTCACAATCAATGAAATGGTAAATGTACAAAAGTTAAAATCGCTATCACAAATCTGTGATACAAAAAATTCCATTAAACAACTTCATATCCGATGCTTTACATATGTGATTTAGTAATTATATAATTCTAGTATCAAGAATATTTTTTGCGCTGCAGTTTATATGAAGATGTACAAAATCCGCATGCCCTATTTTCCTTGTGTAGAAATAATTTTCTGAGAACCACATTTCAATAAGACTTAGTTTTTCAGACAATCAATGTTCTACATCATTTTTATCATTTACTTCACTTTCAGGTACAAGTGAAATCTATCATTACGTCTTGTCCCGAGATACCAGAAGAAACATATAATAATTTCGTTGTTGAAATAAAACCCGTCGAGGGTGAATGCTGCGAAAAACAAATTTTGAAATCTTGTAAAATCAATAATAATGTAGTAGAGGTAAGCATGTTAACTAAAATTTTATGTATACATGTACATGATCAGTTTGGTAAAAAAATTATATTAGAAGTGATAATCGAATCAAATTAAATTTTATACTATTTTTTAAAAACTTTTTTCATCAATTTATGTCTTGGTTGTAAATGGTCGGTTTGCTTTACATTGAAAGAGTCCTCTCACTTCCATCCGTGTTTTGCTTTCCAGTAACCACAAACAGAAGGAACCTATAGTTTATCCAAGCATCCAAACGTCTATGTAGTGCACAAAGCATTTGATGTTGTATTCGACACTTCAAAGTGCTCTCTTGATTGGTTTTATCAGATAATTGGCTCTTTCTATTTTTTTGTATTGTCTGCCATACTGTTGTTTCCTGGGGGCTCTGCTTGGATATATGTGGTGGAGAATCAGTTATCACTCTTAGTATTTTTTATTCTGTTCATTAATGAAATTATGTTTTACTTTACAAAAATGTAAATAGAAATTAGACGTCTCTTGCTATTACATAACATTCCATACCATATTTTTTATGCAAAAAGCAAGCACAAGAAGGTAAACCCTATTACACTCGGTTAGTTCGAGTAGTACCTGCCGTCTGGAGATGCCTGTGGTTATTCATCTTGAACTTGTGTAGGTTGTAGTGTTTCGGAAAGACGTGTTTTGGTAGCTGATTCCACAGGCTTGCACTTCTTCAAAGGAAGGTGTCTCGATAAAATATCATTCTGGGAGTCTGCAGACGAGCTCGCTGTTCATACTGCTCAAGGTGGAATTATGTTGGGCAGTACGCTTAGGCTAGAGACCTTTCTTCTATGCTCCAAGCTATCTAATTTTCTGGTAAGCTCTGGATCGCCTATAAGTTGAATTATTCTGTTCTGTCTTGAGTCGAGAATCCTCAAGATATTCTTGGGAGCCGAGCTCCAAATGTGCGAGCTAAACTCCAAAGATGGACGAATCTGGGCTTTGTAGAAAATTAGAAGTTGTTGCGGGCTAATTCGACCACATGAGTATGTCAGGACATATTTGCTCTCAACTTCAACACCCAACAACGGAAATTTGCGGTGACGACCAAATCCTGAGCTCCAATGCCAGCCTTCTTTGTAAAAATGACAGTCTGGGTCTTTCATGTATAAAACTCAATCAAATTGCTTTCATCCCACTCCAGAATGTTTTCAGAATCGGTATTGAAGGTAGTGATCTGTACCTGCCTAGGGATTTGGATGTTAGTCGAGATTATTAGGGCGGCTGATTTAAACGATGGCACTAGTGTGCTATCGTCGGCAAAAATTCGGGTCGGGTTTGCAGTTTTGTTCAGTAGATCGTTGATGTACAATAGAAAGAGAATAGGTAATAAGATGCATCCATAAGGAGCACCAGCGTAGAGCTCAACTCTTTCTCATATGTTTCTACCGACAGGAAACTGAATGGGACGGTATTTGAGAAAGATACTAAACCAGTCGATAAGTGAGGACGATAAATCGTTCGAGCTCAATTTATTTAGAAGATCGGCTTGTCAAACCCTGTCAAGAGCCTTCGATATGTCCAGTACGATGCTAATCAACTAGTATATTTTTCCCATTTTGAACTTGTTTTGTTTAGTATCTTTGCTTACACTACTTTAACTCAGTAACCAGGAAGATTCCAAAGTATTTGTCAAAGGAAAAGGACAAACTAACTATTTCGATACCGCATAAAGTTAAACATGACAACCAAGGAATTTTTTTGTTATAATAATTTTGTTTGAAGTAACCTTAAATTTGCTAGTAATTTCGATTTTTCTTTTGAGCATAAAATTTCCAAAATAAAAATGCATTTTCAGATCGGGGAAACATGGCAGTCACCCACAGATAAATGCAAAACGTTCACATGTTATGACAAGGGCAACAACGAACTGGTAATCAAAGAAACGATGCATACGTGTAAAACTGATTGTGAGAAGGTAAATAAGGCAAAAATATATTTCTGTATCAAAAATTCCACCTCATAACTTTAGTCAACTAACCAAGAAACCAAACATTGGATCAATCGGATATAAAAAATGGATAATAACTCTAACTAATAATAATTCATCCCATCGTGATGTACGATTCTAATTGTTTGTTTTAGACATGATTGATGTTAATCATAATATCCGATATCTGGTTCATGTATTTCATGAATCACTAAATCGTATTCATTTAGTCATCAGACAATATTTTCTGAGTAAAATCTCCAAAACCTCCTCCTACAATATGAGTCAACTTGGTATAATAATAATAATGCACTAAGTTTTTCGTTCATATCAAGCATTGAGCGTTAATTGTTTTATCTAAATTTCAAAATTAGCCGTCGTTCTAAAGGATAAAATAAAGAAGATATATTTTTTCTCAAAAACAACTTTCAAATTTTCTTGTTGTAAATCTGGAGGAAGACCTTGTGCATTATTGATCAATAAAAGCGTGTAAAATCCATTTAAATGTCTTTCGGAATGTTTTCGTGTTTAGTCCTTCGGATGCACGTGAATTTATGAAATATTGCCGTACAAAAAAAATTTTTGTTACTTATTATCCACTAGATCATTTATGAGCTTTAACTAAATATTTTCTTCAAGGCAATTTTTGAAAACAACTTGAACTCGTCAGGATTCAATCGACAAATGCATTTAGTCATCAGACAACATTTTTTGAGTAAAATCTCCAAAGCCTTCTCCTACAATATGAGTCAACTTGGTATAATAATAATGCACTAATGGAAGTTTTTCATTTCCACTTCTGACGAAATTGCTTTATATTGCTTTCATTGAGTGTTGATTGTTATATTTAAATGTCGAAATTATCTGTCGCTCTAAAGGATAAAGTAAGGAAGATATATTTTTTTGCTATAAAACAACTTCCAAATTTTTTTGTTGAAAATCTGGAGGATGACCTTGTACATTATTGATTAACAAAAGCGTGTAAAATCCATTTAAATGTCTTTTGACATTTGGAACATGGAACTATTCATTAAACGCCACGGAGGTATCCTATGCTTTCTTATTAACTGTCCAATGAAAAGGAATGTTTTTCGTATTTAGTCCTTTGGATGTACGTAAATTTATGGATTCGAGAGTCGCAAAAGTAGCCTGAAATATTGCCATACAAAAAAATATTTGTTACTTCTTATCCACTAGGTCAGCTTCAACTAAATATATTCTTCAAGGCAATTTTTGAGAGCAACTTGAACCCATCAAGATTCAATTGACCAATGCACTTTTTTTTATTTGTAACTAATGTATCTGTATAAATCTTTCGCACCACTGGAAAAACTCGAAGGTGACTGATTTTGAGGTGTTTGATAATTCTTTGAAGCCTATTTGTAATAACATAAATATCAATTGTACTATCTTTTGAATTGGATTTAAAATCCAAGCTATTACTGGCTTTTCATTGTAACATTATATTACATGACATTATATATGAAGTACTGCTTATACTACTGCTACAAATTCCATATGCTATACTTTTCTTAACGGAATCTTGACGTATTGAAAACATTTAGCAGCATCCGTCACTCTTTCACTATTGAGTAAATGATTCAAGCATTTTGTATTTATTCATTTATCCAGAATCTGAGAACCTGTGAATCTAACAGGGAATAAAATTCTAAAAGATACATTTCTTGTTGGTAAACCAAAATATATTGACATTGCAGATAAATTAATATGAAACAGCTTGTCAGTTTGCGCAATTGTAAATATTGTCCAGGAGGAATAAGCGCATGACTATTGAAAACTTTTCCACCTCAATTTTTGTATGCGATTCTCTTAAAATTGCCTCACTAATGATATAAATGCATGTTGCCATGGGTCAACCCCGAAATTGTTTAAACAATTGCAAGGATTTGTTATTTTTCAACCGAACAAATTATATTATATTATTTATCGAAATGCAAATAAAAAAGGTTCTATGATTTTTCACGATAAAGTTAATGTTTTTATAGATATGAGTTTTTAAAGGTTTTAAAAATCTCGAATTTGGGTATTCTTTAACCATCAAAAATACGAATATAAAAAAAAAGCGATTTATATTTGCGAACGCTTGAAATTAACAATAAAAAAAACAAGTATAAACAATCGAATTTTTTTAAATCTCTAGTAGGAATGTTAGTAACAATTGTATTTTATTTTTCTTCAATAAATTTTCATAGGTCAAAAGTATCCGAATTTGAGATTTTTCGATCTTTTAAAAATTCATATCTCTAAAAATATTAACAATTCCTTGCAATTATTTAAACAATTTCGGTTTAAACAATATGGCACGAAGTTACCCCATGGCAACATGCATTTATATCATCAATGGGGTAATTTGAAGAGGATCGTTCAAAAAAATTGAGGTGGAATAGTTTTCAGTACTCATGCGCCGATTCCTCCTGGACTAAAAATCTTACGCCTCCTCATCACGTAATTCAGACAACCAATTCTTTAATTCTTTTCGAATCAAAATGAACGTAATAATTTCCGTTTAAAATTTAGATTATAAACTTCAAGAAATGCCACATACATAAAAAAATAATACGTTCTGATGAAAAAATTACATTATAGCATTTGAAAAAAGTCTAAATTTATCAAATGAAAAAATTTAGGGTTGGGAATATCAAGACTCCGAAACCGAGTGCTGCGGTAAATGCATTCAAGCATCATGTGTTCTTGAAGGAGAAGTGAAAGAGGAAGGTGAAACATGGAAATCACCAGACAACTGCACAACGTTCAGTTGCGAAAAAATAGGTGATCAATTCAGTATCGTCACCAATCAAGAAACTTGTCCACCCATCGACCCATCTTGTGATCCAAAATATATAATCAGCAATGGTTGCTGTCAATTCTGTAATGTTACCACCGAATCTCAAGGTGAGCTCTATATTTTTTATTTCTGCAGGTTTCTTATTTGGTTTAGAGAAATAATATTTGTGCTTCTACAAGTAGTTCCTATCAATAACTCGATTTTATTTAATTTTATTACATGAATAAGTCACAGACGCCATCAACCGCTCATAAATTCATCAATGCTCTAGGTTCCTTACTTCGCTCTCTATATGTTGCTGTAATACAAAAGAATTACAAAACCTACATTCTATCTGCATCACAATTATTGGATCTCAAAAATAAGAGCAGTTGTACAAATCACAGCAAATAAACGCGAGATCTCTAGCCGTTATAAGATACGCTGGAATGGAATAAATTTAATATCTGAACTGGAAACGTAATTCGCACCCCTATTACAATAGTACCATAAACTCATAAATGCTAATTTTACATGAAAGCCGAAACAAAAACGATTGTAAATGAAATGTTTTCTGGTTCAGTTAATTTGGTACTTTCGCCTAGAAAATTCGGTGCACACAGTTTGGAGATAACTTCACTGATTATTGATTTAAAATGTAATGTAAAACCTACAGAACTTTAATGATACGGCACTACTGTTGATTTTAATTTTATTTAGTCTTGTAGAGTTATAATTTAGGGCGGATAAAACGAAATATAACTTTATTTGTATTTCAGTTTAATCTAAAAAATAACACAAAAATATCCTCAAAAACTCATTCACAAAAGTTATATTTAAACTTACGTAAATCTCAGTTTAATGTAATGAAGGACAACATCGATAAAACAAAATAATATTGAGCAACATGAAACCAAGATTTCAAATAAAAATCTAGCATAGTCTGATAGATACGACCTGGGAACCACACTAGCTTTAAATAAAGATAATTAGTCTTTCTTTTTGTTTGCGTCAATATTTGGTTTAGTCGTGTAACACGGGATGAGAACCAAATTAATCATTTTTTCTTCATATTTTTCTTATAACCAACTCTTCACTCTCGCAGGAGGTTTTTAACTGAAAAAAAAGGGTTTTTCCTTCTCGTATTTCACGACTTTAATGTTTGAAGATATATAAGTTGTTGCCGATCTGCGTCTGACGATTCTTAATATTATGAAAATCATTGTGGGTTATGGCACTACAGTTTTGATTTTTGTAACATCTATCGACGAAATGATATGACATACTGGCTTACGACAGTGTTCATTGTGCATATAGTCACCAGTAACCATATATGTAATTCTTCTATACGGACAGTTTCTATAAAGGGAAGCTATTCCGACTAAGGAAGACAGAATGGTAACGATTTCTCTATCCTCCGAGGTTCCAGCTCGGTTCTGCGCATTCTCAAGCATGCGCAGTATAAATAAAGTGTCTCCAACGAGAGAAAAAATGAATATTGTCGTAGTGACGTTTTTTTCCATACCAACTGTCCATATAGAATAATTACATATATGCGAGTAACTCATTGTAATAGTGACACTTGAAACTTCATGCGTACCAATGAAATAGGTGTGCGATATATATTAGGGATGGGCAAATTTTTTCAGTTTTATTTATCAATTAAGAAAAAAAGCATTCAAATATTGTTAATAGAATGAAGTTTTTAGTAATGTCAGAAAATAATCATTTAAACAGCGGTTAGTAATCTGAATTTTATTCAAACCAGTAATCATCTGGTATAGACATCAAAAAAGTGGAATACATAAAAGTATAAAATATTATGAAGATCTTGAAAAAAAAATCGAATTTGATACTCAACAATAAATATCGACTATCGATACTTCAAGATAAAAAAATCGACGATATTTATCGATTATTTTTTGGAAAAATATCGATAGTTTAATATATCAATAGGTAATTATTTAGAGTTGGGGCTCCACCCCAAAAATTTTGTCGCGCATATAGGGATGTTTTTTAGTGCTCCGAAAGTACTTCAAGGATGGGGGAGACACATATTTTCCGTCATAACAATCAATATCTAATGCATATTAAATGTCAATAATTATATATATATACGCAATAGCACATGTAGTTAGGTTATGTTATATTAAGTTAGGTTGGGTTAAGTTAGGATAGGTTAGGTTAGATAAGCTTAGGTTAAATTAGGTTAGGTTAATCGTTGGAATCTCATCGTGAAAGATTTATGTATTTCTTCCATTTAATATTATAGATATCAAGGACGTGACAGATAATCATACTTATGATTTCGTGTATCATATTAAATGTAATTGTTAATTATTTTGTAATTGTTGTTAATTCATATAATAAATAAAATAAATTTTTATTGATGTATAAAGAAATCATGAAACAGTAAACTGAAATTATGTTGAAAATGATGAAAAAATATTACCCCCACCTTAACATAACTTATTTAATCCCCTAAAGGATCTGAACTGCAGAAAAAAATTTTTGGAGTAAGTTTTGGGTGGAGCCCCACTTCTAAATATATACCTTACAATATTTTATGCCCTTCCCTAATATATATTCCTGTTTATTTGTGTGTCCATGATTTGATTTTTGATTTACAGGTTTGTTTCCGAAGTATGTGAAATTTTCAATTACATTAATTTGCCTAAAAGGTATGATTTTGTTAAGATTGGTGCAGTGGGATCAAATTTACACAGTTTGTATAAATGTCTGGATTTAATTTACAATTTATGTGATTTAGAAATATGACATTGACAATGACATTGGTTTTAGTTCGATCTTATTATTTCAGTGAAATGTCTAGCGGTAGAGAAACCAGAGAAACAAACGGTTGGAATTTTGAAAGAATCAGATTGTACGAACAAACATCCTATCAAGAACTTTACGGAATGCGTAGGCAGTTGTGGTTCGGAAACCACCTTTAATTCCAGTAAGTACTATTGCCATTTCAACTTAAATTTCATCTATATCAATATATCACTAGACATGGATAATTATCTAAGTGAATTAATAGATAACCTCCTAAGTGAATATCAAAATAAAATTTGTTCTATCCGTAATTGTCAAAATTCAAATTCTAATGTACAAGAAACAAATAATTATCAACTCAACTCAAAATTATTTATAGTAACATTGAATTTTATCAATTATCATTATCATTTTTGCTCCAATTATCTTTTTAGTTGATAATTAAATTTATGGTGGGCTTCAAATGGATTATAAACATATAAAAACTGTTTCTTGTACATGTAATAAACGGAAATGTGTTAAATTTCAGTTTAGGATATTTCCTGTTCGTTAAATGTTTATACTTATTTTTTGTTGTTTTAAATACGTTAGTTATTATTTTTTTGAAATAAATAATACAGTTATCTTTTTTTCAGTAGCTGCATCTAAATCCAAATTTGATAGTTGGTTAACCCAACCAGCCTTACTAATATTCAGTTTCATTTTGAGTTATGAAATGATTTTTAGCAAAATTTATAATACTGTTTTATAAATTTCAATTTAACTGTGATGAACCATTTTAGTTGACATTTATTTTTTTGTTTGTTTATGAAAATCTAAGTTTTTACAATTGAGGAATAGAACTCCTTATAAAAAACTTTTTGTCTTCAAGTAATCATCAATGTGGATTTATAAACTCTTACATTCACACCCTCGTTGACGTTATTCGTTTTCGTATTTATACATTTCATTCGCATGGTAAAAGAAAAATCTCGTCTCGGTTTCATTTATTTCAAATGTCAACATTTCTTAGATTTGTTAATGTTAGTTCTACCCAGGTTATTTTTGTACTTTTTCTTGAAAATGTTGTTTGATGGGCAAGAAAACTTAGTAAAACCACAGCTAGCTGCATTCACCGGAATTTTGTGCGTCAATGCTTTGGTAAAATTAAAAAGTACCATGTATTGACTTACCACTTTGTTTTTCACGTTGCATAAATATTCCAATTTTGTATAATTTCCAAGAGCAATCCAACAATGTCTTCCGGTCTCTCTCCTCACATTCTCTACTTTGAGAAAACAACATCAAGATACGCCACATCAGGAAAATAAACAGAAAATGGTTAAATTTGGTTATTGTTGCAGCACATGCGTGTTCTTATGACCTGCATATTTGTTTTCATTGGCTAGGCGCTGGGGCGCTAGCGACCAAAATTTAAATTGTCCATACCCAGCGCAAACTTTAACGGAAGCGCGGGCGTTTTTGTTTATAATTAACACTTCGTAATTGTTAATTATAAGTAAGCTAAGATAAAATGTTATTTATTTATTATATTTTTCAAATCTTTGGAAGCCATATTAGTGAGTTACTTCCATTTACCTTTCACAATTTCTTTAAGCCGCTACTGAAATTTTGTGTACATATTGGGTAGGTTTATGTATCAAACAACATCTATTTTTCATCCCCCTAAATGTTAAGGATAGACCACCCCCAAATATTTTTTATTTTTCAGTTAAAGCATACAACCATAAATTTTGACTCCCCTTCGATCAACCCCAATTTTTTGTTAATTATGAACTTTAATTTTTTCGGCGATGTTTATCGGCGATCAACCCCTATTTTTCCATAGCGATTTTTAAATTTTTTTATGTAATCTACAGATCCGCAATAGGATTACAAGATGGCAATCGAATATAATAACTGTGCAACTCTCATGTTAATTTTACTCTCATTAAATTTACCAATAACTGACAAGACATTTTTTACTTTCGTGTAAATAAACATTAGTTGTGAGCTCCTGCTAACAACGGCCATTATCGTACCTGTACATATTTTACTTGACATTTTTTATAAATAGTTTCAAATCAAAACAGAAACTTGTACGTGTTTGATAAATATACGTGTTTTATTATTGTGAAAGGTAAGTCAAATGATAAGCAAACGAATACAATGTTATTAAGTCACTGTTTTCACAAATAAGTATCAGTCAGCAATTATATATGTAATACTTCTGGACAGTTTCTATTAGGGGAAACTGTTCCGTCTAAGGAAGACAGAATGGCAACGATTTCTCTATCCTTCGAGGTTCCAACTCGGTTCTGCGCATTTTCAAACACGCGCAGTATAGATAAAGTGTCTCGAACGAGAAAGAAAATGAACGTAGTGACGTTTTTTTCTCTACCAACTGTCCATATAGGAGTATTACATATATGTCAGCAATGCCAGCAAAGGGACCAATTTGAGTCGTCGAACAATCAAATCTAGAGTCATGTAAGATTTAAGAGCACGAAGATGTACGTGTGAGCACGGCGCAGTTACGTTAATCACAATCACAAGAGGCACGAGTTGAACGAAATCAACAGAAACAATTAGAACGAAGAGAAGCGCGCAGATTCATAGTAAACAGACGTAGAGGAATTGACCAACAATGCCAATTGTGAAACTCAATACCAGTTATTTACTTTCTATAATAGTTACACCAAATTTTGTTTCTTGAGGTGTTATAAGACTTCATATTAAAAAGAAAATAGCATAAAAATCTGTTTTATTTAGACCAAAATTTGAAAAAATATAAATCTACATTTTGGATACCTTTAAACCTAGAAAGACTATATATATATATATATATATATATATATATATATATATATATATATATATATATATATATATATATATATATGTGTGATTATACCATATAACATAGTTTGCCTCACAATAACGAACCCCCATTTCATGTAAAAATTTCACATATTTCAAATTACTATCTTGTTTTAGTTTCGGGAAGTATGCAGTCAAAATGTTCTTGTTGTCAAGGAATCGAACACAAGACTATTCTCGTTGAATTGGAGTGTTCAGATGGTAATAAACTCGAAAAGAAAATTTTAGTACCATCAAAATGCAGCTGTAGTCTTCAAGAATGTGTGGGGAATGTTAAAAATATCGAGCTTCCTTCGGTTCCTAATAAATCGTTGCTCAAAAGAGTGCGACGTTGGTTTAACTAGTGTAATGAAAAGACGCTGTTAAGATAAGATGTAACGTTTTTTATTATTTTTATTATTATTATTAAGTGAAAATTTTATTACAGTTGAATAAAACAAGTTGATGTTGAATTATTTTTTTACTGATACTGCACACCATCAAACATGTACCAGATAAGATTTAAAGCACTTTTCTTAATGTATAGTTTATTCCACAAGTTCAAAATAAGAAAAATGGTTCTTAAACCTTTTTTCGGCACATAAGAAAATGAAAAAATTTTAAATAGGGTAACACAATTCCATTTAGTTTGTATTTTCGTATATTTTTCAAAAACCATTAACAAATATTTAATATCATTGTGTTATCAATTATTTTATGGGACGTATCAGCTTTAAACAACGCTTCCACGTTAAGTAAAAATATACAAAGCGCATTACAATAAATTAGATTCATATAATTTATTAACAAATAAAATAATATCTTTGGTGAGAACATCATTAGCTTCTATCGCTGCAAAATGACCAACTGCAGGATAAGTATTATATTGAATTAAATTTGGATACTTGTCTCGAAGAAAACTCTCGGGTTGATAAATGAATTCATCTTCAAAAAAGGCACATCCACAAGGAACACTTGTATCTATAGGTATACTGCAAATAATAATGAATATTATATACCTTAATTTTTATTGATAAATCGTCTTGATTTTAAGTTTTTTTTTGATAGAAAATTATATTCAAAAACAGGTAAAAAATTGACACTTCGATCTATTTCGGGCTTCATCAAAATATGACTTGACACTGCCAATTTTCATAATTATATTAATCAATAGATCACCTACAATATGAATTTGGAAATAAAAATCTGTTTCAATCACACAAAATAATTTTTTCCATAGTTGTTACATTTCAAAAATATGTAGCAGCCATTAATTGAATTATTCGAGTTTCATTGAAATTTCTAAAATAGAAGTATCAAATTGTTCATCTCTTTTGTATCATTGGTAGCTTCCTCCTTCCTACGTATATGAACCATTTTTCTAAAAATACTCTTTTTCATGTGTTTGATTCCAATTCCATAGTTTGATAATGTAGTTTCATTTTTTATCGTATTTATGACCTTTTAATCTATTTTCTTAATACAGAGATTTCTGTCCTATATAAACAGCACGAAAATTACTAAAAATTAATTAATATATACTATTACTTCTTTTGTTAAAGAGTGTTTTAGATTTTAGTTTAGTAAAATATTTTGATGATGTTCTTGATGACTTAAGCTAATATCATATTTATTGAAATAATTTGATAGCTGTTAGTAAGAAGTCTTGTAATGTAAGAAAAGGTAAGTTACATTTAGATATCAAGTTTGTGTTTGGTTTCTTAATTGATTATAGAATGTGTCTGAAGAAATTTATATAAGTTAGAATATACAGGGTCGACCAGAATAGGCGGAACATTAAATTTATATCTTGATCATTTACATTCATCAAAAGAAATTCAGTTTCAGCACGATGATGCTCCAATTCATTAGCCTACTAGGGTTGACAATATCTGAGCACTGTATGTCGGGCGTGATGGGTGGGCCAAAGAAGTTATACGGAATGGCTGAAGAGGTCACTGGGTTTATCTCCAATGGATTTTTTTCTTTGGGGCTGTTTACAATCTGTAGTCTATAAGGATTTACCTCAAACTCTCTAAGAACTAGAAGATTAAATCAGCAGACCCGCGGTACAAAATATAACGCCTAAAATGATTTTAGAGGATACTGTCAGAAAATCGAAAGTGTTCACTTTGAACAATTATTGTTGATAAATTTTATATTTATTTTGTATTAAGTGAATATATATCCGTACAAAATTTAATGTCTCAAAATATATCTCAAAAAATGTAACAGACAGTATAGACATCATTACATATAATATGTTTTTAGTCATCAAAAAAAGGATTTCAAATAAAATCGACGAAACTAACTGAATAAGTTAATACCTAGTTAATAATTTAAAAATAAGAATTTTAATTATGTATAAAGGTTAAGAAACGCGGTCGCGGTTACTAGCTTTTCTGTTTGTCGAAGACTGACTATTTTCTCTGGTCTCAAGAAGAAATAAAATACTTCAATTATGAAGAGAAGATTAGTAATTATAAAAACAAAGTAAGTTCAAAGGACCATCTTCTAAAATTTTTGTTTACCTGAAAAATCCAAGGTTATAAAGCTATTACATGAATATGTTGGCAAAGCAAAGCTTTTTCAGAAAGGAATTTAAAAAAATCCGTTTGTCTAATTCGTATACACGCTTCTACAACTCTAGGAAGATCATTCTACAGCTATCCACTTAGGTACACGGAGCACGACCTTTATCTACCTACTGCACGTTCAGAATTAGTTAAGGGCTCAATACTTTACAATACAAAAAATGCACAATCAATTGCCAATTGGAATCAAATCTATAACTATTCATATAGCCTATTCATTGGTCTAGGTCTACAAACGAATTTTATTCTAATAATAATATTTAATTCGGAGCATGCTATGTATTAGTTTAATGTTTTTATTGATTTTTAATACCTATTTTAGGATTGCTGTATGGTTAGTTCTGATATCCGGTTTAAATTATTTAATTAATTAATTTAAAGAAGATAGGTACAGACACCTGAGTAGACTTACTGTGAACACAAGCCAGATGATTCCGAACACACGTTTTTCAAGTACAACCATTAGAGGAATTTGAGAGGAACTAGAGAAGACTATTGGCGGCCTAACTCATGATAATATCGTCCAGGTGACGCTACACAAGATTGAATGGAGGCAAATGGTTGCTACCTATATAGAGGAGAATCTAAGAGCAAAGAATGCGGAATGGCTGCCTGACAATGTAATAGACAATGAACAAACGGAACAAGCATACATGGACAGAAAATGGTGGTTTGGTGGGTAGGCTACGGGAGTCTCACATATAAAAAAAAGTATTTATAAAATTTTTATAAAATTAGACGTGACAGAAAATTGTTATTATTATTTTTCTGGCTATTATCTACCTAAATAAACAATAATTACAAACTTTCGTGGTCGTACAAAAATCTAGACACGTTAGGGAATATACAAGACTTGAAGAAAAGTCGAAACGTCAAATTTTATGTTTCTTCCAAAAATTAGATGCATTAATATAAGAACATTGAACTTGAATAATCCTTACCCGATTGGAGTGATATTCTAATTAGTGATTTGAACTTGACTTTCATGCAAAAATTACCTGAACAATTTAATGAAAATGTGAAGAGATTAGTATGAATCATAAATGACGATAGGAACCACATAAAACAAATATTTTCAATGTACATAAAGTAACTCGTGACAGACATTCAATTGGCTGCCGGACTGTACCATAAATTTTAATTTTGTAATTAAAAATCAGAATGAGTTTTTACTTGTGTAATCCTGATAGGAGTCCTTCTATGCTGGAATTTTCACAATAGTATCTAGCAGCTGTTGTTGCCTTTTTCGGAAACCAGTAATGAAATAAAATTATGTCCATTATAGTCGTTAAATCAAAATGTTGTAATCCTGCCGTTGTTGAATAAATATTGTCCTTATTTTTACCAACAGAAAATTTCTCAAACAAATATGTAATTAAACCAACGGGATTATTATCTAATATATGTCCTAAAAAGAAAAGCAATTAGTAAATATTTTATATATATTTATATATCAGACTTGATAAAGAGTTCTCATTTCCAAATTAGCTGCAAATTTCAATATTCCTAGTTATAGTTAATTATATATCCATACATGAAGATCTCTACCCTACTTTTTGTGGGATGTTTTGATAACTTCCTAGACAATTATAGTTTATTCTTAAAATAACTTTCTGGCATTTTTTTTTTGAAAAGTCAAGCTATTTCTTGAAATGTCAATCTATCTCTCAATGTGTCAATATTTTGATTACTTTCTAAAAATTTTTCAAGCCTTAGGTGACGTTCTGGAACTTTTTAAGAAATTTGAGCAAGCTCTCGACGTTCTAGATGTTTCTATGAAATTTATGCAATTTCTTAACAACTTGATAACTTTCTTAATAATTCGAGAACTTTTCCAAATATTAAATGACACTTGAGATTTTTCTGAAAATTTGTTTTCGAATTTTTGGTGACGTATTCAATTTTTCTGAGAAATTCTATTGATTTCGAAATAGCTTGATAACTTTCGAAGGCTTTCGGAAACAAAAACAATTTTTAAAGAATTAGGTGACGCTCTATCATGGCCCCCACAAGGGTGGGACTGGTGCAACTCTAGTCACAGTGCCAGGCCCACGTGGGGCCTGGGTTTAGACCTATTTAAATTTAATTTTTACATTTATTGCAGAATACCGTGGATCCTAGATTGAAATTCAAATGTCCCCACACACTCCCTTTACCTTCCCCTTCTACCAGGCGCCTACCAACCATTACTTTCCCCACCAGGTATTTTAAATGCCTCTTGACATCATCGTTTTGGCACAAGCTTTTAACTTCCATTAATCAAAGAAAAGAGATCATACAAAGGAGAAGAATTTCATTGAATACAGAAACTTGTTAGATGAATTACAGACCCTAAAAGATTCATTGGAAACCATCCTTAACGAAGCAGAACACGTCGCCGTTGGCATCATACAAGAATTCTCACTCAAAAGAAAATGTAGTATTAAAAATACGCCCGAGCAACTTCAGCAACAAGATTCACAGAATTTCAAATCTTTTGTTGTCTTTTCTGTTTTGGATTTCATCATGGCTGGTTTGAAAACCAGATTTATAAGCTGTTTGCTCCAGTTTTAGTACTCATGTATCTAGACAAGAGGGAACTGAAGCTTAAAACTCCCAATCTCGTTGCATCTTACCCTTCAGGCTTTGCTGATCCAGACGCCCTATTTGAAGAAACTCTTCATATGAAGAATGTATTTGTAACAGTTTCCCAGTCAGAAAAGGACTCGTTGAAGCTTCTTAACTCAATATAAGAAAAAAACCTCCAGCCCATTTTCTTAAACCTATGCACAGCTATAAGACTTTTCTGTACTATCCCAGTTACAGTGTTGCGGTTAAAAAGTCTTATTAGATTGTCGAATTCATTGAAAACTTGGCAACGTAGCACACCTAGCCAAACTCGTCTAAACCATCTGGCAATATTAAAATTGAGAGTGAATTGGTCAGAACTGTTGACTTTTCTGACGTCATCACTGATTTTAGTGAAATGAAAGCTAGAAAAGCCATGATTAAATGAACTATCAAACATCAAAGTAAGCATTCTGTAATTAGAGTATCAAGCTTCAAAAACATTAATTGTTTAGCTCCTAGCTCTGTCATAATCTTATTATTTTGTGAACTTGAAATTTAATCTTGGTCAGTAAGGGAAATCTATCTCAAAATGGAAATTTACCTTCAGTAGAATGAAAATAAATGATTTATTTTATGTTTTTTTTTGTCAATTAAGTTTGTTCTTAACATTGAACTGATAACCTTAATTATTCCTTATTATCATTTATTGTCAGTTTGAAAAAATATGTGAAGGGTTAAAAAATTACCATTTAACATTTGAAACATAGCATACCGGTAGCACACGAGCATAAATGGTGGGGGGAGGGCGAGCCTGATCCTGGTTATAGAGCCCGCAATCAAATGTAGGAGCCATTTAGATTATTCTCTAATTAATAATCACGATATATAATCCAGGTTTACCAGAATTCTGAATTCTCTATTGAAAAACTGCCCAGATTCTTCTAAACCTACAACTTCTACCTCGAGTATATCAGCCACAAATGGTGGAGCCTTTTTGCAATTGATTACAATTTTAAGTGATTTCTACCTAACTAAAGTTATTAAAAAATATATTATTAGTGATAGAAAGTTCACCTATAGTATCCGGTTTGGTACCCATAAGATGAAAATACGCAGATTCGGCCAAGAGAAATCTAAATAATCTGGCTAAAGGATAAAGTTCATTCTCATATTTCTCTTCGACTACTGCACTTGGCCATAATCCACCAATAACTAATTTGGTGAGTGTAATTGTTCTCAAAGACAAACAAAAATTTGAATGCAATCCTATGACTGAATCTGGATACAATGTAGCTAGAGCAGTTACCGTAATGGCGCCCCAGTCACTACCATGTACTACAAATCTTTCATAACCCAGACGGTTCATCAAGGTTTTCATTATATTTGCTGCGTGAGTGACTCGAAAACCTGGTTTAGCAGATCCATCAGAATATCTGCAAAGAAAAAAGTGTTTGAGAATAAGATCTAAAACTAAAGATTAATCAACCACAATTTGTGATAGCCGATTATTGATACACACTTTCTTGAAGAACATAACTGTGGTCAAGTTATTTGTCAATGTTATCCGATCTAAACTTAAAACAACTTACTTGAAAGTCTATTGTATCAATAAAAAGACACCAGCCATTTTCAGTTGCAAATACATAAGGTAAATTATTCGCACGGAACTTTGAATAATATTTATTAGAAAGTATAACAAATTTTATATCTGTCTGGGAGGAGGTGGAAAGCATTTCCAACACCGACTCATAAAAAAATAAAAATATTGTAAAAAACATTAAATTTTTTATATCCTTGTTATAAACAATTAAGTGAAAAAAATATGTTCTAGATACAGAAGTTTCAGAATAAGTTGTGAATTCAATTTCAAAATATGTAGATTCATCAGTAACTTATGATTCTTCAAAGTTTTTTATCATCCCCTTGCATATAACCGCGATAAATCAGTTACTGTTTACAAGCTTACTGTGTACTGACGTCAGTGCACCGCCATATTGGTAATGAATGTTTTAGTGAAAAGTTTAAAGCGCAAATTTCAAAAAATCACATAAAATATCATAGTAATATAAAAAAATTTTATAATAATTTTGGATTTCTAATTGGAGGTATATATATCACTAAACCACTTTTTCCAAATTGGTCTAATACACCATTGTACCACGTGGAATCTTTCTGCGTCTTGTGCTTATTAGAAGCCTTTTTAAAACAAAGCAGTAGCTGTACCACAAAATTGAAAATGAACAATTTCTTTCATTTTAGCAAATTTATAAGCTTTATACAACAATAAAAAGTTTTAATTTGTATTTTTCAATCCCAAAATTCAACCAAAAAAACAAACCTAAAAATTCTTTCAGTTTTCATCAAATAATTTTACAGGGAAATGTATATTAAAAGTAATGCTCAATTAACAGTATAGGCTCTTCTATAAATTTTTGTAATTTGATAAAAAAAAACACGATTTTATAGTTTGATTGAGATTTTATTACCAAACAGTACTTCCCTGAACTTCAAGACCTTTATGGGTTACATTCCTGAAGTGAGAAGCTGTAAGACTGTGGAAATTCATTCTCTATGCTTGAATGTCTAGAGATATAGCAGTCAGAAATGAGAGGGGGCCAAATCAGGCGATTAGGGTGGATGTTGCAACAGTTTGTTCGAACTTTAATTTCGCAGAGGTACTTTGAACTGTGTGAAAGGGCATGTTAAAAATCACAGTAGAATGAAACCCATTGGTAAAGCAGGGGAATATGATAAACATAAAAGGAATAATAAATTAGGGCAGATCTCAGTTCGGGAAGTGAGAGGGAATGAGTTTTTAAGGGTAAAAAATGGTTTATCTCGATTTCCGGCAAAGCTACAAGTCCTATGGAAGAAAGTTAAGCTGCAAAGTTGTAGGTAATAAAAAGGTCAACAACTTTTGTATTTATAATTTTTTCACTTAACCTCAAATTTCGTGAAAAAAAAATTGAGTAAAATAAAAATGAAAAAACCACAAACTAGGTTATTTGAATTTTTCACATAACCTAACCTAACCAAGTTTGTGGTTTTTTATTTCTATATTATATAAATTTGTTCTTCTACAAAATTTGATGAAAACTTACCTTTTTATGTCCCAAATATGATTTATTCGATTTAAAATATTTATTGTTTCACCTTATTTTGACTTAATACCAAAAAAGCACCCTAATTTTAAATCGATTATTCTCACGTCAAAATATCAGCTTTTTTAAAAAAAGTCGGTGTGCTTTTTGTTCATTGAAATCTCTTCTTTCTGATGGTTTAAAAAAAATATACATTACTATAGTAAAAATAGTTAAAAAATCAAGAAAATCGAAAAGAGCTCTAATCGAAAAATGTTTGAATCGTGCACAGTTTAATAAAAAAAATGTGATTGTTGCAATTTTTTTCAATTAAAAAGTGTATTTATTAACTTCTAATTACATTCATATTATAGAAAATGTAAATTCTAATTACATTCATGTCATAGAAAATCTCATAAATTATAAATATATAAATACATGTAAATCGTACTATTGAGTTTAGATACTTCATTCTGATTGCATTATTCATAATATTTCTAATAACGTTAATCTTCTTATTTATTCTACATAACCACCACTGATTTTGGTAAATATGAAAAATTATTTCACATTTATCAAATTTACCGGTTAGTTTATAAAATCCCCAACTCGTAATATGATAAATTCGGATTATTTTTTAGAAACAAACCAAACCCATATTCTATGGATAAAAAATCATTTATTTGCATTTACAAGTTCAATTCTTTAAATGTATTAGACTGTTTTGATTTGAATCAGATTTTTTGTCCTTCTTCAAATTAATGGTTATTCATCACTTTATATCTGTAAAAGTGATAAAGATCTTAACCAGTATCATAAAAGATAATTAAAGTGAATTTCATGCCAGAAGCTACGCCTTTTATGTCATTTTCAACACTGTTAGATGATCAGATTTAAATAACAATAGACCTTCCTAGAAATTATTCAAAAGAAACCGCTTGCTATAAAAAATTATACAAAAACAAAGATCAAACGAATTCCGCGTATTTTATCAAAGGTGGCGCCTTCGCCGAACTTTAGAATTCAACTGTATCCAAGTAGGATCGGCTCCAGGTCGGAGTTCGTAACAATATGAATTCGTTTTGTATAGTGAATAGTGTATTCAAAATATGATCATCTCACCCATCAAAGCAAACTGTAAGTAAATAAAAAATAAAACATTATATTGCATAAGGATTAATTTGTATATTCGATAAAATAAGTTATTCATACATAAAATCAAAGTAGAACTATTCATATATTACATTTTTTACAAAACACAATGAATATCCAGACAATATTAAATATATTACGAGCTGATCCTGGAAATTTTTACAGCTTGGTATACATTATTTGTTATTGGTGCTTGGTAATATTCTAGGAGACGATTCGGTACTAGACTATTCATCACTACCACCTAGACCTTCTAGGGTACTACGCAAATCTTTTCGATTTGATAAGTCATTCTGAAACAATAATTCTTATTAAGGAAATTCTGGAATCGACAATAGGAGTTGTGTAATTTCTTTTGTTATAATTATATACCGAATATTAATATTGATGAAAATCTTTTACTACTGACAGATTTTTATACTAACAATCCATTAAATTTTTGCAAATACTAAAAAACTGTATAAGGCTTCTCCATTCATTTTTGGCTCATCCTATCGAAGTCTACAAATATTTTCATACAATGTAAATATTATATAACAAAGTGAACGTAAAAAGCATAACACAGATCTGATTAATTGTTGTCAAGGAATCCAAAACACTTAGTATAACTAGGAAGAAGAAATAAAAATTGGTAGAAGGTAGTTCATACTATTTAATTTGTTTGTAGAATGTATAAATTGCATATATTTGTAAAAGAAAACCAGCAATAAAAAATATTGTAGAAGTAGAAGAAAGTATGAAGTGATAAAAAAGCTGAAACTATATTTGACTACTACTGTCAAGGTCGAGGACAAAATTGAAAAAGAAAAGTTAAAAATTAGTAAAAAGTACTTACATTTTGATGAAAATTATAAACGTTTTACAATATAATTTCTATTAACTAACCTGAAATTCTATGTAGGATGAAGTATCACGTATTTCTTTCTGCCCACTTATTCGACGAATTTTTTCGATTCGTTTTTTTCTTTCAGCCGACCAACGTTTAGTACTGCTAACTGATGTAACCAAAATCTTAGGTATTTTCAATTCTAAAAAAAGAAATGTATCAAATAAAAAATGATAGGCAATTATGTACATTTATTTAATCAAAAAATAGGGGCAGTTGTTTACTTTTCCTAAAAATGAATAATAAGGAAGATATACACACTTAGAGATGAATTTATTTATCTCCCAAACGATTTTCAATGAGCAGTTCATATTTTGAGAGTGATTTGATATCATTTACCTCATCCCATGTGAATATAGGGTAGTTTTAGAGGATAAATGAGGATTATTAGATAATTTTTATCAATTTCAAAATAATTTATTGCAAATTACTTCAAATGTTTTGTTAAATTATTTTATGCAAAAAGCTGCTATTGTAATTATTTAAATCAATCCATATTTACATTTCTGACAGATATTCGAAGAAATGGGGCTTTCCATTCACCCTTCCACAGAGTAGTATCTTCCTTTTTAATCAGGTTTATAAAAAAATATAATTAAACGAGTGCCCTTATTTTTGGACAATTAGATCTAGAAATTAATGTACATAATTCTAGACCACCTTGTATAATAAAGTGTCAATAAAAAATACATAATTTTTGTAACTTTTCCATATTTCAGTGTAAATCCCCTACATAATATGGAAATGCAAATGCAGTGATAATATTGAATTTCAATGGAAAAATGGAAGAATTTGAAAGTAAAATGATCAAGACTGTGTAATATCTGCATAAGAGAAAAAAAGAATATTTGAATATAAACAAGAAAGTGAAGAATCTAGAAAAAGCTTACAAAGTGTACAGAGACAAATGCAATAAAGCAATATTGCCAGAAAATAACATAAAATTAAACCAGAAGTAAAAAATATTTTAGAAACCAACGAAAATAGTTATAAAGGAAAAAATCAATAGTAACAAACAGTAATGTACCAAAATAAAACCCACAAAGAAGAAAAAAATGTAAACCAAAAAGTAACAACAAAAAATGAAACCAGCAACAGATAATATTGTAGATACCAAAGTCGGAAATAAACAAAGCATGTGTATCAAAAAGTAATAAAACAAAATAAGACCAATAGTAGAAAATATTTTAGGAATTACTGAAAGTAGGAAGAGAGCAAAAAAAGGTAGAGTACCAAAAAGTAGTAAAACAAATAAAAACAGCAATAAAAAATATTGTAGCTACCGAAGTAGGAAAAAAGCGAAGCAATTGTATTAAACAATAATAAAGCAAAATAAAATCAGTAGTAAAAAAATATTTTAGACATCACAGAAAGTAGGATAGGAAGAAAGCAAACAAAGCTACAGCACCAAAAAGTAACAAAACAAAATAAAACACTAGTAGAAAATATTTTAGGAATCACTGAAAGTAGGAAGAAAGCAAAGCAATTGCATAACAGTAATAAAGCAAAATGACACCAGTAGTAAATACTATTTTGGGAAACCATAAATAAGGAAAAAACAAACCAAAAAGTAACAACAAAAAATAAAACAATAAATAAAAAACAAAACAAAAACAATAAATAATATTGTTGGTACCAAAGTAGGAAAGGAACAAAGCAAATGTATCAAAATATGACAAATAAAATGAAACCAGTAATAAAAAAATATTTTAGAAATCACAGAAAGTAGGGTAGGAAGAAAGCAAAAACTAACATAACAAAATAAAACCAGAATAAAAATATAAATGTCAAGAAATTTTGCCTGAAAGAGTAAAAGTAAAAACAAAATGAATTTGATAGTAGGAAAATGTTGTAGATGCCAAATAAAGTGGAAAATCACATAGAACTGATAAAAAGACCTTAAGCTGAGTACAAAGAAATGAATAAAAAAATTTCATTGAAAAATATCTTAAAGCAAGAACTTGATTAAATATACTTTTAGATTTTCTAATAAAAAGTGAAATACAACCAAGTTCGGTTTTAAGCTGACAATATTTTTGTGAAAGAAACAAGCTAAGCTCGATAAGTGAGTTGGAAACTAGAAAATGCAACGGAAAATATTGACAAAACAATGAAAGAAAAAGGAGATGCATCATAACAAATAAGAAACATTGAATGTATGTATGTATATTAGGGCGATTTCAGGACAAACTAGTTTTGCCTAGGATATACTAGTTCTTCCTATACGCGATAGGATTAACTAGTATAGCCTAGTCCAAACTAATTTGTCCTAAGTCCGATAAGATAAACAAGTTTAGCCTAGGCCAAACTAGTTGATCCTGATATAAATACGCACACTCTAGAATAAACTAGTACAGCTTAATCTGAACATTATAGTATATATAGAAAGTCAAAATAAATAGATAAAATGAATAAAATACTGCGTAATTGGAGAAGTAATCATTTTTATTATAATACAATAATGATTCGTCATTGAAAGCTATGGATAATTAGTAATAATCATATCTCATTTTTTAAAATTGTTATTTTTACATGGTGTACTTTGGTGGCACTTAGAATTGCGGAGTATCATTGCCTAACCTAACCAAACTTAACTTAACCTAATCTAAACTATCTCTCATTGATTATTTTGACATTCTAGTTATTCGTGAAAATCACGAAGTGGGCGACATCTCTTAATTTTTTTTCAAACTTCAATAGAGGTGAACAACAAAGCCAGAAAAGTGATTTTCTGAGATAAAAACAACCGCACTTGGTAAAAGTTGTAATGTTACCAATGTACCAATTGTTAATAACCCACTATTGTGGCCAATAAAACTCTTATACACTTTTTTGGTAGTTTCTTGTAGATGTAGATATTCAAATCTCTTTCTCCCGTACCTGTTAATGTAAATTTAAGTTGCAATAATATGTTTGCAGAAGCTCGACATTCCAGCATTACATAAACAAATACATTTCCAATCTTTAACTACATCATTCAAATCAATTGTTATCTAATGAGGCTGGGAAGTTAGACCTGACATCTGTAGACACGAACTTTTAATGGTTTTTGAATTTGTTCCATCTAGGCCACATAATACTATGTCCCGCTTTACCATGTTAGTTGTCTGCTTCTGAATCCAATATATGTTTCATGATTTTAAAAGGGGTTACTTCAAATTTCGTCATCTTTAGACGGATTCTTAAACACAACACCCTTACAGATTGTATTGTTGTTCTCCGCTATAGAAGCCAAATTCATCGCCATCTAATGACACGTGATTGCGTATTTATGATCAACTAGTTTGACCTAAGCTAAACTGTTGATCCTATCGGGCTTAGGACAAATTAATTTGAACTTGGCTATACTAGTTAATCCTATCGCGTATAGGAAGAACTAGTATATCCTAGGCAAAACTAGTTTGTCTTAAAAACGGGTTTGACCGGTAATATATCAATTGAAATACTACTTTATTAATCTGAATAGAATTTTACTGAATGATATATTATGGGAGTAGCTATAATTGATATTCATTACTATAAAGTACTCCAAAACATTATTTAATTAAAATAATATTTTCAACACGGAAAATTATTTTACTTACGACATCGACTGCTCTTTGGCTCAGTAAGCGCTTTATGAGAGACCACCTTTAATTTTTTTGGATTTGTTGAAGGAAATTCAGCCATGTTTCTCTTTAATGTCGAAGTGGTCCTTTGTAGTGATGGCATATTCATTGATGTTCCTTTCTGTAGTTTCATAGCACTTTTAAACATTAATTTTGCCTACATATATAAAAAAGTTGTACAATTATGATCTAATGGCTATCAACAAAAATATCATAATCATCAAAAAAATAGATGAATAAAAAAATGAAAAAAAATATATAATTATAAGAAACTAGGAAACATAGAAAGTACAATTAATTGGTTGCAGTATGAGAAATATAATCCAAATGAAGCTATAAACTTAGTGACACAAGAAATACAAAACTGTCTTAAAAAAGCTGAAATTGAAATGACCAATAAATGTGAAAAAAGAAAAAAATTACAACGAAAAACTTGGACTACGAAAGCAATTATAAAATCATGTGGGAAAAAGGGAGCATTATACAGGGGGTTTAAATTAGATCCATTCAATGAAAGTTTAAAATACAAATATAAAAATTATGAATAGAATAGAAAATTTTGAATAGAATAATAAAATATGCTAAAATCAATTAACATATCAAATATCAATAAAAAAATATTGAAAATTCTATTAAATTATGGGTAATGAAACTCTAAGATGAGTGAGAATAGATTGTTAATGTTAACATTAATATAAGAAGTAAAAAATTCTAGCAATAAAATAATAAGGTATAAAAAAATTGCAGGCGAAATTAACTCTACTGCATGGGAAAAGAATTTAGTGAATATATACAAATTCCAAAAAACAAAACAATAATTTTACCTCAATTGAATGCGAACTCAATCTTTATAGAACCAACAAACAAAGCGGAAGTATTGAAGATAATTGATTATTTGGAAAATAAAAATGGTGGTGGATAAGATAGGTGCCGAATCTATTAAGATAATATCTAGTCTAATAAATGTTAGCAAGTCTATTTAATAATTGTAGAGATATATCAATTTGGACAGATGCACTAACATTTGTTGAAATGATTCCTATTTTTAAATCTGGTAGTAAACAGATAATCAAAAACTATAGACAGATATCATTAACATCCAATATTGCAAAAATTTTCGAAAAACATATTTATAGTAGAATAACAGATTTTATAACAAAAAATAAAATACTGAGTTCAAAACAATTTGGATTTATCAAAAGTAAAGGGACGAAAGACGCTCTAAATTATATCACAAATAAAATAAATGAGAATTCAAACAAAAGCACTCTGATAGCGATAACGTTCATTGATTTAGCAAAAGCTTCTGACACTGTCAATCATAGAATACTATTGGATAGATTATACACATATGGTATAAGAGAAAAAGCCAATAATCTTAATAAAAAGCTATATTAATAATAAAAGGTCAGAATAGGTCAAGATAATAGCGATTTCCAGAACATAGACACAGGAGTACCACAAGGTACAATCTTGGGTCCTTTGCTGTTCATAATATACATAAATGATTTATTGATAAGTATGCCTGAGCCCTGAAAATATAGTATCTTATGCGGATGCTACTGTAACTTTTTCAATAGGTAACGATTGGGAAAATGTAGAATATCATCAATGAATAAATATCTTGAAGAAGTAGCAATATGGCTGGCATTGAGTAAGTTAACATTAAATGTACAAAAAAACAGTATATATTGCTTTTGGAAACTACTGTGATAGTGTTCCAAAAGAAGTAAATATATCTATAAATAAAGAAAAGATAAAAAGGGTAGATTAATGTAAGTATTTATGATTTTAATCTCAGATGGAATGAGCATATTGAGCATATTATCAATAGAACAAGATATCTACTTTTTGTTTTCTATAAATAATCGAAAAGTATGGCAACAGATATACTATTAATGATCTACTTGTTTTGTCAATAGTTTTGAAAAACCCAGGTGAAGATGTCATTGTTAAAATTATTGTCCTTCCTAGTGTGTAATTTCGAATGGTGCTGCGGCTTAAGGACTCAAAATACAACTGTCCAAGAGTTTTTTAAAATACCAACAGAATAGTTGCATGATATAAAATAAGAACTACACACTTTTCATACTATATAGTAAATTAATACGTTTTATTTAAAATAAAGATTATTTCCAGTCAAGATACTCTGAACAATTACTTACATTTTCTTTGTTCGCATGTCTGTCATCGATATATTCCTTGATAGTACGTCCATATGTTAGAAAAGGTACTTTGTATTTGCGTTCATATGTTTCCGCCAAATTAATCAAGTTTGTTTCAATTTTTGATACCTGTTTGAACAATAAATTCCTTTCCTTTTCTTCCTTCAAAAGTTTACCACCTCGGTTATTGAAACGATCCGGATTAATTGAATTTATTTCTAATTCTGTTAATTTATCCCACAAACGGCGATGTTTATTTATTAAAGTAATGGTTTCTCTGAAAAATATAAATAATACCTTAGATGGATCAATTTCACTAGCACTTTTATACATGGTAAGACACCTATATCTGTACAGACTAGTAAATAAATTTAAAAATATCACCATTAGCTCTTTACACACTAAATAAATACTGGTGGATCTATTTGAAAAATAAACATTTTTGGTGCCGACCTATGGATCTCGTCAGTACAGCACCATTGTTTTTCTGTTCTATTTTGAATAGAAACCGACTCAGCAGGTTGACATAGGGGCGAGACACATAGATCAAAACCATATTCCACAAATACCATACATACTTGTTTTTCTCTAAATACGCTGTCCATTTTTTGAGCTCTTCTTCATGCAGTTCCAGGAGATCTTCAGTATACGTATCACAGTAGATATATCTGAAGTCATTTAAAACAGATTCGGAGCAATGACACTGTTTCCAGATCTGTTGCAATTCCTGACGAACTCTGTCAACAAAAATCTGAAAATGCGAATAACTTTATTAAAAATTCGAGAATTGAATTACAGCCAATGCGGATATTAGTATGTTACAGTAATAAAATATATCAAGTATTCTTTATATTCCAGAGTAATACAAAATTATTCTGCTTGTAGTAAATCAAGGGGGCATCAAATATCAGGGGAGAATATAGTGTAACGTTTCTCAGGTAAAGGTCGTATATAATATTAATTTCACACTTTATTACACTAAATACAACACTAGAAACACTGTATTAACTCACACCACACTGAGTTATTACAGATTTACTTGTATTATTCGCCGTGTATCTTCAATACTCAACCGACTACTTTACTTTGAGCTTCTGCCTTATATATGCTCTTGCAACAATTCTAGAACATTATAGAAACTTTTTCAAGTGTCTAGTAATACAGAACCTACCTATTTCATAGACGCTTCACACAGATGGCACAAGGTTGAATCATTTTTGTAATTCAAGTTCAGATCCCTAGATGAATCTGATGGCAAAACTATACTTATATCAAGTTGGCGAATGTGAGACAAAATTTAATGTTGGTAAACATTGTGCAGTTTCTCTTGATAACTCATTGTGCTCGTGTTTTTGTGTCCTGTTGATTATGTAGGGTAGTAGTTGTTAATTATTTGAAATGACTTTTGTGAATAACACTGAGAATCTATTAATAATAATAAGGACTTTAAATGTTTCGATAGATGGCTTCTGGCTATAAACAATACTAAATTAACTGCAAGGGATGTATTATGAAGTTCAAGTGATGAATTTTATTGAAATTTGGTATAATTTACTCAAGATATAACATTTTAATTAGATATTTTTTTATGCAATATTTTATAATTTTGTTTCAAAAAAATATATAAATATTTTCTCCAAGTTTTATTTTTACTCTATTACTAAATACACACACTTTATGTTTAGATTATTTATAATTGAAGGATTATCAGATTACTTTCAAAAATCTTTTTGTTCACATTTTACTTAAGTAATGAAATAATACATTATTTTTCTTCTAACGATATTACAACTAATAAACTTTGTTTCATAATAATTCTCAAAATTTCACTTTTTGTGATATTACATCTTGAAAATATGAAATTTGGAGAAATATTATAAATAAAAACATAAATTTAAAAATCATTAGTTCTGAGGTAGCAGTATGAATTATCTTCAAATAATGCAAATTACGCGCCAAGAATAAAATTGAAATTTGCCAAGTTATTTATGAAGGATGTCATATTAGTAGTTCAAGCTCAGACCCCCAGTCGACGTCAACTTCGTTGACATAAAACAAATAACATTGTCGTGATCTATTTAAATATAGGTGATCTGTAAGTATTAGGCAACTTCTGTTCAGTTACAGCTAACTAACATGGTTCATGGCTATCGAATAATAAATAAAACCACCTAACAACTTTTATAATGTTCATTAAATTATGACCGGCACCGTTCAATGGCGTGCAGCTGTGTATCCGTTACACTATATTGTCCACTATATTAAGTTATGAAGGGCTCTGGCAGATGACGTACCGCTATTTACCCTTCACATTTTTTTATTTATTGCCTTGAGAAAATATAACTACATAAGCTGTTATATAGTAATGTATTTAGGCCTAAGTTTGTTCAGTATTAAATTTATTATCGTGAAAGTCCATGTTTAGTTGTGGCATGTTATTAAAAGTTGTAGAATTGATTTCTAAATGTTTATTTTGCTACTTCTTTTAAACAATTGAAGTATTATCGAATATTGTAATTCACAAATTGCTGTTAAGTCGAGCTAAGCAAGATAATATTATGTTGAGTTCTGTTGTGGGAATTTTCTACAAACAATACCATTTTTTGACAAGGGTCTTATATAAGACCCCATGATTTCAAATCGGTTTTCAACTAAATTTCTGATTTGTGTATCTATAGTTTTTTTTTAAATCAAAACATGATGTCGGACAGTTTTTTCTATTTTGTATTGATAAAAATTTCTAAGTGATAAGCCATTTGTCAAATTTAGAGAGAAAAAGCATGTAATTTCGTTGATAATAAAAATGGAGGTTTGTTTTTTAAAAAGAAAGTTTCTAAAATCAAATGACAGTTTGTTTCTGGAAAAGAAAATTTCCAAAGACAAATGGATGTTTGCTTTTAAAAATGACAGTTTAGGAAGACAAAGGATGGTTTATTCTTTAAAAAAGACAGTTTCTAAAACCAAATGACAGTTTGTTTCTGAAAAAGACAATTTCCAAAGACAAATGAATAATTGTTTTTAAAGAAAAAGTTTCTAAAGGCATATTATGGTTTGTCATTTCTTCTCTCATCAGTATTTTTTTTTTCTAAAAATCGCTGGAACATGGATTGTGATAGCCTTAATAGCTTGATAAATATATAAATAAATTGAAAAATATACAAACTGAGCAATTTCAAAGTAAAGTTTTTCAAAATTGATGTCCAATACTTTTGATAACATTCATTTTTGGATGGTGAGTCATTTGACACCAGTACTTTTTTACAAAAAAACTGTAGTTTTGAAGTCAATAATACTCTTACCTTGATATTAGCCATTTTTAAATTTTCACATCTTCTCATTTCTTGTCTTAAAGCTTCTAAGGTTTCCTTTGAAATTTCTACATATTTTTTACGAAACCGTTCCCTTTCAACAAAATCAATTTCTAGTAAAGTCCAAATATTTTCAATTTTGTTCCATAACAGGTCAATCTCTTCTGTGACGTTGTCCAATTCCTTCTTCATACTATTGTAGAACGCATATAAAGATTCCATATTATCTTCAGTTAATGCAAAATCATTTTCACTGCCATTCAAAACAGCATTTTCGAAATATGTGGAAGGAGTGTATTTTAGCTGACTCACTATTTGCTCAAGTTCTCCTTTGATCGATGTGAACGTTTCCAGTCTTTTAAAGGATTCCTGTTCCAGTTCATCAATATATTTTTCTAAATCTTCAATGTCCTCAACTGTAGGCAAAGAGTTTTTGACTATAAATTTAGGTTCTTTGCCAAGATTTTTACATAATTCTAATTGCTTAGCATGTAATGGATTAAATAGCAATAATCTTGATTCGCTCATCTGTTCTAATCTACAAATAATTATCAAATTAGCAATAAAGTATAGCTAGAAGTAAAAAACATATCATTGCCATAGTTCATAATTAATTGGCGTCAGCCAAGGAGCAGTTAGATAGGCCCGTCGTTCCCCACTTGACGTTACCAAAGGACGATGTCCTTTGAGAAGCCGATCAGGTGCTTTGGCTTGAGCCCTCTGATGTCATTAGGCAAGTTGTGAGGATTGCCCAAATATCAACCCGCGCTTGTATGAGTGCAGGGCACTCACAGTTGATATGGTTTCATCCTCCTCCACTCACTAACGGCACTCCAAATCGTCCGTGATACCCATGGTGTGGAGATGGCGCCTTTGTCAGCAGTGTCTGGTTAGAATTCAGTGACTAGTCAGATGTCGCGCCTGGATGGGTTCTGGGCTCATCTGTGAGTTTGCCCATCCCAGTCTGGCGAGTGAGTCGTCGTTGCTTGAGTGACCGAGCACCCAAATGAGCCATCACACACCAGATTCTGTAGGATTCCCTTGCACTCCAGCACTAGCCTATAGCATACCTTTTCAGACGTTATGGCTTGTATGGCAGCTCTACTATCTCAGTAGAGTGAGATTACAGTGTTCCTGTGGCGTCGATTGAGTATCGCGCATCCGCATTCCATCACAGCGAATATCTCGGCTTGGAATACTGTAGCGTGTTTCTCAAGCGAAAAAAATCCACTTATTTTGGAGTGTCCTCCACAGAAGCCTGCTTCCCCCAAGCTATTCCTCCTGAAGACGATATCATTGACATGAATATAAATAACTAATTTACACTTACAATTTGATTTGTTTTTTCAGTTGAAATTGTTCTTGATATAATCCTAATTTCTGCTGCCCAATAACTGGCATATCTATTTGCAGAAGTTTGCATAAAACTTGTATTCTTTCAAGATATTTCTCTATGTTCGATAGGACTTGCTCATGTAATTCTCTGATATCTACAACTAGTTCAATGCACCTGCAAAAAGCAATAGATAGACAAAGAGAACATTACTTTTACTATCATAGGGTTTAATATTTTACTACACTTTGCTAAAAGAGAACTACAATAATTACACAATACTTGAAATACCTGTTGTTAACGCTGCATCAAGATATCCCAGGTTAAACTAAAAATAGATATTTTTCAGTTAATTCTTTGATTGATTAAACTAGAGTTTTTGAATTGTCGGAGGAAATCATTTTATATTGCTAATTGAGGGCATAATCCAAAGGATGGAAAAGCTTGATGATGATTATATCTGTTTTATCATAAGGAACTCTATTTAAAAAAAGGTGAATTAAAAAAACTACCTAAAACAATAGTTCAACACGATTGTGATTGCTGTGATATAACAAGCTCATTAATAGAGCAATTGTATTTGATAATATTGGAAACTTCTGTCTAGCTGCCAGTGTTCCAAATATCAAAATATAAACTTGTACATGCTATTAAAGAATGTGAACAAGCAATCAAGAATCTTTGTAGAGAATAGACCATATCAGTGTCTATAGTTGCTTGATGCCTCAAAATAAATCAGTGTTCAAGTTTACTTGAATTTCTGGATGACATTGGACCCTTAACAAGCAAAACAAGGATCCTATTCAAGGTGAAAAAGTATTCCCAATAATAAAGACATATGTTTTGTTTGCTAACAGCCCTCAATGCGGAATTCTACTAAATAACTTTCTCCTTAGAAATTATAGGATAAAAATACAAAAGAAGCATTTGTTTTTATAAATCGGGATCAAACAGGTTATATGAACACAATCTAATTTCATTAAAAATATCTAGGAGTATAATGGTTTCATTCTTATAAATTGGAATTGTATGAATTTTTCTAATAAAGATCATATTGTAAATATTTAATTTCAACTTAGTTTACCAAAATAATAATTCTCAAAAAAATACAGGGAACTTTCATATATTTTATGACCCTGTTTCCCAATCTCTTTTTAGAGTTTGATTTTATTTCCTTCTAGTAAAAACTAAAACTTAAATGGTACATGACCTTTTCTTGTGACCAAGAATTGCAGCAAATGAAAAACAAAATTCAGTTAGAATTACACAATTAATTGTACTAGTTTCCATTTGTTTTCATCAGATATCCCTTGTCAGATTAAATTATCAATCCATTCATTGTTAATTGAGATTTGTAGGAAGAAAATTTTTTTACTCTTTTACTTTGAGCTGTTTGGAATTTAGATGTTATTTAATGTGCCAGTACTTGAAGTATAACTTGAAAAAATACATTAACCGTCCACTAAAAAAGTTATACGCCTATGGATTACACATGCTTCATCATTTTATTACTCTGTCATTCATAAAAATAGACTTTAGTCTGAAACAATGAATGGGAAAAAATAATTTGAGCTAAATATTAATAATCAGTTTAAAAGAAAACTGATTGAGAAAGATCAGTCAATATATACGATAACATTTGGATTTGGTACTATAAAAAGGTGTATATATAAATAATAAGAGAATATTAAAAAACTTATATTATTTTGGATAGATAAATAGTTACCTTTCTTCAAACTGTTCCAAAAATGTTGTTTTCCATTCTTTAATGTCATCTTCATTTTGGCTCATGGTCACAACTGTATCTACCCAATTTAAAAAACTCTTTTTCATGCATTTTTGGAGCGATTCCCACATTACACTGGCCCAGCCTATATCTTTTATACTAAAATAATAATTATGTTAGATTTTAATGTTTTGACTCACAAATAGTATCTAAATAAAAGAAGCATAAAATTGTTATTATAAAACGTATAACAAAAAAGTTTATATATCATTACTTGCAAAGTGAATTGAATAAAAAAGCTGTTTTTGTTCAGCAGTAAAAAATACTACTTAACACTAATTTTTTCAAAGCAATCAATAGTATTAATAAGTATTTTCATTAGGAACTTGCATTTTCAACATTTCTAAAATAGAATTTTTAATTAAGATAAAAAATTATTGCAAGTGTGCGTCAATGTATTATTTCTTATTTTCTTATTGTTAGCAAAAAAATATTACTTACAAATCTATATCTAAATCTTTTAGATTTTCCCGTGTAGACACACTGCTTGTGTCCATTTCAACTATCTAAAAAAAATTAAATGGTTTAAGTATACTTAATTTATGAACTGCTGCAATTGAAACGCTGATCCGTTACAAAATATTTAAACGTACTGTGGTATCAGAAAAACAAATCTTACGTGTGACAACAAACCAACTTTCATAGTATACGCTAAATTGTACACATTCCAGGCCAATCTGATAGTCGCACCAATTGTAGGCGGAACCCGCCAAATTTAAATAGATAAACCGAATGTAGTGGTTGTTCAAAATAAACCGTCAACTGTTTTTTTTGGTTTCCGATATATTTACACGGCAAGCGGCAAAAAATAAATGAAAAATATTTTGGGTAATTGCTACTTCTGGCCAGTTGTTGTACTGTGATATATAGGTGAAAAATTCTAAATTGGGAATAAAACTTTATTTAACTGTTGCAACACTTTTTCTTTTCTCATATTATTTTAAACTAATTAATTTTCATTAATATCTATATTTCAAATTCTCTGAAGCTCCTAAAATTAAAAAAATATTGTTTGATTATTATGTTGTGCGGTTTTGTTAAATGATTATTCAGCAAATCATTGTTGAAGAAAAGATTTTAACATGTGTTTATTTCAAGTACTGGTGGTAAAAATTTTTTTGTTGAATATTCACATGTTTCCTTTTTCCTGAAAATAAAACTTAATCAAATAAATCTTATATTGGCCAGATGTACATTATGGAGTTACGAAACCAAGTAATAATAATTGTCTCATTATTCATTCTCTTATAATAATAAAAAGCTAGTTATATTTATTAAAAATTGCACAAGAAAATAGACAACTATTATTACGTGGTTACCCAATCTTAATTATTTCTTCACAATAATTAAACGTTCTCACCTCCCCAATAATAATGTAACCACTACATACCTCTCTAGATCCATTTAGCTACTTTAATAATAGGATAAACAATTACATCAAGCACTATCAGAATAAAATCGTTTAAAATTCTGTTAAAATGTTTTTAAGAGCTTGAAAAAGTTATTAAAACATAAATTAAATCAAATAAACTTTTATGCAGATATAATAATCAAAAATTGCAATCGCAAGAAAAGCCAAATTCTAGTCAGTTGAGAAAATTGGGTTATCTTTCAATTTTCTCGCCGTAATTGGCGTTCAGGTAAAGTTTGTATCAGCTGAGTAAGAGCTCTTTCCAATTAGCTTGGAATGTGTGCCATTTAGCGTGTGCTAACCTTCATGTGTGCTAACCTTCATCTATAGACCTTCCGTATGACTCTCATAGATTTAAAATATACTGAAGTTTTCTGTGCTTAAGGAGAAGTGGTTGGTCTGTGACTTTTCAAAGATTTAAGTTCTATGTCATATTAATTCAGTACCGTATTAAGGCTAGGGATGTCAAACTGAAAAAAATATGGAAGTATCGATATTTATTAAAATATCAATATTGGTGGTCATATCTCAATGGAAAAATATCGATATATTGATACTTTTTGGAAACTTCTCATTACTCATTACTGAAACTGACTTAGTACTTATTTAGAATTATAATTTTCGTGGCTGGTTGTAGACGTGGTAAAACTGAGCATTTCCAATTTCGGCGTCATGAGAAATGTTACATAAACTAGATGAAGTTGAAGAGATAGGTGGAGAAGTTCAAATATTAGCTTTCGTTGTTGTTCCAATGGGGATTTTTCAGTTTTTTACAAAATTATTCTATTTTTGCAAATAGTTTTTAATGTGATGGATTGGTAAATAATTAACAATCCGTTCAATTAAGGACTTTCAATGAAACTTTGTTAAACGAATACTGAATTGTTAATTTTATCCATTATCCTTGGCTAATATCAAAATTGAAAAATAACTTTTAATTTGGTGGCAACCTTGATGCACTTTGACACATTGACATTTAACAACCAAGATGTGTCTACTACCCCAAAATGTGTTTTTCAAAAATTATATCTCAATTATCTATCAAAATATTTTTTATTGAACATGTACAATAAGTATTTTTTTAGATTCCAGTATCTTTACTGAACACAATCTATTTTATATGCATTTTAGAATAATTTTCTTTGATGTAAGATGTGCCAATAGCAGAATAAATAGGCCCAACCAGTGAAAAGCAAATGACTGTTTATAACCAACTGTTTGCTTCTTGAACGTCTCCTAATAAATAATCGGTTACTGTAATATTCCTTGACAGCGGTTTACACAACAAATCTAACTAAAGTTAGTTTAAACGTCGGGCTTTGTAGCGTAGACACAAACTTTCAAAATATTGTGTTATGTGTTGACTGTTTTGGGAAATTTAGGAAATGTGAAATATGAATTTAGAACTGTTAAAAAGTGGATATTTTTCGATGGCATAGTGGTTACTGTTGTTAATTTTTATTACAGTTTGGTAAGTGATTCTTTTTTGCTATAATTTTCCTTGATATATATTTGATATGCGGTGTAATCAATATGACAACTATTTTTGTCTTTTTACGGTGTAACGTTAATTTTATCTATATTTTTCTTTAACTATTTTGGAAAAAGATGAATTTGTACATTATTTTATAAATACTGTAAAGGTTATGTCACATTTGGCAGAAGTTTTAATCAGAGGACCTATCAGTAGAAGTTACCAATAATAAATTGTATATTTATATGAAGCATTTCTTCAAATTTAACGTATAATCAAATCTGTGTAATTAATGTGATGCTAATTAGTGAAATACTTTAATGGCAAACAATATTCTTACATGTGATTTATGACTAGTTAGACAAAAAACCTTTCTGAGTAATCTTTAACTATGTTCACACTTTTGTATAGTTTTATGAATTAACTTTATTATCACAATATCAGCGTTTTTTGAGTGAATCATCTGATTTGTCAGATTAGTTGATATTGAAAAATATTTTTTTGAGTATAAGGTATAAATATGTCATACTATTGCCCTACATATATATATATATATATATATATATATATATATATATATATATATATATATTTGAATGAAATACCTTAAGAGTAATACATTTACAACATACCCCTTAACACTACATATGTAGTTATTTACTCTTTTTTTCACATAATTATTGATGAAACAGGATTATCTGATTCTAGATAAATTAAAGGAGTTGGTTATCAATAATAGAACTAGTAGACCACCTATTTATTTATTTATGATATTCCCCATAAGTAAGAAAATGAGTTGTAAAGTGTTGTATATAACATTGTGTACCGTAGATGAAGCTACTTACAGAGCATGATTTGGATTTGAAAGCGATTTATAAAGACATGCATTGTTTTTTGCCAAATGACAATTATTTAGACTTCACGGACCATAACTAAAAAATAGGAATTCAATAACAAGAACTGATTATAATTGGATTATCTCCATCAATTTATATTCTGAGAGGGCCACTCAACTATTCAAGAGATATCAATCAGGCAATTAAACAGAAAATGTATTGCACTTCTGTATTCTTCTCAGTATTATGTGGAGGGATCACATGTTGGAAAACTACAAAACTAACATCAAACCAATTATAAGGAGTAGAAATATAGGTATGCCCAAGCAAATCATGTAAAGCTATTATACAAAGAAGCAAAATCTTAAGTAGAAAACACCACGACAGACTGCCCCAAATGTCATGTAACACTTGAAGATTAAAAGTAGATTAAAAATAACAATCACAAAACAAATATAAGTTAGAGATAACCAATCAATGGATGGAATCTTATCATGCCAATGCAGGGCAGTAAGTAGCCTTTGATTTTGATAAATTCCTACTATTGTTTTTGATTTTATTATGGTTTGCCTGATAATCAGGTGGTTCATAACTAAGCAATTAAATACTAGACTATTTATTTATCCCCATCAGTTTCCTCAGTTAAATAGATTATCATCAGATATATTACTACAGTCTAACTACCTCAGACCCAAGATAGTGATGAAAAAGAATTTCCTACTACAACAATGCTCCCAATTTTTGCTATTAAAACAATATTCTAAATTTTGATCCTTGGAAAGTTTTTAAACTATAGGTAACCCATATATCGAAATATAGTTGTTAGGAATACTCCTTGGAATAAATCAACTTAGTATTTAGTAATAATTTGTAATTGTAATAAGTATTTAGTTATTTGAGTAGGTCTGTATGTTTTTGATCAGATAATCCTGTTAATTAATAGATGTGCTGTCAGTGCTGTTTGTATATCTATTTTACACTCACTGAATATTAAGTACTTTGACCAAATAAAAGATTGTTTTTTGTCCGTTAATAGTATCCATATCTGTAACAAAGGAAATGTGGTTAAATGTTTAAACAATCTGGGTTAAAAATATACAAAGGTATTGTTATACTTTATATATTTCAATTGTTCAATCGATGGGTCATAAGAGAAATGTGTTTGTTTCAAGTGGTTAATTGAACATTTTTAATGAAGTAAGTTTATTTATTTACAACCATATAGGCAACGTTGTCATTACTAACGTCATTGAAGGGTAGAAAGTGTCATATTACACATCTCTACTTATCGCCCTCATTTACCGTCCTCACTTCCCGCCCTCTAAAATATTGTGGGGTCTTTAAACTTTTTCTCATCTGTTTGACAGTGTAATTGTGAATGTTGCTGTAAACAGTGTATTCAGTATGAATATCGCAAACGGTTTCAGAAATTCCAACTTAACAGTTTCCCATGTTTCGATGAAGAGGGCTTCTTTTGTCTGGTTTGTTCTCGAAAATATGCTGAAAGTACACTTTCGGAACTGGTATTCTTCACTTTTTTTGCACCAATTCCTATATAATTTAATAGCTTTTAAGGAGGGTTCACACGGAGTCGTAACCTGGGCGAGAATACTACGGGAGTCGTGATCACTACCTGGTGTGAACTGGTAGTCGTCAACGACCAAAAATAGATCAGTCGTGATTACTCCGGCATTTTGAAGTGAAGGCCCATATAGATGGACCCCACTCGTTTCTCACCAAATAACTGCTCTATCTAAATAAGCGCGAAATCAAACTAGTGACCGGACTTCTAAACGGACACTGCCATCTAAGACGTCACCTTCACATGATGGGCATCATGGATGATCCGGAGTGAGTAGGATGAAACTGCAGACCACGTATCTGTGAGTGCCCGGCACTCACTTGGATGCGGTTTAAATACCTGGGCAAACCCCACTACCTGCCTAACGACATCAAAAGGTTCAAGTCAAAGCGCTTGATTGGCTTCTTAAAGGACATCGGACTTTGGTAACGTCAAGTGGGGCACGACGGGCCTATGTGCTCAACGGCTTCACGGCTGCACATACGTACGAACAAACTAACTAACTAATACTGCTGCTGTATCAAGGAGGAAGATATTGCAGATCTCGTCATCCGGCGATTGTTTTTGTTGTGCCCAGGTTCTAACTTCAAATGATTTTGTGCGACCATGGATACAGTCGACATACTGGTTTCGACACGTCTGTCTCCTGTTGCCATTCTTTGTGTGCTCTAATGAGTGTTTATAATCAATTTATATATTGGCGTCGGTTTTTTGAGATTCGCGTCGAATAATTTTCATTGACTATCTTGAAAAAGGAAAAACAATCAACGCCGAGTATTATGCAAACTTATTGCAACGTTTGAGGGACAACATCAAACAAAAACGGCCGCATTTGGCTAAGAAGAGAGTGTTGTTTCAATGCACCAGCTCACACATCCGTTATTGCAATTGTCAAGATTAATGAACTAATGTTTGAATCGCTACCTCATGTACCCTATTCGCCAGAGTTAGCTCCCTCGGATTATTTTTTGTTCCCGGACTTGAACAAATGGGTCGGTGGGCAAAGATTTTCTAACAATGAAGAGGTGATGTTGGCAATTAATGGCTATTTTTTTATTGTTGGGCTAGGTACTTCTGGGACCATCCAGGTAAATATTTCACTTATTGAAGTTTTCGGATTTTTAGAAATAAAACAAGTTCTTAGTGAACACGAACGCTCCAAGTATGAAATATTTTTTCCAAAAAACGTATAGTTTTCGTTTGTAATTGTCTCAGTATATTATTACAGAATCTTCAGAGTACTATCCTGGCGACAATATCATTTTGCCCATATCAGTTCAGTTACCGGCTAATATGGTAACGCTGCTTGCAGAACAATTCTTACGGTATTTCCGCGAGTTGATATCGTCTTCTTCGCGTATCACACACATCAGCGAAACGAAGCTCCTACTTTAGAACCCTTATTGTCTATAGTCTTTGCTTCACTTTTATGCACTTCAGCAAGTGAAGAGTGCGGTGAACGTCTCGGAGACGGCGTCGATACAAAGTTACGTGTATATATACGTTCACAGACGACGCCAGTGACGTAAAAGTTCGTTGTATTTTTCTTTGAGTGTGTGGGTTTTTATGTTGGTGTATGGAGATTGTTTCACGAGGAAGCATGACTTGATTTTTTTCGAAATGTAGCATGGTTGTTGTGACTCACACTGATATTTGTATTCCGTTTACTTTTTTGGAAAATTCATATAGAGGAAGGTTGGTTAATAATCATATATTTAGTAGTCTTTTGAATATACAGTGTGACTTATGGCTAAACTAACTCGATATAATATTTTAAATGTTTAAAAAAGTTTTATATGAAACCTGCGTAAATTTTTATCTAAACTTCACCTAATTAATTAATTGGTGTTATGATAGATATTTTTTTATTGTACTTTATAGTAACGCCAGTATCTCCCACGGGGAATGCAGCACCTCGACGGATTAATATATTTCATATATTAATTTGAGATTGCGAGAAAATCGAGAAAAAAACGCAAAATTTGCATAAATGTTCATTAAATGACGTGTGCACTAATAAAAAATTTTGAAAAATGCATCCGTCAAATGTGTAAATGGGGGTGGTCAGGTATTAAAAAACCTTGTAAAAATCAATCCTCGAGGAGAAACGGAAATAACAAATTTGTAAATTAATATAAAATAAAACTATTACCAGTAAATTTAAATGTTAATCGAGGAACTATTCGCCGATATTTCGAAACTTTTAAACCGAAATTGCTCACATATTGGAGGAGGACTATTTGAAATAGGAATTTGAAAAAAAATTACTTTTTAGCTATGAAGCCAAGTTTACTACAATTAGAATAGAATCGACGTAAAATTGTCTTTATTCGGCAGTCGATACTACTATTAACGAATGAGTTATTAGCTCTTTTTGAAGGAAATATTAACATTCAGGACTTTTTAAAGAAAAATTATGTATCATTTCACATGAGCATTTGAGCAAATAAGTGTCGCCTTTGCTCACAATGGAATTAAAACAACAACGTGAGTCGTTTTGGAGATTTTTGGAAATGAAAGAAAAAATTGACATAAGAGGAGTTGACATTGTACGGAGACTGCACCATCATTGACGACTATAAAATATTGAGCAGGTAAAAACGGTAAAAAACTGTGACAACCAGCGATATCATCGAAAAAGTTCATGGAAAATCGTCGAATTGAGACTAGAGATATAAAAAAAGGTTATGAGAATGTCAAGAGAATGCGTTACTGCGATATACTGTTTGAAGAATTGTGCAGTGTTGACGCGTTTGTTTACTTTGGACCCAAAGCGTATTCAAATCAACTTTTTCCGTGATTTAAGCAAAATAAGTTTTTTGCTTCGGCTAACAACTGTAGATGAAACTTGAATCCACTGCTAAATTTCTTAGACAAAAAAATCGAGTCAGTGAACCACAATGAAAATTGATTGATTGAAATTTGTTCATCGAATATGCTCAAAAAGGTAAGACAATAAGAGGAGGGTATTTCGCTATCAATGCTTGATAAGATAAAGGGAGAAATTGCAAAAAAGCGACCTCATTCGAGGAAAAAGAAAGTGCTTTTACATCAGGTGAATTGCACTTCAAATTGGTTGATCACCCACCGTATTCACCAGAACTGGCCCCCAGTGACTTTTTGTCGTTTTCTTACGGTAAGATTCCACTTGCAAGAGATAAATTTTCACGCCCAATTTAAGAAGAAAGGCGACAGGATTGGAAAACAGACAAACCTCCTATTGGAATACAGAGATATATGCTGCATTTCATTTCTCAAGCATCTGAAAAAAGGAGAAACAATGGGCAGTGACTATTTTGTGCACATTATTGGACCAATTCAAGTAGGAACGTTAACATAAATAGTTAAAAACTTCATATCTGACTCCCATCGACTACTGGCTTTTTTCAGACCAGAAAAAATATTTCAAGAAAAGAAATAACAGTCAAATTAAAAAGTTATCGTTAAGACAGAAACCTATTTTGAAGTAAAACCAAAATAGTTTTACAAAAATGACTTGGAAAGGGTAAAAATGCGTTGAACTATTTGTGGTATTCTACGAGAGCATCTGAATGAAACGATATGTATTCAGAAATCAATTTTTTATTTATTAGTTGCTTATAAGATGGGTATGTGAACAAGTAAAACTAATATGAAATTTATTGGACAGTCGATTTAAACGGATTTGTTTTTTATTGTTTTTACGATTACAGTTACATTGACCGTGTCCTTGCAAAACTTTCTACTATTTTACTTCGATCCAGTTTTTTTCGCTAATGTATCTTTCCGCGATAAAAATAAATATTTCTCACATCTATTTGTTTATAAGAAAATTTATTGGTTATATTTTGTTTAAAATGCCTTGAATTTTGCTATAACACCTGTTAGATTAATATTTCAAGTAATTCCGGTTATTGAACTATTTTTTTCAAATACGATGATACTACTAATATTCAGTGATACTTTCTATACGCACCGAAAATTTATTGTATGAAACATCTGTTAGAATGTGACATACTTCGCGTGATTATACAAATTTATGAAAAGAATTTATAGAAGAAATAATTGAGAATATACCGACAATTTTAATAATGGAGTCTGTATTTATTAAGAAAATAATTGATCACGATAGAATGTGGAAACGTAAAAACGAACGAAGACTAGATTAATTATCGAGTGTATTTGTGAAAAATTTTCATTATGAAATTACAAATGTTTCGACTACCAGTTGTCGTAATGTAGAAAGTTGATAATTTCACAAATCAGGTTTTTACAATTAATCGAACAATAACCACAAAAAATATAGTGAATAATTTATTTCAAGTCCATGACTTGTTAGCTCATTTTTTTGGACGTACCTAAGGCTAGTTCGTATTGAGCTAGTGTTTTACTAGAGTATGGGCAGCCGTTGAGCACATAGGCCTTCAGATAGGCCCGTCGTGCCCCACTTGACGTTACCAAAGTTCGATGTCCTTTGAGAAGCCGATCAGGCACTTTGGCTTGAACCCTTTGATGTCGTTAGGCAGGTTGTGGGTTAGGTGGCCAGTAAATTAATATTCTTACTTGTTAAAGTACAAAAATTGGAACTAAAATCGTCTTTATCATTAGCATTTCGTGTTCAATACAATTTTTCCATGTATCATTGTCACATTTTGATCTAACTTGACGTATGTTTTCAATTACCATCGAAACTTATAGTCTTTTTTTATGAATAAGAGACTAATGAAATGTTTAAGCATTCGTAATCAATCAGTTCTTTTAGTAGACAGTTGAAATACTCTTTCAAGTTACACCTCGAATCTTTTCGTATTAATCTTCCGGCGGGCGCGCCGTTGTACTTAGTGCTACAGATGTTTTGTTTAGGTTTTCCCTTATATTATACCTGAAGGATTAACGAGACTTCTCACCCCTTATTATTCCACCCCTTTCACAACCTCTATATAATAGAAAAGAAAGCAAAAAAATCTAGTAGTTTAGTCATAAACAACAATAAATGTTGTTCAAATAAAACCTGATTTCAATATACAGGGTGGCGCAATAGAAAGTGCATATTGCATCATCTTTTTTCGCGAGGTAAACGGTGCGTAGGTGGAAGAAGCCCACGGAAAGCGTCGCGCTTTTTGTGTTCGCACGTTTTACGAGAACGATCGTTCATACGTGTTGACAAGGCAACTGGATATAGATTAAGACACATTAATGAAGATCCGAGTGCAAATTTAATTTAAATATGAGTTTAGCGTTTTGAAGAGACCGGTTCCACGTTTAAATCACATCTAGGACCACAGACAATATTGATAGGGTGAAGTTTACAGCAAATTTTCAAGTTGGATCTTAAACTGCATCCTTATAAGCTCCGGTTGATACAGGAGTTAAAAGATACGACTTTGGAGTAAGCTTGGCTATTGCTGAAGAAATGCTTAGTCGATTTTCCTCTTTTGACAACATCCTTTTTCAGATGAGGCTCATTTTCATTTAAATGGGTTTGTCGTTATTGGATAGAAAATAACACAAAAATGAAACATCAAAAACCACTGCATACTCCGAAAGTAACGGCATGGGCAGCAATCTCAAGCCAAGGAATTATTGGCTCTTTCCTCTTTGCAGATTCACGAGGACGAAAGATCACCGTAAACACCGACCACTATGTTGCGATGTTAGAGGGATATTTGACTCTAGAACTTGCGAGATCAAGAGTAGCGAATACGAGAACCTGGTTCCAACAAGACGGAGCGACCTGTCACATCAAATGACTCTATGAGACAGAGACAGAGACTAATTTCCAAAAGAGGTGATATCCCTTGGCTCCCACGTAGCCCTGACTTGATGCCTCTTGATTTTTTTTGTGGGGACACCTCAAACATAAAATCTACATGAATAATCGGAGGGACATCAGTAAGCTAAAGGAAAATATCCGTCAGGAAATGGCACCAATCACCCCAGATTTATTTACAAGAGTTTTCACAAATCTGCGTTCGCGTTCTTCGAGAGGGCCGTCATTTAGATATTTAGATGATGTTATTTTTAAAGAATAAACTCCATTTAATTACCTAATCATATTTTTTATTTCAACAATACCTTAGGTATTTATTTTTTTTCTCCTATACTTAATAAATGCACGATCTATTGCACCACCCTGTATTAATTAGTAATAAAATAAATGTTGTTCAAATAAAACTTGTTTTCAATTTTTGTGCCCCTAATTAATAATAATTATCCTCTATAAGTATCATCTAATATTTTATGTATATAATAAAATATCATTTATTTATTGTTTAAAAACAAAGAAGAAACAAAACTGCTGTAAAACAATCTCTAGGAGCTAATTTTTAGGTATAATTCAGTTAATCAATTGCATAAAACCACTATAAATAGTAAATAATCTATTTTAGCAAAATTAAATGTAAAAATAAACATTCACATGAAGGTTTTAAATAAAATAAACTTGTGTTGTACTCGCCCCTGCTTGTGTCAAAAAAGGGGGCGCGCCCGCCGGAAGGTTAAATAATATTTGTATAAATATAGTGAATATATTGGGTGTACACTTATATATTTACCTAATTAACCTGCTTATAATGTCCAAACAGCTGAAGGTTTAAAAGTGTAATTTTTATAAAATGCTTTATTATTTCAAAACATCTGTTAAGATTGAAATGATTGAATCTTACTGGTAAAATAAGTGTATGGGCTTAAACTATGACTTTTCAACAACGTAACGTTCATTTGGTTCGAATATTATAAGTAGAGCTACTTCTTACAAATCAAAATCAGTATCGGAATCAGAAGATGAACTGTCGCAATCAATATTCACAATGAATGGATTGATGATTTCATCAGTAATATTATCCAATTTCCATATTTTCTCTTCTTTAAACAGATTATTTACTGTTTTTTTTACAGCTAAACAACTGTTTAACATCACTCATTTCCAAATAATTATTTTTTCTCGAAACTTTTCTCTTTATCCCAGTCCATACCAGTTCAAACGAATTTAGTTTGCAATGATATGGTGGAGATGAAGCCACCCATGATTTTCTGCAATTTCACCAATTCCAAATTTTTTTTAATTCCTTTTTATGCATAGAACTCGAAGGATACAAATTTTTTACACAGAATTTTGTTAACCACTGGTATATGGGCAATTTTTCTAAAAATCTATACGGGTAACTTGCATTATCTATTACTATTATACACTTCTGAGAAAAAAGATCTATCATTTGTTCGAACCATGTGTTTATGGTGGTCACCATTAAGAGTAGTAGATTGCAAGTTGCAACTAAACTAAACACCACTTAGAAGCGGTGTGCTCTGGTGTGGAAGGTCTAAAATCATATTTTCGGTAAAATTGGTCGGAGAGAGATTCTTGGAATTAAGATGAATCAAAATTTTTAACCTTTATTGGAAAATGTATACTTATTGAAAAATTCACATTATACGTCTATGGGATCTTTAATACACAGGGCATTCGACCAGACCAAATGTTTTTTCTGCTGAGCTAAGAGAAAACCCATAAAAGACCTAAAATCTGTATCTATTAGCTCAGGTACATTTGTGAACATTTTGGGAAATATTTAGGATTATTCTGTGAAAATATATAAAATGACCGTAAGTTTTCGATTATGAATTGGGTTTTATTACTCTCTCGTACATAAAAATAGACTATAAACTAGGTAAACGATGAAATGTGCGTATTTTCAACTTTCAATCTACCCCAAATCATTTCTATTCACACAATAATACAGGAGCAGTCATCATGAGGTTTGACATGAGACTTGAATATATTATACTCGTTTTTCAAATTATAACTTTTTATATTTTCAGCAACTCTTTTTTGTGGGGATCTTTTTAGGATTATTTATGTTGAATTTAGCAGAAGCACAACGGTAAATCATTTTTCATGTCATCGGGGTAATTAACACAAAATTTGGAAATGTTTCTAGTGGATAAAAGCAATGCATTTGGTATAAAAATATTACTGACAGCATGAATAAAAATTACTTTTTTTTACTATTTTCTAAAGAAAAATATCGGCTTGTGTAAAAAAAAACAGTTTCTAAAGAAAGAAAAATATCAGTTTGTTTTGTAGAAATGCGATTTAGAAAGACAAATTTCGATTTGATTGTGAAAAAACATTTTCTTAAGACAAATGGCATTTTGTTTTTGGTAAAAACCCAGTTTTTAAAGACGAATCTCAGTTTGTTTTCGAAAAAGACAAACTCTAAAGAAATATGTCGATTTGTTTATGAAAAAAAAATAGTTTCTAAAGAAAAATGACTATTTGTTTTGAGAAAAGACAGTTCCTAAAGGCAAATGTCGATTTGGTTTTGAAAACAAACCGTTTCTAAAGAAAAATAACAGTTTGTTTTGTAGAAATGTGATTTAGAAAGACAAATTTCGATTTGATTGTGAAAAAACATTTTCTTAAGACAAATGGCATTTTGTTTTTGGTAAAAACCCAGTTTTTAAAGACGAATCTCAGTTTGTTTTCGAAAAAGACAAACTCTAAAGAAATATGTCGATTTGTTTATGAAAAAAAAATAGTTTCTAAAGAAAAATGACTATTTGTTTTGAGAAAAGACAGTTCCTAAAGGCAAATGTCGATTTGGTTTTGAAAACAAACCGTTTCTAAAGAAAAATAACAGTTTGTTTTGTAGAAATGTGATTTAGAAAGACAAATTTCGATTTGATTGTGAAAAAACATTTTCTTAAGACAAATGGCAGTTTGTTTTTGTAAAAACCCAGTTTTTAAACACGAATCTCAGTTTGTTTTCGAAAAAGACAAACTGTAAAGAAATATGTCGATTTGTGCAAATGTCGGTTTGGTTTTGAAAAAAAAACCGTTTTTAAAGAAAAATAACAGTTTGCTTTGTATAAATGCGATTTAGAAAGACAAATTTCGATTTGTTTGTGAAAAAACATTTTCTTAAGACAAATGGCAGTTTGTTTTTGTAAAAACCCAGTTTTTAAACACGAATCTCAGTTTGTTTTCGAAAAAGACAAACTGTAAAGAAATATGTCGATTTGTTTATGAAAAAAAAATAGTTTCTAAAGAAAAATGACTATTTGTTTTGAGAAAAGACAGTTCCTAAAGGCAAATGTCGATTTGGTTTTGAAAACAAACCGTTTCTAAAGAAAAATAACAGTTTGTTTTGTAGAAATGTGATTTAGAAAGACAAATTTCGATTTGATTGTGAAAAAACATTTTCTTAAGACAAATGGCAGTTTGTTTTTGTAAAAACCCAGTTTTTAAACACGAATCTCAGTTTGTTTTCGAAAAAGACAAACTGTAAAGAAATATGTCGATTTGTGCAAATGTCGGTTTGGTTTTGAAAAAAAAAAACCGTTTTTAAAGAAAAATAACAGTTTGCTTTGTATAAATGCGATTTAAAGAGACAAATTTCGATTTGATTGTGAAAAAACATTTTCTTAACATAAATGGCATTTTGTTTTTGGTAAAAACCCAGTTTTTAAAGACAAATGTCAGTTTATTTTGGAAAAAGAAAAATGTCGTTTTATTCTTTGATAAATAAACAATTTCTAAATACATCTAATAGTTTTCCTGTACGTTATTCCCAACATTTTTAATTACCAAAATTGGGCATGTTTTAAATTTTATTTCATTTTATTGGATTTGACAATAGTGGAAACTTTTCTCGCTATAACTAGAAAAAGTCTTTCACATACAAATTTAAACTTGACATCGTTAGTTTCACAGATGTATATTCGGTGAACGTTTTAGCATAAAAATTAATATTTTGACTTTTTTGCATCCGTAAAACATTGGTGTCATCTACTAAATAATTCAAACTTCAATTACAGTTTTCTTTCTTTTCACATGCTCTTGTCGTATATCTCAAGAAAGTACAAGTGGACTTCCAGTTTTCTACGTGACCTAGCCTATTAAAGATGTGAAATCCATCAGAACCGGACTCTATTATTTATTTTCATACTTTTAGTTTCTCACGTATTTACGTACCCAAATATGATAGTGATATATGCTGAAATCAATTTCTACCTCGTAAATCACAATACAGGGTGCTCTATAATCATGTGTAATTTGAGTTGAGATAGAATGTCAAAAAGTAAGGGTAAATATTCATTCAATTACTTTTTGTTAATAGATTATCACGACAAATCTGTATCAATTTATAATAAAACTGTTGAAAACCTGTTAATTGAATTCAAATTGGCCAATATTCACTCTAGGACAAAATTAAGCTGGAATTTCTGGAATTGTCTACTTAACAATACTGAATACACTGTTTACACCACACTCACAATTACACTGACGCGCGTTTCGATAATTATGTTATACGTAAGTTAACCTAGCGAACCGATTTTTTCAAAAATGACTTTTGATTAATTATCTTAACACGTAAGTTAGCGAGCCACCCCCTGAAAAACCGCTTCCCCACGTACGGCAATTATGTTTGAAATTCATCCGAAATACTGATAAAAAATATGCAGTTATCGATCAACTTGCCGTATACGATAAGAACTGGCTGTCAAACACATTTTTTTTATATATCAGTTGTTTTACTTAAAGAAAATAACATTCAAGTGGCCTGAGCTTTGAAAACATATTAGCTACCTAATGATGATGTGGTTCGTAAGAATATTTATGCCAAATTGATTGAAATAACGATCTGAAAATTGAGTAAAAAAAATATTTTGCGCCCAACCCCGATGTGCTCCGGATAAATTAACGATGATTTCTTGAACGGCAATTATTGATGTGTTCAAATATAATTGCCGTATGTAGGGAAATGGTTTTTCAGGGAGTGGTGCGCTAACTTATGTGTTAAGATAGCGGACCATATATTTTTTTTTTATAATAATCAACGGCTAATTCTCCGAATTTCACGGCAGAAAAAGCGGCTAAAAAACGATAATTATTAAGCTCCGCTAGGTTAACGTACGTATGCCACGAGCATACAATTATCTCCACTCACAACAACAGAATGGCATTTGAAAGGCAATACGCAGCGACCATGTTTCGGTATTTACTTACTTTCTACGTCACAACCGCAGTAACCATGTTTTCTTTGCAATTGCTCGATTATTTTTGCATCGATTTTTTTAAATATAACTGTAATTTCTGAAATAGATGGTGCATCACCTTCTAACTTCTGTATTGCTACAGAAATGGGTAAAAGAAGGTTGTGTGTAGTCTGAACTTGCGCCCAAAATATATCATTACCCAGTATCTGCTTTCGTATATTTGGAGGCAGTGATAATGTGTCATCTATAGCTGCAGATTGTAAGCAGTTCTTTGTATGCAGCAAACTCTCAAAACATTTTGTTGCTGATCCCCATCTAGTTTCTGCTGGCAAAATAAGAGAACTTTCTTTCCCTTGTTTTTCTTTCTGGATTGCCTTCAATGTGGTGATTCTTAAACAATTTGACAATTGCCTTGCATTTTGACAATATTGTTAGAATTGAATTCAAACTTATTATATATTTTGCCAAAAGGTTTAATGCATGAGCAAGGCAGCCAAATATAATCAAGTGAGGATATTGTTCCCGTAACTTCTGCCAAGCTAATTTCATGTTGCTTGCATTGTCAGTTCCTTGTATGTCAGTCCAACCATCCGAGAGCAGTGTCAATGATTCCGCTTCAGCAATTTTTTGAACCACCATTTCTTGTACTCTGTCATACTCTTTATCTAAAAGGGAATGCGATAAACGATAACGTGATGGTAATATGTATGATGGACGAATATGTTTGTAGTGTTCCACCCAATATTTATTTTCAGTAATTGAAAATGGGATTCCACTTGCAAATATAGCAGGTGCCAATGTCTCTTCTGCTTTTTCTTTGTCTTCTGTTGGCATTTTGTCAACAAATCTTGATAAGATATTCTTTGAATTTGAATAGCTGCTTGAAGTTGCTTCTTGTTCACTGAGATCCATTGGCAGACTAACCTCACTTTCTTCAGTTTCCTGCACCTGCAATGACAGAAACATAATGTAATTTAACTTTTATTTAAAACAAAACTAGCAGACATACCAGACATTTGCTCAGGCCTGCCAACATACAAAGCAAAATCTAAAAGAGAAAATTACAGCCACGTACCCGAGATATTCCTGAGTTGGTAAAGTCTCATGTTTAAAATTAAATGCATGACAAAAAGATCAAATTTACATGCTGTAGTGCATGGTTTACTTCTACATCTAGCTCAGAGAAACTCGAAGAGCAAGGTTTTGTTTTTCATTCTTTATTTGAATGAGTTTTGGTTTCGATTTTTCTTAAGCATTGATGAAAAGGAATAAAAACTTGTTTAGTGAAAACTTATTCTTTAACTTCATAATCTTTACATTAATTAAAATAAACTTTTTCACAAACACTACATGTATGCAATAATTTAAATAAGTTTGGGTTTTACTAGTTTTGTTTTTGATTTAAAAACATATATAGTATACCTGTTAAATATATATTTATTTTATTTTTTCACATCATCAGTTTTCTTAAATTTATTTTCTGATTAAAACAAAATTGTAACCATTTCTTTCAATTCAACACTCGTAAAAATGTTTTGTATGGATTTCTCATTCTCATAGAATATATTGTAATCCATGTTATATTTATAAAGGATGTCCTTTTAAAGAAAGGTATTTAAAAACAATATAGAAGGTGCATTCAATTAAGAATTTAGAACAATTATTATTTGATTCAGTAGATATCTATAACTTTTATCAAATAACTGGCAAATAAAAGTGAATAACTCAGCCAAAAATTAAGTTATATATACATAACTATGGTTTAATACTATTGTTAAGAATAAATAAAAAAATTGTTTACTTACATGTGATATCTGAAGCACATTGCTTCCACAAGAAGTTTCTCCTGTCTTATGTTGTATCAACTTTTGAAAAATGCATTTCATTCTTTCTGGACATTTTTTACATGCACATAAATGTTTTTTCATCCTTGTGGCATTATTTGCATATCTCTGATCACAATATTTACATTTACCAATAATTTTGTTGCCTTCATGGACTTCATCAAAATGTTTCCGCACACTTGTTTTTTCTGGTTACCCATTTTTCTTCACAGAGAGCAGGATTAATTTTGCTTTAGTGCCACTACACAATTCTTTGTATAGCAGTGGTGCCATCTTCTGGCTTTTGCCACTACCTAATTACTTTATTTTATCAAATAACAAAAGAAATGGGTGATCCATTTCCAGTGCTTTTTTGTTGTGATATGAAATATGGTGACTTAAATTAAACAATGGGACAAATTTAAAGTAAAACAGAATCAAATATTTAATTCATGTGGATAACAAAGTTAGAATTATAACCTATAGTTTTTGTTTAAATTGTACAGAAATTGACAAATAAAAGAAAACTAATAAAAGAATGGAAAGTTCATACATGTCCTATAAAAAAATTTCTAAAAAATTGCTTTTTTGTCATTGAAAATTTTCCGGAAAAACATAGTCGAAAATTCACACATCACTAATTCCAACCCATCAAAAACCCGTTCTTGGTACGGTGACGATTCTGCGCAATAGAGATTACATGTTCCAACCGGACGGTTACCGTTATACGAACGATTCTGTTTTGCGTTCCAACCGACTTAGGTATCGTTTGTGAACCGTTTCCGGGACGGTCTTTTCGATACTTGGTTGTTAGCAATTACTGTTTCAAGAAAATATTTATAAACGCTCCCAATAGCCATTCCAAGAACGATCCCGACTAGCAGGTTGGAACAAACCTTATGAAAGATGCCTATATAACAATCGTCCATGTATTGAATAAGGAAATAAATAAGCGAAAAAACGTTATTCTATTGACGGTTTCTTATGATTTGTGTTTGTGACAACGATCTGTGCGTAATTATATTTGCACGTGTTTTGTTAAGTTTAATGTTGAAGTAGTCGCTAGTTGGAGAAAGATGTGTTGGTCTGAAAATTATAATTTATATTGAAAATAATTGATAGGAAAGGGAAAAGAAAACGGTAAAAAAATTGTAATCATCAATTTTATGACGAACAGAATAAGCTCGTTATGAAATTTGCTGTATTTCCCCATCTAACAAATTTTTTAAATCTTGAAAAGCTTCCATATTAAATATGCAATTATTTGTATGACGAATATTTCCAAAAATGAAATAATCTAATATAGGTATCAAAACAAACACTTTTGATGTATATTAAAGGTGAAGTTTGTACTAAATTCTTCTTCTTCTTCTCTATTTTGGCCTCCACCTAAACAGTATTTGGCCAGCGCTGGTTTTCGCTTTGATTTATTTTAAACCAAAGCTTATACTCGATTTACTCGGGAGGTTTACTTTATTAGAAGGTGAAGACTCCGATTTTTTAATTATTTGGTAAATAATAGTTAGTAGGGACTTTTAGAAAGTGAAAAAACCTGCCTTTAGTGGATTAATCCATCTGTTCATCTATTGTCACTCGTCTAGAGTCAAATGTATAAAATAAAATACAGTTAGGGACTGATATTTCTCGTTTTTTTTATCGATTAGTTAATTAATTTTGATGTCTCAACAAATTGAACATTGGTTTGTAAAAATGTACCAGTAATTGCAAAAAATGCCTCACGTACAACGGCAAAAATCTAAACGGTCACATAATCCGATTCTGAGACGTGTACGTTGCGGTATTCTTTGTTAAACATCTGTATAACGTGAAACGAGCTTCGACAAAAACTTGTAATGTTACATAATTCTTCCCATTCTTCCATTTTTTGCTGTTTTTCTTTTTGTTGACTTGTCTCCGACGCTACCTTAATGACGTTAGTGATACAGTCCAATGGGCTATTAATGGCCCGTTTATTTTAGGCCTAAACCTAAACATACGTTTTAATGATTTCCGTCTTGTGAAATTTGCATTCTTAACTTTTGTAGGAAAATGTTTATTTGAGCAGGTAAACTGAAACTCTTGCATGTGCGTTTAAAAAAAACGAGTAAAGTCATTATTACCTGAATAAACAATAAGACGAAAAAAAAACACCATAAAGGAGTTTCGTAAATAATGTCGGTTTCCAATGTTCATTTTATTTATCAAATTATCACATAAAAAGGAAGCCTCAATATTCGAAATTTATTCCATCGTATTCTATGTTTTAAACCCAACATTCAGCAATTTCTTTGAGACCTTGGTGAAACCACTCTTTGGATTTAGATGTATACTGCATTTTCAACTCCTCCTTTGGAATCAAAAGTTTTCCCATTCAAGAATTTCACATTGGATCAGAATAAATACTAATCTGCCGGCACAAGTAACATTTTAAATTCCATTTAGTTTTTTCGTAATTTTATAAAATCTGCAATAAATGCTTTAGGCTTAAAACTATTATATCTTATTAAAAAGTCTTGGCAGTGCTTTAAAAACTGAAGGATAAAGCTTATTGGTTGTCGGCCGCAATGTGGTTCTAAAAGTGTACAACATTTCAGTTTTGTAGAGTAGTTAAGAACTAAAGAGCTTTAACATGGTTACCCCAAGAGGCAGGCAACATTTACAAACGTAATGACAAAGCTTTTTTAAAGCTTTATTCTGATAAAGCTATTTAGCTTTATGAAATCTGTTTATGACTCATTGGTTTGCATTTTTTTGGAACCTCTTACAGTTGGTTTAAAACCGATAGTAATCAAATAACGTCTTTTTTCAAATTTCTTAAAACGAGAAGCAAAGTTAGGTTATGTTATCTGATTGCATGAATTTGCAGTTTATTGTGTTGTGTAAAAAAATGTCGACCAAATTAGAAAAGTGGTTAAAAGTGAAAAAAAAAACGAAAATTTTATGAGAAAGGTTAGAAAAAACTTTCGTTTTATGTTTTATTTTCTAGAAGATATCAAACTTTTAATACAGTCATATGTAGTTATTGCATACCCATAAGAATACAATTCTTTATTCCATTTTCGCCATTTTTTCTGAAGATTATGTAGCGGCCATTTTGTAGTAATATTGTCATTTGTAACTTTCATGCCGTCTGTCTTAATAATTTCTATGGTTATAATTATTTTTTTATAAATGTTTTACTTCTAATGTTATGCTGTTTAGACGCGTGTTGTATTTCCGAATGAAAAAAAAATATACAAGTTGAATTTTAAAAGATTATTTGTATTTTCAATTGAGCCAATATTTTATCCTTTTTTTACAGTAAACTTGCTTTCGTTGGAAAATTTTGCTTTAGATTTCCAATTAATAATATACTCTATCTATAAAATATTTTGTTTATGTCAAACCTCCAATCAGCCATAATGAAGTTTTCAGCGACATATAAATCGGAAGTCTTTTTATAACTGTAAAGAAATTTTTCTAGGAATCAAGTCGCAAGAGTAAGCTAAGTGTTTTAAAGAGGTTTTGATATCATGTTTTATCACTGCTGTTACGTTGCTGTAATTTTAAATGCTTATAAGCTGTAATATTGACTTTTGGCTGCGACAGGCATCTTAAAGGTGGGCCCTTCTTGCTATAAGAATGTTGTAAGATTACTTCATAGTAGTTGTTACAACCTATACGCTTTATTAAGATAATTTATATCTAGCCTTGTAAGTGATTTGAAACCTTTCTTAAAGTAAAAAATGTTACTTGGGGGTGCAAGGTCCGGACTAAATGCTGGACGCTGTAGTAGTTCTAGTCCACCAAGTTTTTCGATCGTATTCCGCGTAACTTTCCAGGACCAAATGAGTAAATTCTGATCCTTTAATGTTAGTTTTTATTTGAACAAAAAACTCAAACGAATTAAATAAATTATGTTTTCAATCCAAGACAATCCAAGTTTCGCCAATAGTAAAATTTACAATGGGACTATTGTTGTCGAACAAACTTAAATTATGATAACGTAACATATTGTTTTAAGAATACGACAATTATCCTAACGGAAACAATGAAAACTTGTGGTACAGGTACCAAAGTACTTTAAAAAAAAAGAAGAAATATCGTGATATGTTCGCTTGGCTAACATCGACTTAGAAAGAAAGAAAACAGTAAACACAATAAAAAAGCTATTTAAAATTCCATCTCGCTTCACCAGTCAACCGCAAGGGAATATTATTATTAAATTTAATAGGTAATAATTTGTAACATTTTTTTTTTCAATAACAATATATATTTTAATATAATTTGCCTTTTAGCTCGTGCATCGAATCGATATTATTATACTTTATTATTAATTTTTTTTCTGTTAGGTAAAAATATAAAATTACACTGCTGAACAATTTTTTTATATTTAACACTATAGAAGTAGAATTCATTGGATAAAAGACTTGAACGGTAGATTGTCAATCTACTCCATTTTAATTGTGATATCAGTGAATAATAAATAATCTCGGCTAACACCCAAATCCGTAGACAGCAACAGATCACCACCATCAATACCGATCATTCTGGATAGGGGTGGAAGTAATCTGGTTTTAAAGCAGACAAGACTCAGGCTGTTCTTTTTAAAAAGAAAGCTGGCACTACGGCTCAGGATTTGGTCCTGTTTGGACATAAAATACCACCATCACTGCAAATTTGCCTGTTGGGTGTTAAGGTTGGTAGCAATATGCTTTGGCATATTTATTTATTTATTCACCACAATAACAAAGTAATCCGGCATAGGAAAACGAGTTTCCTGTTTGTCGGTCTGGAGATGGGAGACAATCATGGCAAGACGTTCCAATCCAGGAACACCACATTGTATTTTATACATAAATATATAGTAATTATAAAGTTTTCAGTGATATATATCTTAAAAATTGTATTAAAAATAATATGATAGACGTTTTCTGTGTACTTTTTCCGCTATCATTTTTATCATAGAATGTACCTAGAAAAAATAGAGCCGAAAAACCCTATGCAAATGTACTTTTTTACATTTGGCGCTTTTTAGGTATGTTCTATGGCAAAACTGATAGCGCCATCATGTTCCGCGGCAAAAAATACATCGAAATCATGTTTCACATGATATTTTAAACAAAATTTTGCCTCATAATATCAAAAAATATAACAACTTTGCAAAGCCAAGTTTGGAAAATTATTGCGTAGGATCTAAACATTAAAAAAAAATTTTGAAGTATGGATTCCGTCAACTTTCCAAATATGTAAATAACTTATGGGTTTAGTAACATAATAATCAAATTTCAGGGCAAAATACAAAAATTTTCAGAAAATGTTGAATTTTGTCAATTTTTTTCAAGGTCAAAACATGACCTCGAAGTAATCGGAGTATTTTTCTCGTTTTTCTAATTACATAAGCTATCTGCTGTAAAAATGTCAAATTCCTAAGTCAAGCCGATCCTGAGATTTACGATTTTGGCACAAATGATTTCCATTTTTCCCTATGTGCAGCAGGGGTCTTATAGCTTTCTTTGCTTCATCCCTCATTTGGTACGCCACACTTTTCTACAGAGTGTTTCTATATTCGACTGACAACGCTCTACCACAGTAGATTATGATGAAATGATTTATTTGGATATAGGAATACGAATCCTTACGGGGCCCGTATTTTTTACGTCACTGGAGCAAATTCTTTTTAAATTTTGTTTTAAATTGCCTGATTATTTTTAGTTAAAAAACTAATAACCATTTATGGAGCTAAAATGAACGGTGTTGTAGAAATTTGCTTCTAAACAAAAGTCTGCGGGTAATTAAATACTACTCAATATTTCTAAATTATAATCTAGTAGGCACGTGTCATATTTTCGAAAGTTCGGGACACTTTGTGTATTTGACATGATTTTCCAAAATAAGTCTTATATACCGACGAGGCTAGATTTACTAAGGGAGGAACTCTAAAAATAGTCACGTTTGGAACAAAGAAAATCCGCACTTTGTTTGTGAAAGGGGATTTCAGCATAAATATTCGGTTAATGTGTGGGTGGATCCGGAGCAATTTATACGCGCTTTCTGGAAGAAATGTTGAATGAATTGTTGGAGAATGTGCCGTTAATATTAGACAACACATGTGGTTTCAACACGATGGGGCATCTGTTCATTTTGCTGCAGCGGCAAGAAATTACTTGAACAGACGTCTTAGAGAAAAATGGATTGGTCGGAGTGGACCCAATTGTTGGCCTAAAAGCTAGAATTTAAGCTTCGGCAAAAATCATTTAATCCCATCCAGATTTATTCTCAAAGACACGTTTTTCAATGACAAAACGGTGTAATAAGTGAATTGAAGTAAGCGGCCAACAGTTTAAACAACTACTGTAAACTTGTCAATTTTATTATTGTTGTGATACTTATGTTTAATCACTATTCGAAATTAAATGAATAATTAATTAATTTGTAACTTACTTATGTGCTTACAGACTTTTATTTAGAGACAAATTTCTCCAGCATTACAACACTGTTCATTTTAGCTCCATAAAAGTGACAACTAACCCTGCCAGCACGCCCCTGATTAAATTTTTCCAAAGTTTGTTTGTCAAAATATTACTTTATTAGAGTATATTGGTTAACAAATTTGAAAAAAAAAAAAAATTTAAACGCGTTCTTGATTTATGGCAAATTTTTTATTTAAAATTCTGAAAACCCTATATTTCAGCAACTAGGCCCCGTAAGGGTTGGTATTCCTATATCCAAATAAATCATTTATTGGGATCTCTCTGTGGTAGAGCGTTGTCAGTCTAATATAGAAACACTCTATCTATCTACTCGTTTCCCTGGATTTTCTCTTTCATATTTTGTTCAATTCCTTCCTTCCTTTCTTCTATTCTGCAGTTGATACATCAATGCTTTCTTCGGCCACCTGTTCTGCTCCATCCTCGACACATGTCCAGAGCAGTTGCTTAGTCTGTATTCTCACTGAAGTTCTTCGTTGTATATCTTCATTCCGTATATGCTCTGTTCTGGATATCCTCCACGATCTTCTTAAGTAGTCCGTTCCACAGCCCCTAGATATCAAACGTTTAAAAAGTGAAGTCTCCCATGCCGAGTTGTTTTCTTGATCTGTTTGTTTGTTCGTTTCTTTTTTTTTTTCGATAACGTTTTTAAATTTTGTGATGATATTCATTAGTTCTATTGTAAAATTTTGATGAATTTACGAATTTTTTTGCATTCATTATATTACGTAAATATCAGAATAAACTCTTAAAATAGAAAAAAAAAATACTTCTTGTATAACCTCAAAATGTATGATTTGAAGATAGGTGTTTGTACCAATGCATTCAATTCCCCAGGTTGATGACATAACTTTAACTTGATCCGCATAAATACGGTGCAAGAGATTAATTTAAACTGCAGTTTCAATTTTCACAACCTGTTATTTTAAACAGTGCAAGTGGGCATTAGATAATCTGCCGTACATGTTGCCAACACGTATTTCGCGACAAATCTTTTTCATTTGGATTGGGATACACGGAAACAAACAACGGGCAACCAATCTCTTTGATACCATGCCGTTCAATGTTGCCGAATATTCCAACAACTTTTGCGAGTTGTTGAGATACATTTTACCAAAATTTTACATCCCGATCGGTACGAAACTTAAAAATCAAAAGACATTGAAACTTCAAGAAAAACGATTTGAAGAAATGTCTGTTTGTAGTTAGAATGAAACGATAACTAAATAAATTTTGTTGAATTAATATTTAATTATATTTTTGGTTGTTTCAGATTGCATATTCGATACATAATGCCATCGGCTCGACTAACTCTCCGTGAAGAGGACGTCGTCCGATTGGCACTGGAATTTTTATATAACCGCCAATTACACATTTCCCAATTGAGTTTGGAAAGAGAAACGGGTGTAATAAACGGAAATTATTCTGACGACGTGCTGTTTCTAAGGCAACTCATACTCGACGGACAATGGGACGACGTTCTGGAGTTCATACAACCTTTGGAGGCGTTGAAGGCCTTCAATATGAAAAAGTTCAGTTACACTATATTAAAACACAAATATATCGAATTGCTGTGTATAAAGTCGGAGGCGAATATCCAAGGTGGGTTGAAAGACAAGTTTTAACTGTTTTTTTTTTTTTATTTTATAAAATATTTTCAAAATTACGAAACTCTGTGTACTAGAAAACGAAAGAAGGCGCAGTGGTAAGAAAATGCAACCAAGATTAACAGTTCAAGTCAAGTTGAACGCATTAAAAATTCTAATACTAACGAATGTATATTTTATTCATCGATACGAAAGCGAAACGATATTCCTCACTACATTCGAAGAAATTGTGCATTTATGAATGGTAATTAGAAGCAATAAATTATTACGGATACATAGGCGCAGACCGAAGAAGAAGAACTTGTTTCGTTTCTAAAATAATTTTCATTTGTTGTAATGTTTTTTCGAAAATTCTCAATCGTATTCCTCTCTTCAGTTTACCACAATTTCTGGTACAGTACACTTTCTTCATCACAACTCCTGTCAGGCCAAAGTCAAATGGTTCTTTTAGTCTGGTCAAATTTGACCAAAAAATAAGAGTGACGTTACATAAATTCCTACCAAGCCGAAAATCAGTGAAATTGTTTAAAATATAATTGAAAATAAAATTTGAAAGTTCCTTATGGAAAAAATTTTATTCAAGGTCAAAGGTAAAAAAAAAATGAGTTTTTTGCGATTGTTAACAAAAGGTAAGTTTTATTATGAAAATACTTGAGACAAAAATTGTAGATCATAAAATTATCTACAAAACACGTATGAATACTTTTTTTCCTACGAGCCACCGTTTCTGAGATATAATGATTCAGAAAAGTTGTAATCTTCATAATATGCTACGTACAGTTTGGCAAATACAGGAGTGAATGTCGAGAAACGTACGAAAGGCACGAAGTTGAAATAAGAAAGTATTCGGATGACAAAGGGGGTAATATACGCTTGGTGTATTAGTACGGTGAATAATCAAAGTTCTACATTCTGCACCCCAGAGTAAAATATATATTCTATCTTCTTGTTATATTATGTACTTCTTCATTTGCATAATTAAAGTGAATAACTTGTAATTTATTTTCTCGAGTATTCCTAATTTGCAAGTTTCTAACTGATAGTTGTAACCACCAAATTTTAAATCAGAAATTGAAATACACGAATTTTTTTCATTAAATTAAAAATGTTATGCTAAAATAATTTTTAAATTTTTTAGGTAACAGTGTCGACAATGCCGTGGAAGAAGTAGTTAGTGTTTTAAACGAATTGGAAAAATACTCAGCTTCAAAAGAAGAATACTCTACTATGTGTTTATTACTTACTCTTCCAAGGCTGTCAGATCATTTACAATACAAAGATTGGAACCCTAGTAACGCCAGAGTACAATGTTTCCGAGAAGTTTATCCTTTGGTTGCTGAATTCTTATTGGGAGACAGAAAACCAGTGGACGGAAATGTTAACTGTAGCGCTCAAAACGACAGACTGATTCAACTTATTATTAAAGGTAATTATCTATTTCACAATTCAAACTAATGTTTAACAATAAAATGCTTGATTTTAATCTCAAATTTTTGGTGCCTCTAATAATTGAAATAGATTCTGATTGAATAAGTTTTGATTTCTTTCTGTAATTAAGTTGGAATTTCTGGAACCGTTGGTGATATTGATAGTGGACTACACTCTTAATTACACTGTCTAATGTGCGTTTCGATAACCAAGTTATCATCTTTGGAGACTGAAATTAAACTAAAACAATCTCAATAGCTTCAGATACATCCAACAATTTATTTTATGTAATAAATACTCTCAGGATTTTGTGATTATAAAATTTTTTTTCTTCTATTTATTTATAATCAGCATTTCTTAAATGAATCTGCTATTTGTTATTGAAATAATAAAATTTCTGCTTTCAGGTATATTATATGAATCCTGTGTGAACTATTGCCAAGCCAAAGCAACTGGTAGCACAGATACGCAGGCCAATGATATGAATTTCAGTAAATTGTTAGACGGTAGTATAGGTTTCAGTGATTCAGATTTGAGTTTATTGTCATGGCTTCAAAGCGTTCCTCCTGAGACGTTTTCTGTACCTTTTGAACAACGCACTCTAAACGTTGACGTCGAAAGACTCGAGAGACCCAGCTTGGAAACATCTTGGACTGAACATATGTTAGTGACACCTATAAAACCCAAAACGTTTCCTCATTCGGCTATGCCATTTACGAGACCTCGATCGGCTGCTGATATTATGTCAAGATCGTTGATGTTACCAATGGGAGATGGTTTGCCGTTTGGGTTAACTCAGAATAACAATCTTTCAACGTCGTCAAAAATGATGGCGCTTAGTACCGGTGATATTGGATTGAATAGGCCTATGTCCAGAAGTAGTTTTGCTAGTTTTCATTTAACAGGTAAATATTTCCTTAAAAAAACTCAATGTCCATGCTAGAAGCGACGCTTTCTAGTTCTAGAAGCGTTGTGAAGTAATATATCAACACAATTAAAAAGGCGATGAAAGAAAAACCAAAAGTAATATTGACAATAATAAATATTTAACAAAAAATTTTTATTGAATCTCCATTTTACTATATCAATAACCAGTTAATTGAATAATTTTCTCAATATCAATAGGAGAAAACAATGTATTTAACAAGATCATTAGACATTATATATAATTTATTTGATTCTTTTACTTCCAACAAAAATACCCCAGAGAATCCATTTATAGTGCAAAAAGGGAACAAATATTTTTATCTGCCAAGAGCTTTTTTATTGCTTGAAAGTTTACTTATATTTCAGAATTATTACACAGGGACATTTGACTTCTAATTCTTTTTTCAGCTACTTTTACCAGAAAACCTCAAATTTATTCTTTTATCACTTTTAATGTCATGCAGTCTTTATGTATTTATTTTTAACATCATTATCATTTATTTTTCTTTATTATATTTTAATCATATTTTTGATGTTTAACTATTAAATGGTAATTTTCTGAGGAGCTAAAAAGAATATTATAATTTTTAAAATGTCAGTTAATTAATTGTTTCTTTTTTTTTAGGTTTAAAAAATAGTAGAAATATGAACACATCTGTGGATCGATTGTTTGAGAATGATGGTGAAGTTTTTCTCAGTAACAGTTATGGAGATTTCCAGCAACATATGCCTTCGATACAAGAGCAATCCAGCACTCCAAAATCAAATGTCAATACTCTACCAAGTTTTCCGAAAAATCCAAATTTAGACAGAAAGTCGAACACATCAACACCAGAACCAAAAGACAGAGACAGTCCTGCTTCCGTCGGAACTGAAATGTAAATTTTGTATTCTTATTTTAAAACTAAATTGCTACTAATCAACCTCATGTGTTAACAGAAATATCTCAATACATTCTTATTTTCTATAAAAATTTTATCTGACAAAATATATGTTTCTTTGAGCGCCTATAATAAACGAAAAATTTGGTTCAACACTATATCTAGAAGTAGAAACGCTATTTTGCTGTTTAATACAATTGCCTTCTTCGAGAAAAACAAAGAAGAAAAGCTCTATTATAAGACCATAAATTTTTTTGTTGTCTAGCACTCGGGCTGCAATTATCTGGATATATTTACTTACCCCCCTTTAAATGGTCTAGTAGTATGACATGTAAATTGAGTATAGAAATTTGAGTTATTTTTCACCAACTTTCTTTTAGTCAATGCTTGTTTATAAACGTTTCCAAATCAAATTGCCCTCACATATTTTGGGAATGTTCACATTTGTTGAGCTATATAGAAATACATGAACTGGAAATTTATCATACTCTCCACAGAATCTGCATAAATTAGTTTTCATCAAATCTGTCAGGTAATATCTGAGGTCTTAGTCTTGTTGTTTTTCTCGAGATCCAATTACATTAGAAATTTTTTGGAGTAATCCATCCCAGAAAGGCACTACCAAGGTGAATCTCTTTTGGTTTCATCCTTCTGAAACTATTTTTTTATATAAGCATTTAACTACACCACAGAAAGGTTATGGGATAATAAAGGCATTTTGGGTCCTTTCATGGTAAGAGTATTTACATTACTATTTTGTTTCAATCCTGTAATAACTGGAACCTAGACTGAAGAAAATGTATTATTTTTTAAGTATTTTATCAAGTCTTCTTAGACATATCTCAGTACATGACTATCAGAATGAATTTGCTATGTTGCATTTCTGATGGTTTCTTTCCAGGAGTCTAGTGATGGTAAACATTTGGTAGCAGCGCCAGCACTTGTGGGTTTTTTGACTCAACTGTTGGTTTCTATTTTCTTTGAAAGTTTGGCTGAGGTGTTTCCTTTCTCAGTCGTTCTATTTACATATTCAAGTTCTGGTTTTAATTTTAGATTATTTGTAAATGTTCCTTTTTTGATTCTACATATTATCATCTTGTCCTCTATTTTATAGACACCAGATTTATGATGTGCTGATTATTAAGAGAATAGCAGTCCTCTTGCACAATTTAAATTTGCGTCTTTTTGGATACCTGATGCTTTATATTTAATATAATTCTTGCTACTGCTATTTTTATTGCTATTATCAGTCTGGACTTTCCAAATCAATTATTACTAATTTCGTCTATTTCTTCCTCCATCATTTATAATAATGTGTGCTCCATTTTGATCTCCATGATAATGGTGTAATGAATATTTTGCGGATATGGATATCAAAAACCATTTGAAAATTGAAGTAGGTTAATAAAATCAAAAATTTTTATTGGTAAGATAGTCGGGATAGATAATCCGACGTGACACCAATTGAGTCAAAATTCGAGTTTTTTTGTTTTTTCTTGGTTTTTATGCGTGTTTCTTTATTCTAGATGTAAATATAACAATTGATATTTTAACTGAACAAATAATTCGAAGAAATGGAATGAAAATAGGCGACATATCGACGGCTGTTATTCTCTTATATCATTAATTTCTTGTTATGTATTTCCAACAGCAAGGATTTGCGTTTATTTAGTTTTGAGAAGTGTTTTTGCTTGGTAGTTTTATTTTAGTTTTTGTAATGTCGAGCAAAAGAGCTATCATAAAATGCAAACGTAAAACCTCCACTTTTCCTAAAAAATGGAAAATCATTGAGAGATATGATTGTGGTGAAAAATATTCAAAAAATGACATTTGCTAAATCTCTAACATGTTGTGTATAACCATTATAATTTGTATTTTTTGATTCGTTTTTAAATTTTTTAAGTTTTTTTTAATTTTATGCCATAATCGTATTGGTTACATAAACTATTTCTAACATTACCTTTACTTGCATCTTTTTAATTAAATTCATTTTTTTTTTCAGGACACCTCGAGGCGATTTCTTCGATAATAGAACTGTGTTGCCTAACGTAGTTTTTACGTCGCGCGGTGCTTCAAATGCGGATACTGGGGCCGTTCCCCAAAGCGCCGATCAAAATTATTCGGGCGAGTTAGTTAGAGAGTTTCATAGGACTAAACAAAAATTACAAGAAACGCTAGTGCAACGAGAAAAAGAAAGAGATGAATTAATTAGGCAGATAAATAGTGAGAATCAGAAGTTGACTGGAGAGAGGTAAGATTTTTCAGATTTCAGACAAATTTTTCTTCTATACTTATTTCATCACCATAACAATTAAGCATTAAAAAATATACCACCGCTGAAATAGTATCATAAGTCGAAAAAATAAATAAGCATTTGAAATTTTAACTTCATTTTTCACTTTTCGGGTGAAAAGTCAAAGACTGACAGAGTTACCACAGTAGTAACTATTTACATGACATTATTTGAGATGAAATTTAGTTTTCTAGCACAAATGCACATTGGGGCGAAACACCAAATTATTGAACGTTGTAGTTTTATGGCTAGACTAATGGCCGTATGAAAATAAATGTAAGCCCCCTTTATTTTTTAACAAGTAATCGATTTCTGTATTCAAATTTTAATTTTGATGTTCAGGGTGGCCCAGAACAAATTTTTTTCAATTGGAACCCTATTATTTGACGTGGTAAATTGATTCCACACCCTATTTCCAAGCTGTTTTTAGTTAAATAACCTTTTTTGATCGAAGCAACTGTATAAAAGGGATGTGGGGTTTTTTGGTTTATGTACCATTCAATTTACATTAAATTTTTCGCGCATACGGAACTCCTTTTTCTTAGGAATATTTTCGAGTCGAAGATTATGAATCCATTGTCCATACGCCCAGTCTTAATCTTTGAAACCTATATGTTTTTTTCTGAAAAAAATTTTTCATATTGCTATTAATGCTATCCTGATACTGAATTTTATTTCTTTATTGACTTTCTTGTTTTTACAATTCATAAAGACAATAATACGTTCATAAAGTATAAACAAAGATTTAAAACAAAGACACTGGAATTTATGAAGACCACATTGGAACAAAAAGCAAGAGCTAAAAGGAAAGAAATTAAAAAATATATTTTTCTCGTAAACTGGTATGAACTCGCAGGTATCTATAGACCTATAGTTAATTTTTGTGGAGGTATTGTCTGAGCGATTTGGACCGATTTTCTTTATAAATGTTTTTCATTTAAAAAAAATTTAAAGTCTATGTAAGTTCAAGGTGCATAAACTTAAAGTATAATAATAAAATTAAATTATTGTAATAAAGATGATTCATTAATTTTGGTTCGTCAAAATAGAAATATCTAGAAAAATCCAGGCGACATTAAAAAATGTAAAAAGATATTACATAAAAGCAGCATTTATTTCAATATAAAGAGGAATTGTTGTAAATACCATTTTAATGAATGAATTCTATTTTCCATGGTCGATCGTTTTTATAACATATGTTAGGTGGAAATTTTTAAATAAAAAAAACTGACAATGGACAATAATAATAGAAACTAAGAAAAACAGCTTAATAAAAGAAAATATGGGAAATTTGAAATTCCAGATATTGGTCCTATGACCACCAAATGCATAGGTCCGCCTCACTGTCTAATGGTAGAATTATAATAAGAGATTTTCTAATTTTTTGAATTATAACATTATTTGAACAGAGATGCGATATATATGTCAGAAATGTATACATATATTATTTTTATTTTCATGAATTTAATCATTATAAAATTTTCATTATTGTTATTGTCCATAGAAAAAAATGTATTGATTATCAGGAGCAATTCTTCAGGAAAATAACAGATTTTTTCTTTTAAATTTTATTTTTCAAAATTGCTACATACTATACATCAACAATAATATATACATTGTATATTAACATTCTAGTGTGAAATCAAATATTTTTAGACCCTAACCAGTTTATTCAATTCATTTAATTATACCAGCATCAAATATTTCAAATTTATTGACATTTCCTGTTTCTGTTTTCACATTAAGTTTCCTGAGATATTTTTGTGATTTATGTGATTTACAGTACAGAAATGATTGATTATAACATAGAAAAAATAGTCTAATCGTGAAAAATACAGGGTTTGTTAAAAATTTCATGCTTTTTCAGAAAATTAGAAATTTTTTTTTCTAGAGTTGTCAATAACTTTTGACCTGTTATCGTCGGTAAGTGTCTTCAGATCAGGTAGTTGACATTACACAATCAATATGGTCGACTGAGGGGATGTTCTCGACCTGGAAAACGACGGCTAAGTGTATAGTGTTTTCAAAAGTTGTAGAAATGGTGGTCTTTTGGGTAATCTAGTCAAACGAGCACATTTTTCTCTCTGTTCTTCTGCAGTTGATTTCTATTACGTATCTATCACTTTCCGGGTCAAGAACACTCCCGCAGTCGTTCATCTGGGTTCTGTAATACCAACTACCTGATCTAAAGACATATACTGACGATAAGTGGTCAAAAGAAATTGCAAGAAAAATAAGTTTTAACAATTCTAAAATAAACTTCTAACGTGTGATTTGTCTAATTTTGTGATTTTCTGAAAGAGGTTCCACTATTCGCATAGTTTGAAGACTCCCTAGGTACATATAGCCAATGGGGATTTTGTCAACACATTATCTAATAAAAAAGTCATCTGCAAATATATTTAGCACTGCAATGAAAATATTTCAAACCTTTTTGTTTTTTATTTGTTGTGTTTTGCAGTTTTCACTTTACAGTGTTGTCTATCTATTTAGATAACTCATTTATCTATTCTTTCAACAATAATATAATCTCATTTATTTTTTTATTTTAATTTACTCTGTAGATATTCATTATATGAAACAATAAAACAGTATAATCTTAAAAAAATGACAATAAACTGAACAAAGTGAAATTAATGTTATATTTTTAGTAATTTAATAAGTATATATTTATTGTGGGAGAGCTATAGATAGATAGTATCTTATTAATCAGAATCATAGAAATTTTTAATCGAAACATATAGACATTTTGGTCAAACAGATTAAATGATGTGGTAGGTGTAAAAGCTTCGCCATTAGTAAAATTATATTAATGATGTTATAAATAAGCTCAATATACCAAGGGAAAATCAAGGTTGTACTTGTACTAATTATTCTTACAAGAAGAGACATTGATTATCAAAAACTTCATCAAGCACTATGCATTCCAAATCTAAACTGATGATAACTACAAGCTAGCTATTAATAGAAACACCATGACCTATGACCAAACAAACAACTAAAAAATGTCTATTAAAATTGATATCAAGTTAATAATATATATTGCAGATGTGATTGTTCTTATTTCTAATCCAAATTGGTGATTAAGTATAATTTCTCTTTCTTCGATAAGCAGTTTTAGTGTTTTAAGTAGGAGTTTCTCAAATAGTTTCGACATAACAGGCAGTCAAGAGATCGGTCTGTATGGTGATTTCCCTGGCTTGAGTATCATTATAACTTCCGCAATTTTCCAAAGACTGGGTATGTACTTTAGTCTGAAGGCAGCATTTATTAATTTAGGTTAATTAGTTTAACTATTGCTATTTGGGTATTATATTAAAATATATCCGGTAATTAGATCAAAACCTGAAGCATTTTTCAGATTGATATTTTCTTTTGTTCAGGTAATTACTTCTTTGGAAGTTCTATTTCTTGATCAATCAGTGGATATTCCTCCAGAGTGGGTTCTTTATCTCGATCTTTATGTGGTGGAAAGATTTTTTCTAGATGATTGGCAAATATTGTTACCATCTTCCAATGTGACAGGTAGTATTCTCTTAGTAGCTTTCCAGAGTGAATAGTCAGTTCTGCTGTCGTCTTTCAATTCTCTTAGGTAAATACTGATTATAAAAATCAAATTTTTTGTATCAAAACAATATACTACTACTACTACCACTGGCACTACGGCCCTCATAGTGCCTTGGCCTCGTCTACCACATTCCTCTAGTCATCACTGTCCAACGCTCGGCGTCTCCACCCCCTCACACATAACTAAGGAAGATCCTCTTCGATATCATCCAGCCATCGTTTGTGTGGTCGTCCAGGCAGTCGCCGGCCCTCGGGCATACACTCCTAGTGGCCTAGCCATCTTTAATTTATTGTATTTATCTTTTGACTCTTTGAGTGAGCACTTTTTAATCTTGTGGGCTCTAGTTCCACCTAAATATACACAGCAATAATTTGAAATTCTTGGAAAGAGAAGACTGCAGATTTCGTGGGTTAGGAGAAGAATCATTAAATAATTTCAGGGCTCAATTTTTGGAAATATACAGAATTGAACAGATAGACTTACCCAAACTGAAACTGGAGAATGCCCTCTGAAGTAACTACTAGTTTCAAAGATAGTTCTTAGAATCAGAATAGAAGAGGGAGCGCAGTAGATCTTTTAGGTCTCAGTGAATTGTTACAGAATTAAGCATACATACATAGTTTGAATAAATATTAAATTAAATAAATTATGATATGCTTGTTGAAAAAAAAGTAAACCCTCCATATATACTGAAATATAAAGAAATGTGATATAGGTTAATACATTTCCACTGCATTCTTCTTGTTGATCGCGCCATTATAAACAGGCTCTTTGGCTCCGTTGCAAAACATTGCAATATAACATTACGGAATTCTCATTTGAAAACCAAATATTTTCTTAAAATTACTGTTTCCAACCCTCCCTTTTGTTAAATTATAATTATTTTATATACAGTGTACTCTTTATTGTTGGATAAATAACCAGTTTATTTATTCATTTATGCCTAATGGGATACTAATATTGCATTATTATCTGCCAACAACAAATCACCTTGGATCATTGTAATGAAAACGCCAATTTAATTATACAAATAAGTTCATTCTGCATAATGAGATTATATCAACAGTAGTAATTACGTAGGAATATGTTTTTCTTCTAATCTTTAACCGATGAATTTCATATAAGGAAAATTTATATGCGCAGAAAAATAATAATGAATAAATTGCGTAGCTGTATTGTTTTTTTTCTTTTCTAGTCGAACAAATTTTTCACAGAATAAAATTCATTTGTCATATCTTTACTCTATATCTTTCTAAGCCTTTGAAGACGTTTAAATTAAATTGAAATGATATTTCAACCTCTCAATTCTCTGTTATATTATTTTTTGACGTAATCTACACATTTCCTTTTTATGTCTACATACCATAACATTATGTTGTCTTTATTTTTATCTGGCACTTTATTAATATCATCTGAGATAAATTAGACTTTAAAAAATTGTTTTTGCTTTTTTGGTATAACCTTCTGTTGCATAAGTCACACTAGTTCCAAAACCCAATTGTACATCAGTAATTTGTTCTAAATGGAAAGCTGCAATATATCCAATATCAATTTCTTCAACTGTTGACTTTTATTTTCAACATACTTCTTGCGTTTGAATTTGATTCTAACCTAGTTATTTTGATTTTTACTACATTCTCCATCCCACTTTTCTTTGTTGTTTGTTTGTGAGTGAATCCACAATCTCGTGGCACAATTTTGATTTGAATTTTGAGGTATATCAACATATCAAATCCTTTTAAAACTTGAATTTCCAATTTTTGCACCAATAGATGTATATATGTATATATTGGGGTCCTATGTATACTACGACCCAAAGTATCTATTCTTGCTGTATTATTTACAGCTGATCTATTGATCCCACTCCTATTAGAAATTTCAAAATGTGGGATAGTTTTAGCTGACAGATATCTTCGTCTTCTGTTTCGTACGCTCGCAAGTGTAATGCTCTGGAGTTCTGTAGTATCACATACTTCGAGATAATGTCAACAGAGGTTTCGTCGTCTGCACAACAAAATCTGCATGCTACATTATCTGCTAAGTCTAGCATCTGCTCTGGTTATATCTTCCCGTGCATTTCCCCAATGTAGATTGTCCCAGTAACTGATTTTACCTCTTTCCGTTCTGTGGCTGATACCATAAAATGGTTCAGGTCCTATGAAATTTCCCTTTACTCCAGTGTTTCTCGGAATCGATCGCAGGGTAACTTTCTTTTTCTTGTTTAGTTCGTTTAGCTTGTCCAGAAATTCCCAAACTCGCTTGAAAACATTGAAACACAGAACTGTAATAGCTGCTCGACTTTTGTACAGGATGATGATCTCCTGTTTGCGATAGTTCCTATCTAGATTGGACACATTTTTCAATTTTATATATTTCTGCCTGAAACGTACTCGGTGTGTTGGCTAGGCTATCAGAGGAGTGTAGGACTAGGACCGTACACTCCTATTCTACTTTTATCTTATCTCCTTGATGCTAATGCTAACTTACAGTTTCTTCTTTATGCCCATCAAAGATTCGCAGTATAATTAATGACATCAAAAATAAATACTCATCTGGAACTGATGGACTTACATTAAAAATGTTTTCGAGTCTGCCCGATTGCACATTAAATCACTTTACCACTTTAATTGTTGCACAGCTATCCACTTAGGACACGACCTTTACCTACCTATTCCACATTTAGAATTAGTTAAGGGCTCAATATTTTACAATGCAAAAAAATGCACAATCATTTGCTTATTGAAATCAAAACGATATCATCTCTTCCCGCATTCCGCAGTAATTTGAGGGCATATTTATTGGAAAGTGACTTCTATTCTGTAGTCTGTAATTCCGGACATGCTGCATTCTGGTTTAATTTTTGGTATGAAATTAGTACCTATTACTATTACCTATAATTTTGTTATTCATCGTGGTTTTCTTCTGTATATTGACATTTTATTTGTATTCTTTATTTAGTTATTTCTATACTTGTTTTTTAGTTTTCACAAGCTTTTGTCTACAAATTGTTACAATTTTCTGACAATAAAGCGTTTCTCTCTTCCTATCAAATCGGTTTTATTCCGATGCTCTTATTGAACTATTTTTATTTTAAAATGAGTAATGTCACTTTAAATTGACCAGTATAACCTTTCTTTGTTAAGTTTAGATTTAGTATGCCTAGTAATTCATTTTACAGTTACCACAACATATTACTTGATGTAGACTTGCTGGGGTTTTAGGTATAATATTTATGAGCTTCTATCTTGGATATACCTACTATCAATCATCCTCCTCCTGGATAATTATGATTAAATAATATTTAATTTCACGCATTGAAAACAAAGGGGGTGTCTTTTATCTTCTTCTAGGTATTCATAAAGTTTTGTATTGTTTAAACTTGTAAATAATCAGGAGAGATGCCAATTCCTGAAGTGAATGTTATTATTCTATTTGTTTAACATTATGCAATTAATAATTAACTATATTTTTAATTGCAAGACCTGTTTTGTAATTGTGATCACTTATCTCAAGTAGATAACTAAAATTATTAGTTATACTGAAGAAACTATTAAAATTTATTACCAAGACGTTCACTCGACGATTAGATGTTAGTTGAACTACAAATGTCGCGTACATAGTGCAATAATGGATTTTTATTGGAGTGTACCAAACATTTTTTGCAGTAGGTAATTATGCTTTTTTCATGTAACCTTCTTTTACATCAATTTGCTTATTTCCAAGCTTTCCTGCTCAATTTATATCATAAACATTTTAGAGAAAGGTAATTTCAAGTTTTTAGGCCTCTCAGCACAAGTCTTGCCTATTTTCAATATAATTTTATGGGAAATTATTGAAAATGGTGTCTTCTTACACCTATTGAGATATAGTCATACTGAACTTTTTATTATTTTATTAAACGGCGTTGTTTTCTCATGAAATTGTTGAGAAACTATTGCGGCGTAAAGTCAATCGATGTAACAGGCATTTGTTATTATGCCACAGTTACAACTGCATTTTTCTCTAATCCAATATACTATAAGAAATGCAGAAGATATTTTCAGCTTTTTGTCCTTTTTTTTGAATTTCATTCAAATTTATTGGGTTAAGAAGATTTCGTTCTTTTATTATGAGCAAAATTCGTTTTAAAATTAAAAATTATACATTTATTCGCATCGATTGATTGAAATAGCTAATTATGTCGATTTCGGTTTATTTTTTACAGCACAAATCCTGCCACTTTGCAAGTTATATATCAAACATTTCAAAAGGCCGTATCGGCCCAAGGCACAAGAGTCGCTTTTCTGTTTTCCGCCATTTATTTTTATTCATAACTGCGTAACTTTTTTGTGATTCTCTAGAATTTTGTCGTCGACTACTTCGGTACGTTCAGACTTATTAGTTTCTAGCGTGAGTCTGTATACAATAATAGTCCCAAAGCTGGCTACATAAAACAGCATCGATAAGGTACACGACGTTTGAGCTTGAAAACGGGGGGCCCGTAATTAGTACATCACCAAACGGTATTTCTGGCACTCTCTACAAGTCGGATATGAAAATGCCAGCCGGGTTTCCCGGGCGAAAAAATGGGCTGGAATAACAATGCAATAAAGCCAGAAGTTTTGTAGGTCGGGAAACCCTCGCCATAAGTGACCGAAAGTGCCGGAAAATTCGTCCGGAAACCTCACGTGGTACACGCGTCAAACTTTTTTACTTGACCTTTGGGATAAAAATAAGAAAAATCGACGTATTTGTGAAAATGAAAACTTTTCGCTTTTATTTTCGGCTCAAATGAAAATTGTTGGATTCATTGAAACTATCTGTCTCTGTGTGTGTCTCTCTCGACGTCAGATGGTAAAGCCCATATCAAAAAATTTTGACCTGCTCAAGTGAAAATTTTTAGGGTGGTGGTGTACGAGCGAGGGTTATTCTCTACATGTGAAAGGCTACGTCAATTTCAAAAAAAAAGTTAGAAGCCAATTTTCGCGGCGGCGAAGCTGGCAGTGGGGGCGCGAAATGGCCGAAAATGAGTAAGCGGCTTGAAATCACGCGCGCGAAAAAAAAAAGATTGAATTTCAGCGAGTTTACATCGTTTCCTAATGATTTTTTTTTAATTTTGGGTAGCGCAACAGATAGTTTCATTGGAGCCAACAAAATTAATTTTCATATGAGCCGAAAATAAAAGCGAAAAGTTTTCATTTTCCCAAGTACGTCGATTTTCCTTATTTTTTTCGGAGGTTTTCCGACCTGTAAAACTTCTGGCGTTATTAAACAACTCTTAGTTAAGACCCCAAAAGTCAAGTAAAAAAGTTTGACGCGAGTTCCTCATGAGATTTTTCGGATGAATTTTCCGGCACTTTCGGTCGCTTCTGGCAAGGCTTTTCCGACCTCCAAAACTTCTGGCGTTATTACAGCGCACAGCCCATTTTTTCGCCCGGGAAAACCGGCTGGCATTTTCATATCCGACCTGTATAGAGTGCCAGATATGCCGTTTGGTGATATACTGATTACGAGCCCCCCGTTTCCAAACTTAAACGTCGTGTACCATATTGATGCTGTTTTATATAGCCAGCTTCGCGACTATAAGTTAGAATGTGGCTTGATAAATAATTATTTTTATTTATAAATGTGTAGGGTCGTAGCGGAAAAATATCGAGATTAGTCTTTTACGAGGAATCTATAATAATAATGAAATCATATCTCAGAAAAGGATGAATATAGAAACACCCTGTATATGATATTTCTTTTTTGTTTCTGATTGGGTGTTTGGCAGTAACCACTTATTAGATGTTTGACCTATATTTCTAATAATCATCAAAAATTAAGTGATTGGTATTTATACTATTTAAAAAAATGTGTTGATTATAATTTTTTAAAATTTTCATCTTAATATCACTTAATTGTACTGACATTTCCTATTCCAAATATAGTAAACTTTGATTGATGTAACTACTATATTTTATCCTTGATAAATATCTTAATGGTTGCAGATTTATTAACGTTTTGTTTTTATGCCACCTTCAAATTACATCACAATAACAAAACAAAAAAACATGAGTAAGTTGAAAAAACATATTCTTTTCGTGATGAAAGAGGTCGATGTTCGTGAAAATTAAGAAATACTTTTAATAGTTTTTTTAAACTCTGAATTGGTATGTGAGATGATGTTGTCGCCACGTCAATAGAGATTGTTTCTCTCTCAGTGTAATAATTTTTTTTAAAATTTAAATTTGTGTACCTCGGGGCTTTGACGTTCTATTTTGGATTTTGAATAAGTTGATACAAAACAAAAAGCTTTCGAAAAATGAACTTCCAAGTGCCAAGAGCGATTAGCGTGGAATTCGTAATGGAACTCAAATCGTCTCCAGTGTTCGTCTATAGAATCTGATCAGGAGCATGGGGTGGTCGCGAAAGCAATTCAAAATTTAATTGATATATTTGATCATCGTTTTTATCCATTTGAGAGACATTGTCATGGTGATTTATTTTTTACATTGTGTAAAAAATTTGGTTTATTTATAAAAATTCTAACAAACAAACTATTGGAAGGAATTAGCTCAAAATTTGACAGCAATCTCTTGAAATAAAAATGACATCGAAAAAAAAAACATTTAGCAATTGTCTGCTTGATGATCACGAGGTTATCGTTGCCGGCAACGTAGCGTGTGCTGTTATAATACAGTTTTTATTTATTACTTACGTATAAGTAGAACATTTTTCTATATATAAAAATAATGTGAATAAAGCTCTTATAGGTTAAGTTCTTACATAATCTCGTTAATAATTATAAGCATAATAAAATTAATTACTATAAAATATTAAAATAAGTTAAATTCGAATCTCACTTCCATTAAAATGATTCTGACAACAAAAATAATTACATTTCGTAGGATCGTCGAAACGACCAACACTTTGTAGTATATTAAAATTTTTGGGCATCACAAAAAAACTTTATCAGGTGTTTTACACGTGGTAATTTTACATCCTGGCACGAAAGACGATTTATATACTATTTTTCAAATTAATGAAAGTTTAATAATAACGCTTATTTTAGAATAACTGAGAGAATAACTGTCGTATTTACTTTGTATCATATGTTCAGTGTTTATTTTATATTTATGACGTCACGCAATATGGCGGGCTTACTGGAATGTTTAAACTACCTACAAAAATTTTGAATTCTCAATAATATTTTTTTCCATAAATATTGATCAAAGAATTAAAAAAAATTATGATAAAAGTTGTATATAAACTATCCAAAACTATATTTCTCTCAAACCATGCAAGTACTCTATTGTTTTGATTTAGTCAGGGGCGGAGCGAAGGTATCAGTCCGAGTATTTATACTGACCTCTATGCGCCAGACCGGGACTGATTGTATTTATTTTGCCTAAGGTAAATGAATAAATATATAAAAACGTTAAAATAATTCGCACGGTTTGATGTCGAAAGTACCATTGAGCCTTATAACCGCAAGCATCGTTCGTTTACTCTAATCATATATTAAAACATAATCATGAACGTTGATAACGATGACTATTACTATATATGCTAATCGTGTGAACGTCACTTGATTGTTATTCCTTTGGTGATTGATGCCCGAGATTGTTTTTTAAAACTTTTCTCAGTTAGTATTGATGTCGTGGGCGTACAGTACACGTGGAACTGTTTTCCCAGAAAATTAACCTTTTTTGCCGATGTGCATTTTTCATCGTATGCAGATTGTTTTTAATTGTTGGAGTGATTAGTTCAATTACTGGTGAATTAGTTGGTGTTTACGGTGCGTTTCCATTTTTTTTAATTGTTGGTCAAGCGGAAAATTAAAAGTTTTTCTTATAATTATTCGTTATTGAGAGAACTATTTGATAAATGATGGATACTTTTTTATGTCTCTAGGTAATTAGTTTATTACAAAAAATTATTCCGTTTATACGTTTCGTTAACCCATAGATACACAATACGAGGGTTGTGTGAAAAGTTTCTGACCTAACCAAATAACATTTTTTTTATATAATATCCATTTAACTGTACAATTTTCTAATGATATTTTAACCTTTTTAGTAATTATACACTTTCACGGTCACCTGGTTTTTTGGCTCTAGAAAATCGAAAAATGGATGGATTTTAATGATCTTGGTCTCAGAATGTTCCATTTTACGGCGGATTTATAAAAAAAAATTAGTAGAAATAGCTGGAATGAAAATTTCTCATAGTTTTACTGTTTTAAATCGTAAAAAAAACGGTTTTGCAAAATAATCCTTTACAAAAAAATTATCTCATTATCAGATAAAGTTCTTATATTTGTTTTTGTATTCTACATAAATTAATAAACAATTTAAAAAAAAATCCAAAAAGAATGATTTTTTCAGTTTTTATAGCTTAAAATGAAATAGATGAAAAACAATCAATTTTCGTGAATAGTTTCGTACTATATTCTTCAATGTTAATAGTTTTTGGACCATTAAAAATCGAAAAATAGATAAATTTTATAATTTTGGTCTCAAAATGTTCCATCTTACGACGAATTTATGAAAAACACGGGGGTAGTGGCTGAATTTGCGGTTTTTAATAGTTTTTAACCTTAAATAGCATTTAAAGTCATGAAACTGTAAAAAAAATTCGTTTTTTTTAATTTTCGTATTTTTTTTATAAATCCGCCGTAAAATGGAACATTTTGAGACCAAGATCATTAAAATCCATCCATTTTTCGATTTTCTAGAGCGAACCTAACCTAACCTAACATAACCTAACCTAACCTAACCTAACCTAATCTAACCTAATCTAACCAAAAAACCAGGTGACCGCGATAGTGTATAATTACCATAATTTTTTGTAAAGGATTATTTTGCAAAACCGTTTTTTTTTACGATTTAAAACAGTAAAAATATGAGAAATTTTCATTCCAGCTATTTCTACTAATTTTTTTTATAAATCCGCCGTAAAATGGAACATTTTGAGACCAAGATCATTAAAATCCATCCATTTTTCGATTTTCTAGAGCCAAAAAACCAGGTGACCGTGAAAGTGTATAATTACCACCTTTTTAACTATAAATGCAGAAATCGTTCTCTTTTAAGATATTATACTTTTATAATATTAACTTTGGAATTAATTTTGGAAATAAATTTTCTGTTAACCTTGTTAAAGAATATATTTTGGTATTTTCTAAAGTAAAGAAAAATCTACAGCCGCAGGTCATAAAACCAGGTATAAGTTTATATATAATATCGATAATACAAACTTAAAAAATATTAAGTTTAGGTAGTATTTAGTTAGTCCTCTCCCATCCTTAACATTATAAGGACATACCTCCTAAAATCTATTAGAAATAAAATAATCTTTCAATTGATAACGTATCTAGTTTTTTTTTTTTAATAAATACACCGTTACCTAATCCATAATCCCGACTAACCCTTTCAAATAATAGTTGTAGTCTTTCTTCAAAAATAGGCGCTTACGTATGCGATAATGTCCTCATCTGATGAAAAGAGTATTCCATGAATTTTAACCAGGGTGATCACCAAACTATCAGAAAGCGCGTTTCCCCCTTTACCTTGTAAATAGGAATTCTCTCCTTTATTATTTTACATTTTTAAAGATAATCAAAGAAAACAATCCCATGACTATCCAGTTGCCGTTATTTTTCTATCGATGAAACTGTCCATTGAATAGATCGTTATCATTTCAGACGTGTAGTGGTGGATCTAGGTTTCATCTACAATTATTCTGAATCAATCAAAAACTTTACACAATATACGTTTATCAAGGGGACTGGAAAGGAATGTTTCTGCGAATGTCTATATTTGTTTATAATTTGTCAGCTCTTTGTGCCTTGTTCACTCCCAAATAATTAAATATTATCCTTGTTTGCTATTTGCGGTAGTCAACTAAATACAAAAGCATATCCGGTTGTTTTTTTAGTTTAGCAAGGGTAGTAACACGAAAGTTGCGACCAAAAACATCTGTTGTGTTTATGAAAGTTCATGAGACGGTTATAAATATCAAAAATTGTTCATCTCTCTGACCAGTGTCGATCTGGAAGACTAACAACTTAGACAACATCATGCTAAGGATAGAACAAGAAGAAGAAAATTGATACAACACAATCGAGGAATTCACAAACATCTTTAACCAACGTTAGTCAATCATCCAGGAAAATATGCAGAGGATTGGGAAAATAAGCAATATTTGGCTCTTCTATAATCTGTCCGAAGAGATCCATTACATGCGACATATTTTGATCGCTTTATCATTGGAGACGAAAAATGTATCCTATGTGATAATCCAAAACGTAAAAGGCAGTGGTTCTCTCCAAAGGAATCATCACGAATAACTGCGAAGCCGAGTTTACATACTAAAAAGAATATTATGTATGTTTGGTGGAGTATACATTGAAGTGCTGAAACATAGACAAACTGTTAGTGCAGATATTTATTTTGAACAATTGGATCAAGTAAACCAATCTTTAAACTAAAATTATTGAATTTTATTTGTTTTGGTTTATGAAATTAACACTTTATTAGTTGTTGAGGTTTAAAGTCAACTGAACTCGGAAAATGATATTTCTTAGGCAAGAATTTAGGGAAAAGGTCCCTTATGTTCCAAATAGATTCCTAATTTCATTATTTGTTCTGCACAGCCGTAGATCTCCCTCCTTTTTACCGTCTAGTATCTTTTTCTTTCCCATATATCTAACTTCTCTTCCTCTGCTTTGTTTTTTATAATTATAGCTATAGATTTTTTGGAATCTTATTATCGCATTCGGCGCTCTCAACTATTTACTTCCCCTCGTCATCCTCGCTTCCAGATTTTCTTCCTCGTCACCGTAGTCCTTGATAACTACCCTAAGATATACATAACTTTGAACTTGTTCTAAGCTCATTGCCTTTTCTTCGTTCAGTTGTATTGACAAACTTCTCATTGTTCTTTTCCTTTGTGGTGTTTTATTTATTATCATGAACTTCGATTTATCTTCGTTGATTCACTGTTTCTGCCATTTTTATGGCTCTGCTGGTTTCCTTAAGCTCGTTTTCCGATGTTACTTCATCGTAGTTGCGTTGTTCTTGTTTTTATTATCCCTGTTATGTTCAAACCGATTTCACGAACTATCCATTCTAATACTATAGCGTAGTGGATAAAGGACCTCCCTGTTTTAGCTATATGTTGGTCTGGAAACATTTTGATAGTATTTGATTTGCCTTTACCTTCGTTGTTGTATGTGCGAGTGTCATTTTCGTAAGACTAGAATGCAAGACGAAAAAAATTGGTTAACTTTGATGGAAAGTACTTAATCACTGAATTCTCTCGATATCACACCCTGAGATTTCCATTTATGTCGACCGTCACAACAGTTTCTTAGCGTCAAAAAGTTTGGATAGTGTCCAAAATTCCATTTCTTCTATATTTGCCATGAAAACCTTATAATTTTTATCGTTCCGGTATTGAAAATAATGGCAAAATGTTGATTACCAAAACAGTAAGAAACGTCAAAAGAAATTACTAATTAGGAAATATTTTTAACATTGGAAGAAGACAGTTGCTATTATGTTCGCTTAATTTCTCTTTGTAACTTTTGTATAACAGTGAAAATATTTCAATTTTCAATGAATGCTTTTTGTTGGCCTCAATCTACATCCGAACATCATTTTTAAGCAGTCAATTTTAACCTACAAGATTCAATTTCACACTAATTAAGTAATTTTAGTTAATTAATTAGAAAACTTTCAGTCTACTTATTGAACGACGTTATCGTGTAATAACAGCCACAAGATAAACGGCGTGACTAAACTTCTAAAATCGAATCTTCCGCTTGACGAACTACGAATTTGCCAAACTTTTTTTCCGATTTACATGTGGTTCAAGTGGTATGTGGTGTTTAAGTAATAAGTTTCTTGAACAGTGATTGTGTTCGCAATGTATTACAACAGATTCTTGAAACCACCAGTCACAGCTAAATTGCAGGAACACGGGCTCACTAAAGTAGTTAGCTACATGGATAAAAGTTTGTGCCAATTACATGGACAAAAGAGGTATAATATTATTTTCTTATACAATTTCCTATTCAGAGGGAATTTCATTGACAAGAACGGGATATTCTCTATTTCCTCAGGACAATTCGCAAATAATGCCAAATTCGTAATTTTTAAAATTGAACAAATTTTTTTTAAATACATATATCAAATACATTTAGTGAATATATTTTTTTCTTGTGTTTCTTATTAGTTATTTAAAAATAAATATAGAAATTCACTTCCTATTTTTTTATATTATACAGATTGAGTATTTATGAAACACCTCAATTATCTCGGAAACGGCTTGTATGATTTTTATAAATTTTTTTGTACAAGGGTCTTGTGATACGGCCGGTATTATGGTACTATTTACATTGTTGTCAGATCTTTCCTTTTTCCAGAAAAATAATGAAGTTATTATTTTTCATCTGATGTTTTCTATACCAAAATGCCAAATGTCAACATGACACGTGTAATATCTTTAATTATTTATATTCTAACCGAAATCCCATAACAAGATTTACCACGAAACTGGTTCAGTAAAAGATCCGAATCAGGGAGCAGAAAAACCGCATCAACTGAAAACAAATCTTTAGATGTTTGTGCCCTGTTAGAAAACGATCCACACTTGACAAAGACAAATATCCAGGGAACTTGATATTTCGTAAACATGAAAATTTCCATACATACAAAGTAACTTTGATTCAAGAGTTGTCAGATGACGATTTTGATAGACGTGAAGACAATCAAAACGATCCAAAATTTTTAAGTAATGTTATGTTTTGCCATGAGGCCACTTTTTGTATCAATGGAAACGTAAATCGGCATAATTGTAGATACTGGTCACGTAACAATCCTCGTCGGATGCGTGAATCTCACACCCAATATCACAAAAAACTGAATGTATATATTCATTGAGGGTATTTTAAACGGTCTGGCGTATTGAGATTTATTGGAAAATACTATTATACCTGAGTTAGTATTTCCAAATTTTTATGTCGATCAGTTCCGGTATTCTAAGGTCCCGGCTTGAAGCGATATCGATGTCGTTGATCGGAATTCATTGTTTTCTCGATTCTCATGCCCTCTCCTCACAATAGGAACGCTCCCGCCAAAAAGAAGTGCTTTCTTTCACTCGCATTCGCATGTAAATAGACAATTCGAACCTCTCATTTTTATTGAAACAGTGTTTTAAAAATTATAATTGTCCATATAGATGATCTTCTTTATATTGGACTGCTGGAAGAACTAGAAGAAGCCGAAGAAATTGTTGCAGAACCCCATTGAGTTGTTTTAAGACACCTTCTAATACAACTAAGCGATGACCAATTTAAAAAAATATTTCGGCTAACCAAAGAAACTTTCAGATACGTTTTTACAAAACTAAGAATATATTTTGACGAGCCTCTAAAAACTACAGTTTTACTTTTTATTTGGTTTTGATTCATATAAACTTGTTACAAATATGTAGCTACTGGGTTATCACTACTCGTCAAATTAGGAGTGGATCACCCCTAAAAAGTTGCTTAGAAAGTGAAAAACCGACCAACCTCGTCCTAGTCGCTGGTCTATCCTTTTCTCAAATTTCCAGTTCGATCGGATAATGCTTTGGGAAATTTGAACTGGTCTGTCTTCCTTCAAAATACTTTCTAGTATATGGCATTAAATTTTCATCAAAATATAACGATTAGTTGCAAAGATACAGCCAGTTGAACACGCGAAATGGCAAAGCATTTTTGGTTAAAAACTCGATTTTGATAATGTAGCCCCTATTTTAGATAAAAATAAATATCACATTCATATTTAGCGACCCCAAAAATATGAGGATAGACCATTTGTAGTGACTAGGACGAGGTTTGTCGGTGCATCGAAAAAATTGACTGACCAATGGCTTGTAGGGAAGGGTAAACCTGTTACACGCGCCACATTCGAACCTTTGGTTTCTTTGAGTCGATTTATGAAGTTTCTTCAGGAAGCTAATGTTTTATTCTGGTCATCAGGTTTGATGTGGAGGATACTGGTTAATTTGCACCAGCTTCCAGAGTATCTAGAGCAGTTAATCCACGAAGTTAAAGTAGCTTTGAACGTAGTGCCTCGAGCAGACATCGATTACCTCTTCTTGTTGATACCTAGACGTCTACAAGAGTATATTTATGTACGGGGTCGCCAAAAATTTTGTTTTCTGGGTACGTGTTGGTCCTTAACAAAAAATCAAGGTCGGTAATTTTTTTTCAATGTCACTACCGTCATCGTTTCAATTTGATAATAAATAAAATATCAAGTGTGATATTCCAAGGATCTTTTTGTTTACTCATGTAGCTTATTAGTTACGCTCCAGTTCGATAATGATTAATACACACATGAATTTTCGAATGTTTGAAAAACGGTTATAAATTAATTTAGTAGATTCCATAACTGCATAAATATTTTCATGACTAACTAATTTTTCAGAATTGTCATTTCATTTAAAAATTTTACTTATAATAATATTTACTTTATTAAAATCGCGTAAAAATTATTTATTATTTTAATATTACTGGGAAACGCTGTTAATGAAATTAAATTGGAAATATTACTTCACTTAGGGCCCCAATTCTTATGGGAGATTGAGTTTCGGTACAATGATAGTTTGGAGCAAAATGATTATAAGTCTCAATAGATACGAAACACTAAACCAATTCTGTCAAACTAGCGCTGAAGTGCCCGAAGATACCATGGTAGGAAAGGAATTGGTTTTGGCCAATTGTTCTGAAACTTGATGGTTTCAAAGCAAGCTGATTAAAACATCTAAATGGACACGAAACCCTCAAAACTATCACTGAAAAGTCCAAGGGTACCATAAGAGGATGGGTTTTGGCCAGATTTTCTGAAACTTGGCACACTGATTGATGATATATATGTATCCAAATTTCATTTACAGAAATAAACTATGAAAAAAACTTGATGAGAACTATTGCCCAATAAGAAACTCACAAAATTGAACAGTACGATTATTTTATATGCTTACAAATACAACCTGAAAAATGCGAAAATTTTAAAGTATTCTAATTGAATAAGATTAATCCTTTTTATTTTTAAATAATGAAAAAAATTAACCTGGTAACGCCTATGGCATCAGCGGCATCCCGCGAGGAAAAACAAAGAAAATTACTCGGTGACTAAAATCTTCGTGATGTTCCGGAGACCTGTGTGGCAGATTTCCAAATCGAAATTTTCCTTCGTCCGACGTCTGTATGGCGGAAGAACAGTCTCTTTTGATCTAATCCGTAATAACGGGTTTTCAAGTCGAATTCTCCACTAAATCTTCATTCAACAACGATATCGAAACCGGAAAATTACAATAGTTATTTCTGGTTTACTCGAGTAGATAATATTATACTTATAATTAACTTAACTATTCAATTTAAGTTTGAACGATCAGTAAATTTAATACCGAATTAAATTATCGTGGGATCTACTACCTTGTTCACCAGATATTTTGTATTAGAAGCTTCGTTTATGAAATTATTGTTGTTTTCCTTTTTAGCTACATGTTTCTTTTATTCACGAAATTTCAATCAAACACACTGTTTACTGCTATTACCAATAACCAAGTTACCTTATTCAGATTCCGATTGTGTACTTACCTAAGTAACTTTTCGTGTAGTGATAACGGTAAACAGTATGTTTGGTACGAATATCACAAATTCCATAGAGACCATACTTTATATTTAGTGCTAAGTTCGCTGCAATTTACCATAAGTACATTTCCTGTAAACTATTACTTAAAGTTCTTGTAGATTGTTTGGGGAATCGTTTTGGTTATTTAGCCACTCTGCACCTACAACTAGAAGATATTTTGGCTTTGTATCTTTGCTTCCAAAATACGTATACTCTTCCAAAGAGGCTATTTTTTCTGCGATTATCATGTCTTACTTCTCACTACTTCTTTCAGATACCTAATCTTATTGATGAAATGGCCAGGACATTAATAAAGTTGATCCTCTATGGCTTGCTCGCAGAATATGCAGTTGTCGTCCTTTGTGTTGCCTGCCATCTTAAGGTGATATTTGATCGGACACACTGACTACCAATTTATTGTCGTAGCTTTCTGTCCCTTCAAGGCCGCTTGGTGATCGGAGAGATAGTCGATGACTTTCCAAGTTGTATGAAGAGCTTACATTTTTGTCGAATAATGCGTACTCTAGCTCTGTGTACTAACTTCCAACTATATCTAGAGATGCATTTAAAGTTTACAAAAGATCTTTATTTACCCATCATTGGCGATCATTGATTATCACTTCGAATGGGATGTCTGTGTCTTAATTTGGTATTTAATTTGGTCAAATCTAGAAATCTTGATGACTTGTTAAATTCTCTGGTTTTCATTTTTCTGTCTGAATTAGCCTGTGGGCGCTCATTGTAACATCTTAGACTTCAGTACCCATGTCTTGCCCACGACTCCTACAAGTTCAAATACCCTAGGTGATTAATATTCTCACTGCTACACCAATCTTGAAAATGAAAAAATAAAAACATTATTCATATATATATTTTTTAAAACTTATCAACATAGATCGATTTTCCTCTCAGTTGTCTAGAGGTGCACGAGTTGCATATTTCGATTTCCTATCGAATGATATGCAAAAATCAAAAAGGCAATTTAAGGTGTTACAACTTGAGTGGCGATATACCTATATAAGTTTCAAATTTTTTTGGGCGATTAATTCTATATGATAACATTAACTACCCTTTTTATTTCTGGAGTTGTGCAAAAGAATTCATCTCCATTGTCTGAAAGTTTTTACGTACAAAATTTACATTATTGTTATTAATTTTCATATATTTTTCTTACAGCAAACAGAGCGGAAGCGGTACAAATTTAAATAATCCGGGCGTCAGTTTATCTAACGGCAACTTGACATCGAGGGCAAAACCACCAGCTTCAAAGTCTCTAAATGGAACGGGCATGTCCAATTTTAGGTAAGATTTTAATTATAAATCCGATAAAAAACTCATATTTAAAAGCTTTCCTTGATTTGTTGATTTTATAGGTTAGGTCGTTATCTCCATTAATAACGACCTAGCCTATAAAAATTTAATGTTATTCATAAACCAACTAATCAATTTTCAACAACATTCGCAACAACCTACCCTAATCTAACCTATCTTATTATAATAATAATAACCAGAATCAATAAACTCAATATTTTTATCAAGCGTTAATTATTTGAATATTGAATTTTGAAGTTGATGAATCTTTTGTTTTTTTAAAGATATAACAAACATATTTTTATATTGTACTTGATCATAACGTAAGCCCCAGACAATGAATACATAAGAAAGCTCGGAATATATTAGAGTAAGTACACTTTGCTGTTTAATTTTGGTGTTAATCTGCTCTGATGAGACATAATAACGTCGAAACTAGTCAGTAGTTACACCTTTCCCTATAATTGCGAGCCATTGGGGATCTTAATATCGACAAAAAGGTCGATTTATATCACAGAGGGGTTGTAATTCAATGTTCGTCGAGGCATTAGCCAGGAACGTAGTTGTTTGAAGAACGGCGGAAATTTTCGAAATTATTTCATAGGTGAATAGTCTCTCATATTTTAATAATCTTTGAAGACAGATAAAAATTGACGTCTCGACTTATTTAAGTCGTTATCAAAATATCGAACAATGCGCTTGAACCAATTATCGAAGCATTTTTCGATTCCGATTGAGGTACCTCCAAAACATGCGATTTTAACGTATTAACCGCATTGTCATGTGCGGAAAACGTCAAGAAAACGTGCACCTCACAATTTATTTTTGATTTGCGGGAATAATAAGAAATTATTAGGTGTCAAACAAGGACTGTACGGCGGATGACCTATCAATTTGATGTTCTGGCTGTTCTAAAACGTTTTTGTTTGAACTGGTGTGTGAGAGGTCGCATCGTCGAGGTAGAGAATGATTGGTCTTCTGCGATTGGTTTTTCGAACACTTCTGGCCATCATTTGCTTCGAAGGGCTTCGTGTGGAAACAATTTTTGTTTGATTTGGGTCGTCTTGAAAGACCCATACAGTCAAATGTTGTTTAGTTTCGGGTTCATTTGCAAGACTTCATGATTCGTCGCCTGTCATGATCTTGAAGACGTCTTTTGAAGCATCGCGATTGAATTTGTTCAGCATTTCTTTGCATAAATCGCTACGAGCTTTTTTTTTGAGCGATTGTCAAATGATGCGGTACAAATCTTTATGACAGCCAAATGTTCATGGAATATTGAATGAATTCGAGTGGAAATAATGCCTCAACCCCATGTATGTCACAAACTATCTTGCAATATCAGTTTACGCATAGCATCGATTTTGGACGATCTTCACAAAATTTATCCGGTGGCTCGAGATAGTGTTTCATGATCAAAAATCGAAGCGAGTTGATTGGCACACTGCTGTCGGTTTTATTCACGTCGAAAGTCATAGAAAATCATCGCACGAAAAGGTTCTCAATTGAATTCCATTTTTTGACCAAGATGAATGTTCCAATTATCTGTAAACAACTCAAATAACATTCTTATGACAACACGTTCTGAGTACGTTCACTATTAAAAATGTCAAACTTTATGTCAAATTCGACGTATTCATTCAGTGTTGCCAGATTTCAAAAAAAAAAGTAGTAAATCTCGTATATAATTATTTACTTCTACCGTAACATATAACTAGACAGCATATTTGAATCAATAGAATGAAATATCTAAAGGGTTTTTTATATCTAATTTTTTACCCTGAAAAGAATACAAAAATACACATTAATTCACAAACTAGATAATATAAATAAAAATTATACTGCGTAAAATGTTAATTAAAAAAAAAGTACGGAAAAAGATAAATGTAACACACATGTAACTATTTATATGTAAAACTGCAAGATAAATAAAGAGATTTTTAAAATCAATAGAATAAAGAAAAGGAGACCCAAGACGGATAAGGTAAAAATCAAGTGTAAAATCAAAACGTTCCACCTACTAGGAAATCCTGTAAACAAAAGCAGAACCAAGAATGCGATGACAGCATTTGTTTACTATATTTGAAGGTTAATTGCACATTGTGTCTCATTTAATGGGGGTTGCAAATTTTCACGTTTCATTCAAATTTGATTTGTTTTGGGAATTTTTATTAACCGGAGTAGTATAGTAAAATGGAATAATCTTTTAATTTTCAATATATAAATAGCAACTCTCGCATATTAAACTGTATCAATAAATAATAACAATAAATATCTTTAATAATTCTTTTCAATTTAGATTATCGACCACGTTTTTCGATGCTATAAGTAGTAAACATTAACAGTATAGGAAAAACGGGACCCGTTCTTTTCATTTTATAATTGTTTGACCTTTCAACCTGTGTTTCACAGAAAGAAGTACTAAATTTATTTAACAAATATTATCATTTGAATGCGATAATATATTAATATGACCTCTCTTTCTCTCTCCTTGAAAAAGAAACATTTGTTCAAATGCATTCTGACACGACTTTTTCATTTCAATTATACCTGGGTGGTCCTGTAAGTAATGTATGTTGTTTAGTAGTTCTTCGTCAATTGTCACTTCGTGAAAATGGAAAAAATTGGTGCTGAAGACTTTTTTCTGAGTGTATCTGTTTTTTTTTTGTACAAAACAGTAAAATATTGAATAGCACTGTTTAAACGAGACCGGTTTGGTTTTTGAGTAAAATATCACTAGATTTTGGACATCATCTAAATTTTCTCGCTTTCATTGTCGTTTGACAACAGCTGGAACAAAGATCCATGTGTACTACACTAAAAACAGATATCGCCTTTTTGGAAGATAAAACGTACTTCGTGGTGATTTATTTGAAGAGAGCCACTGCCTATTGCATTTTGGACAATCATACGAGACCCATTTTTCCTTTCCAGTGGTTAACGTTAAAAAAACGATTCTGTACGGTTCCGTTGAAGCAATACTTTGTGATGGATCGGATGGCTTCGTTCTTTCCCTACAGATTATGGGCGATTCAAACACTTCCTCTGTTTACTTTTCCAATCTTCTGCAAATTTGATAGTCGATCAAGGGTTATCTAACATGGATTTGTGCCCACTACGGTCCCTATCACGTCGTTAGTCCTCTTGGTCGATAGAAGTTAGATAGGTCTTGCGAAACTCAAAAAGCATTCCAATCCCTAAATTGCGACAAGTTTAATATTCAATCTTTCAGAAGTGAACAAGTCACAATAACCTTAAAATATATTTGACACGATTTCGAAGTAGGGGAGACCGGGAATTGTTGTCTAACTTTTGTCTGAAGCTCGTATATCTCTGATGGTTAACTTAAAATAGTAAAACAACAAATGATAAAGATAAAAAAACTATTCAGGTACTAGTCCATTGAAATGTTACAATTTAAGGACCGAATATTGCATTTTTTAGAGGCTGCAATTTTATTTTTGATACATGTATGGGGGCAATAGAAGCTTTACCTCAAGTTTGAGGGGTCGCCGCTCTTGTTCCCCGGTCGCCATCTTGGAAAAAGGAGTGCAATCACCATTTTAGCGATATTTCGGAAACTATTCGAATACACATAATTTGCCTACAAATATGTTTATGTAACTTTTTACATTAAATTTAAAATTAAAGAAGTTATAAGCAAAAAAGTGAAAAAATTTTTAAAAAAATGTTCTTTTTTTGCTTTATAACTTTTTTTATACATTTTTCAAAAAAATTTCCTCGGAGCAATCTTGTAGATGATCTTTTGAAGAAAATTTTTTTTAATTTCATCCATTTAAAACGCGTCTTCTAAAAAATGAAATATTCGGTCCTTAAGAAGTTTTTGCCAGCTATATTATGAGCGGTTTCTTATTGGGAACGTGGCAATGAAGCACCAAAATGGACTAAGTTTAATGCTTGTATAAATTCTCAAACTCATAGGATTCAAAATTCAATATTCAAATTGACGTTAATAGAAATATTTCTATGAAGTCAATACCAATATAATAAAAATTATTAATAAGAAAAGTTAACCTTTCAAATCAGCAGCAGAAGAGATAGGCCTACACACACTACAATAAGGACAAAACAGAGTTAATGAAAATAAAGAATAAATGTGGAAGTAAGACAAAAAACAATTTCAAAGTACATAAACATGATAGGACGTTAATAGAATTCGAGGAGTAGAAAATTTCATGTATTTAGGTGTAGTACTAGATAACAAATGCCAAAAAGAAAAGGAAATCGAACTGAGAATTGTCAAAAGTAACAGCCGTGCAGGCCGCTTCAGAAGAATATTGACATCAAAAGAGATATCCAGATCTACGAAAGTTAGAATTTATAAGACAATGCTGAGACCCACTCTGATTTGCGCCTGCGAAACTTGAATAAAACTGAACAGAAATTGGAAATCTGGGAAAGAAAAATATTAAGAAGAATGTTTGGAGGAGTTAAGATGGGATAGAAGATCAAACCATGATATTCACACACACAGACTCTGCAAATGAGTTGCATGGAAGATACCAGAGGGCAAGAGTAAAACAGGTAGCCCAAAAAAACGGTGGAGGGAAGGGGAGCAAGAAGACCTTAGAGAGGGAAATATCCAGAGCTGGAGAGAAAAAGCAAGAGACCGAAAGAAATGGAGAGAAATTACAAGGCTATAGACCTAAATGGTCTGCATATAAACCTATATATATTCCCTGGGCTTAACGTGATATCACAAAATGATTTGTGTATTTTATGAAATTTTCTTGTTTCATCCACCCAGATGGGTTAGCGTTACCTTCTGGACCTACAAGATTCGCATTTAGAAAGTGATCCTTGAAGTGTACTCGCTGATACGATGCCTCCCCGCGAAAAGGCACCCTTGCTCGTGATTTGTTGATAAGAAACGAGTTACGGTGGCGAACTATTACTGCTTAGTCTACCCGCCCCTATACCCAACCATCTCCAGTCTCCCCAACACGATAAACTAACAAATAACAATTAAATATCGACATGCGCATAAACGACAATACTACCCAGTTTTCTTAATATTATTAGAGGTAATAATTGGTTGTGTTCTTTTTGTTTTAGAGGATCATTAGAAGATAATACGATAAGACAATCGATAGGCGATCAGGTAATGTATGATTTATTATTTCAATACTTCAATTCCAAACTTGAAACATTATAATAGTTCGCAATTTGATATGCTCCATCGTCGATATTATTGATATCTTTAAATTCATCACCAAATCATTTGCAGAAATGCAGTCAGCCACTCGATTCCTCATACTTTGTAATACATGCATCTTACAATTTTTTTATCTCCGCGGTAATTTTTTAATTCCTAAATTTTGCTAGGTTTTATTTGAAAAAGACCGTTTTCAATCGATCCCATAGAAAATATTAGGGTAATGGAATCGAATCGGTTAACGGTGAGGATCAAGGGCGTCGCCAAAGGGAGGCAAGAGGGGCAGTTGCTCTCCATTAGAGATCAAATGGAGATACCCGCAAAGCGACCAAAGTCCTAAGGCCGTGCGAGCAATTGACTTCATCACCTCTTAATAAATACTGCATCACATGAAAAATTAAGATTTAATGAATATTGTAGAAAGTATTGAAATATTTAGAATAACATTAAGATTTTGATATCAGTTTTTATAATCGTCATTTTCATTACGACAATATCAGATTTGCAAAAAACGCAAGGCCATTAAACAGTCTAAAAATATGTAGGTAGTTATGGTGTGTGTGTGTGTGTGTGTGTTTGTGTATGCATTGCATTTCTTTCTACAACTGCCGTTCACCAGCATTCACGTTAGTTTTATGTAATTTGTGTCCTATCTGTAGCTTTAGACGTGGTTAAAGCCTCGGAACACGTTAAAAGGATTTTACTTTTGATTAAAAACCACCGTGAAAATCCGGAAAAAGTGACAGACGAAATTATAAAGGAAGCTGCTGTTGTTGCAGAGAAAGTCGGATTGGAGGAGGACATTACATCAGTGCCGCGTCATAGACGCAATAATCCAGCAGAAAACTCTTCAGAATACTGGAAGAGGTCTTTGGTAATACCATACTTGAATTCAATTATCACCTCACTTGAAGTACGTTTTGCTGAAGAAAACACCATCATTCGCATTATCTAAGTTACACCTGGCGCAGATGCAAAAGATGACAACTGAAAATCTGAAACAAACTTGTGAATCTATTGCCCAGTTTTATGATTTACCGAACATAAAAGAATGAAATCGAATTTAAGCAGCAATTGTGGCACGATAGGCTTAATCTAACAAATCTAACATTTGATGTCCTAAAAGAAACAAATTCCTTCTTCCCCGAAACGGAAAAAGCATTAAAAATTTTGATCGCTTTACCATGCGCGACCTGTATAGTACAGCGATCCTTTAGCATCCTCAGAAGACTAAAAACATGGCTAAGAAGCACCATTGCAGAAGATCGGCCATGATGAGTGTACACAGAGCTATAATAAATAAAAACCTAAATAATTTTAATGATAAAGTGGTTGAAAGTTTTGCAAAAAATCCCCGCAGGTTATGTTTTAATTAAATATTATTTTAGTTAAAATAAATAATTATTGTGAAGTTTTATACATTGATATTGGTATTAGAACCGTTCTTATTACAATCGTCATCGAGGCAAAGACTTCAAGCTTTCGACTGTACCAGGCGTTAATATTTTTTATTCTCCATAATATTGCCCCATTGCCCCCCTTAGTCATAAGCTGGCGACGCCCTTGTTGAGGATCTTTCGATAAAACAATCTCATAATATTGAGATATATCATCTTAAAAATGAGATTAAAATATGATTAGCAATAATAGATTGGGAAAAATAATATGTTTTTCCGTGGGGACATTTAAAAATTCAAAAGTTGGATAAACGTTAACCTTCCCGACAATTCGGAAACGAATTAGAATAAATAAAAATAAATAAATTATGATTCTTCCGTTCGTACAACCACATTATGAGCCCTTTAAAGTAACTTCGACCTAATCTCTCATTCTTTTCTTCTTTGTTATATTCATTATTTCACCATATTCATTTCTTATTTATTGAAAAACGCTCATGACGTTGATTGACGCGATTTTTTCAACGTTTCTTTAAACTCATCATCTTTATGTCCTGCATTGTGTATTTTGCTGATATTTACTCACGTAAATGTTTGACTCATAAATACAAATATTTCTAATTAAATGTGACCTAACATTCATTCACTCTCATCCAATAGACATTCTTCTCTTCAAACTTACTATTGTGCATAAATTACGTACCATAACACAAAAACAGATATACACGTATCATATATACGAGAGGAATGCGATGCATAGTCATCGTTAACCCGCTGACATACTAGGACTAGGCCGATGTAAACAGCATTCTAGTACGGGAGCAGTCCACCAACTAGTGTATTTCAAAAAAATCTTTTAAATAATTGAAAAAATATCAATGAATATATTTCTTTTTATTGAATTATTGAATTTGAATCAACCAAAAGTTGTCTATTGTTGTTTTTTTTTCTATTTTTTAACATAGTCTCCTTTTTTTGACACACTTTTGTATTCCTAAGTCGAAGAAGTCTTCCACCAATCCGTTATAATAATATAATAATAATAATAATAAAAATAATTACTGGGGGCTAAGCCCGAACTATACAGGGAATGGGACATAAAACAGTATACCCAAATTTCCTCAGAAGCACCTGTGTTTGACCAGCAACGTGGGGTCGAACATTGTCGACGTCCTCCGTTAATCGTCCTCTTCGGCAAGTTTGGATTACTGCCCGAAATTTGGTCAATGATTCACAATAAATGTCTGAGTACATTGTCGTCTCAGGTTGAATGAAATCGATGAGAAGTATCCCTTTCTAATCCACAGTCGCCATAACCTTTTCTGTCAACTGGGTTTGTTTGAATTACTTTGGTGGCGGTGAACCAAGGAAAGGCCTCTGCAGAGATTGTTTGTTTTGTTATGGGGGTGTAATGAAACATCCATGTTCCATATCCTGTGCGCTAGAATCTTTTCTTTGTCGCGTACTCCCTCACTTGCAAACACAATCAAGGCTTTGTCCGTCTGTCAGCATCCCGGGGACCCAACGAGCACTCACCATGCGATCATTCAACGTTTCTGTTGAATTTCCTTCAATTGTGTCGTGGTAAACTTCAAGAATGCGTTCAAAAAATTCAGGAACAATAACCCTCCGATCTTTCAGCGGCTCACTGTTAAACTTTTGGACAACCGTATCCGAAACCGGCGGTCTTCCACTCCGTTCTTCATCTTGAACTTTCTTATCATCAATCGCAACAGAACTGCACCATTTGCTGACGTGCTGAACGGACATGCACTCTTCACCATAAACTAGGTCGGTTACCGATTAATCTCGACTGACTGGTGATAATTTCCTTGCGGGAAAAAAGCGGATAACTACTTGATCTTCGCACATGGCGGTAATTAACACTTCCATCTCTGATTGGTCGATTTAGCTTAGCATGTTCCCTTAAGGCTGTACCTCATTGGGAATATTACTATAGGTACAACCTTCTTATTGATTCTGCTGTATCCAACCTTCTCAAAATTAAGAATGGTCTCAAATATTTCGTTTTTAGTACATTTTTCATGGTCCCATTGTGCTAAATCTGGTATATATAAGGCGAATTTAGACAGACAAAAAAAATACTAGTGTTCGAAAATTGCTCGTTGTGAAATTCTAAGCTCACAGTTATTTTCCTTAAAACTCGAAGAAAACACTGATCGTGGTCTTGTTATTGTACTTTTATTGACGAGCCTTCTTATGGCGAATTAAATCGCTATTCGCTAACCATCCAATCAATTCCATGCAAATTGAAGCAGACTCTCTGTCATGAGTTAAAAGTCGCATTAGCAAATCATCTGTCGAAATACTTGATACCTAAACGAGGTTTTCTAACTCTCAAATAGTCAAACACCTGTTCGAAGCAATTGATTTGTATGCTTTTTATAAAATTTCATATGCTTTTGAGATCGAAGTACGTCCGACAGTTCTTTGTCTTTAACTGACTTATTTCTATTTTTAAACCTTTAATACATTATATAAATAATCTACATAATTGACATTTTTTTCAAAAATTGTTTGAATAATTCACTGGTCGACAAAAAAAAATTTTTGTCATACACATACGAAAATATGAAAAAAAAATAATTGCAACACGTAAGGATTTTATGTTACATTTATAGAACCATATTCATTGGCAAAATAATTAATATTTATTAAAAAAATACTTACACGTTTTTTAAATCTTATATATTGACAATATTTATAGTTTACATCCAAAAAACATGCCTCACATGTATTAAAAATAAAAAAAATTTCCTTTTATGAGGGGTTGCACTTTCTCTTTTTAAAAACCAACGGTAATCACCCATCACGGCCGAATCCCATCGTCCTTGATACCGAATTTATATTGTTCTAATATCTTGGTGGAACCTTTCACCCTGCTCATCACTGACAGCTCTCAAATTTTCGGGAAAAAATGTCAGATGGGAATTTGTAGTCGTCTAGAAGTGTCCGGTGAGCTTTTTTGTAAAATTGTCATCGTTCAGCAATTTTTTTATTTGTGGACCAATAAAAATACCTTCCTTCAATTTGATATCACTCAACTGGGGAAAGACTTCTCTGAGGTATTTGAATCCATCACCCTCTTTATCCATAACCTTTTATCAATCCAAGTTTAATGTGAAGGGGGGACAGAAGGGCATTTTTGCGATCTACAAGGTGTATAAACTCAACATTTTGAGATTCCAGTTGGAACTCACTACTTGCTTGCCAATTTTTTTTTACATACTGTTGGTCATCAGCCCGACTGTCCCATAGATAAAGCAAACAGATATGTTTCGTATATCCTTCCTGAAGTCCCATCAAAATTCCAATCACCTTCAGGTCCCCACATATCTGCCACTAATACTTGTAGTTAATTTTGTCTAAAAGCAAGCGAATAGTTTCCTTCAAATAGGCATCACTCACTGGGATTTTGCTCAATATCAACTTCCTTCATTAAACCATCAATATCCGTACACGGACATAACGAATTTTCCATTTTTGTCGTAATTTTAGTCTCTTTGGCTAACAAGTTCCATTTCTTAAGACGGGAAGCAAGAAGTTCAGACTGTTGCTTTGATAACCCCAAACCACGTGCTAAATCATTCAACTCACTTTGAATAGTCAAATGTGGCTCGCCGGAACTGGTACTCGGAGTAAAAATAGGATCGGTGCATTGTTCTTCGGATGTTCGTCCTGATGTTCTCTAGTATCTTCTAAAAAAATATTTTGCGGATCTGAAGGCGCAATCGGTACTGGTAAATCTTCGTTATGGGGAACAGGTCGAATAGCAGACGGCAAATTTGGATACTTGATCTTATGCTTTCCTTTCTTAGTTAGACAAAACTAGCAGTCGTCAAAATCGTTAGTAGGTTCCCGCCATATCATTGGAATTGTTAAAGGCATGCTTTTTTTCTTCCAATTCATCCTCTGCACTAATGACACGCTACAACTAACACAGCACGCGTGGGGGCCCACTGCTTGTCTTGGTCTCCAATTAAATTACACCAAAATATTTGAAATAGGATTTTTTCACATTTTCGGAAAATGGTCTGGCTTCACTTCCACCATAAACTCCACTCCACTCTTTATAATCACTTTTTGCACTATGAACAGAACATGAAACTCAACATAATACTCATTTTTAATGTAATTTTTATGTTTATTATTCTGAATACTACAGCTCAGGTATTTTTCAGCCATAACATTTACCGATATAAACCGCCCCTTTATAAAATTACCTACCTGCTAATGTAAACAGGGATAATTAAGCTATTGAAAAGTGGTACGTGTTAGGGCTTAATGAATATTTTTTCTATTATTGGACGGTTATTTCCATTTTAAAACTAAAGGTCTCGCCTGTGTTACGAAAATCTTGTCGGCCAGTGTTATCTATCTTTGTATAATAGTTTCAGATATTTTTCAACAAATATTACCTTATTACAATATTTGGTATTCATTTTTCGAAATTTTAATTTATTTTCGAGACGAAAGGACGTCAAATAATTTATTCAATTCAATAAATTATTTTTGGGGGCTAGTCTACATCTTCTTTTCATACTGATCTATTTATTAGGGTAGGCAATCGCAACGTTGTATTGTTTTGAAATTTACACTGTAAGATTGGATAAATTTTTTCCAATACCGTATATATTTTACAATCAGTGATTTTTTAATAAAGACGTATTAACGCGCTACTTAAAGACGCATATAGAGCTCCCACACTATTATATACTAGGTATACTATCAAATCGGACACCTTCTTACAGAGTACCAAGTTACAGTATCAAGCAGTCGATTATTTACAACCGTACTTGATAGTGTCTCGTGAATTGGTACTCCTCGACAGAGTCAAGAACTAGTTTGTGACTAAAACACTTAAGTTCGGAATTATTTGTAAATCATTCTGTGCAAGGTTAATATTTTGTGCTTAAGAGGTTTTTCTTATTATTTAAACTTGAGGTAGTACTTATTATGTCTATAATAATTATTTATGCACTATTAATTCACAATTATATGAATTAAGATTTGAGATATACCGAAAGATAATTAATGAAAAAATTTCAGGAAGTAATAAAATTTACATAATAAAAAACTTATTCTAATATAACCATATTTCATTCATTAACATCGATTTAAATTTCAACAGTGAAATTCTTTTTTTTTTCTTCTAGTACCTTTGTTAGATAAATGAGTAAAACTAATTTTTTTATTATTAAATAATTTTCTTTTTAATCCATTCTCGAGAATTATGCTGACGATTTTGATATAAACTATAACATTAGTACAAGATCTACGAGGATATATTGAAAAATTCTTAGCCTACTATAGAACCAAATAAAATTACAATGTTAAAATATACTCAACATATTCTCCTCTTAACCTGCAACGTCTCTAGACATTTCAAAAAAAAATGTTTCTTCTTGCTCTGCAAACCAGACCTAAACAGCTTTTATTACCTCCTCGTTAGAAGAAAATTTACGACCCCAAATCACGGATTTTTTGCATGGCAACATGAGATTTGTGTGCAGGGGCGTTGTCCTGCAAAAACAAAACACCTTTGGATAGCTCTTCGCGTCTTTTCCCTTTAATTTTTTCCCGTAGGGTGTTCAGTAATGTCGAATAGTAATCGCCAGTTATTGCTCAACCCTTATCCAAAAAATCAATTATGATTACTCCATGACAATCCCAAAAAACTTTTCCAGCAGATTTTTGGACACGAAACTTCTTAGATCTTGAAAAATCAGAGTGTCGCCATTCCATCGATTGTTGTTTTGTTTCTGGATTGTAGAAATGTACCCAAGTCTCATCCATAGTAACAATTCGGTTTAAGAAGTCTCTATCGTTTTCAAATCGAGCACAAATCGAACGCGATGCTTCTACCCTTACCTTGCACGCTTTTGGTCAATATTCAAACCTTTTGGCATCCATTTTGCAGCAATTTTTCTCATGTCCAAATTGACGTCAACTAGATGATGAACGCATTCGTATGAAATGTTCAGTGCTTCAGATATTCGTTTTAGCCCAATTCGATGGTCTGATAAAATCATGTCATGAGGATATTGATTACCAAGGGTATTAAGCATATCTTCGTAAATCTGCTTACCTCTTAACCCTTTTTTCTTTTAATTTATGCGTAACTATGGTTTATTTTTTTACGTCAAACTGATCTAGATTAACTAGATTTCAATACATCCTCGTATATACAGAAATTCTTCGAGATTATAAAGAATATTTTTATCTTTTATCATATTTGTCTGCTTTGTGAAACGAGGTGTTTTAGTTCTTCCAATATAAATTGCAGATTATAAAAACTTATATAAAAAACCCTTGCCGACAATTCTGTTTGATCTACCATAGGCTTAGATACCTAATTTTATAAATTTATTATTTTTATAAATACTTTTAAAAATATGTATATTTCATGCGTTTCAATATGACCGAGAATATATTTAAGATGATTCACAGGTGAAAAACAGATGAAAATTTCGAATTAGACGGTAATCTTGTTCGATCTGACCATCAGCTAAGTAGTCGTGCGATTGCTGAATCTATAGCAGTTGATAAATAATATGTGCGACAATTTTTAAAGAAAAAATGTGTGCAAAACTGGTGCCTCATTCCGCACTGTCCGTCAGGATGTTTCTAGGCAAGTACAACGTATCAGTGTTAGTCCCACCTTATTCGCCGGATCTTACACCGTGCGATTCCTACATACTGCCTACCTCTTTCCTGAAGTCAAATCTGCATTAGAAGGAACAATATTTGAGCCTGTTGAAGCTGTGAAAGAAAAAGCGGCGCACGTCCTGAAATAACTGACAGAAAAAGACTGCACTGTCTTGAAAATCCTATGGAGCTATGCACAGTTCTCCTTAAAAAATAATAGTCATCACTTTCTGGGACTACCAAATTATCTTTTCCGGAAAAGTTCACCCTTTGCAATCTACTGATTGTTTTTTCATCTCAAATGTAAAGTATTGGATCCAAGGTTCAGAAATTGACACAGATATTTGGACTTGTTCTACTTAAACTTGAAAGAACTTACAGAAAAAGACTGCACTGCCTTAAAAATCGTATGGAGTTACGCAAAGTTCTCCTTTTATTCGTAGATAAAAAAATCATCATCACCATCTAATTCATCTTAATTATTCAAAAAACTCCTTGATATATTTATTCATAATTTGTATGGCAATATACGTGGGTAAAACGTTTGCAAAAAAAACGTAATAGATATTTATACAAAATTACTGTCATTATTCCATAATAAATAATGTTTACAATTATGCGGTCTATTCAAAACATTTCAAATGTCTTTGTTTACAACACAGAGCACCTGCGGAATCAATACTCGCCCACCAATATCACCAACATTTTTTTAGAAGCTCTTGACAACTTACCAAAAAAGTGTTGGCGTCTAAATTATTAGACTTAAAAAATTAGATCATCCAACCATGAATAATAAAAAAATAAATACAACGTTCAGTAATTAATTTGATAAATAAAATATCGTTGTTTTGGAGAGCCTTAATCAAACTAAACAAGGGATAAAAAGGCATAAAACAGATAAAGTAACTACAGAACATAACTACACAATTACTACAGAAACATTGTTAAACTTTTTATATACGATAGACTATGACTATGATCTTGTGAATAGAACTAATGAAAAAAATATCAAAACTTCATTTCAGATATGCATAGATAACTTGCTGCATTGATTAGAAAGAAACACTATTAAATTAAGTTTGATTTTTTCTGCGATGTTTCATTAACGTATATTCTACTTTATAACTCGGCCTTTAGAGCTTTCCTAGGTTTTCTTACGATAATAGTGAAAACCAGTGTATTTAACAAACGTGTTTTATTGAAATTGAAACTTCAAGGCGTGTAACCTTACTTTCCCGGCTGGAGACTCTTTTTAAGTATTTTAAGTATTGGTACTTGAATTGGCAACATTTAACGAGTTCAAAGAAATAACATCGGCTATAGTTGTATTAGTACTTATTGGATTGTTGGTAGGATCGTGAACATTTACAATGTTGCTATAAAGTCGAACAACAAGTTGTTTCCCATTTTGTTTTTTATTGAGATGTCTACGTAACCGTCCGCAACTGTGTTGGATTTCCACCCACCGTGCTTCTTTAGTTGAATTATATCTCCACCGGAATCAACTAAAAGAGACGCTGAAGAGCGTCGGAATGTATGCCCAGTGTAGTTTTTTCGATTAGGTAAATTCAAATATGTTGCGATAAGCGAGGGAATTTTTGAAAAAGTATTGATGCCTACAACTTGGGTTTTGCCATTTTCCATTTCAATACTGCTAAAAGAAATTATGTGTTTTGACATTTGGGGGTCGTTGGTTTTTATATTTCTTATTTACCAAGTTTAATCTATTGACAGATATTTCACCAATAACAGTAAATCGACATTGAACATGAGTTTTTGTATAAGGTACTTTGATAATTAAAACATTTCCGGTATTATTAATATTGTTACACTTCATTTTATATAATTCTTCCCTCCGATTCATTCATTCAAATTCATACTTTATGCATGAGATAATAATCGTCTGGAGCTTGGAACAGAAACTTGACGGAAAAATGATTTAGATTTTTTGGGTCTATAGCCAACTGATTTATTTTTCAATTATGCAATGAGTTTCGAGTATTTACTGATGTCTACGTCGTTATTTACCATTAGGGTACCTTTCAGTTTTGAATAAGTCGACGAAAGTATTGAAGACTTCCACATTTTGGATTTAGTTTCAAAGTAAGCTAGTAACACTCTTTCTGTGAAGATAATTTCATTGTCCCAGAAAGTATTGTTTTTTAAGGAGAACTGTGCATAGCTCCATACGATTTTCAAAACATAAATATTGTTTCTTCTAATGCAAATTTGAAAGAGGTAGGAGTCGTAAGATCCGGCGAATAAGGTCTAACACTGATATGTTGTACTTGGCTATAAACATCCTTACGGACAGTGCGGAAAGAGGCACCTGTTTTGCACATATTTTTTGTTTAAAAATTGTCGCAAATATTATTTATCAATTCCTGTAGATTCAGCAATCGCACGACTACTTAGCTGATGGTCAGATCGAACAAGATTACCGTCTTTTGGAAATTTTTATCTATTTTTGACCTGGTAGTGCGATCCGAACGTGAATCATCTTAAACATCTTCTCGGTCATCTTTAAACGCTTAAACCGCGCAAAAACACGAGGACGCGACAAACATTCATTTCCATACACTTGCGTCAATAAGTCTCAGTTGCAGTTTTTGCAAGTTTTACATTGATCATTTTCACAGCAAAACAAAAAAACAGTTTCTATACAAACAAAGGCTACGGCTGGTTTGTCTACAGACACGGTAGACATCGCATTGTTTTGAGAGACCTACCAACGTCCTGATTTTTTTTACTCATAGACTGAGTTCAATAAAGTAAAATAGAAAGGGAAGACAAAAATTAATAAAAAAAATATCGTATTTTAAAACGAAAAAATTGCCGTAGGATCAGGAAAATCATCCTGTTTATTTCAACTATCTACATGGATAGGATTCTACTTCTATATCATCCATATCTAGCACATAGTGACATTTTCTATCCTCAGCGGCGAATTCACTTGCATAATTTAAACTTGCAAAGGCAGGTCAATATGTCTTTTCACCCCCGTATAACCATGAAAATCTATCGAGTGGTCTAATTGGAATGGTAATGGATTCAGTTTTTCATAAGTAGTTTTTAACTCTTTTCCATAGAGAGAGAGAGAGAGAGAGAGAGAAATGCTTTATTGTCAGAAAATTGTTACAAAAACTAAAAAATAAACCTAAACATACAAATAAAATACAATTTCCATATACAGAAGAAAACCACAATGATTAACAAAATTATAGGTAATAGTAACAGGTAATTATTAGTATATAAGTTCATAGCAAAAATTAAATCAGTATGCAGTATTATTAGAATAGAAGTCGTTTACAGAGTAGAAGGCACTTTCCAATTATTGCGGAATGCGGGAAAATATGATATCGATTTGATATCAATTTGCAAGTTATTGTGCATTTTTTTGCATTGTAAAATATTGAGCACTCAACTAACTCTGAACGTGGAGTAGGTAAGTAAAGGTTGTGCTCCACGTTTTTAAGTGAATAGCCGTGTAACGATATTTGCGAAATTGGAGAAGCTTGCTTACGAATTAGACAAACGGATTCAAAGGTGAATAAGGAAAGAAGATTCAGAATTTTTAATCTTTTAAAGAAGTCCCTGCAGTGAGCCCTGCTGTTTAGTCCGAGTAAATATCTAACAGCTCTCTTTTCTAGATAAGTTCACTACTTTGGAAACTGATCTCAACGCAAAAAAGGAGGAACTTAATTTTTTAGATTAGGCGGTAATATATAACTTCCATTTCAAAGAATTGTCCACAACAAGCCCTAAGAATTTCACAGATTCAACGACGTCCATTGTGGTTTAATAAAAAAGGCTGCAATGTGTTTTTATATGATAAAATTTGATTTTAGAAACGTTGAGACAGATAAGATTAGAATCGCACCATGATTTAATGGTGACTAGATCTCTAGAAATGATCCTATGTGCTCCAAAAGAGACAATTGTCGTCTGCAATTAGACATATTTTACCACTGATGTCTAGATAGGCGATATAAACAGAACAAGAAGAATATATATCTCAATGAATCGCAGGCCTTTTGGGGATATTCTGTCGATTTGTTTCATGATGTGTGATATTAACGGAACCTTATTGAAGAAACAAAATGTGGAAGAAATTAAAACCAAACGAACTAGTACTGAAGTTACAACTACAGTAATGATAGATTCGAAAAAATATCGAAATTTGAACGACAATATGTTCACCAAGTAGATCTGTAGTATGTCGATTAAAGAAGAACAAAAAATGACTTACGGCTCTGTAATAGTTTGTTTATTTAAATTGTTTAGAGTACATCAACTCGTAGGCTTTTAGTAGTTCATTTCTTAAAAATATCATAATTTTCAGTTGCATCTTCTTTTCTTTATCATTCAATTATCACTTTATTATTAATCAGAGCAGGTGTACTTCGCCTTGTATTATATTTACACTGCATTAAGGTAGTTGAGATATTGTTACAAATTTTCTTCTAATGTTGCCTAATAGTTCGCCATTATACATAAAATACCTTGTTTTATTTTATGGAGTGGTTTTACTTTAAATGGTATTCGTTCGCTAAATACCTTCTCGACGCCAATAACGTTTAAATAGCAAGAATAATCAATAGCAAATCGTTTCTGTACATTGAATAAAAGTACGTTCATTTCACTTGACAGTATGAATGATTTAAGTGTTCTTTGTTTCACAATAGCCCTTTAAAGGAATGGTGATACTTGTATTCTGAACAAAACATATACTATAATTGAACGTCGTTCGAAAAAAATGGATATTGTTAAAATTAAGGTTGAGTCATTAGTCAATTTTGGAATGCTTGATGTAATAAACGTTAACAAATGATGTTCCGATATGTTTCAATCCAAATAATATTTTTTTGCAAGGATAAACAGTCGATCTATTTGGATCCTGTCTGTAAAAAGTTTTCTTACACCTTGTAATTTACGTAGTGTGTTTTATTGCTACCTCGACATACGCATATGATTTCCAATAATAAAAGAAATACGAAAGAAACGATTCAATGTCACAATAATAATGTAGGCTTTTTAATTATTAACAACGTAGTTAAATTAAATTCCTAAATTTTGTAAATAAATTCCTCAACCGGCCTTGTAGGTTAATAACGGCTTAAGTGAGCTTATCAAAAATGGGCATGAAAAGGACTGCGGTTCTTAAACTGAAAATACCGCTATGATGAATAATATTTCAAATTGTGACTTATTGTGACCAAATATGAAGAGAAAATATTATTAACAAACTTTTGTTGTTAGTCTCACGGTTATTACCTTGTTGGATACAAGAACAGAATTCGAAAATTTTTATAACTTGCTTTAAATGTGATTCAGTTAATTAAGTTTTTATATCAACTAAAGCATTCTTGTTCAGCTACTGTTGTGTTTGTGTTGGAAAGAAAAAGACTCGGATGATACTACCTAAATATTAATTTTAATATCCTCGATAAAATTTACTAATAAATCTGAAGTATTTCGGTTATCTATGCTTAAAAGGTGTGCGAGGTTTAAAGGTAGGGAGTAGCTTTGTTTAACAAGTGACTGTGTAGTTCTTCCAATATCAATTGCAGATCATAAAAACCCTAACCGACAATTTTGTTTGATCTATCTACCATAGGCGTAGATAACTCATTTTATATATTTATCATTTTTATAAATACTTTTAAAAGTATGTAATTTTATGCCAGAAAGTATGGTAATTATACACTTTCACGGTCACCTGGTTTTTTGGCTCTAGAAAATCGAAAAATGGATGGATTTTAATGATCTTGGTCTCAAAATGTTCCATGTTCCACGGCGGATTTATAAAAAAAATTAGTAGAAATAGCTGGAATGAAAATTTCTCATAGTTTTACTGTTTTAAATCGTAAAAAAGGGTTTGCAAAATAATCCTTTACAAAAAATTATCTCATTATCAGATAAAGTTCTTATATTTGTTTTTGTATTCTACATAAATTAATAAACAATTTAAAAAAAAATCCAAAAAGAATGATTTTTTCAGTTTTTATAGCTTAAAATGAAATAGATGAAAAACAATCAATTTTCGTGAATAGTTTAGTACTACATTATTCAATGTTAATAGTTTTTGGACCATTAAAAATCGAAAAATAGATAAATTTTATAATTTTGGTCTCAAAATGTTCCATTTTACGACGAATTTATGAAAAACACGGGGGTAGTGGCTAAATTTGCGGTTTTTAATAGTTTTAAACCTTAAATAGTAGAAAAACTTTTTTTTTCAAAATATTCATTTTTTTATGTAAATTGCGAAAAAAAATATACGAACTTGATTCTACGACGTCAGAAACAGTTACGAAGGATTATATGTAGAAAGTCATGTTTTTTGCATTAAAAGTCATGAAACTGTAAAAAATATTTATTTTTTTTAATTTTCGTATTTTTTTTATAAATCCGCCGTAAAATGGAATATTTTGAGACCAAGATCATTAAAATCCATCCATTTTTCGATTTTCTAGAGCCAAAAAACCAGGTGACCGTGAAAGTGTATAATTACCATAATTTTCTGTAAAGGATTATTTTGCAAAACCGTTTTTTTTTTACGATTTAAAACAGTAAAACTATGAGAAATTTTCATTCCAGCTATTTCTACTAATTTTTTTTATAAATCCGCCGTAAAATGGAACATTTTGAGACCAAGATCATTAAAATCCATCCATTTTTCGATTTTCTAGAGCCAAAAAACCAGGTGACCGTGAAAGTGTATAATTACCGAAAGTATTCGTTGAAAGGCAATCGAATAATTATAAATTGGACAGATGCACTTAATTGTAGTCCTACTTGAAACTTGAAAAAAAATCATTATTATACCTCATTAACTTACTAGAACTGAATATTAAAATATAAAAAGTAAATAGACGAGTAAAATGTACATGCCTGTAAGGGCGTTTGGTTTAAACAGAGTACCAGGCGTGAGCTGAGCCCTTTTTGTATCCCATCCATTCGTTTTTTTTCTGGAAAACGAAATTTCAAAGCAAAAACCAAAAAAAAAAATTAAATTCTTTGCAAATAAAACAAAAGAAAAAAAAATACATTTTAATTCCAAAGTATCTTTATAAATAAATAATCTTGGTAATCAGAATCGTCATCATTTGATTGAATTATGATGGGTTGTAAAGTGGATGATTGTCCACGTGGACTGACGGTTTGTTAGATATTTACCGAATTTTTTTCAAGAAGTAAACATTATTTTCCTTTCCTCAATTTGGTATGAGTGCCGTGCGTATTTATGAAATATCGATTTATCCTCGCTCAACTGTCTTCTGCATTTGATATTGGAAGAACTATAACAAATTGTTTGTTTTATGAATGTCATTGGTGCATCCGGAAAAAATGTGATTGGAATCTGCATAATAATTATCATCGCAAGTATAGGCTGATGATTGTATAATACAAAGCTTGGCAAAATGACCAGTCTTCATTCTAAGTATACTTGCTGAGTAAATTTTCGAAGTTGTTTATTCAAAAATATGGTGAGGGTAAGGTAGAATGAATTTTAAAATAGGGGTTATTCGAGGATCGTGAAGCAGTATTCCAATGTTTCTGTAAGGATACGTACATTTTATGTTACAATGAATTGATTGCGTCTTTTCCTGTATATACGTTACAAAAAACTCCATTAAGTTATTATCATTAAAGTCATTAAAATTTTTCGTATTCTCACTCTATGCAAGATTAAAGCCGTTCTTCAAAACGTAGTGTATGTATCCTGACTTGCACATGTACGGGATGTCCTGTATAGAACCGATACCTAGCAGAGACATCTGAGGGAGCCCAAAATATGACGATTGGGGGCAATTCATCTTTATATCAAGTTGCATTCCTGATGAGTTATAGTAGGCCTCAAAGTAGGATCCAAAATTTCGAAAATTTAATTTCTTTGTAACGCTTTAACTCAAAAATACCTGTTAAGGACATTAAGTAATGGGGAGTAAAAAGCGATCAAATTAGGAGTGATCTAACCTTAACATTTCACAACAGTTTTTTATCTGTTAATTTATTTTAAAAAAATTATTTTCATACTATGTATAATTCAATTACTACAGGGTGTTTTGGAATAGCGCTTCAAGCTCTCGGGAAATGATTTTATAGGTAAATATAAAGAAACAAGTTGTCTCGGGTCTGAAATTGTCATACAAATTTGTTTGGTCTATACGTATTTTGACCTGGAAAATTGAATAAAATAGGTCTTACATCTGTAACATAGAATAATGAAAATATTTTCAACTTGCATTTACTTTTTATTGAGGTTGTATACCTGAATCTCTTAAGAATCAAATTTTTTTCAAGTTTTATTTGAAAGTTTAATGCATTGATTAGGCATTTAACAAAGTTGTTTCATTCCGAACATAAAAAAGTGTATTTTGGAGTTGAGATTTTTGTATTTTACGTCAGTTACAGATCTGAAACCTATTTTATTAAATTTTCAGTTCAAAATACGTATAGACCAAACAAATTTGCATGACAATTTCAGACCCAAGACATTCAATATGGCTTCCTATTATTGGTGGAACAGAAAACCTGGCGAAATCTATCGGTCACTATAACTCGCTTACGAAGTGTGTTCGGAAGTTTTGTTATACAAACTTTTTTTCTTATTTCTACCTATAGAATCATTTCCCGAGAGATTGGAGTGCTATTCAGAAACACCCTGTATACATTCATAGTCAACTCTTGATTTTTTAAATGGCATTTTTGAAAACATGTCTTCGGTTATCCGTTTTTCTCTTGAATAGACTACAGATAAAAAAGCTCGGTAAAATTTTAACGTTAGGTCACCCCTAATTAACCCCCTAGAACGGTGCGATCGTTTTCTACTTATCAAATATCTATTACCTCATCAAATGTACCAAATTTGGTATTTTTGAGTTATTTTTGCAAATAATCAAGTTTTTTGGGCCCTATTTTAAGGCCTAATTACTTCTCACGAACGCAACTTAATGAACAAGTAAATTTTCTGGATTTGTCATATTTTGGGCTCCTCTATACGCCATACTCTGTGTACTCAGGTATATTGCTATAAATTCATTATAATAAATGGATTATTACTTGGTGTTCTGTTATTTACATCAATAAATTTACGTTGTGTGTAGTATTTCGTACATTTTAGAAAGTCCGTTTGTGACGAATCTATTGTTTATTTTCAAAAGCATGTCCTTTTTTCGTAAATTTTTGCCAATCTGTGAATTAGAACGAAACTCATATTTATTGAAATCTTTGTCGAAACTACGAACAAAGCACAACTTCTCATTTTATTTAATATTTTCTGTTTCTCATTATTTTGTTACCAACCAGAAACACAGAATTATTGCAAATATAAGAAACCAGACCGAAAATAATTATTTATGTTAATCTTATTCTACAACTAAGTGTTTGATGTTCTTATAAAATAAAAGTCCATTATTATTTTCGCTGATTTATTAATAGAAGAAAGTATTAACGGTATCTTATAAATTATCTGGAGTGTGTAATTCAAATTCATTCAACATTAACAGTATCTTACAATACGTTTTGTGTCCATTCGATATAACATTGATCGCACACAGCTAAATTAATATAGTTGAAAACTTCTCCATTACGTTAGACACAATTTGTCAAATAGTCAGTGGATAGAAACATTTGCTTGATTGATATACTGAAATAGAATTACGAGGATATATTGAAAAATTTCAATGTTTCTTCTTGCTCTGCAAACCAGACCTCCACAGCTTTTATTACCTCCTCGTTGGAAGAGAATTTACGACTTTTTTAACCTTTTTTTCAGTCGAGGAAAGAAATGATAGTCGGACGGAGCCAAATCTGGTGAATAAGGGGGGTGTTCTAGTAATTCAAACCCTAAAACACGAATTTTTTGCATGGCAACATGAGATTTGTGTGCATGGGCATTGTCCTGCAAAATCAAAATACCTTTGGATAGCTTTTCGCTTATTTTCTCTTTAATTTTTTCCCGTAGAGTGGCCAGTAATGTCGAATAGTAATCTCCAGTTATTGTTCTACCCTTATCCAAAAAATCAATCATGGTTACTCCATGGCAATCCCAAAAAACTGAAGCGAGAACTTTTCCAGCAGATTTTTAGACGCGAAACTTCTTAGGTCTTGGAGAACCAGAGTGTCGCAATTCCATCGATTGCTGCTTTGTTTCTGAGTCGTAGAAATGTACCCAAGTCTCATCCATAGTAACAAATTTTTCAAATCGAGCACAGATCGAACGCGATGCTTTTATCCTTGCACGCTTTTGGTCAAGGGGATCCATTTTGCATCAATTTTTCTCATTTCCAAATTGACGTGAACCATATGATGAACGCGTTCGTTTGAAATATTCAGTGCTGCAGATATTCGTTTTAGCCCAATTCGACGGTCTGATAAAATAATATCATGAACTGCATCGATATTTATGCGGACTGACCCAGAAACTGGCCTTCCCGATCGGTCATCAACTTCGATGGAGAATTTATCTTTTTTGAAGCTTGCAGTCCAATTTTTCACGGTCTCATACGAAGGACATCGATCACCAAGGGTATTAAGCATATCTTCGTAAATCTGCTTGGCATAAAGGTATGTGAAAGGCTATGTAAATTCAAACAGAACTTGTCAGCAAATGTTCATAAAATTTTGAAATCCTATATCAGCAATAGATACTTCCACGTAAGATACCACAATTAGTACTCCACGCTGGAATACCCCAAGGAAGCGTATTAGGCTCTTACTGTATCTAATATTCACAGCCGACCTGCCAACTGATATAAACATTACCTCGTCCACATTCTCCGAAGACACAGCAATTCTTGCATCTAACAAAAATTCCAAAATCGAAACCCAGCAAAGTAACCTGTCCAAAATACATCTATGGATGATAAAATAGGAAAAAAATAAATGAAAATAAATAACAACATTCAACGTCAAAGAAATTCCACAAAGTGATGAAATATAATATCTGGGTATGCGCCTGCACAGGAATGTGGCAACCACGCCATGCGCCATCGTATTTAAAAACACTTAATACAGGTAAATATTTTTCCGAATAACTTCGTCAATAGAACAATATTCCTTCCACCCTTAACTGACCGATACCTGACCTGCAATTAACTTCCTCTTCGATATACCTGGTACGCGTTGGCACAGACATAAACCCAGGCAAAATGTTTTGAATCTGAGAAAAACTTATTCTGTCTCGGGACAGCGAAGCGAGCAGCTCTCGAACGTTTACATCTTTGCGGAGCTACGCTGCTCCTAGAGGCACAGTCCGCTGGGAAGGTTATGGCTTCAGTATTTTGGGACGTGCATGGAATATTGCTCATCGAATCTCTCCAAAAGGGAGGGACAATCAATAGCGAATACTACATATTGTTGTTGGATAGTTTGAATGTAAAAATCAAGAAAAAACGGCCTCATACCTAAAAGAAAAAAACCACTGCTTCACCAAGACAATGCACGATTCACAAGAAGATGGCAACGATGATTAAATTGAACGAATTAAACTTCGAGTTGCTTCTTCACCCACCGTATAGTCCAGATTTGGCCCCTAGTGACTACTGGCTATTTTCTGATCTCAAAAAAATGTTTGCCGGTAAGAAATTCAGCTCAAATGAAGAAGCAACTGCTAAAACTGAATCCTCTTTTGAGGCAAAAGACAAAATCTTTCTACAAGCACGGCATCGAGAAGTTAGAGAAGCGTTGGAAAGATTGTATTACTCTTGAACGATATGACATTGATGAATAAAATCGAAAATATGTTTTTCTTAGTTAGTCACACGACTTATTGAGTGATTATTTGATTACTCTCACCAGATGGTAAAAATTTTATACCAAAGTGGGATAGAGGTGAAAAAATCTAAGTAGCGCTACTGATAATCTTATGCTAAAAATAATCAGTGCGAAAAGAGAATGCTTATCTTCAGTCTAAAAACTTTTTACAGCAATTTAAGTAAATAATAATAGTGCATAGCAAATCAAATCGAATCGAGTGCAATATTGAATAAATTTAAACAATAAATAAAACTTTACAGTTGTTCAAAGAAGCTTTATAAAATAATATGAATCATTTCGTTATACAGTAAATTATCTTCAAGAAATTATAGTGTGTTTGTTAGATATATATCTAGATTCGGTGTACAGACACTTCCATTCATTGAGTGGAGTAGCTGTTCTAAATTAGTCGCTTCAGGTACTTTGTTTGTTCTTTGTTGAATGTATTAATGAAATATTCAACTTTCCATGTATTGATGATTATTTGTTTACTTTGCATATATTTTACATTGGCACCATTTTGTATAAGATATTCATTTTCATCAGAACCGATGATCTATTCTTCTTATATTTTCGTATTGAATTTCAATTCATACTGAATACTCGTATATTATGAAATCTTCCGAATTGATTTTTTCTCACTTAACTTGAAATTTCAAACACGTAACGACAATAATCGAATCTGATAATTAAATGACATATCAAGATTAAGATTATCTATATAAAAGGACACGGAATGATTTTATAAGATTTTGAATATATGAAAACTTCCCAAAAACAAAATACTTTTAATTATGTAAATTAGATAAAAAATATACCTAATCTGTTACTGTGAAAGATTTTTTCAAATTATGCCACAAAAAATTGAAGACAAGCCTTTTTATACTGTAGAAGGGAAAATCCTCATGACCACTCGACATCATCGTCGGATAGTGTGGGACTCTTACAGACTAAAACTCCTCCTGGGTTCTCACACTTCGCAACTTCGTTGCAAAAACTTTCTTTCATTATGTCTAGTTCCTACTCTCTTTCTCTTTGGTCCTTATAATAGTCCATATCCATTCTAACAAGCATTCCATCATGTTAGCAATATTAAAAATTCTTCAACGTTTTTGTATGTACAAATTTCTTACTTATTCCTGGAGCAATAGAAGAGCGAATGCTCGGCATCGACTTCCCCACTGCAGTAGGTGCAAATACTTGCAAAAGCATCCGTTGCCTGTAAGTGCTTGAGTTAAGTATTTAGTTTACCCATGCATCCTGTTCACCCAGACTTCAATAACTGCAATGAGTCGGTGGGTCCATCGGTCATACTTTCCGGTGTCCCATTTCACTTGTCACCTCTGGATAAGATTTGTTCTTGCGTCAGCCTTCGACACTCCGTCATACCTGTGTTTCCTCTCTTATACTTGTAGCTCCAGAGAAGCCAACCCTGCGATTAACCCCTACTCTTACGGTAGATTCTTCTTACAAACAAATGTTTTTCTAGAGTTCTTGTTATTATCTGTAACTTTCTTATACAAAAAGGACTGTTACGTGACCAGTATCTACGCTTACGCCGATTTACGTTTTTATCAGTTTCATGGAAATCATAACCTTATTTTAAAAATTGGATCGTTTCGATCGGAATATCTATCTATCAATCTTTCTGTTAGCAAACTCTTCACGTCTTTCAAAATCACGAACTCTTGAACTAACTTTGTTTCATTACGTTTGTTTAAGAAATATCAAGTTTCCTACTCAAATGTGGATCGTCTTCTACGCCCTGATTTGGATGAACCTTCCACAGCACCAGTATGGTTAAACTTTCTTATTATATTATTGATAGCACTTGTTATGAGATTTCGGTTAGGATGTAGACAATAAAATTTATCACACGATTATTATGGACTGAAATAATGGCAAATAAGTGTTGGAAATATTGCATGAAAAATAACGTTTGATCTTCTAGTGACACCCTTCCAGCGTCAACTTTACGAGGGGGTACCCAAAAGTAACCGGAATAGCATTGCCATGGGTGGTTGTAGTACTGATTTCAGCCGCTAGGGCATGCCTAGCGCAACTCGTTGCCAGTTCAGTGCCGCGCGGGCCGTTGACCTGCCACGTTCTGTTCGTCACTAGTGACCGTTTTTGCTAGTGCTGTTTCACTGCTGCTTCGTTTTTTTATGATGGCAAATTCAAGTGCACAACGTGCCGCTGTGAAATTTTGTTTTCTGCTAGGTAAAAACGCTGCTGAAACTGTTTTAATGTTGAATATTGCTTATAATGATGATGCTATGGGGAAAACACAAGTGTAAGAGTGGTTTTCTCGATTTAAAAATGGCGACATGTCGATCGATGACAAACCTCGCTCTGGACGTACATCAACTGCCCGAATCGATGAAAATGTTGAAAGAATTCGAGAGCTTGTACGGACAGACCGTCGACACACAATTGATCAACTGTCTAAAATCAGTGGAATATCTTGGAGCTCGGTTCAGAAAACAGGTGACTGGTTCTTCCACCATGACAACGCACCTGCACACTCAGCAATCACTGTTAGCCAGTTTTTGGTTAAAAATAACATGGTTCCACTGCCCCACGCACCTTATTCGCCTGACCCGGCTCCGTGCGACTTTTTCTTGTTTCCACGCATGAAAAGGGGCATGAAAGGACGGCGATTTGAAAACATTGAAGGCATCAAGTAAAGAACGAGATAGGAGCTTGCGACCATATCTAAAGATAAGTTCAAACAATGTTTCGAACAGTGGAAGCACCGCTGGGACAAATGTATTACTTGTAATGGAGAGTATTTTGAAGGGGATAAGGTTGATTTGTAAATATATAGCATTCAAAAAAATAATTCCGGTTATTTTTGGGTACCCCCTCGTACGAAGTAAATGTCTCAGGGTAATATACACAATTCACTATGAAAGACAATGTTTTGCGTGAAAAAATCCCTGCTTTGTGCTTATTACATATGCAAAAACGCAAGGGCCTAGGTTCCTTAAAGCATTAATAAATAAATACAGATTGTAAAACACCATGGTCTTCCCGAATTTTACTTTAGGGACTTGCTTCTGATGATGAGACATATAATAATGAGGCAGATTATACAATACAATCATCGTTCTCATCAGACCAAACGTTTAGAAAATAACAATAAACTAGGACATTAGGTGGTAGCATATTTTTCCTTTAGATACCAAGTCACTCCTACATTGCGAGATGCTGGACAATGTTTAACGATGTATACGGTATCTCGTTTATAATTAGGTGAAATGTAGATATTCTGATATAGGTCTTTAAACTTTAGAAGATAGAAAGAAGCTTTGAATGAAACAGAATTGAGTGAAATATCTTTTCTCAGTAAAAGATACAAAGTTCGGTGATGGATTTCCACCAAAATTCAATAATTATTAAGTTCTGTTATAATTGGAACTAGAATTAGCACTTAAGCTTGAAATGAATGTGCTTAGTGAAGACAAGAAGGAAATTGGTGCTTGCATTTTCAAAAGCCATAATCAATTAAACACCTTTTAGTGTTTGATTTTTCACTCGCTCGTAAATTATGAATATTTTGAAATTTTTAAAAAAGATCTTTGAGAAGAGGAAATTCTGAAACGAATGAGCTGATCCAAATAATTTTAGATATGGTATATCGAACTAAAACCGATTTGAATTTGTAGACTAGATTAGATTAAGTTTTGTCATTCAAATGTAGGTTTAGTATTCTCAAAATGGCACTATGTTTCATATTGGTTGATCCGCTCATTCGTTGTTCAAAGTTGACGCGTACTTTTTTGAAATAGACAAACTTTGACTATATATTAATAATCTTTGAAAGGTGTAGCACCATAGTAAGCTCACGAACGATTGTTAAAAGAATAGTCACCCTCAATTCGAATATGTAGTATAAAGATGGATGCTGTATTTAAAAGTGGCTGAAGCCTTTAAAATCTCTATTAAGGTTGTGTGAGAAATATTGTGGCTGACAAAAGATCTGTGGAAACAAAAACAGTCTCGTATGCGATTTCCCATCAAAATTTGGAGCATTTTAAAAAGGACATTGATCCTTGTTTTATAGCTGTAGATGAGACTTGGGTTTACCATAACGATCCTGAAACAGAACAAGGCGCTAACAAGTGGTTTGAACCCAGTACTTCAGCTTCAAAGCTAGTTAGACTCCAGATATGGGACAAGAATATATTGGCATCACCTTTTTGTGATACAGAAGGATTTTAGCTTGTAGATTATCTGCGCAAAGTATTTGTATGTAATTTTCAAATATTTATAAAAAACGAACTGATTTCCATAATATACTAATAGAGTGAAAAAACGATCTGAAAAATTATTGGATTATTGCAACCACTGTATTCGCCAGGTTTGACTCTCTCTGATTTCTGGCTGTTTTTACATCTCAAAAAAATCTTTTTAACAAATGATAACATATTGAACAACCAGGTATTTTTGCAGGTCTTTGTTCACATTAAATACATAATAGTAATTATAGTAAATCTAAAATATTTGTTTATCAAGGATTAAAATTTATAAAAACTAATTTTTATTGTATATATCTAATGAATAACGACTTATAGCATTACAAATCGATATTTCAAATTATAAATTTTCAATGAAAGTAACCTGGTGCCGTTTTATAATTACAACAATTTCGTTTTCTAAAAAGAGATCATTCAAACAAATGCGGGTAGAAACTAGATCATATTTATTTCCAAAGTCGAAAGTAATGTCTCGATAATAATTCGTTTCCTTTCTTGAAGTTGCATGAATGGCGTCAATGGTGATTTATATGCGAAAAATAAATCAACAGCCTCGAATAATTACCATATTTTATGCTCTAGTTACATCTAAAACATTAGATGCATTACCGGAATCCGAAGTAATGACAAACTCACTATTAAATATTCGTCTTGTTTGAATATATTGTAATGTTTTTCTTATTTATTTTTTCTTTTTCTTTCGGTGGGGCGAATTTATAAACACTGTTTTTTACTCGCTTAATTTATTTAATCACTTTACACAACTCGTACACTTAACTAACGTATATCATGATTAACTTATCACTAATAACTAACTTATTTAAATTCTTCGGTTATTTTTCTATGTCATTCCGTTTACTACGACTATTTATTATAAACTAACTCCGCTAAACAAAATCGTTTATGTATCCAAAAAGAAAATTCTAGTAAATAAAGAAACAAAATAAATAAATAGACCTTTCTAGAAATTAAAAAACAAACGTTAAACGAGTTTCGCGGTATATCAAACTTGGTGCGCCTTCGCCATAGACTCCGGTGTAGTGCAAGGTGCCCAATATTTATTATAGTTTTTTTTATTGTTATTTGATAAGTTGTAGGCTAACCAACAAAATTTTTCTACATTTCAATTTATTCCTTACGTAAGTAAGACGATGTTCGACAGTATACAGTTCCATTAGAGATTGATTGTGTTTTAATACCTCCTGTGTAAATAATAATTACAATTTATGATAATTTTTCTCAGAATGTCTCTTTATGGCGAACGATTTCTTTGGCATGTACTAGGATCTAAAAATCTACATATCTCTTAAACCATAAATTTTTTGGGGTCAAACAAAAAGTTACTTTTTGTTAAAAAATCGATTGAAACATTTATTTTTGCTATCATTAGATTGTACAGGTTATCCTTGTAAAAGTTACGGATTCTTAACCATTGGGCGCGAGCCGTCCCTGGCCTTCAGATAGTAGTGACGAATTATTTATTTCATGAGTAATTATCTAAAAATCATCCTTCACCCCCTATCGACTTGGGGTTGTGGGGGGTAATAAAGAAAAGTGTACTGAACACAAAAAAAATTATTCCAGCCGTCGGTCATCCCTTGTTAAAAAAATATAAAGGGTTAAAGAATAAAAATTTTCGGTGTGTTAACAAATTATAAATTTTATTTGATAATATATAAACAAAAATTCAGCTAAATAGTGAAAATTATATGTGAAAAATATGTCAAATGAATTCAGTGGAATTATGAACAATTATAATTGTTATTTGACGTAACCGTAAGTAATTATTATTTAATCATAGAACAATATATATGGAAAAATTGAAAATTCAATAACTATTTTTTTATGGTAAAATAGTGTCAAAAAAAGGATCAAGGGGTGTGGCGGCGGGGGTGTTAAAAAAGCACGGAAAGATGTTGTATAACTAGTGTTCTTGAGTAGAACCTAACCTACCCTAACTTAAAAACAATGACCGATGGCTAATTCCACCTTCCATATAATGTAATTACCTCCCTCTAACTCCTCGCGCAACCTCAGTCGATAGGGGTGAGCGATGATTTTTAGATAATTACCATGTACTTAAATATAAATTCTGATTTCGCAACTTTGAATGCCTATAACTCAGAAATAAGGGAATGTATGAGAAATTTTTTTTGATGTGTTAGCATTCACGTCATCAACGCACCTCAGAATTTTTCGCATCAAGTCCCGGAACACCCTCTTGTATTTCATTCTAATTTATATGAATGGTGCATTTTAAACCAGAGTGTAATTATACACGAAACCAAGGTCATTGAAATAACCTCAAACCTGACGAGTTGTGTTGTAAATTCAATTAATAAATATGTAAATGATTAATGTCCTGTCACTATTGATTTTATAAATCTCATTTCATAAACAACATAAGTTTGATAGAAAATAAATACCGAAAATCTTAACCATATTCGTACGTACCTTATTCAATAGCAGAATTATGTAATTACCATGGCTTCACACATATCAAATAGTATATCTGTTATTACACAATAGAATTGGTGTTGATAACAGTGATTTCCGGCATTAAATTCTGATTTATCCAAGAATAAAACGCACGTCAGGTGCCTGATGTAAATTTATAACAGTAATGTGTCTGTCAAGTTATATAGGGGTACTTGACACAAATAAAGTCTCGTTCTCTACAAAAAGAGGTTGATATGTTCGTGATAGCGGGTAAAACTTAGAAACTCATATACAGGGTGCGGCTAGAAATGAGAAAAAGGCCAGGCACATAGCAGCATATTTTTGATTTATGATGAAAATCAATGAGGTCGACTATTGAATCCCTGCGACAAAATCGGCTGAACCATTACACCTTTCCTTAACGTTGACTTCTTTCTATTACAAATTTCACAATAACCAGGCAAAATTTTGAGTGCAGCAATCAATATTCTATATTTAGATTTTAAATGGTACGCCATCTTATCTCGTCCTCCATGATCAGTCTGAACATGAGCTTCTAAAATTTTCTCATAATAATCTTCTACAGGTGCACAGTAAATAACAGCATCTGTTTGTTTTTTTTTTCTTTTTACGATTACGTGACATTCATTTTCGATTTGCAATAGTTCATAACTATTCAAACAATGGTCTGGAGGACCAGCGAGTAAAATTTGTTTTACTTTGTCTAACTGTTCTTTATCCCATATACCGCGATTACCTTTCTAGCTATTAAACAATTCTTTCAGTTCCTTTCAAAATTTTCACGATCAACAATGATCTTCTCCATTCTAAAGAGTTTTTGCAAATGACTTTTCAAGTTCACGTATCGACTAAACTGACTAATAATATACAAAACTGGACAACACACTGTATGTTCGACAGAAGCGACAGCACGACTGATGAATCTGGACACAATGAGAGAGAGAGAGAAAGAGGAAAATACGGAAAATCAAGAAAGTGCCAGTGCGAACTTCAGTGTGAACTCAAAAATAAAAACAAACATTGAAATTGGCTTCGGTATTAGCCCTTTCGCTAGAAGTATAGGCAGCAGATAAACGCTTGGCCTTAGATAGATATTATATTATCCGAATTTTAGCTAAGGTCCCAAAAGAATAGATAAACTCTTGGTAATTTTTCGAGGAATAATCTATAGATCTTCAAATAGTTAAAAATATTTTCTGTGCATGTCTCAAATTCCGCCATGTTTTTCGGGCACATTACAAATAAACATACGGTACACACTACGTTTTATATTCAATTTAAAATAAAAAAGTAAAGAAAATTACTTATCTGTTAAAAACAGTGAAACTAAAATGAATGTATATTTATAAATAAAAAATTAACAAGTATTTTTATTGAAAAAAAAAATGTTACCAATAAAAAAGGGTGCAAAAAAACATTGTTGTTATGGAGTATGCCGTAGCGATGCACGAAGTAAATCCTTTTTAGAAAAACAATATTTTTTTGTGAGTTTCCCAAAACCTTGTTTGAAACACCGTCAAAAATGTATTAAAAAAACAGTGAAAAATCATTTAAACACTTGTTTCAAGTGTAGTAAATGTGATTTGTGGGTTAAGCGTTGTGGTCGAGGTGATGGTCGGTTCCAAGGGATTGATCATGTAAATAAAGACTTTCAGAATTTATCATAACCTGGACAGAGTAGCTAGTTTTTGTGCGAAACGATGCTTTTATTTGTCTTTCCAAACAATATATATTTTGAGACGTGATGGAATCAAAAATATCTGTAACTTGATAAAATGTTTAACTTATTTTCTTCATCGTCATCACAAAAATTATCATTTTCTTTCTCTACTATGCAAGATGAAATCAGATAGTCATAGATAAAAGCTTCATCAAATAATTTTGACAAACTTGTTGATGGAAATTTTTGCCATACAATTAGGAAACTCAACAAAGGACTATTATTTACTGCTTGACGATTTCGTTGCTTCTCTTGTTCTAGCTTCAACCACTTTCCTTTGTCTAGACTTGGATCTACTGGGACACGGTTGTGAATTACGTTCTTTGTCCTCAAAAATTTACAATTAATTTTTGTGGTCAGAATTTTTTTTATTAAATATTTACAGAAGAATGCAGTTTTACTTGTTATTAAAATTGTGATTCTAACCTCTTAACTAACTCTGCCTTATTTCCACCTTGAGGACGTCCATGACATTTTAACCATCGTCTTAATTGAATACAATTATGAGCTTCTACCGTTGGATGCACTAATGATGCATCATCAATTAATTTTTCATTTAATTTTATGGTGACAAAGGTGATACAACTTGTTGTTTAGAAAAAGTGCCCGAAACTTTCATATTGCCACCGTTTAAACATGGCGGACGCGCATTAGCCAACTACCTATTATCCTGGGATATTAGCTAAAATCCCAACTTGTCTACTGACCTACGATATATACATGAGCAATCATTTGACACCAGCAACCAAACAATTTCAGCGTTATTGTGCACTTTGTGAAAAAAACCTGAAAGAGGTCGATTTTTATTTTTAAATTGACAATTTACAGTATGAAAATATTATCCCCCTCCAGCACCCACTCTGAGTAATGAACACCCCTTTCTACTGTACTTGATCACCATTCACTTCTTGTCAATAATCTAGTCGATTTTGAAATTCTCGTACAATATTTTGTACGTCCTGAGGAGTTATTTTGTTAATTTCTTCCGTTATTCTTTTAAATTATTGTGAGCAATATTGTCTGCTCTATTAAAATTTACCTTATAATTAATCAGGTATTTTCGTATCTGTTCTGCTAAACATTAGGAAAAAATCTTTAAAGATACTAAAATATCAGTCAAAAAGCCAAATAAACAATTGATATGAATCTAGTAGGTTGTGTGCCGCTACAAAATCAGTAGATTTTTTGCGTTGATTCATAACTGTAGATGAATCCTGGATCCACAACTACACTCTTGAAACGAAAAAGCACCCAAAACAGTAAATGCAAAGGTCAAAGACAACTCGAGAACTTGCCACCGATAATGATGTAATTAAATCATCTATTTTTACACCATCACCATTTACAAAGTTAAAATTTTCGGCAGCCGAATTCAAATGTGGCTGTAGGTATCAGCTTGACACTGAAGACGAGAGTTCGAGACGGCTAAACAAAAGTTCACCAAACGATACTGGACGACCGCCAAATTAAGGTTAATGCGACAGTAGATCAGCATGTCAAAAGAACGCATTTGTCATATTTTACTTGAAGAATTATGTATGAGTAAGCTATTCGCGCGTTGTGTGCCGCTACAAAATCAGTAGATGTTTTGCGTTGATTCATAACTGTAGATGAATCCTGGATCCACAACTACACTCTTGAAACGAAAAAGCACCCAAAACAGTAAATGCAAAGGTCAAAGACAACTCGAGAACTTGCCACCGATAATGATGTAATTAAATCATCTATTTTTACACCATCACCATTTACAAAGTTAAAATTTTCGGCAGCCGAATTCAAATGTGGCTGTAGGTATCAGCTTGACACTGAAGACGAGAGTTCGAGACGGCTAAACAAAAGTTCACCAAACGATACTGGACGACCGCCAAATTAAGGTTAATGCGACAGTAGATCAGCATGTCAAAAGAACGCATTTGTCATATTTTACTTGAAGAATTATGTATGAGTAAGCTATTCGCACGTTGTGTGCCGCTACAAAATCAGTAGATGTTTTGCGTTGATTCATAACTGTAGATGAATCCTGGATCCACAACCACACTCATGAAACGAAAAAACACCCAACACAGTAAATGCAAAGGTCGAACCTACTTAAGGTTTCATTGGAAGGTAATAATTACAAAGAAAAATACAGAAAAGTAGGAAAGGAATGTGAAGGAGTATTAGATGGTTGGGGCACGTCTCCCGAATGAATAATTATAAAATATCCAGAAAGTTATTAAGAGCGTGAGAATGGGGAAAGATAAAAGAGGAAAGGAATGGATAGAAGAGGTAAAGGCAGATTTAAGAAAGTTTTGTGTAGAAAGAAGAGGCACAAGAGACATTTAGTAAAGAAGATTGAGATAATTCTGAATCCGTGGACCGACGCGAACAATTTATAAGAATTATGCTTCCCCAATTGTTTTAAGCATACATTTATCTCTCATGGTCACTAACTGTAGTGACGAACGTTTTTTTTTTTTTAGACAAAATAATATGTTAAGGATTATTATGAGTCAGTAACGTCTGAATTTTCTTGCTTGGATGAATATAGAATATTTGTATCTGTTTAAACATCATGCGTAGGAATCCATAGAAAATCAAGGGCTTTTTGAAAGAATTTGCTATGGGCCCTCGGGGCACTTACCTGCCAACCACAGCTTAATTTTTTGGAGAAAGGTTCATATCAGTTTACGTGTTTCTTCTCACCGGATATCAACAAACACTCTTCTCTCACTTTATTGACAATACATTCCATTTCTTACACCGTTTCAGTAAATATTGAATTTTTTTGTGATGCACCATATAACGTATCGATTAAATTAATATTAACTATTTCGAAAATACCTGAAGACGAAATTAATTTATTTTACTGAATTACATCATCTGATGATTAACCAATTTCCTAATATAGCAAGATGTACAGCAATTCAGCAAATTAGTAATATTATTAATAAATATTTGCACAACCAACGCATCTGATCGGAAATTCTATGTAATCATATGTTTAATTTTTTGGTGTCAATATGTTGAAAACTGTTAAATATAGCCCGTTATATCTTTATGTCAATCTAATTTTGTCACTTACGTATATTTATAGTGGAAAATATTGTTAGGATAATATAAACTAAGTCTAGGTGAGACTTTGGTCACGCTTACAATATACGAGATGTGATAAAAAAATATTAGAAACAATAAATAAACGTAACATAGATTTTGAATCAATCTCTTTGAAAGTAATATCATTAAATAGAAATGTACTTTCCATTAAATACATGAATGGGTACATTTCTAAAAAGTTTTCTTTTCTTATAGCATATTTTTTCTACTTTCGGAAAGAGCCTTGGTGTTAAATCTGGCGAATTATGTTAACTGGGAGTGACAAGAAGATTTTTTAATGAAAAGCAATCCGTTGCAAGGCGCGTTATCATAATCTAAGTATCCCATATAAAAATGGATATCAATATATACAAGGATGTATTTATATCTAGTTAGCCAAGACCAGTTCCATGTATAAACAAAATATTGCGTTACCATAGCAACGAACAATAACTTATTGGAAGTGTCAGTGTAAAGTTTGACGTCAAAAAAGTAAACCAGAGCTACGCGATAAATTAAAAGAAAAAAGGGTTAAGAGGTAAGCAGATTTACGAAGATATGCTTAATACCCTTGGTGATCAATGTCCTTCGTATGCGACCGTGAAAAATTGGACTGCAAGCTTCAAAAGAGTCAAATATAGTCAATTTGGAAATGTGAAAAATTGCTGTAAAATGGATCCCCAAATGTTTGAATATTGACAAAAACCGTGCAAGGGTAGAAACATTGCGTTCGATCTGTGTTCGATTTGAAAACGATGTAGACTTCTTAAACTGAATTGTTACTATGAATGAGACTTGGGTACATTTTTACGATCCAGAAACAAAGCAACAATCGATGAAATGGCGACACTCTGGTTCTCCAAGACCTAAGAAGTTTCGTGTTCAAAAATCTGCTGGAAAAGTTCTTGCTTCAGTTTTTTGGGATTGCCACGGAGTAATCATGATTGATTTTTTGGATAAGGGTAGAACAATAGCTGGAGATTACTATATAGATATTACTGAATACCCTACGGGAAAAAATTAAAGAGAAAAGACGCAGAAAGCTATCCAAAGGTGTTTTGTTTTTAGACACAAATCTCATGTTGCCATGCAAAAAATTCGTGATTTAGGATTTGAATTACTAGAATATCCCCCTTATTCACCAGATTTGGCTCCGTCCGACAATTATCTCTTTCCTCAACTGAAAAAAAGTTTAAAAAGTCGTAAATTTTCTTCTAACGAGGAGGTAATAAAAGCTGTGGAGGTCTGGTTTGTAGAGCAAGAAGAAACATTTTTTTTTGAAAGGTTTACAGACGTTGCAGGTTCGCTGTAATAATTGTATCCAATTAAGAGGAGAATATGTTGAGTAATAAAATATTTTGACATCAAAATTTTGTTTGGTTCTCTAGTAGGTTAAGAATTTTTCAATATATCCTCGTACTTAAGTTTTTTTTTCTAGTACAATTTAAAATCATGAAGATAATCTTTTACGATTCATGTTTTTCATGTGTTTTTGGAGTGTAAAGACAACCTGATCGTTTTTCATTGGTAACTGATTAATTTCCACTTTTATTTATTTTTTTCAAACCACTTGTAAACAGTTTCTACTTAATAACTACTTAATAATCATAAACAGACATACGTCTTTCCTAAATTTCCTCGAGACTTTGATTTTTCCTTTGTATTATGATGGTTGGATTGTGCGCATTGAACTGCGCAATAGCGAACTTGATTTTTGTGCCTTACATTCTTCCTTATGCTTGTTCAGTTTCCCTTTCCGAGCCATTGAGCCACCAATGACAGTCATGGAACGCAATCTCTGTATTTACTCATTGCTGTCGATAAAGCATACTTTGGTAAACATAGGACCTTCAATTCTTTTAGAATGCTTAGATACCCAGTCAGGTCGCCGGGCTTCATCCTCGGTCCCTGTAGGCCTTTATTTCTCACTTCAGTGTTTCACATTCTATAAGGTCCACAAAGGGAGCAATCCTAAAATCACTTGTAGTGCTGCCGTAGAACGCGATCGTGACGCACTTGTTATTGCAAGGTAATTCGCCCTTTTGCTAAGGTTGTCTCGTCAATTTTAGAGTTTGTTATTGAAAACTGTATAGCTTGTGATAGGACGTACAATGAATTTGTACATCCAGTTTATCATATTGGATTTTAGTATAAAGTTATTTGTGCCTTAATGCTTACTGCTTTCGCAGGTTTGTCTTTATGTTAGTCTCTGATCGAAGGTGCCATCGAGATATTCAATATCTAACTTAACGGCCAATTCATCCCTGTTCATTCTTTGAATAGGACTACGGTGTCTTTTTGAGGTTTATGTTCAAACCTTCATTGACACACCATCTCTAAGTGATTGTTAGAACAGATTGCATTTGATCTTTTAAGGTATAATCAGGCTTACATCGCGATAGTAGTGACGGAAGGCAGCCGCCTCGTGGGCATCCTTCTTCCGGCTTTGCAGTTATTGTTTTATGCCCTAGATTAATATTGATAACGTGACTATCCAGAGTTGTCATAATCCAAGACAGACCTCGTCTTACTACTACTACTTAATGGATGGAAGGTCTTGGCGTGTTGGAGAAAGCACCTTTTTGCAGTTTTCTGGGTAGACTATGTGGGCCAGGTACAATTGTCTTATCATTTTAGTATACATATTGATTTCTTTGTGTAAGAAACTTTGTGTGCAGCCATATGTTAATGTAGGAATAAAATGTCTTCCATTATTTTCAAAAAGAAGTAAGATGGACTAATTAAACGATAGGATTTAGCTTCTGAGCTGTCTTATGATTATTATTCGGAAGTGAGGTCCACCCTGTCCACCCAATTTTGTTTATTTTTTCAGTGCATTAAGATAGCCCAAGTATGAAAACCAAAATTTCAACTTTTCCAAAACGAACACATAGAAACAAAAAAATAATTGATTATCATGATTTGAACGATTTCCACAAATTATTTTAAAAAAATTTCAGGTTAGGTTGGGCTTCTCTTTCTTCATGCCTCATTATTTCTTTGTAACATACTCAAAGGTGTGTCTATGAATCTTAAGACAGCACCCCATGAGGATTGGTAGTCGTTTTTGAATGAAAATCGAGTAGTTTCCGTCTTTTCCTGGACTATTTTTTTTTTGGATTTTGAGATATTTTTATTTTATTTATAAATTTGATAGTAGAATATATGAAAAAACAGTTAAAAAAACAGTGTGACATAAGGTTGGCATTAGATATAACGAGACATTGGTTCAAAATGATTTTTATTCGCTTAAAACTAATTTTTAATATCCGTTTTAAGCAGTTTCTCGGAAAATAGCAATTTTATGAACAATTATTTCCTTGGTACTAAATATTTTTTCTCTATGTACAGTCAGTAGTATAATTTAAAAAAATATTTTTTTCTCCAATTTGAGAGGCCACGTGTTTATAGCCTGCTCTTGGACTATATTACTTTTACACAAATTTGATATCAAACAGGTGATTAACCTTTAAAAATACTTATTAAATAACAAAATTTCAAAACTTCAAACTTTCAACGTATTTTAAATTTTGTCAATATATCCTACACAAAAACTTGTAGGATTAAATGGCTAATTAACCCCGTTAACATTTTAGTAAAATTTATTTTTTTCTAATTTCTATGCAAATTGTTACATAACGACTGCATCATGTAACAATAACCAGGAGAAAACGAATAATCACTTATAATCCCAAGACTATTGCTTTATGATAATATGATTTATTAACATAATAAATCAAATAAATGATGACAAGGTATATAAAACCACCCACTGACCCCACTTTATGAATCATAAACTTGTTACCACGGCTTCAATGTCATTTTGGTTTTCAATATCGCGGAAAAGGTCATACATATTCAGTATATTAATATTTATACTTGATACTAATCTATCATTTTCTCTATAAGGAATTTATTCACATTATCTATGTATGAATAAATTTGTAAATATTAAGTTGTACATTGAAAAATTTGATGCGTATTATGAAGGACTACATTTGAAAACTACATATTGCGAAACTATATGTGTGCCCTTCCACGTGAATTATCCGATAAGCACGAATAATACGAGGGCTGCTACTCAAGTTTTGAGATATGGCAACACTGATGTGAATATCTCAAATCTGACATAGTCACCATAATATTTGACATTGTCTATGACTTTCGACGTATATTAAAATACCAGCAGTCTGACGATCTATTCGTTTCGACTTTTTGTGATAAAGCCATCGTGTTCCACTGGTTCTCCGAATTCAATCTTGATTGCACTTAGCCACGGAATGAATGTCTTGAAAGTCGTCCAAAATCGGCTGTTGTGCCAGAAAACATCGATGCTGTGCGTAAACTGATATTGCAAGATCGTCATATGACATATCGTGAGATTGAAGCATACTTGGGCATTAGTTCCACTCTCATACATTCAATATTGCATAAACATTTGGCTGTCAAAAAGATTTGTTCTCGTTGGATACCGCATAATTTGACAATGCTGAAAAAATTCTATAAGATTGTGGCAGGCGACGAATCATGGATTTATGCATGTAAATTCGAAACTAAGCAACATTCTCCACAACGACAATGCGAGCTCTCACACATCAGTTCAAACAAAAACGTTTTTGAATAGTCAAAACATCGATCTGATAGGTCATCCGCCGCCCGTACAGTCCTTGTTTGGCACCCAACGATTTATTCAAATTCTCAAAAATCAAAAATAAATTTCGAGGTCAACATTTTTCTACACCTGAAGAAGCGGTTGATGCATTCAAATCACATGTTTTGGAAGTACCTCAATCGGAATGAAAAAAATGCTTCAAAAGCATGCAAAAGTGTGCTGATCTCAATGGATATTATTTTGGAAAACAATAAATTCATGTCGAATTATAAATATTTGTTATTTGTTTTCCTCAAAACTTAGTAGATATAAAAATTGATTACATAATTTTCTCCTCACAAACAAAAGTAACTATGTATTGGAAAACACAATTTAAAGTAGTTGCCTAGTTATGGCAGCCAAATTCTGTGGTGTTATCCTGATTGATTATCTGGATCGTTGCCATCAACGTAGATCGTTATTACGGCACTTTGTCAAGGTTGCACGAGTTCATTCGATACAAACAGTGGGGAATGTTGAGCGAAGATATCATGTCTTAGTATAGTTTCTTGATCCTCACCAGAAAGGTCAAAAAATAGGTCATAACATTCATTCATTCATTCAGTGACGTTGTTTTTGTACTGCGCTGAGAATTCGAGACACCCACCCTCCGTTAATTTTTGTCATATTTAAAGACTCATGTAAGATCCTTAGAACACTTGTTTCAGAAATTGCCGGTCTGTGCTACAATTTCTTTCATTTTTAAGCGTCGTCGGTCACTTTCTAAACTCAATTTAATGTTTTGTGGAGTAGTCGCCGTTACAGGACCTCCCGCATGTGGGTCATCTTCTAATGATTCTCGTCCCCACTGAAACAACTTTGACAATTTTTTTATTTTTGAGAATGACGGACACAAGTCACCGTAAATAGTCTCCATTTTGTTTGTTATTTTTGTTGGTGTTAATCCATGTTTAGTCACTAATTTTCTAACAGCGCGATACTCAATTTGAGACATTTTCCAAAACAACTTGATGGAGTGGCAATTGAGAAGCAGCAAGTTGAAACTTTGTATAAAGCTTGTTGAGACTTACCACCAACGCGTGCATAAATATTTTTACGACTTCGCACTATTTACTATATGAACTCAAGAACTTACCCCATATAAGTTGTACTAATACCGCTACCGGTGCCGCTTTCAATAATGATCTCATATATTCCATTCACTTAGAGACATAAGAAACTCTATTGTACCTTATGTAGATAAAAAATGTTTTGAATCACATAAATTATGTTTCAGAAGTGTTCAAAAGATATGTAAAATAAATTCAGTTTTATTTTTTTTTAATTTGTAGCGTCTCAAATGTTGTTGAATGGACTTAATTATATTCACATTTTAAAATGAATCTGGTTGTTTATTTTAAAAGGGACCTAACTCCATCCTTGATAAGAAAACGCTTAATATTTATCAACAATTTTCACTAAAAGGAACTATAAATTTAGCACCCTTAGATACACTTAAATGGGAAGACAAAGAAAAAGGTACTGGTACGTCCACGTGAGAGAAATGGAAGAGAGTATACTGCCACGCGTCGTACTTGAAGGGAAACCAATAGGGAAAAGAGAACCCGGACGACCACCTAAGAGATGGGCAGCTGGCTGTCCACCTCCCAGGAACTGATACAGAGGAACCTGCAAAACTAACAAATCATGAGATCTTTAAAATTAATAAGAAGAAGAGAAGAAGAAGAAGATACACTTGAGAAGTATGACTCATCCTAGATGTATATTTTCAAATTCATTGTAAGGCAATCCCTTAAATATCTCGATTTGAAGATTAGGCAACTTTCAAAATAAACACCTCAAATAATGTACTGAATACACCACCACTACACCAACACTCACAATTACACTGTCTGAAGCGCTTCTGAACTGAAACTGAAAGGTAAAGCGTTTACCTTCAGTCTCTGAAGACGATAACTTGGTTATCGAAACGCGCGTCAGACAGTGTAATTGTGGTGTAGGTGTAGTGGTGGTGTAAATAGCGTATTTAGTATGAATATCGCCAACGGCTCCAAAAATTCCAGCTCAAATAATGGTTTATATTAATCACAAAACTACCAACCCCCAATATCCATGTGTGCACAAATAAATTTACAGCTCTTATATTCATATAATTTATTATTTTTCAAAATTTATAGCAGTAGTAATAATAGGTGTCGCCTCAAGTTTTTTTTATCAAAGACACTTAACAAGTAATGCGGGTGTTTGATTTTCATAAAATTCCAGGTTTATTAAGATACCAATCGTCATAAAGGGGACAACCAGCCTAATAAAACCCCATATTCTAACCATTAGACCTCCATCAATATATTTATTACAATGGTCGATCTTGTGTAACAACTCAACATAAAATTTTTCATTTCTATCCCATTAGAAATGGTTTGCATTAGCAAGAATGATTCCCTGAAAATCAGTTTCAGAAGAATTGATTCTTAGACGGATAAAGGAAGAATGGTTTCAAATGAGACCTTTTCACGTCAGAAACCTTCGAAGGTTCTGTTTTGTGGGTTCAGTAAATTTGTTCCTTGGATGTAGTGAAATGAAAATAGAGTGTTTTGAATGTAAGAAGATGTAGCCGTAGATGTCTTCAGATCCAACACCAGCTTGGGTAGTGTGATATTTTAAAATGACTCTACGGTGGAATTGGATGGCAAGCAAGAATTCTAGGAGTAATGATTGTAAGGAGGGGGAGTATGACAAGGATTTTTTTATTTTTATTGACCACCCCTTTACGACGGTTGTCTCTTGGATTACGTATTTATCAGCTTTGCTTGTGCGTTTTTTTTTTAAATATCTTGAAGCTCAAAATTATATTATCAAAGTGAATCTATTTGCTTCACTCAAGAAACTACTACAAAAGATGATCGGCTGTTTTGTTTGGACACACTTTTTTGTATCCAAACGTTTTTCGTTGTGAAAAAATATGGAAGGATTGCTTTATCACGATCTATATCCATTAGGATGTAGATTTAATAGTTTCGATTTACTCCAAATTAATTTTCGTGATGTATAGAACAAGAATTTTAGAATTTGAAGCTATTATCTAAGAAGTAATCGAGTTACTTGTCCTTCATTTTATCGCATCACATTAAATTTGTATTATGAGGAAAATTTGATCAAGATTCAAGAAAAGTTACAGTGCAATTCAAACTGACCACAGAATTATCTAGTGGAAGGATTATCATGAAATATTATCGTGTTACATTCATAGATTAAACTAAAAATAACTATCAGTATATTTGTGAAGAAAAAGTGATCAAAGACAGAGGATAAAGAATCACCTTTATAATATAAATTTGAGTTCATTGTTCAAACTAAAAATCAAATGATAATAACACATCGATCAAAGTCTTCGGCTTAGAAACCAAAAAAGCTGTCTTTAGACAAATTTACTTTTACTCGTCAATAGTTTCCCTCGAGATTATTATAGACAACGCTTTCCGAATCTATATTATATTCAATGATCTATATTTCATTGGCGTCAAAATAGGATTCTGTTCCAGCCATGATTTCTATATAAAAATGATTCTTTTCTTTGGAGCTATTTCTAAAAGAAATACCTGAAGAACATGATTTTTGCTTGAGCAATTCGAAGTTTCATTGATTGAGTTTAAAGATCGTTTTTATTGAATCCTAACGCAGAATTTTTATTCTGAAAATACAGCTATTTCTTTACGATTTTCTTCTACAATGAATCCAATGATTGGTAACTGTTTTGCCATTTTTAATTGTCATAACTATTCCGACTATTTAATTAATTTTTTCTCGCTTTGGATAGCGTTTTCCATATCCAATCCAATGATATGACTGTTTCAATACAGTGTGATGGAGAATCCAGGAGATCAAAGATTACTTTTTTTTGATCTAAACAGCGCTCCTGAATCATGAAGATGCTGTTGGTTTTGTTCCATTGTAAAGAAACGAGATAACCATTTGAAAACATATCAATAATGGAAAAGAGTTAGAATCATATTTTTCAAGACAAGCCTTTGTCTTAACGATATATTTTTTGGCTAACAAATTCTTGATTTTTTCATTATTTGATAAACTCACTTCCAAAAATTGTCCGAAAAACATTATCGGAGAGAATAGATTCAAAATTTGATAGCTTTAAAAGATGATACTCATCTCTACCTCCATCTGTCAGCCCGGTGATTTATTGATCGATGCGTTAAAATTACTTTTTCACTCACATATCTATATTGAATAGGTTCTCAGGTTGATATATTTCGAATTAAAAAAAAATGAGCACCGTTCTTAATCACGCGACTGCCATGAAACGTCTCGACGCGCTTTTTACCGAAACAAAACTCGAACCGTCACCGCCAAAACCGCTTCCGGAAATACATGTCGAACTCGATTCAAAACACAACGCGAAATGTGAAGTACACGGTAAAAACGGTAGTAGAGATTCCCTCGGAAGTGTTTGGCATATAACGAATAGACGGGATTCCTTAGGAAATGTAATAAGTAGAAAAACGGAGCCCGACTTTTTCGGTCTTGGACCGAGAAGGGAATCTATGCCTGCGTTGAACAATTACAATGGATATTCCAGGTAAGTAACGTATTGTTGGTGATAGAGTATTGGAAAGGAAGCAGATCACATAATCACTATCATTTAATCAAAATTGTGTCTATTTATGCCCGAGGCGTGATAAAAAAATACAGTGAATTATATTAGAAACAAAGTGCGAAATGTTAAAAAAAATGCTTTTGCTTAACAATGCATCTATTCTAACTTTGTATTTTTACCTGGAAGCATTTTAGGAATGTGTTATCTGGAATGGCTTTAATCTTCTTTATCGTGTCATTTTTAATGTCGTCAATATATCGTTTTAGTGCATTTTTTATTTTCGGCTAGAAGTCGCATCGTGTGTGGAATGCAGAATTGGATAGACAGTTGCCGAAATGTTCCGAATCAAAAACGACTCTGCTCCATAATAAGTTCTCCACTAGATCCATTTGTTGCTTATTTTCAACTGTTTTTGCGTCGAAGGTCGTCTCCTTATTTAATTGATTAATTTCCGTTTCTAGACCGCTCACACTACACGTACACAGTCATCAAAATGCAGATTCATGTTTCAAGACAGATACAATGTCACTAAAGCGGTTATAGTAGCAAACCTGTCCTTACTTGTCACAGCACTTGAGAGTTTGAAATATACAAGTTTAAACAAATGCATGTGAGTAATTGCGGCTAGAAAAATTAATTCACCCCATATTTTTATCACACCTCGTAAGTAATATTTTCCGATTTGATTGGAGGAGTTTATATTTTTTATCTCTAAGGATACCGTATACATTCTTTTGTAAGCAGTTTTTTATTCCTTTCAAACTCCCAAAGATGATTCTATCCAACTTCAGTCTACGTAGTCTTCAGTAAACTTCGATTTAACCAAATCTCGAAGCTTATTTTTCTCGTAAATCTAACCTTGAATGAATATTCATGTCTCTAGTCCGTAATATAAGAATAAGTTGTCATATCTATTGCTAAAAATCTTTTTAATTTTATAAAATGTCACTTTTGCTTTATCTATTTTCTATTATCATTACAACAGCTGTCTGTCATTTAGATACCACCATAATGTATTTATTCTGGATTCAGTTGTGAATGGAATTCCATAGATGTTATTAAACATTTCCTAAATAATATTTCCATTATTGTCTTTTATGACGGTGACGTATGTTATTTGAGATTATAGGTTTGTTCCAACCTGCTAGTCGGGATCGTACTTGGAACGGTTATCGGAAGCGTTTATAAATATTTTCTGCGCAATTTCCGGCTCTTGTAACAGTACTTGCTGTCAACCAAGTATCGAAAAGAACCGCCGGGTTGGAACACGTAATATCTATATTGCGCAGAATCGTCACCGTACCAAGGACGGTTTTTTGATGATGGGTTGGAACAAACCTTATAAAACAGTCTTATTTCTGCTGGATGCGTATTTTCGATGTGTTTAACTGTTTCTGCGACTTCCATTATCATTTTTGATGATAATCATATAATTATTATCTAGTTGTTTCTTTATTTACACATTCTAATTATAGTGTGTGTCGAATAATGTCAAATTTTTTCTCGTTATTATACAACCGAAAATCTATTTTTTAATTTCGACATTTTCGTATCAACATGACTATTGAATAATAGGCCTTCCTTATTCCCAATTTTTTTCTGAAGCAAAGCTGTTAATTTTTAGATGCATTCATTTTTCACACATTTTCATGAGGCTTATTTTTTGAAAAGATTAAATCTGAAAGGATTAACTAACCAAAATGATAAAATTAAAACATAAATTATTGTATGGGATCTCCAAACATTGATTATGTGCTCTGCTCTTACCATTAAAAACTCTGTCCAATTAAATCAAAACCATATGAGATTTATTTTAATCCTAGTTTAATGAAGAAAGTTGTTCTACATAAAAAGTTATTTAACTTGAATACAAATATCAGATATAAAAATTTTTAAGCCGTATGCATGGATTATCACAAAATATGTATTTCACCTAAGAGTAAAGTACCTTTATTTTTAAGAATTTTATCAGATATCCAATACTATCTGTCTCCTATCAAAAATAAAATTTGTTCTTTTAATTTCTCTGTACGAAGGTTGCCACTTAAATTTTGAGACAAATAAAAAAATTATTTATAATTGGATATTGTTATATTATTTTTCAAAATATTCTCCATTAATATCAATACACTTTTGTGTGCGTTTGAATCAATTACATAAGCAGTCTTTCCAATTCCAATTGAGTTACCTCCAAAACATGTGCAGGAATGTCCTGATCTGCAGGAATAAGAAGAAATCATTGGGTGCCAAACAAGGACTGTACGGCGGATGACCCATCAATTAGATGTTTAGACTATTCGAAAATGTTTTTGTTTGAACTGGGGATGAGAGCTCGCATTGTCATGGTGGAGACTTCTGAGATTGGTTTCCTTGATTGAATTATTGAACATTTCTGGCAAGAAAATAGTGGTATACCATTCAGAATCGACCGTTCTATGTTATCTCGTTTGAATTTATTCAGCATTTCTTGGGTTTCTTGCGATTGGCAAATTATGCGGTATCCAATAAGAACAGATTTTTTTGACAGACAAATGCTCATGTGAAATTGAATGTATGCCATTGGAATTAATGCCCAGGTATGCCTCAATCTCACGGTATGTCACATAACGATCTTGCATTATCATTTTACGCATAGCATCGATGTTTTTCGGCACAACAGCGAAGCGAGCGAAGTGCTCCCACGATTGAATTCGAAAAACCAGCGAAACATGGTGGCTCGAGGTGGTGTTCTATCACCAAATATCGTGGCGAGTTTATCGACACACTGCTGTTGGTTTAACTTGAAACTCGAAAAATCATCGCACGAAAATGTTCGCGATTTATTTCGATTCAAACAACACAAATAGCATTCGTATGACAACATGTTCAGAGTACGTTCACCATTGAAAATGTGAAACTTTAAGATGGCAATGTCAAATTTGACATATTTACATCGGTGTTATCATATCTCTAAACTTAATAGCACCCTCGTATTGGCATTATTACGTTTAATCTGCAATGTCCTAGAAAATTATTTATATTTGTATAGAACTATAGAACTACTTAGATATGACAGAATACAGAAGAAAATTGAAATAGTTTCCATTGTGGGAGATAACTATGAGGTTCATAAACCATTTTTATATTGGAAAAGAAATATTTAGCATTTGTATTACCGCTTCGTTTATTCCTAAACTTGAAACTATTCCATTGCCATTTTAAGACGTTTTTTGACTTATAAACCTCTTGAGTGACAGTGCGGGATGAAGAACCAGTTTTACATACAGTTTTCGCATGTTAAAAAAATTTTAATGTAAAATTTGCTGCACACGTTCTTTGTCGATTCCTTTAGATTCAACAAACGCACGAATCGAGCTAGACAAAGAACTATTTTTATATTTTCATCCGTTTTTGAAAACGCTCAAACCACTTAAAAATACATGGAAGCGACAATCATTCATTGCCATACACTTTGTTCAATAAAGTTTCAGTTGAAGTTTTTACAAGTTTCATGTGAAATTTCATAACAATCTGTTGGTCTATTTCTTAGGCAATAGCTACACTGGTATACATAGTAGACATCGTATTTGAAAGAGTAGGCATCAAGATAAACAGCTGACAGTCGCTAACCAATACGTACTTGTTCTCTAGCAGCGCAAATCTCGTTACTTAATATCCACACCTCGTATAATGAACCCATATCATATTTATTTCGTAAAAAAGCTGTAACCCCAAAGATTTGTTGTTACGTGGATAAAACTACATATAGAACTGAAATGTTTTTGCAGGTTTTTTAAGGTTATCTATAAAAAAATGACAATAAAGTAAAAATATTTATATTTGTTCTTTGTCATTCACCCTGCTCTTCCCTGACGATTTATAGAAATAGGAAAAGTCCATTCACTTTAAAACTCATAAGCAGGGTAATTTTACTTGTTTGTTGCCTAACTCGTTTAATTTTACTAGGTAATACCAAATGAGTTTGAATTTTATGATATTGAGTTTAGAGCTGCTTGACTATGGGACATTTTTCAATGGCATATATGTCTGCTTGAAAAATGCTTATTGTGTTGCCCAGAGTTTCAGAGTGAAATGAAATAGCTGATAAGCTCGCTAAAGCGGGAGCAGATAAGCCCTTCATAGGACCCAAACCCTTCTGTGGTATCAGCTACAGAACAATAGAAAAAACACTGAAAAAGAAGGTAGATGTGAGCAAAACCAATTATTGGGACAACCTACAAGGGCTGAGACAGGCAACGATTCTTGTGGGAAACAATAACCAGAGTAGATCTGCTGAATGTATCAACCTAAGTAGAAACAATCTACGTATACTAACGGGAGTTCTATCGGGGCACTGTCGCCTCAACATGCACCTAAAGACGCTAGACCTAGCAGATAATGCGGCGTGCAGATTTTGTTGCACAGATGACGAAACCTCTATGCACATACTCTCGAAATGTGAAAAATTAAGGACTTCCAGAGCACTACACCTGGAAACTCTTGGAATAGAAGACGAATATATCTGGCAATGAAAGCCATCTCACATTCTAGATTTTTTAAAAGGAGTGGGAATCATGGATACCATATCCATACATACATACAAAACTCATTTATGTAAACTATAAAAGAGAATAATTAATCCACTCTATATAATGTTTTTGCTTATAATGTTATGGGTATTCGTTCCAAATATACGAGGGGGAGTAATATTTGTTAATAGCACACTGTATAGTTTCATCATCGGTGCTACAAACCGCAGTAACTTTCTCATGACAGTTGGATTATGTCCCATATCTAACTTTAGTTTCCTATAAGTGTTAACTTTGTTTTTTTAAATCAAGGTACTTCACTCTTGAGTAAAATTCTTATGTTTTTACAAACCTCACCTCAAAAAACGTGTATTAAATCTTTTAGACCATGTAGAACTTTTTATAATGAACGATTTCTTACCTAAAACTAAAAATAAATAAAATATCTCATATGGTTTCGACTTGTTTGGTTTTTAAAAATTGGCCATCAATATTTTCTCTCCAAAGACGTGGTTCTTTGGTCATGCCGCACAGTCCTCCTAAAAAGGATATGGAACATCCCAGTCATTTCGCGTCTACTTTACGAAAGGATCCCATAGGATCATCGGGATCATTACGAAAAGATTCTCTCTCACATCGATCGATGTCGGCTATCAATAACAAAAATATGTTACATGTACCTAATATGATGAGAAGGAATTCGAGAAATTATTCGACAGATTCATTGGATGCAAGAAGGAATTCGTGGGATCCCGGTAGGAGAGGAAGCTCGGGCAGCTCTTGTGGATACGACGAACCAATTTGGGAAGATGTTAGAAAGGTTAGAATATTACTAAAATTGAAATAATTTTGGTTCGGTCAATTTAAATAATAATTCGAATAATCGGTACAAATGTTCGGATCACCATTATAAACTAATGCCGAAATGTTCTCATTGATTCCGTGTCTGTAAATTATTTTATTCGAAGTCAAAAGTCTTAAGTCATTCATAAGTTTAAAAAAGTGATAATGTCCATAACATGAAGTGTTACTTGTAAATTAGTATACTATTCTACGGTCTATTTGGATCTTTTTTAATGCAGAACTAGTAAATAATGAAAAATATAATTTAGGTTTTATTAAAGCAAAATAAATTTATAAAGACTGGTGAAAAGTATTCATTACTATTGTTTAATACTTCTGCTCCTTTTTGCAAAGTAAATCGCCTAAATAAATAAGTTTCTTAGCTGTTATCATAAAAGTACACACACGATTGGACACGACTGGTACATGCTATAGAAGAAAATAATTCAATTTGCGGTTGCTTTTAGCAAATACATCATTTTTTACAGTTGCAAAAATGTGTTTAGAAAATAATCTGGTGCAGGTAGGAGTGAAATCTGGACTTCCAACTTCCTAACCCAGTCTTTTGGATTTAGTTAATAAGGAAGTCATAATTGAATTCGAACTCTATACGTTAAAAGTAAAAAGCGAATTTCGTTGGTGATGATTTCTTGTGGAGTTGTCCGTAAAATTTCTTGAAAGCAACCTGAAGGTGTCAGTACTTATTTGAGCCAGTTTGCACGCTTTATTCTATTTGAAAATCGAAAAAGTTGTGAAGATTTTTCGAAAAAATGACATTAAACTGTTATTCTTTAAATTGCAATACTCATCCGTAAATGAAGGAGGAGTTTGGAGACTCTGCATCATCATTTACGAGCGTAAAATTTTGGGCAGCTGAATTCAAAGTGGCCGTTAGAGATTGACTGATGAAGTTCACCACAAGGCACAAGACAACCGCCGATTTGAGAGATGGAAGAGGCTAATGGTATTTCAAAAGAACGTGTTTTCCATATTCTGACTGAAAAATTATGCATGCCCTGTTTTTTCGGTATTGACGTGGTTTAGGCAAAATGAGTCGGATTTTTTGCACCAATTAATAATTATTGTAGATGGAACCTGTATCCACCACTGCGCTCCTAAAATAAAAAAAAAACATTGCACGAAACCGACTTCTGAAAAAGGCAAAGACAGTTTCACCGGCTGGATTTTACCGAAAGAGATTGCAATATAGCAATTATATTAATTATTCTGTATTATTAAAACGTCCATATTTTCATTAATTTTTACTAATCTGGTCAATACAGTGGAATCTAGGCAGTGAACCTACACCGAAAAAGGTTTAATCAGTCGAAAAAGTGGTAGCGAGCGTTTTTTGTGCTTCGACTATCTTTAAACGCGTAAAAAAATAACAGGGGAGGATAACGCATCATTGCTTTATAGGATGAAAGGAGACATTGCAAAAAGAGACCGTATTTGAAGAACAAAAAGGTTAGGGCAACAATGAAAATAATAATCAGACTTAAAAGGAGACTATGGTGAATAATGAAAATGATTATTGAACAAAAATTTTGTTCTTTGTTCGGTCGGGAACTTTTCAGGGAATCGACGTATTTATTAGCGAAGTACCTGTCGCAACAAAGAAAACAGAAAAGTTTTTGGAAAAATATATATTTATTTTTCAACGTAATCTTCTTTCAGCTCCATAAACTTCACAGCGATGTTCAATAAGTCCTCAAAAAAACCATTAATTGCCGACATAACCTCTTCATTTTTGGAAAATCTTTGACTACCGAATCATTTTTCCGAGTATGGGAACAGAAAATCCAAAGGGGGCTAAATCTGGCGAATAGGGTGCTTGAGGTAGAAATTCAAACTTTAATTCATTAATTTTGATCATGTGTAAGCTGGTGCATTGTCTTGATGAAACAACACTTTCTTCTCAGTGAAATGCGGTCGTTTTTGCTTGATTTCTTTGCTCGCCGATGATAGTTTTTCTTTTCTCAAGATAGTCAATGAAAATTATCCCACGCGGATCCAAAAAACGGTCTTTGCCTTCTTTGGACCCGCTTCTCCTTTTCCAGCCCATTGTTTTGTCGGGTGTGGAGTGATGGATCCACATTTCATCCATGGTTATGAAACGGTGCAAATATTCGACTTTATTACTGTTTAACATTGTCAAACACTTGATGGAAAAATTTCACGGCGTTGTTTTTGATCCATTGTGAGCAAAACTCACCCACCCATCTTGCGCACAGCTTTCTCATCTCCAAATTTTCAGTTAATACCTCATTTTTTGAAATACCTACTATGTCTGCTAGGTCGCAAACTTCCAGTGGAGGAAAATCCAGTACCGCTTTGTGGATTTTCTTCAACATTTCTGGAGTCGATGCTGGTCTTTGCAGGACGTACGGTCTCACTTAAACTCTACTGCCCAATATTTTAATGTTAATAACGAAGGAACAGTCTCACCCAAAGTAGAATCTACTTCAGCTTTTATATTAGTTGGCCTGTATAGATTGTATACTTTCTAATACAGTGGTATTTTTCAAGAAACTATCACTATCTCTAGGTCAGGCCCTGTACTTTTGGTACTCGTGAACACGTAGAATTGAATCTTCAAAATGCTGATGACGTATTGAAACCAGTTACGTGTTTGAATAATATATGATCATAAACTTTCGCAATTTCCTGTTGCTGAAGAGTACACTGACGTATAAAGTTGGGATCTGAGTTCTTTTGATCAGAAATTCTCATAATTATACTATTTGGTTTATATATTTTTTTTACCTTGATGAAAAAATATTTTTACTTGTATTACAGCTTAAGTTATACGTGTATATTTATGCATATTGTGGAGATTTTTCGGAAAAAAACTATTGAAAAATTTTGTGATGAGTATCGCATTTTTTCATATTCAAACTTTCCATTTTGCTAAAAAACACATTTTTGAGACCTCTCACTTCAAGTAAAAGTTTTTCTAGATAGATAGATCAATTGGAGCAGCATTAATTTATAATGGGGTCTCGAACATTCATACCAAATTTTAGCTCCATTCTAATTTTTGTAGCTTTTGACCAGATCACTTATGTTTTCAAGTTATGCCGTTGTAAGAACTTTATTAACATGTAAATAATAATTATAAGTTTAAATTTCATTCAATATCACATCAATAAGTGAAATCATATTTTTAAAATGCTAGAAGTTAACGTTGACCTAATTATTTTGGAGGGTAGAGGTAAGGAGAACCGTTTGTATGGGGATTTAAACAGCAAATTATAATACGAAGACTCGCCAAAATAGCACTAGCGTAGCAAGTGGAAATGATATTAATTTTGTGGCACCCTTTTTGAAATTCTTCCACTTGCTTCCTTTCAACATACACTTTTCGATACACCGAGATGGTTCTGCTAACCTCTACCCTCTATACTAATTATACGTATTCATATTACATGGTATTCAAGCGATATGTATGTTTGGTTGCATACGTAGTGGTTTATTATATATCGTTAAAATGCTAGACGTGCCGTTGACCTAATTATACTTATTCAAATTACATAGTGTTCAAGCGATAAGTATGTTTGGTTGCATACGTAGTGGTTTATTATATGAAAGTAGTGGCATTTTCATTAAACAAATTCAATTAATACATAAAGATTTGAATATTGATAAATCAGTTTTGGTAATGAACTAATTTAGTTTAAAAAAGAGCTGTTGGTTTGTTGGACATGAAAAGCGCGAATGGCCGATAGAAGGAATGTTGGAATGGCCTTTTGATACGAGTGTTTTATACTTTTCTCTCAACTTCGGCTTGAAGGTTGAGGTGGTCGATTGGTAGCACTGATTCATGTTTGACAGTTGACTTTGGAAATATAATTGTTCAAAATTTCGCTTAGGTCAGAAAAAAATTCATCCTGTAAGCGGAACGTGGCCTCTACCGTCATAAATAATTCACTACGTGTTAAATCAAAAATACAATATGATATTTCATGTCTACATTTACTTTAATTAAAGATTCATTATAATTTATTGAAAATAATATCTTAAAATTGAAATAATCCTACACATGACCGAATAATGCTGTCAAAATGGAACTGTTATTCAGAGGTGCCAACCCACTACAGAAAATTACCAAAAATCGTTTAAGATTGGAATCAATTCTTACATGAAAATGCTTAAGACGATAACGTTCTAATAACAAAACAGATGAAAATTAAATTGTAATATGGTCATCAAAAACCGAGATAACGAAAGTCAGTATTGCCAGAAAACTATTTTTTTTTCGCCGGGATTAAAATTTTGCGGGACAAAACTGTTCTATTCTCTACAGGAAAGAATTTTCTTTTGCTCACGGTATCGTAGCAACGACTCGTTTATCGAAATGTTTACTCGCGATAACACTCCACATTTAGTATTTATTATCCCGTGAAAATACAGAGTTGAAATTAAGAAATGAATTTAGACGATTCTAGTGATAGTGAATTAGAATACGTCAAGAACGAACTTTTCTATCCGGCGAACTTTTCTCCCTAGGTGCTTAATGTACTTTTTCCTACGACCACTTACGAAAATGATAGATGGCACACTCATTTTCACCCAAGAAAGCAGCTTATTTCACACATGTACTAAAAAATAACAAAACATACATGTTTTGAAATGCTTCTTTTTCTTATGTTATATATGGTCTCGAACTATAGAGGGAATACGCGAATACAATATGAATCTGGCTGGGTGCTGAAAGGCAAAAGGCCAAATTTAAGAAGACTGAAAAAGTAGACATTTAGGCAAATTTACTAAGATATGGTTAATACCCTTGGTGATCAATGTCTTTCGTAAGCCACCGTAAAAAATGGACTGCAAGCTTCAAGAGGTAAATTTTCCATTGAAGATGATGACCTATCGGGAAGGCCAGTTTCTGTGTCAGTCCCCGAAAACATCGATGCAGTTCATGAAATGATTTTATCAGACCGTCGAAATTGGGCTAAAACGGATATCTGAAGCACTGATTATTTCATACGAACGCGTTCAACATATAGTCAATTTGGAAATGTGAAAAATTACTTCAAAATGGATCCCCAAATGTTTGAATGTTGACCAAAAGCGTGCAAGGTAAGGGTAGAAGCATCGCGTTCGATCTGTGCTCGATTTGAAAACGATGTAGACTTCTTAAACCGAATTGTTAATATGGATGAGACTTGGGTACATTTCTACGATCCAGAAACAAAGCAACAATCGATGGAATGGCGACACTCTGATTTTTCAAGATCTAAGAAGTTTCGTGTCCAAAAATATGCTAAAAAAGTTCTTGCTTCAGTTTTTTTGGGATTGCCATGAAGTAATCATGATTGATTTTTTGGATAAGGGTATAACAATAGCTGGTGATTACTATTCGACATTACTGACCACTCTACGGGAAAAAATTGAAGAGAAAAGATGTGGAAAGCTATCCAAAGGTGTTTTGTTTTTGCAGGATAACGCCCCTTCTCACAAATCTCATGTTCACCAGATATGGCTCCGTTCGGCTAGCATCTCTTTTCTTAATCGAGAAAAAGTTTAAAAGGTCGTAAATTTTCTTCCAACCAGGAGGTAATAAAAGGTCTAGAGACGTTGCAGGTTGGCGGTAATAAATTTATCCAATTAAAAGGAGAATATATTGAGTAATAAAATATTTTGACATTGAAATTTTGTTTGGTTCTATAGTAGGCTAAGAATTTTCCAATATATCCTCGTAGGTCTCTTCTGTTTCAAAATTAGTTTTTTTCAAATAATTTTTGAAAGATAGATAAAATTGACGTTTCGACTTTTCGTTAAGTCTTTATCAAGAATATTTAGAAACATAAACTTATCAAAAGGTCTAAAAAATAAGAAATTAAAAAAATTATTTAATTCTTGTTAGGTCTCTAATATAGTTATTGTTCTATTGGTTCTTTTTCGGTTCTTTACTTATAAAATATTTCATAATCATTCTTTTTGTTTTTTGTCATCTCTACTATAACAAAATAAAAAATATTTTGTAGAATTTTATAACTTTTCAGCACACGCTTATATACTTTTTAACACATGTGTGATATTGCTTAATTGACTTTCTTATTTAAAAAAAATACGTTTTTTTGAAGAATTTTTTACGTAGTCGTAGGAATAATAGTATACACAACTCGTCGGAAAGTGTATTTCGCACTCGGTACGTTTCAGTAACTAGTGCGAAATGTATCACTGTCCATACTTATTATGTAATATACTATTACAACCATATATTCAATGCTGTCATTATTAACGTCATTGAAGGTTAGAAAGTGTCATATTACACACCTCTACTTCCCACCCTCATTTCCCGCACTCCCTTCCGGCTCTTTAAAATATTGTTGCACCAACCCGTGTGCCGTTGGGTCAGCAGCCTGTCGTATTTCTGGAGGAGTACAATCCATTAATTCTTCATCGGAGGATATTTTTCTCAATTTATTATTCGCGAACTACCTATTCATAGTAGGGAGAGCAACGCAACTGATTGGATTCAAAAACCCAACAAAGTGATTCAAAATTCTTTTCTGTCAGCAACTAGTGGAATTTGACTTTCGTTTCTCGGCTTCTAATGATCGTATAAATTTCGTTTTCAAATTTTTGTGGTTTTTGGAAGCCTTGTAAAAAAATTTAGAAAATTTTGTTAATATTTCGGGTGACCTAAGCTGTACTCAGAGTTATGGAATTTATTAAGAATTTAGGAAAATAGTTGGTGGTTCTTTCCCTAATTTTAAATGGTAACTGGCACTGTCCCCAACAATTACAGAATAGGTTAATAACAAAATTAGTTAGGTCAATGAGAGTTTTAGAGCAGATGAACAGTTGCCATCCAGTTTATGGCCTCATCCTTATGAAGAAGTGGTGAAGCTTCTGGAGACAATCACAAGAAGTAGTATATAACTTGACTAGAATTGTTACGGCATATTCTCCTTACTTTTAATTAACATGCTGAGTATGCGATCATTTTGCAAAAAAATTGTTGCTTTGTAAGGTCGAATACTTTTCAGATAACCCACGTAAATAAGAAGTGTTTATTATTTGAAAATTTGCATAAAAAATTTTGTATTTCCGACTCTGTGGGAATCATAAGTTATAATAAATTGTGCACCAATCGATGATTATACGTAATAAATCATTTTAAAAATTAACAAATTTCTCTTCTATGTTAGAAAAATGCCAGTTGGTGTATTTTTAAATTATTTTTTCCTTACTTTGGTACTCAAATAAAAGTTTCCAGTAATAGTATAAATATTTAAATAGTTGATTGTCAAGAACTTTCGCTCACTATATTGAAATCAAATATTTCAATAAACCATATGTTGACTTTACTTTCGTTTTAAGTAAAACGTGATATTTCATCTATCATTGAGCGTAAAATGAATCACATTTCATGCTCGTTTCAAACCAATAATTGCCATTTTATCATTCTCGGTAATTTTTTTGTCAAAAGTTACAAGTGAAAAACTTTTTGCTTTTTAACATGAGATATATTATCGATAGGACAGTTGGAAAATATTTTTTCCACGACATTACTATGAGCTTCTAAATGTCTATTATTTATAATAACAATTAATTATTCACTACGTGACGTGGAACTCTGAATATGAATTTCTGGAACCGTTGGTGATATTTGTATTGAACCCTGTACTTACCAATGTACCATTCACAATCACACGGTCTGTCGTGCATTTCGATCACAAAGTTTTCGTTTTCAGAAACCTTAAGATTATATACTGTTCGTGTTATAACTTTTCTGTAAATCACATCAAAATCAATTTCCATCCTCTTAAAATTGTATATTATCTGAAATGCGCCGCAACGTTCTTTTTGATGTATATTTCTGTAAATAATAGTCAAAGACATTCCTGTCATACTTTCAAAATGACTTGGTGGTTTGGTCATGTCTTTAGAACTAAAATATTTACAAAATATATGTTTGTATTTTTATCGTAACTTCTTGTACCGGAATCTTTATTGAATATTGGTAAGTCGATTTGTTCCCTTGTCCTTCTAGATCTCCCGATTTTCTATTTATGGATCATATTTGGGAAATTATGGATTATTTTGGTTACCCCAAACTCTAGCTGCACTACGACATGACATACAAATTACCTGAGATGAATTACTTCAATAGGTAATCGACTACTTTATTAGGAGTATGCCCTGATTTATTTCGATAGTATAAGACATCGTGGGAGTCCAAAAAAATATTAATTTCTTCCTCTTTTTCCTACGATTGGTTTTTTTTGGAAATTTTCATAGATGACCTTTGAATTCAAATGTTTTTTGTTTGTTATATTCTATATATTAGGAATAAAGAAGCACGTAATTGATATCTTTTATTAAATGAATGATAATTTCATTGTAAAATTTTCAAATTATATATAACCACTTTATCAATGTCAAAAACTCAATATTATAACATCTAACTCTAGTTATTAGACAAAGTTCTAACTTGAGGCGAATTATCCAAAGTCAAATGAACATCTAACATTACTATATTTTGATAAAACGCAAGTAAAATCGTTTATTATAAAGTTCAAATCAACTCAGCAAAACGATAGAGAAGTTGATTGCAACTGATTGCTAGATACAGCAATTGATGACCTGTGATCAATCTCTGTTTTATGTGGTCAATTCAACATAATTGTCGATGGTTTTCAGATATTTTAATGTTGTGAAGCTATAGAATCTTTTATTTTTGATAGATCTATCTAAATCTACAAAATATGCTCCTTACGAATCGTAGACTACTGTTATTTCAGTGCGATGGTTATTCTGCGTCCAAACTTTTTTGTTCAACCAGATTATCAGTCTACACCGTCATATATTTCCATTTCGAGAAGAGATTGAAGACCGTATTCCAACTATTATATCTTCTATCCTTATACCTTATTATTAGTTTGCACCAAAGTCTGTAAACTTTTGCATTACAACATATTTTTGTATTTTCTGCAGAACTCTAATTTTCAGTTGATATTTCTCTATTTTTTTCATCATTATCTTCATTCACCCTTTATAAAAAGTACCTTAACTTTCCTTTCACATTCTACGTGCCCATTGTAAACATATTAATCCTCCGTGGCATAGAGCGTAGGTGTGATTGGGCCCAATTAAACTTACTGAGTAACAAGCTCTTGCTCGATCCAATAAACCTCAACGTCATGGGTGAAGACATCACTTTTTGGGCGGGGTATTGAATAGAATCACCTTCTATCTTCTCGACCGAGATGGGACTCCCCACTGATGCCCTTGTACGACTGCTAGTGACCTTCAACTCTGCTAGTATAAGTTTCTTTCTCGACTCATATAGTTTACTCAAAATTATTTCTTGTGTAAGTTGTTGAGTTTTATTTTTCAAAATTTCAAATTTTCGTCTACTTTTTCGTTGCCCCGTTACCCTCAACACTTTATTAGGGTCACCCATAGTGCTTAGAATACACACTAAATCCGTCACTAGCTACTAATGTGGTTATTATTTTTCCAGTAGAAGTGTTCGACATTAAAAACATGACTTGTTTAACAAGAAACCCGTTTGCGTAGAAATCACGGTATATCATTACATTTTATAAACAGTGCGTTATCAAATGTTGTCATTGTTTCAAAAGACACTTTCCTTCAATGTTAAATCGTTAAAAAAATATAAGTATAAGAAAGGTTGCTGTTATTTCAATTTTATTAACTTGACCCAGTGACTCGAGAGTAATTTAGTCAGGTTGGACTAACTTTAAATCACGTAATTATGAAACATATCGAAAAATGTTTTAAGAATAGTTGGAATTTTATTCTAATTATGGGAATACTAAAAATGTTAGATAAACTTAGAATGCAACAGAAACTTAAAAAGCTCGTAAAAGTCGATCAAAAATAAAGTGGCGCCTATAGGTGGTTTTTTGTCGAAAGTTATAATCCAAAGTTTGGTCTATTAATGAGAATAAAACTAGATATATGATAATAGGTTAAACAGAAGATAAAACAGAACAGTTAATAATGATTAAAAGTAGTAGTTTTCCATATTTATACAATTTTCAATCTTTTCCATGATTTTAACACACTATCATATTTTGAATTACTGTATCTTTCTCGACTCAATTTTTTTCCGGATTTCACCTCACTTCCGTGTATGTCTTTAAAGTAACTCACTGTTTCTAATTCTACCATTGTCAGATGTTTCAGGTACGTTAAGTATTCAATCTACATTCAAAGAGTGTTACACCAGCTACTACTAATTTACTATTACCGGCTTAACACTGTGAAAACTATAAAATATTAAAGTTATAACCAAATTGTCTTCGAAACGTTCTGAAATTGTTTTTATAATAGGGCGATTGAAGTCACTCTTTTAAAGCAACACCTTCACTTTGGTCAAAATTTTACATAAATATGAGAGATCGATTAATTTGATACTCAAAACATTTTTTACTTAGTGTGATTTTTATTGATTATTTAGATAGGGAGAAAACAATAATTGCTATTATTGATTTATTTGGATGTCCATATTTGTTGAAGAAAGGGTTTTGTTCCATTACGACAATGCTACCGCCCCTTCATCTGCTATTGTTACAAAAAAATGAACCGATTTTTGTTACGATTTATTGCCTTATACACTATAATCACCCGATCTGGCTCCTCTCGATTAGTTTCTGCTCCCAAACTAATTTCAAAAACTGGTTCAGTGGAAAGTGATATCAGACATATGAAGAAAGAGACTAAAGTAATTTTTTCATTAATTTCTTAGACCATTCGATATGTTTTTGTTGATAAATTGCCCAGACATTAGGACTCTTTTAATTGAGAATTAGATTTTAAAATTGACATTGAGTGGTCTTTATCAAAATTTTATACAAGCATGGCAATTTAACAACAAAAAAATATACATATATGTATCTAGGACATAAATGAGATTAAAAAATTGAATGATAAACACAAAATAAAGATTGTATATAACTTTAGAAATAAAAACTATGGCAAACTACCATGTGCTATGTGGGCACACAATCAATAGGAGAAACAAAAGATGGTAGGGAGAGAACCGAAAATTTTGAGAATATTGTACGATTCCTGGACTATTTAGAAACAATTATGTGTCCTACAAGTAATTTAGTAGTATTTAGTAGATAGGCTGACATCCATTTGAATTTTTAATTTAAGAATAGTAATTTCTAGCATCAGTGTCATAGGCAGATTCATAGAACTTTGAATATTGTGAGAAAGTTTTCTTTCTGTTGAGGACGGTTTAGGACTGGGCAATGAAGAGATTTCTTATATCAATTTATTATCCATCTTATATGTCAATAAAGTTATAAATAAAATCCAAAACGCCAATAGCATCTGGTTCCTATATCACCAAACCCATTCACTCTAAAGTTGTTGGTGACACGGATTTCGCAAGGTAATTAAATGCATTTTATATTTTTTGAACTATAATGAACAAAAGAAAAAATATTTTTTATCAACTATATATTCCAGTTCCAGTTCCAAAGGAGAACTGGACGTCAACCAATCTAATTATTGGTAAGACTGGAAGTACTAATTTCTAGCATGGGAGATCATGATAAAAGGATTCACCAAAACGCTAAACTAACATATTTTTAATATGAGTCTATATCGGACAGATACGGAATTGTAGCCCATAATTTATTTTAAATTTAAAATCTGCGAAGACTGCTCAGTTCGAGCAGGTGTCGATGGCGGTATCTTAAATCGGTTTTTCTTAAATCGATGTAGCGTTATGGTGGTTTGATTCATCGGAATTTTGCGTCCGATGTGAGCTAGGAATTTTATCGAGATGTTAAATCCTTATCGAGATTTATTTGATTTACATCGATATAACGCTCTATTGCAGTCATGTCAAAAATACGGCCCGCGGGCCGCTTCCGGCCCCTGGGCCGTATCAGTAAAGCCCGTGATCGCAATGTGTCACAGAAATAAGAATCGTGTTTTTTAGACTTCATTCGATTCCTCTAAATACTTTAAATACTTTTTGTTGGAGTATAATATATACATAAATGTAATTTTTCATTTGATATTTTCCCGTAATCGACATTTTATTGTGGATCTACTAGAAATGAAAAAAATATTTACATTAAATGAGTAATGGGTCGATCTACTATAATTCTCGATTGATTAACTTCACCTGCTATGTTATACGGCTGACTGACGACACATTTATGAATCACTTTCTATTATTATCTAAATTAATGAAGAAAAAAAAGTTGATAATTGTCTTTTTGTTGAGAAAATTGTAACTGGCAACATCTTGAGATACGTTTCCGAAAACAAATGTATGAGAGAAATTTATAATTAATTACATCGTTAGCGCTAGTTTAAGTTATTAGCTAACAGACTTGACGAAACACGGATTTCTTTTTAAATTTCGCTTTTTAAATATTTGGAATTAAATTAACACTGTAGGATTTATGATTGTAATGTGAAATGAGTTGTCGGCTCAAAGTGCAAGGTATTAATCATTTTTATCACTGTCATGAAAATAAAAGATGGTTATACGAGGTTTTGTCTGAATTTATCAACTCTATCTTCATATCTACGACGTCAAAATGTCCGATCGATCTCTGTGGGGTATAGGGATCATTTCTAACTTTTCACGAACTCATTCTAACCACAAAAATGATGATTATGTCGCTCACGTCGAGGACTTCCTGTTAGCGTACAAGGCAATGGGATGTAACATGTTTCTCAAAGTATATTTCCTTCACTCCCACCTGGACTATTCCCTGAAAATTTAAAAGCACCCTTCAATCAACACGGAGAACAGGACTATCAAGACATCGCTAAGATGGAGTGAAGTGGAATGCAAGCATTTTGGCTGAGTACTGCTAGTTTTTGAGACTTGACAGCTGTACCTCAGGGTATAAAAGAAAAGCAAGCATTAAATAATTATACATATCTTTATTATTTACAATTTTTTCTAGCTAAAATATTTCTTTTTACCCAATCAAATTAAATCAATGTCCATAAGTTTATTATTAGCAAAAAATGGTGAAAATAGTGCGGGGCTCTCTCGAAAATGATGGAAGAAAACGGCAGTTATATTTGATCAAATTTTTTTGCAAACTATTGTTTAAGAAACATTATTATTTTATCTTCATTTTCATGTTTTAATTGTACTTTGAATTAAAGATCATTCCTATTTTATCTCTCATAGGAATAAGTTGTTTCATACTTAGATACAAATACTTTATTTTTAAAAAGTAAAAACAAAATTCTACAATACGAACCACCCTCTAGCGATATCACCTCGTAAATAATAAATGAAATTACTTATAATATTCTGTTGTTTACGTTTTTTTTTTACAACTATTAGTTAAAAACCATCACGATCATAGAAAATTTCTTTTCCCAACGCATGGTGGGATGGTAAGCGTTGCAAAAACTAGGTTAAAGACAACAAACCACTGGTGATGACTGCTTCGCTAACAAACGTTGAACGCACTTCGTTTCGGATTGATGAACTTACAATTTCGTTTGCGCGTTTTTATTTTTTAAATGTAGTTGTAAGTGAATTTTATTGTTAGCTAGCGGTGTGAATTTTGTTTTTTCCGAATTAGTGTAGTACTTAGTCAAGTGTGAAATGAAGTAATAGGTAACCCTTGTAGGGAAATACATACATCGATTCATTACCATAATGTCAGCGTCTTAATCAAGACATTTGTGCATATACACCAATACTATTTATTCAGAATTGATCTTCCTCACTCTATACGAAAAATTTTAGGGGTTCATAAAAATATTTTTAAAAACATAATTCTGTGGAGTCATTTACTATGTAACAATTCCATTGATATTCTTTCTGGAATATTAGTTTAGAGTTTCTATTCTACATTCAGAATCTGTGTATATTGAATAAATTTCTTTAATTTCTTATTTCTTAGACCTTCTGTATATGTTTATGTTTCTAAATGTTCTTCATTTTAGGTCTTTTCTGTTTTAAAATGACTTTTTTTTCAATAATTTTTAAAAGATTGATAAAAAAAGTCTTTATTAAAATATGATATTGACAATTTGTGTATTTATATTGATCAATAAATCGCCTCCATCAGGAATAACAAAATAAGAATAACATCAAATTTTTTAGGACAAAGTTCTAGTTTGATTTTATTCTTATATATAGATAATATTGATCAATATAAGTAAATATTTTAATAAAGACTTAAAGAAAAGTCGAAACGTCAATCTAATTTAGAAACAGAAGAGAACTAAAATCAATAACAGTTAGAAACATAAGCAAATTAAATATATAGTGTGACTCTGTGAAATCTGAAGATATTCCCCGATTTTAATCAATTTTTTCCTGGTCAAAATTTTAACTTTTTATTACAATTTTCAGGGCTCCCGATACTCGTTTTTGTTAGGAAACAGTGAATTGTTATTAGCAATTTTGTTAACCGAAAATGTCAATAAATGATATATTTTAATAACCTTCACAAAAAATACCTTATATCAATGTAAGCCATGGGATTTATGTTTATCTTTATGTTCTCATAATAATTTTTAGAATAATCTACCCGTGGAGAAAAAATATACTTAATGGAAATATTTTATAAAATAATCGAATTATATTTCACTTTAACGGATAGGATTAACTAATAATAAAATTGAATAGACAATTTAACTATAACAAAAATTATATCTAAATATTAGACTTTCCGAAAGTCGTGTGGAAAATGTTTAAATTATGAAACACGATTATTTTAAACCATTTTGAGAAATGTTTCTCGATATCTTTTTATTCCATAGAACCCTGTCCTGTTTAACTCCTTCTAAGAGCTCTTCTTGAGACACTCCATCTCTCAGACCTTCTTTTTGGTGGTCTGCCTAGTAGTCTCGGTGTGTTTCTGGTTTTTTGCATATATGCATTCTTTCGACATGATCTCTTAAACCTCGTTTATGGTCTCTAACTGCTTTGTCGCTTTTATCGCTTAAATTCTTGATTCCTCTATTAAATCCCTATCACTTGATTTTGCCACTCCGAGGTGATTAGTTTATTTTCATTGTATCTTGTACATCATTTATTGAACTTAACATTTTAATGATTTTTAATGATGAGTGCAAGGATAAGGCTGTCTTCCGGTCTTTTCCCGGTCAATTTGTATTTCTTTGGGCAGTCCCGTTCTAGTTTTAATCCTTCTTATATGTGTAGTGTTCAGTTTTAAAATGATATTTTGATATATTGATGATCTATAACTCTCTAGAATTTTTAATCTGTCTCTCAATTTTACTCTATGAAATGCTTCAGTGAGGTCAACAAACATGGGTTGATTGATTTGTTATTATGATGCCTCCACTGTCAATCCTTTCTATCTGAACCTCTTCGGTTCATCCGACGTCGTCAAGTCTCATCGCTATGAGGTGCACATACGTTTCTACAATAGTCGGGATCCCCTTTTCTTCGGGTACCTAACCCATAATATATTTTACCTGTACTTCCTCCGTAATTTGTTTTGTTTTTTATTACGTAGAATGTTTAATATCTTCTTTTGACCACCGCGTCTCCATTTCTGCTGAGAATATTTCCCAGTTTTCCTTCTTCAGTTGTCGTATGTGGTTGTTCATTCGATTGCTGACATAATAATCGGTAAATTAAAATTTTTTAACAATGTAAAAGGTGACTTTAATTTATTTAACTTGGTGTAGTCAAACACAAACAACAATTCATTTCTATAGGGCGTTAATTTTAAAATAATTTCTCCCTCGCTCAAGATATTTATTTGGCGTGTAATTTCTTATAACAATAATTGAAAAATAAAACTTATATACAGAGTGTTCTCGGAAGTTGACGAACTTTCACATGCCACAACTTTATTATTACCATTATTTTTGACAGTTTTTGGAAGTATTCTAAATTGTATCGCTAATAATAATTCTCAATTTTCGACTACAAAAAAGTGTCCTGGAAATTGGATAAACAACAAAAAAATTCTCTTGGTTAAAATCGGTAAATAACTTTTTGATTTCCCATGTGTGTTTGCAATCTGAGTCACAATTTTATAGATTAGTAGCAGTATTCCTGCAAGGGTACTATAACTTCAGATATTCTTTAGAAATGAGTAAATAATCGGATTATTAACATCAAAGTGGACATATTTAATATGGGTGATCTTCTTCTCAAACAAAAACCGCCCCAAATTCATCACTCACCACAATGGCAGAGCACAGAAATGCTTATGCGCAAACCGACAAATCCTTCATATTTCAAAGATTACACCAAATTGGGCAAAGATTCGTTTATTCATCATAAACGAGCATCTTTTTTATCCGTAAAGGATCCCCCGAGATGGCATGAAACTACTTACTGGTCACCTTTAATGTGCCCACCTCCGAATAATAAAGATCAATATCTCCTAGCGCCTTATTATAGAAACGTAATGCCTCCACCTCCTATGATGATGATTGATTCTAGAAGACGGAAAAAGACTGTGTCGCCATGTCATTGTAGATCTAAATCGATGGAAGATGTTAGAACTGAAGTGGTCGAAATAAGGGAAGGAACGTGGACTAATGACGGAAAGATCAATATCAATGGGAAACACGTAATGAAGAATAGTGTTTATATCAGCAATAGGAGATCCACAGAAAATTTATTAATGGATAGTTCATCGCAAAAAGGACGGAGAGCTGGTAGATTACAGGTTGGATATTCATAAAACTTATTACTGTTTACATTTTTGTACATATGTACTTATTTACTTTACTTATATTTTTCATTTAACACATGCTTTTTGAAAAACGATTTAGTTTTAAAGAAATTTTCCTGGAAAATCCAAACAAAACTTCTGAGAAATAACTCGAATTTGAAAATTGGTGGACTGTTGAGAAGCCTCTTAAATTTTTTAAAATAATTTGAAGAATTATAGACTTCAGTAATTGTATGAATTTTCGCGAAACTTATCCAGTTTTTAAGAATCAACTAGAATTTTCTCCAGAAAGCTAGGAAGAAGAAACGGTTAATATCGGGAATCAGAAATCTTCCATCCGATTTTCTTTTAAATTGTATACGTACTTATATCGTATAAGTAAATAACAACTATGAGAGTGAAATAGTATAGGGAATCTATGATAAACAGATAAATTTAACTAAAAATTTAGAAGTAAACTTTATTTTATAAAAATACTTATAGCTGATGTATAACTACGAGAACGGTTTAACGCAAGAGTAACTTTTCAATCAAAACTTACATGACTGGAAAAAATATATTTTATTTTTCAAAATTATCTTCCTTCAAAATCCACTTATAAGGTTCATAATGTTTTAAATAATCCAAAAATAATGTTTCGGAACTTCCGCGAAAACGTATTCGTTTCTGCCATCACAAAATCGCTTGCCAACAAGTTATTTTTCAAGTTCAGGAACAGGAAGGAATTAAATCAGGTGAATGTGGCGAATGACCCAATAAATCATAACACAGTTAGGTTAATTTCTCTGCAGGTGCATTGTCGTTATGGAACAAAACACTTATCTCCTCAAATACAGTTGTTTTTGAAGTTAGACATTAAAACTTGTCGGCAAATCAGCATAATATTGACGAGTTATACTCTGGTCATAATATAATTGGTCAAAGAGAGAAACTGTTTACACTACCACTACACCAACTACACCCACAAGTACACTGTTTGACGCTCGTTTCGATAACCAAGTCAGAGACTGAAGGTAAACCGCGTATTAACAGTGTATTTCATCATAAATATCACCAACGGTTTCAATAGTTAGGTTAATTGTAACTTCTCTATAGCTTCAATCAAGTCACAATACTTTTTTTCTTATTGGTCTTTATCTCGCCGTGTCACACTCACATTTGCAAGTTGATAACAGTATCCGCTCTTTATGTTCAATCATACTTGCGCAAATAGTCATTATGGAAGTCTCAAGTTATTTGTACAAGTGTCCTACAATACAAAATCCTGTATTTTCTTTCATGTGCCTTGTCCCGGTTACCTGACATTGGTGATCACTATGGCAAAATCTAAACGGTACTCGGTCAAGCGGAAAAATTTAACAGTTTTTCTTATACCGATCCAGTCTGAAATATTTCTGAACCACCACTGTTGCTTTCTTCTAACTCCACTGCGTCTCACAATCTTGCTCTTGAGTATCATCTCTCAAAATATGACCAACATGTTTTCCAGAATTTTACGCTAGTAAGTTCAGAGTTTGATTTTCGACATTTGCTCCTCGTAGTGCATTCTCGTTTGTAATATGTGTCAATGAAATACGAAGCATTCTGCCGTAAAGCCATATTTCGAATGTCTCCAGGTAATTCATCGCCCTGACCTTTAGGGTCCACGAGCAATCTCTATTCTGCACTTTATCTCGCAGTCCGGGCTTAGATCTTCTATAATAATACTCCCAAAGTATTTGATCCATTCAATTTGACGTCTATCAAGTTTTAGGGTACTGCTATTGTGGGGTTGTCTGCTGAATCTCATAAACTTGGTCTTTGCTATATTGATGTCTTGTGTTCAACGTCACCGATTTTATTTATAAGCATCATCATCATCAGTATATCTGTTTGTTGTTATTGGCTCTCCAATTATTTTGATGCCGAAAGTATTCCAATATACTTCACAAAAAAATCCGCTTTGACTTCGTTTGAAATGTTACTGCAAGTAAGTTTTTCATTAGCACTAAGCAACCACGGTGCTTACCTTGCTTACCAGCAGATTTTTGGACACGAAACTTCTTAGGTCTTGGAGAACCAGAGATTCGCCATATCATCGATTGTTGCTTTGTTTCTGGATCGTAGAAATCTACCCAAGTCTCATCCATAGTAACAATTCGGTTTAAGAAGTCTTCATAGTTTTCAAATCGAGCACAGATCGAACGCGATGCTTCTACCCTTGCGCGCTTTTGGTCAACATTCATACAGTTAGGGATCCATTTTGCAGCAATTTTTCTCATGACCAAATTGACGTGAACTATATGATGAACGCGTTCGTATGAAATATTCAATGCTTCAGATATACGTTTTGGCACAATTCGACGGTATGATTAAATCATATCATGAACTGCATCGATATTTTTGGGGACTGACACAGAAACAGGCCTTCCCGATCGGTCATCATCTACAATGGAAAATTTACCTCTTTTGAAGCTTGCAGTCCAATTTTTCACGGTCGCATACGAAGGACATTGATCACCAAGGGTATTAAGCATATCTTCGTAAATCTGCTTACCTCTTAACCCTTTTAAATACAGGTACCTGATGATGGCTCGATATTCCAATTTTTCGATTTTCACAATTTCGGTGGACATCTTTTTTCTTTTAATTTATTGCGTAGCTCTGGTTTACTTTTTGATGTCAAACTTTACACTGACACTTCTACTAAGTTATTGTTCGTTACTATGGTAATGCAATATTTTGTTTATACATGGAACTGGTCTAGGTTAACTAGATATCAATACATCCTTGTACTATTATTTTTAGAAGAAAATACCAATTTGGTCCAGGAAGAAAGTGTGAGTGATCAAACAACTAAGATATTAAAGAAAGTAGCATATCAAGGATTCAATAGAGTTGTTCTAATAAGAAACAGTGTTGTCAAAAATTGACAAAAAAAATACTACACTGCTTTTAAAATAGAATTAAGAGTGTGATAAATATAATAAATAGAAATGGCAAAAAAATTGTTATTAATCATAGTATACTTCGCTCTTCGCACATTATTTTCTTCACTTGCCTATGAGATCCAACAGAACAGTTTTTTTGTCTACTATATTCTGGCAGTGATAGTCAATCGACTAAACTGTTTATGACTTATTTTTATACAAAAACGTATCAAATAGATTAAAAGTAAATTGTACTGTTACTTATTCGAACTGATTAATGTTCCATTGATAATTTGATATCCGTTAACGCTTCATTTGAAAAGAAATCCTTACCTCGCTTTCTCAAATCAATACGTCTCCTTTATAACGATCAATATATAGAAGATAGCATGTCCTAAATTTTCACTTTTTACATTTTACTATAACGGTCATTTTACATTTCCTTTATCGGTATTAAATATAACAACTGAAGATAATGACGAGAGTGCATTTTGTCGTTGAAGATTGATTTGCCAAATGGAACCTACATTTAGAGCTTTCAAAACATTAAATTTATCGGGGTTAACTGTAAAATATTTCAAGTATTGTCAGTGACAATTATTTATACCAAAATGGTAAATTTTGAGGTTAGGTTGATAAAAAAAGGTAACCTAAAGATTGAAGGTGAATGGTACGCACCTACCTGTATAGGTAGATATTTTTCTTGTTGTTTAAACTGTGTCGGACGCTAATTTTAAATATTTTGAAAAAAAATTTTTTCAGCCACACCGAATAATTGCACTAGAAATGTCAATTTTTTTGGAAATCAACTTCTGTATGTGAATTTTGACACGTTTTATCTGGCATGGTTTTGCTAACATCTACTGCGCAGTATTTGATATCAAAATTGAACTAGACGTGCTGGGAATATCTACCGTTGACAATAAATTAATTTCAGATAGATTAGATATTTTGTCATCAGAGGTGTAAAACTGCTGTCCCAAATTTTATCATATCTATCCATCAGTGTCATTAACTTGCTTCGGTAACTATATACTATCATATTTCAGTGTATCAACTTTCCACACTTTATCAATTTATCTTCTACGAAGTTATTATTTTTCCATTTCTGCCTTTACAAAAAACACATTTTAATTTTTCACTAGCCGTTGTAACACAATTTTTTCAAAAATATTGAAAATAACACCAAAAAATACATCAATGTGACTAATTTTGACTAGAAACAGCTGCTGTCGTTTATCTTCCTTGGGCAACTAACACGTGATTGTCTGTACTCTTCCAACAAATTAAACAACAAGAAAAATAGGTTCAATAAAAATTATAACAAAAAAAAAAGAAACTTCTTGAAATAATTTGAAAAAACTGATATTTCACCTGTACAGGTTTATGTCGTCCTGGGAAGTGAGGGAGATAGCACATCACAAAATTGGCCTACCTGAAATTCTCTCTTAAATACGTGGCTAGCTATTAGACTAATACTACAATAGGATAATTTATCATTCCTTTTAACGTTTCACAAAAGATATTTAAGAAATTTGAGTGTAGAGAGTGAGAAAATTGAACCCTATATGATTTATAAAAAAAATTGACTACAAAAATTTGGAAAAACGGTTTAAATATGTTTTTATAAGAACTACATTTAGGCCGCCGTTATAATTCCAGACGGCGGGCGGTAAGCGATAGACGATGTCATATGTTTTACATTATGTTTAGATGTAGTTGTTATAATCAAGTAAGTAAGACTGTCATCCTCGTCAGTGAAGAAGATTCTGGAGGCATCGCTGGCGGTACTCGCAACGTTTGCGGTATCTTTTCATGTGTCGATGTAACCGCGCATTCTTTTTAGACACTTCAACAGTTGATAAACAATTTATGTAAAATGCTAATAATCCGGCCAAAATTTTTTAATGATTTTGACTTGAGAGACAAGTTGCAGAAAGAAGTCAACGATGCATTTAAGAAGCATGAACAAATGCAATATGTTTCAGTACACAACAATTTTTATTTGTGTCAATCGCCTGCAGAATGTCGCCTGTTGTCCGTCACCTATCGCCTGAAGTATAAGGCCGAATACACACGGATCAACTCAAAAGAAACTCATTTCTGACGCAAATCAGTAACCAGATTGCAATGAGTAACAACCTTTGTATTTGAATTGGGAACTACAGATGGGGCAACTAGTTGGCAATAGTACAATAGGATAATTTATCATTCCTTTTAACGTTTCAAAAAGCATCACTTGTTTCAAAGATTGCTTTTAGTTCCATGAACTACAAATATGAACCTAAATTTATTGTTTGGATACTAACATCATGACAGTTCACTGTATTTCTCTAATTATATTCGTAAATGTTGAGGCACTTTATAAGATCAAAACCATTATCCACCCAGGTAAATAATACTATAGAATCCATTTATTTGGTGAGGTTCAACATTATAGTCACTTCTATGTAAACAAAGAGAATACCATTGAGACTGCTTCTGCTATATATTCCAGTCTTCATTTTAGTGCACCAATAGACACTGCTAATAACAGCAAATTAATTGTCCAGGAATATTTTTAAACAAAATGTTCAAAAATATCTGATATAATGTTCGAAGTTGCAAAGTATAAATGGATATTTTTTTTAAATATATCAGCTCTGTTTAATACGACTCCTCTAATGATCCCAAATTTAAAGATCGAGGCACTGGCATCTATCCAAAAGTTTTGAATAACTAAATGAATTGTCTTGCTCACATCTTCAATGTAGTTGCAAAATTTAATCGAAAGCCAAAAGGTCATGAGACTTAACGAACGTTTGGAAATTTTTTCATGTTTCTTCTTTATAGATTTTTTTGTTAAGTCCTTTTTACACCACATCTTATTTATTTATCAATAATTGAATTATAACACGTATAATCTAGATAAATAGGATTGATTGTTTTTATAATACAACCGCCAATTTAACTTTCTGAACTACATTTTCCCTTTCAATAACGTTTACATTTTTGTTTGTCATTCTTTGAAACAGTCAAAAAAGTTGCGGTTGCATGCAAGCGAATAATTTAATAAACATCGAAGAAAACAGAATAACTCATTAATTATATATGATTCAATTGAAATGTTTTATTGGTATCGTAGGTACAGTTTTTTTTATTTGAATAAATAGAATAAAACGATGCTTTCTTGATTCGCTCTAGTTATTCAATTTATTACAATAATCATAATTCGTCCTGATCCGTGAAAACGTTAACAGTTGGCAATGAAACATTTTTAATTCCTTGTGAAAAAACCCGTGAATATTACTGAATTACTATAAAATATTATATAATAACAGAATAATAGTTATGATCTCCTAGATAGATTAGTTTAATTAATAAAATATAATATGTGTAATGGCGGTACAGTGGCGGATTGGCCAATAATTCTTGAAAAAAAACTTCTCTCGTTAAATGGAAAGAGACATAGCCAAAAATGGTAATTTTATGTTTTCGCGCAACCCTCGTTTTTTGGCTCTTAAAAAATCGAAAGATTTCGAAGATTTTTTTAAATTCTTCATTTTTACAGCGGATTTACGAAAAAAATTATGGGAATAAAACAAATGAGAAAACTTATATTGGTTTGAGGTCTTTAAATGTTCATGATTCACGCATAAGTTTTCCAAATAATCAAATGAAGTTGTTATATTTCTTTTCATAATTTACACAAAAAAACGAACAAATTGAAAAAAAAAATGGTATCTTACTAAGGTTGACTGCTAAAGATTGGGAGTGGGGTGAAGGTGAGAGGGTGTTTGCAGACCAAATGTGAACATTTGTTCTGAATTTTTAGCACACCCCTCCTAACCTAACCTAACCTAACCATTATACGTTTTCATTTTTTTTTCATAAATCCTCCAAAAAACGAAGATTCACAAAAAAATTCATCGAAATAAGATGATTTTTCGATTTTCAAGAGCCAAAAAACGTGGGGACTGCGAAAGTATTAAATTACCCCAAAAACTATTTCTCTCAGCCTTGAGTACAAATGAATAAACAATATTTTATTTACATTTTCATTATTGTTATTCATGTTTATTATAATAAATCCAATATTCTCTGTCCCCTAATTTTTGTTTCTTCTATTTTCGATGGCATGACTATTTTAATCTGTTTATTTATTACTTATAATTATTATAACTCACAATTTCATTAAAATTTAATGAATTTTGAAAATAAAGTGATTGCTGTTCAATGTTATGATTGGTCGTAGACAAAATAGGTATGTAACTCACATTTAATGGCTATTAGATACTTTCTCCTTCTCCTATTCCACAAGGCTCGCGTCTTAACTTGCCTTAATAGCTATCGTTAAATGTTTATCGCATAATATATATACTATCAGCACTTAAACTTTGAATTAGAATTGAATTATCGTTGTGGTACCCATAAAAAAATAACTTAACCTAATATTTGTCACATATTAGGTAGATACCAAACCTAGAAAGAATAATTTCTTGATCTCGATGGTTCGGCAATCTTATTTACATCAGCCTATGATATCAATATCAACGTTTTATCTGAAGGGTAAACCACTATCACAATTTTTTGTACTAGACTTGATACTTCCAAGGCATTTGCTTAATTTCTTATCGACCAGAGGACTTCCAAACTTAAATATTACTTGGTTTGAACGACTTAAAATTTATAAAATACTATTTAACTCTAAAAATTCGCATGCGGATTTTCTGTACTGCCTCCTGACTTTAGAGGACTTTCTTCCAAGAAAAAGATCTTCCAAGGTACTTCCTTGAATCTACACAGTAGACTTTTACACGTTGGTTTTATCCTTAGTCATATTTACTATTTTTTTTGAGAAGGTATTAGGTATTAAACATTTACTGTCTGATAATTTTTAAATCCATCCCGGCAAGTTTTGGCAAAAGTTGGGTTGTATCTAATCCATCCAATTGTATTGATCTTAGATTCCTTTACCTATTTGAAACGCAGCGCTTTGAATCCTGCTGCTTCACCTCTTCAGGTTAGTTCGAATGGCATTACATAGGCCGAAGCTGCTTTTGCGTCTCTAGTTTATTCGATATTTACAAATGTTTCAACGTTCTCTTTTTGAAGAAAGTTTGCAGTAAAGTCCACATAGTCTTTATTATCTTTACCATTAGTTTTCTCATGCCATATTTCATGACTAATCAAACTTTTGATGTTAAGCAGTTCTGTTTCGAAACTATTTTTATATTTACTTTTGGTTGTTATATGTTTTACTGAGAAAACTCGCAAATATTTCAACAGTGATAGCAATTCAGGCAACTAGTTTTGCGAGACTTTTTTTGCTACTACATGTCAAAGTACTGATCTATGGTTTGGAAAGGAAAGTTACCGTACGTATAATATATCGCATCAGGCGAACCTTCGATGTTTTTTTTACTTTTAATTAGTACTTTCTATATTGCCCATCACTTCCGTCAATGATTGAATTGGTATAAAAAATGGTAGCTTTGGGAAGCAATTTCGTATTCAGCGACGAGTCTTTTTTCTGATTATGTCGCATGGTGGCCATAGAAATGTAAGACGCAACTGTGCTTACGGTAGCCTAGTTTCACTTGTTTATATTAGAGGCAATTATGTTGATGCATTTTTTAAATAGGCTATCACAAGTTTCAATAGACAACGTACCTTCACACGTTGAACTAAGGAGATTCTCCGAGGTGCTGGCGTTAATATTCAACCATGGCCATCTCAGACATCAGATTTAAATCCCATTGACTAATTCCATCATCGTCCATAGACTGTGGCGCAGTCAATCCGTGAAGTTAAGTTTCTTCGAACGAAATATCACAGGCGGACACCGACCACCGCAATGTCTAGATGTGTATTCAGTTACAGGGTCGCTAAACATATGAAATGTCTTTCAAATATTTTCCCTTGGTATATAACTATAATATAAAAAAATAAACACATTTTATTAAGGACACAAACTACTTTAGAAATTATTATTGCCGCAATATGGAGACAAACTTTATGGTGATTTTAATAATTTAGACTGTCCCATAATACAATCAAATGTAATTTTTTTTCAAATGATACAATATACAGAGAGTGAGTTGTTTATTGATATTGTTATAATTATTAAAAGCAAAATACAAAACGTTGTCGGAAGTGTTGATAATGCTATTACCAATATAGTTTTTTCACTTATTTCAGAAACAATTTCTTCGATTGTACATTGTCAAAATAGTTATGAGTATTATTTCCAAATAAAAATTCTAATTTGAATTACAAAAGTTAATTTGACTCGTAAATTTTATATAGTAATTATAACTGGATTAGATATTAGATTAAATTACGTTCTTTTTCTACAACTACTTTTGTAAAATTGGTAAAGCCAGATGATACTGAGGAAATAACTGTAATGAAATCATCAGCTGTTATATTTTAATAAAAACTTTCTTACTGGATACATCTACCATATACCAGTACCCTTCAGTTTTGAATAAGTCGACCAAAGTGTTGAAGACTCTTTCTGTGAAGCTTTTATGCCTCTTTTAGTACGCCACTTATATTCCTTTAAATACTATTCCCTAGATTTCTCAGGGAGAAGATTCATAGTCGCTGCAGTTGCCGATTCAACAACATCTTCTGGTGTGTAGTTTAAACTTTCTTTACTCTTACCCTTCATCTATAATAATAATACTAATTAGACACAGAACGTATTTTCTTGAACGAATATCAAGAAATAAAAGTGTGACAGTTTATCGGAGAAACGAATTGACATATTGAAGAAAGCGTTAACAGCCCACTAATTTGATAAAATAATTTTATAATTACGTTAAAAAATGACACGTTACGGCACTTTTTTTAATGCAAAAGCGTTGAAAAATAGACCGCTACGGTACTTTTTTCACGCTTTTTGACCGATTCAGAAATTACATTCTTTATGAATTCAAATGAATGAAAAAAAACGTGAATATTATAACGAACGTAGAAAATAATAATTATATATAAATAAAAAATATATGGCAAGCGATTTCCCTTCAATTATGAAAAAAAAATTAGTTATTTTGTTTTTAATCTATTTCTTGCGATCTACAAATAAAGAGATGTGGCAATGTTACATTGGGCTAATGATTTAAAATATCAAGTACGATACAAAAGAATTTAAAAAATATTAACTATGTATATTTGTGAATTAATTTTTTTAAACAAATTAAATGTTTATTAATTGAGGTTATTTGATATTTAATCATAACATTATGTTGAACTTGTTTTATTTATTCATTCATTTCGTTTGAACTGTTTACATAAAAACGAATTTATATATTTTTTGTAAACTTATACTTCATTCTAAATTTTTGTCTCAATTGTTCCTTTCTTATTATCTACCTTTTCAGTAAACAGTCACAATTGTTCCTTACCACCTCATTTCTAAACACACTTTAGATAATAACAAAAATAACACTTAAAGAGAAAAAAACACAGCAAACCGTAATTATTGCTATTTCATCCTTGATTCAAGACCACTAGTTATCAATTTTAACACTTATTTGACGTTTTATGAATTTTTTTCAGCCTCTACCTCATACACCTTCTCGTGGATCGCCAAGACAAGATTTGGACAATAGTATAGATAATCAGAGACCGAAATTTGTGGCGGTTACAACTTTAGAAGATGTTCAAGCTGTTAGATGTGCTGAATTTCATCCTGGAGGACAACTTTACGCAGTGGGATCAAATTCGAAGACGCTTAGAATATGTGCTCATCCTAAACTTTCAGATCTCAGGTTGGTAAATCATATGTATTAATAAATATTAATATTTTCACACCATTCACAATCTTTAGCAGCCTTTAATACTATTTCTTAGGGAAAAACATGTTCTACTTTTCTTTGTGGATTTGACATCACCAAAGTTATAATGTGTGCCCTAGAAGAAGAAGAAGTTTACTTCAATATACTTATGGATGTACCCCAGGTCTTCCGATTGATATATAAACTAAAAGTTTGTGAGAATACTGACATCCTATTATATTATAATCAGTACAGTAACCCATGTGTCTCAACGAGTGATAACTGGTTCATATGGTAACCTGACATACTGAAATGTTGAGGGAAAGAAAAAAATTTTCATCGTTAGCATTCTTTAAAAAATTTCCAAACATTGAGTTTATTTGAATACATCTTCGAATGCCTAATACGTCTCTTCTTCTCTTTAATGATCTTACAATCCTTTTAGTAGTTAACATAAATGTTGTTGGTAATCTCAAGCAGTTTCAAATATATTTTTATTAATGCTCCGTCACTAATAAAACCCAAATCATTACCTAATAATTATTTTTCAAGACAAATCATTCCAATTTATTGTCTCTTTACTGTATAGTGTGCAATGTGAATAATTAAGTTTTACTTTCAGGGAAGATCATGAAACTTACCAACCAACGGTGCTCTTCAAAAGAACGAAACACCATAAAGGTTCCATTTATTGTTTGGCATGGTCTCCCGTAGGTGACTTAATGGCTACTGGTTCTAACGACAAAACTGTCAAATTAATGCGATTCAATTCAGAAACAAGTAACTTGGAGGGTGATGAAATAGAACTGACTATGCACGATGGTACTATTAGAGATTTGTGCTTCCTCGAAGATCAGTCCAACAAATCAAGTCTACTTATTAGTGGCGGTGCTGGAGATTGTAAAATATATGTTACTGATTGTGCTACTGGTACACCCTTCCAAGCTCTTAGCGGTCACACAGGTAAGCAAGTAATTTCATTATATAAATTAGAAAGTCTATTATACTATTGAAATATTAAATAACTAGGATCTTGTTGTTGGTCCAAATATTTATCCATAAAAACAGGATGGAGTTTACTCTTTTTACTTATTGATAATGGAGCATTCAAACTTCTGGAAGACGTTCTCCTAGACCATAGCCATAAGTTGTACCGGATAAGCTTAAATTTCTTGAATAATAATTTGCAATAAACTCAAATAAAATTATATAGTTTATTTAATGGACTGAAAAAATGTATGGTTCAATTTTTTTTTTAAATCACACTTTTACTGTCTTCAATACATGTAGTTCAATTGTATTATCATCAGAATTTAGAAAAAGTGAATTTTCAAGTCAATAATTGAATTGATAGTTGGTTTAATATTGATTGTGAAATTCTATCAAGACAGATACGACACATTTATGTAAATTCGTAAAAAAATATATTTGACTCTTTTTACAGGTCACATTTTGTCCCTGTACACTTGGGGTGGTGCTATGTTCGTCAGTGGATCCCATGACAAGACTGTCCGTTTTTGGGATTTGAGAACTAGAGGTTGTGTTAATGTCGTAACTCCAATTACCGTGCCGGGAAGTCGACAGGGTTCTCCGGTAAGTGTGACAAAATTATAAAATAATTTTAAATAATCCAGCTGATCCATCTTTTAAATAGAAGAATTTTAGCTAAAGTATAATCATGTTAAAATAACATAATAAAAATTTACAAATGTGTAAACAAGAATATCAAAATTTCTCAATTAAGAAAATCCTTTTCGAAAATAGCTTCATTATACAATTAAGAGATAACAAGGATTTTACAAAATTTAATAATCGTAACTTTCTAGTATACAAATTTTTATTTTTTTTTCTAAATCTCATCTGTTAGCTTCTTTCATTTTCCGTGGTGCTTTTATAATCAAAACTAAGACATAAAATCTTCGGAACTAAAAAAAACTCCCAGAATATTTTATTAATGAGAAAACACATAAGCAAAAATCAAGTTATAGCAAAAAGTAAAAAACCCCTCAATTAATCAAGTTATCTGATTTCGTTACAATATTTTTCACTTAATAAAACTATTTTGTCTTCATATAGGTGTCTACATTATGCGTGGATCCGTCTGGAAGACTTCTTGTATCCGGACATGAAGATAGTTCTTGTGTACTTTACGACATTCGAGGTGGAAGGAATGTACAATGTTTCAAACCACATTCTGCTGATGTCAGATCAATTAGATTCTCGCCATCAGCATATTACCTCCTATCTGCTGGTTATGATAATAAATTGGTACTAACAGATCTTCAAGGTATGCATGAAATTATTATAAAAAAATTCTTAATAGGTGAACCACAGAGAGCAAATTTTAAGAAGCGTTCAGAAACATTAAGAATAAAAAAGTAGAACCAGTTATATGTAATGGAAATTTATTATTCCAACATTGCACACCACAAGTGCTAGTATTAATTCAAAGTTGGTTGGTGAAATCTTTCAAATGTATATTTTAAAGTCAAGAAGAGCAAAAAAGGAATTCGGAAATATGGACTATACAGATCTCTACATAGATAAAAATGAAGAATTTCATAATCAGAATCATAGAGTCGCTCATCATAACTATTGTCTTGCCTCAATTTATTCTTAAAGTATTGATACATAACAATAAAACATACTCTATAACAAACTATTTCAGTCCAAACTTTTTGCCAAGTTTCCAAGGACATATAGAAGCACGATGTTTTTTCTAGGCAATCCTTGTCAGCAATAAATAAAGTGCCAATGGACCTCCCTCCATCCAATCCCTGAATAAAAGGAGACACATATATTTCGGCAAACCATTATTTTAGCAAATTAATCTTAGAAACCTTTTGTTTGATCAAATTAATGTTATAAAAGCTATTTTTTGATCGACTTTAATTAAAATGCTTTCAGTTTTGACCAATTTTCAACCAAAATGAAAAAATACAGTTTTTGATAAACTGGTATGAAAAAATGTTTTGACAAAATTGCACTGAGATTTTTACAAATTAACACCTGTAAAGCCAATTTTAGCTTGAGACCAAACTAAACTAGCAGAACCCATAGTTTGATCAAATTTAACTGAGAAAAACCATTTTTATCAAATTAAACTTTTTACCAAGTTTAACATAGAAAAGACGTTTTTCTTCAAATTCAACTTAATAAAACTAATTTTCCACTTAGAAAAAATACTTTTGACCAAGTTAAATTTAAAAAGTCTGATTATTTATCAAATAAATTTTCTCACATTGAAGAAAAGCAATCTATAGCAATTTCGACAATCTGCTGTATGGAACCTGCAGTAAGAGGACGGGCATTATCCTGCAGTAGGATGAAGTTTTTGCCGATGCTTAGGAAATGACGTGATCTCCTCAATTTCTTCTATGTATCGGTTCGCCGTTAATCCCCCCGTTCCACCGTCAGTTCCAATAAAAACCAACTCATGGAAATACCTGCCCAAGCCACCCATGAACCTCCTCCAAAAGCCACGTTTTCTTTTATGCAACACTGAGCGAATCTTTCTCCAAGTCTTCTGAAGACTCGTCCTCCTCTATCGCTACCATGCAGGCATTCTCTTGTTTTCGTCTGTGAAGAGAACGGAGCCCCATTGTTCGTCAATCCAATTAATGTGTTCTCTGGCTATTCGTAGGATGAGCTGCAGTTAATTTGGGGCCTGTAGCTGCTTTTTTGCCTCAAGGTTAGCTGCACTAAGTCTTGTTATAGCTATCCAGCTACTCCTCGCTTTTCTCTGAGCTCCTGTTGGTCTTTAACAACAATGAGGGCCCGATTTCTCAGCGATGTACTGACAACGAATTGGTCGGATGTGCCCCTTTTTCGTCTGGAACCGCGTTTTCGATTGAAGTTACTAGTCCTTTGGGAACGACGGTAAACTCTGAAACTGCAGACTGATTCATGCTCAGCGCATTGGTCATTGCTCACTGAATCTGGCTTTGTCGCAATTGGGTAACCGCTTGAGTAGATTTATCACTTGTTGTGTCTGTTAATTACCCCTAATTAGTACTATTGTAAACAACCATAAAAAGAGCGGTAATTGATCATAACATATTGCTGTTTTTTGCTCACAAGTGTAGGTGTAGGTCATTTGGATGAATATTTCGCTTGTATATATTTAATAGTTTATTTGTTTACAGGGGACCTTACCTTACCGTTACCGAGCGTCGTCGTTGCACAACACCAAGACAAGGTTATATCCGGACGATGGCATCCTGCAGAATTTTCATTTTTGTCTACATCAGCTGATAAAACGTCGACATTATGGGCTTTGCCACCCGTTTAAAATTAACTATACTTAATTTGTTAATATTGAAAGTCTGAATTAACAAATACTCATTTAAATAATTGCACTGTTGCACATTAATGTAATATTTTCGGAATGGCAATATTCTTGTCTTTTTTATAATAAATGGTTATCCGTTATGTTATTTTTTTGTTATAGTTGAGTGAATATGACAAAGCCCAAGAAACTACTTGTGAATAGATATGATCAAACATATATACAAAATCATTAATATTTTTATAAAACTTGGAGAGAAATTTTTTGAATAAAATAATTCATAGCTGTAATTCTTTGGCTTCGCTAACTTCAATGGGAAAAATGTACTCGACAATAGTTCATGATATTACTAGTTTCTTGAATACATTGACTGACGACCCCTTTAATTATTTTCATCACGACGAAAATGATATTTATATTTTTTATTTGCAAATAATACAAAAGAAGCATAGGTAGACTAGTACAATAAACCACAGAAGAATGAATTGAGGCTAAGAATTGATTGACAATGAATTAACGTAAATGAAGAAATCCGAAAGCTGTTGACATGCCCAATTCAATAGAAAGACATTCTATAACTAGGTGAAATGATTCATATTCTCCATCAGTTTCTGCTTCCTGAAACAGAAAGAAGTTGGTCACTGAAAACAATCAATACTTGACACTAATATTTAAATTATGAAAAAAATTGTTGGTTCAAAATATTCATTTGATGTACTGGAATGAGATTCCACTTCATTAATACCTTTTCCATTTATTGTATTCATAAATTCAGTTTCAGGAATTTTTGATATTGCTCTTAATTACCTAAATTTATACTATAATAAAAAACTCTCTCAGCTAATTAAATTTGAAAATGCTGAATTTTTATTATTCTGTTTTTTGCCGTCATACACACTTTCAATAACTTTTTATTTCCTCAGGAACTTTGGACAAATATTTATCACATTTTCCTTTTCTTCAGTTATGTAATATTTGTGTTTGTTTTAGCAATCAGTTAAAATTATAATTTTAAATTTTACAGAATTTATTAATCACCAATTAGACGAAGAAGTATTGCACAAAACAGCCGTTTGAACAAGTTAGATTCTTTACTTTCGTTTTCTAAAAATTATTTTAAACGAATATCCACATTGTCTCTTGTTTTTCCCCTCAAAAAATTTGAGTTTTTCAGAAAAAATTTTGTTTAATAACATTGGTAGTGAACTCATTTACAACACCTAGAAACTCATCACATTCATAAATGTGCCAACATTATAGATTGCTTTTTGATACGTTTGATCTAAAGTTATAAGAAAACTTCCGTGAATGACGTCCATGTTAAGTTTACCATATACCAGGTGGCGAAAATGTGGTTTCCAATATCAAAATCGAGAAGAACTAGTTGACATCCAAGTACCAGTACACCAGATATTCTGAGGTTATTTTCCTTTTTATATCTGTGTTATTAACATGTTTATATGACATGAGTACAATGCAAATTCAGGCATTTCATTTGAATGAAATTCTATTTACTTATTCACACTGGCAATTAATAATTCAACATATTCAACATATTTTTGTCAATTGTTCGATAGGAGATTCACTATCGCTCGATAAAAACTGCATGCGTTTTCGACGTACTATCGTCAGTATTACTTTCCAATTCATCGTCGTTTTCATAATTTTCATTCTCTAATTTACTGTAATCGCTGTTACCATATAGCTTTAATTCTACTCCATTGAAACTGTCATAAAATGAATTTTTTAATTCGGACATCTTAAAGAGCCTATCAAAAAAAAACAGGGATAAAATAATTATAAGTGTAACTTTATTTTACAACTGTAAAATGTCAAAAACAAACGAGGCAATTATTTTCGATCAACGCCAACTGGCTGGGGTACCACAAAAACCAACGCCTGCTTCTCAAATTCAGATAATGAGTCTGAAAGTCTCAATCGTCAAAGAATTAACTTTAGCAACAGACCAAGGTTTCTTGATTGGATCGTTTTTCCTACTTTCGGTGTAAAATTGTTGCTATTGTTTGTTGAACTACTTCTAAGTGAACCGTATGGTTCTTTACATGCATATCATTGCTATTATCGTCAATTTCTCTCTAATATATACCTAGCGAGATTATGTTATCGTTAACGTGCGATTTTGACTAACTCTTATCCGGCAAATTGTAAAATGCCTCAATATCATCAGGCAAACTGAGATACGTTGATTTCCACACATGTTATACAAGGACATATTGTCAAATTGCCTAGAATTGTCTAATCATAACGCAACAAAGTTCTCAGGATCACGTTTTGCCGGTTTTTTGTCAAATGCCTCGGACTCTTAACAAATGCCTGAATTTGATTTGTGCCTACGACATATATATTCTTATATATATTTTTTAAATCACAGTATTAAAAACTTTTGACAGCCAGCTATACTTTAGTGTTTTTTAATTATACAATTCTAGTATTATTTCCGGTATACTAATGAAATTCGATCATATATATTTAAATTGATGGCAGAAACATGAGCAAAATTAGTGGCAGATTTTTTTGAAGAAATTATTGATAGTTGAATATTAGTTGGAACATTTCAAAAATGTTATTTTAATATTTTTTGTTGGTGGTTTTTTAATCTATTATAGTGCACTTCAAAAAATAACTGTACTTTTGTTCAAATTTGATTAATTTTCTTGTAAACCGAGCTTAATTAAACGTGCAATTTACACATTTTAAAGAAAAAACTATTGAATTATTTTGATATTGATATTAAATTAAATAAATATTAAATAAACGATTGACATTTGAATAATTACTCATTTGCATCATATAGTAACCAAAACCTAGTTGAATGTCACTCGAATATTTTTGACATTTTTTAGAAAAAAAAAATAGGCAAACTATGTGTAATATGTTTATGTAGGGTATTTGAATAAGAGCGGACTTATTTGTTAGTGTTAACCATTATTTTGCTATAATTCAGTATGATAGTGGAGATTGGAACTCTCCGATCAAAATCATTTTTATATCTGCAATTCAATTCACATATATCGAGTTCTTGTTTGTTAATCAATAAAAAGTTATTTCTTGAAATAGAACTTTATAAGTATCATAAAAGAAGTTGTAAGTACTGAATAAATTGTCAGGATAAATCAAACAAGAAAATTAATTTTTGGTGTAAGAAGTAGAAATTTGTGCTGTTAATGGTATGAAAATAATATCTACCTAGTGAAAATGTAATAAAAAATTTTAAAGCTTACATTCTTCCAAGTTGAAATTATTATTCAGAGGAGTAGCAATATATGCAAATAATAGTGAAATTCGTTTAGATCTGTTGTTGCGTTTATTAGTTTATTCTTCTTTCCCTTTGTCTAAATAAATATGCAGATATAGAATATTCCGGAACTTTTTTAACTGTGTCGAGAAAATCAGATCGGCTATAAAATGAGGAGAGAAGTTGAAAAGTGGAGTTTATAAAATCAACATAATTTTAATGAAGTTAAAAACTTTCTGTTGTTTATTAATTTGTGTTAAATCAGTCATTTGTAGATTCTTTGGACAATCTGCGCATAGACCTAGAAAATATTGTGTATTGTGTACTGATTGTTCTACTTACTAAATACGTAGACTCTTCGAAAAGGAAGTTATTTTTCTGAGATTTTTGTGTCTCACTGCCCAAGGTGTTAGTACTACCCCTTCATGTTCTCAAGCCTTTCTGTAAAATAGGCAGGACATTTTCAGAGCAGATGTTCTAGTGTTACCAGAATATGCAGTTGTCCTTTGCTATGCGTCTTAAAGTGATGTTTGACGGGGGCAGTGACCTGTCAGAAGAGCGACCACCAGTTTGGGGTCGTTTTTGATTATCATGAGAGCATCATCATTCATCGTATCATTAAAAAATCCAGTGCGTTACAACATTTGAATTCAATCACATTCAAATTAAAGTATAATGCATTTTACACTAAAAAGCGATTTTAATCTTATTATTCGGGGAGTTTCAAAGTTAACAATCATACTTTATACATAATATTTAGCATACACATATTTTATGCAGTAACTGTATATATTTTTTAACGTTTTTAGCTTTTTGTAAACGAAACTAAAATTACTATTGTATTCAATGTTTTTGCTTTACATGTTATTTGAAGAAAAAAGATCTACTGTATGTTATATTATAATTTAATGGTTACAGAAATTTTTTAATAATAAAATAATACATTATAACAAACTCGTGTTTTTATTTTTCTCAATTTTCTTAATAAATGTAGATATAACAAAAATATCATTAATTTCAAATACAATTATTCTCAGATAGTGGTTTAACTTTTACATTGAGACGCTCTCTTATAGTCGAGCCAGAGAGGCTTTCCGAGTTGCAATTGGTTTTAATACTCTATGAAATTTAGAACGTTTATAATTAATTGGACCGAATTGAATCTAAATAAAATGATTTACAATGTGAAATGTCAGTAGACATAATGATTGTTTGAATGAAAGCCTAAACGTAACAAAAATTCGACGAAACAGAGAGTTGTAGAAATACTCAGCACTGGAGGTGAGTGGTGAGTATAGGTCACAGTCGGCTCCTCACATGAAATACTGAAAGTTCTTGTGATACTCTTCCGTCAGAGCAGCCCTTTGAAAAGTATTAGAAAAGGGAATGAGCTTCATAAAGGCCGCTTGACATGGAGCAAGGCAACATACAATGCAATGCAGGATGCAATATAACTTAATCAAAAACAAATGCTGTTGAAGCTTAGTTGATCAACTTGCAACATCTCACAATAACAACTTTATCGGTTTGGTGTTAGCTTTTGTTAAGTTAAAGTTCTAAAGGAAATCTAATTACTTCTGATTTAACAACAATCAAATGTCATTCGGATAACATGATAGTTAGAGGACTATTGTATAACATCTTTGATTTATTCATGATTTTTTATGTGGAAGCTTTTTCTTTCAATATTGATATTGGTGAATGAAGTACCTAGCAGAAAATCAGTCTCAGGAAAGAATATTGTTAGTTATTTTGACATTGCAAAGAATAGGGTACTTGCATGGTTTGGAAAAAAATAGTTTTGGATAGTTTATATAAAAATTTTATTTCAATTTTTTTTCTTTGATCAATATTTATAGAGAAAAAACTTATTGAAAATTCATCATATGCTCTAATTGTCGTACATTCTGCGCATGTGCGGTAGAACATCCAGATTGAATAAAAAAAAGCAAACATGATTCACTTAGTTTTCATTTGAACTACCTTTAAATTATCATTAATTAATTTGTACCTTCGGATAAAATGAAGAAAACATAGAAGTCACTTGCTTGAAAATTTTAATCCTTACAGGACAAAAATAATATTGTAATTAAAGAATCTTTGTACCTCCTGAAAACTTTTATCCACACCCCTAGGAATAGTTACAAAAATATGATTTTCTTAGGATAGACTGAAGGAGATATTTCTCTGAGTAAAGTAAAAGAGTTTGACTCGTTCCTTAGTCCGTTATTCCTTAGATGGGTTACAAAACAACGCATCATATTTTTATATTGCTTAAGCTGGTACTACACGATGTGTCCAACGTTTGCGCCAACATTGGCTCAACATTGGACGAACGCTGGAACCTTACCTGAACTTACCTATTATAGAAATGAAAAGGTGGCGAAAAAGAGATGAACAGCATGCAACAGATATAAATTCCTTTAAAATTAACTGAATGATACTGGCAACATTGGTTTTTCATAAAAAAGACGTAGCATTCACACGCAAGAGGACATTGAATATGTGTAGTTGTACGAGTATGGTTCCAGAAGTAGGTACCTGGTTCAACACAGAAAACACAAAAATTTTAGAAAAAAACATATTAATGTTTCAACGCAATCTCTTTTTAGCTCTATACACTTTTACCAGTGATGTTCAATAAGTTCGATACCCTTTTTATAATAAGAATCGTCAAGCTCCTCAAAATAGCCATTAATTGTCGACATCACCTCTTGCTGGAAAATCTTTGATCACCGAGCCATTTTTTCAAGTCAGGGAACAGAAAATAAGCCGAGGTGGCTAAATCTGGTGAATAGGGTGCATGAGGTAATAATTCGAACTTCAGTTCATTTTTGGCCATTACAGTAACGGATGTGTGAGCTGATGCATTGTCTTTATGAAACAACACTTTCTTCTTAGCCAAATGAGGCCATTTTTGCTTGAATTCTTCGCTCAAACGTTGTAATAAGTTCGCATAATACTCACCGTTGATAGTTTTTCCCTTTTCAAGATTGTTAAAATTATCCCACGCGTATCACACGCGTATCCCCAAAAAACTGACGCTTTACCTGCAAATGGAATGGTCTTTGCCTTCTTTGAAGCCGGTTCTTTTGTTTAGGGTGCGAAGTGATGGATCCAAGTTTCAACCATGCTTATAAAACAGCGCAAAAATTCGGCTTTCTTTATGTGAAATATAGCCAAACACTCTAAACATCTTCACGATGCTGTTTTTGTTCCGTTGTGAACATACGCGACACCCATCTTACGCACAGCTTTCTTAAGTCCAAATGTTCAGTTGATATGATAAGTACAGCACTTTTCGAAATGCCTAATATGTCTGTTAGGTGGTACACTTTCAGTTGATGATCATTCAGTACCCCTTTGTGGATTTTCTTCAATATTTCTCGAGTCGTCACCTCATTTGGTCGACCTTGGCAATGCTGGTCTTCGCAGGTCGTACAGCCTCGTTCAAACTCTGTTACCCAAAATTTTACTGTTGAAAACAAAGGAGCAGTCTCATTCAGAGTAAAATCTAGCTCAGTTTTTATATTGGTTGGACTAATGCCTTTAAAATAAAAGTATTGAATCATATAACGATAACCAATTTTTTCCATGTTTACAAATTTACTGAAAGGGTTTACTATTGATATCTGTCAAACAAATGCTAAATAACGTGGCGTCTTCAAACTTGAAACATATGCTGTATAGGTTGTGTACTTTCTAATACAGTGATATTTTTCAAGCAACTACCGCCTTGTCTAGGTCAGGCCAGCTACTTTTGGGACCATACTCGTACAAGTGTTGGTTCCAATTTTCCATGGTCAACGTTCCAATGCCAATGTTGGATGACATGTTTGATACGACCACACGATGCATCCAACCATACCAGCGTCCAACGTTGGAAGCATTGGACGCATCGTGTGGTACTGGCTTTAACGGAACAACGGCAAAATATCTGGTTTTGTTTCGGAAGACATTCATGCCTTAGCTGTATGTATAAAATACGCTTTCAATGCATCTTCTATTTAAAAAATTTCTTTAATGTTTTTTGATATTACATAATTAACTTAAAAAACCTGATTATTTTCAATTTTCAAAATTTCTTTATATTCGAAAAAATATTAAAAGAATGAAATTATGTTTTGTTAAACAACCACCTTTATAAACTCTTAAAAATATTCCGTAATATTTCTAACATTTCATTTAACTTCGTCACTTAACGAAGAATCAATCCTCCCTTTGATGATTAGCAAGAGTTTTTAGGAGATTAATTGAATTGATGAAGCTTTGGTCTGATTATTTGCGCTTTTCAACTCGTTAAAAATAATACTTGATTATTTTCTTTTTCCCAACACTCTTTGGAGAATCAAATCCTGCATGGAAGAAGTATTTTCCTCTAGTATACAAATCAGAAGTAAATTTCTCTGATTTCCATTGTCAATCGTAGTAATATAGAACTTTAGAAAACTTGTAACCACCACAAAATAGCAGAAAATGAACTGCAGCCAAAACAGTGGGTTACTCGAAGTGAATCGGCGTCAAAGAAGACCAGAGTAGGTGAGATTTTTTCATGGGCGCTGTATAATTCACATAGATTACCTTCTAAACAATATAATGAGATTTTTAGAAAGAATCGATTTCATTTAGCAGAGGATAAAGTTCCTTTTGTTCGAAGATAATACGAGTATGAGGATGCACGTACAAAAAAACCCATTATTGAAGCGTCCGTCCTATTCTCCGGGATCAATTACAAGTAACTATTTCTTATTGCCAGAAGAAATAGGTCGGAGGAAGGTTTGATGCAATTTTAGAAATCATCTAGCAGAAGTAAGAAATATTGTCCACTGTTCAAAAGAGACATCATTGAAAAATAGAATATTTTTTTCTACAAAACCTGTATATTATATAAAAAGTCTCCTTCTCGCTTTTGTGTTAGTATATTAGTGGTTGATGTTACGTCATGTAAAAACTACAACTCTTTTCCATCCAATCTACGAACTCATTAACGTTCTATCTTAATCATCAAAGTCTATTCCAGTAAAGATTGTGAGAAATATATCAATATCATCATTATTTGAACGCATGTTTAAGTTTCGAAATTAATTTAATTGAAAAAGAAATATTTGCATTGAATTATATTCTTCGAAGATCGGTAGGCGTATATAGAAATTTTTCATCCTACAAACAGGTATTATTATATCACCGCCGTAAGAATATTCAAAAACATATGCAAATATATCAATTTATATTTATGACAACAACTGTTAGTTTATTTTTTATTAGTTAACAATTAATTCTCAACTGTCAATATTTATATAATAATAATTTGCAATGTAAATTCGATTTTGATTTTCAATCAACTGCAGCCTAATAAGTATATTGAAATAGTTGTCGACAGAAAAATTATGAATAATTTTATGTTTTTTTCATATGAATTTCTCACCTTCCTCCAAATTAGGTCCTCTTACCATCGTTAAAAGAATGGGTGAATGCGCAGTAGAAACCACCATTAATTGCATCAAGTCTAATAGAAACGTGTGTATGATAATTTTTTTACGAAATTGGTAAATTTAATAGAAATATTTTGACAAAAATGCAATCTTCAGGTAATACTTGTTTACTTATATATATATAAATACACACAATACAAATATATATAAATAAATATATAAATACACACTTCTTTTAAAATTCGTTAAAAACTAAGAAATCAAATTCTTGAGTAAATCTATTGGTCTTTAAGAATGATTTAAATAATGGACATTAATGAAGACGGTGAAAAAGTTTATTGTGAATATGTAGATACAAAAATGTAAAGGAAAGTTGGTTATATAATAATTCGTTGAAAACTACGTTATTGAGTAAAGTGAAAATTTATTGTCACTTTATGGTATTAAGTTCATTATTAACTCTTTAACTATTTCTATAGTACATTTCTTCAAATTTTTGTAACTATATGTTCACAATAAAGTTTTTTAAAATCAACATCTACTATTTAATAATTAATTGTACCTAAAATTTTATTTTTATAAGCATTTCAAATAAAGTGTTGTTTTTCTCAAAAATTGTGCCTTCACTTAATTTTTCATATAATAATTAGAATAGAGCGAAAATATACAGATTTATTTAAGGAAAATAGCATTTTTCGTTTACATCCCTATTGAGTTACGATCTATATACCAGCTATGGGATTGTACGCCCCATTGTACCATTCAGGTATCGATGTTGTTTTATAGTTTGAGCCGTTTTTGGCAAAAGGATCATATAAATTATTTCCACAACTTTTTATATGTTTCTATATGCCCAAAAAAATGATTATGAAATTTGTTAAGTTGAGTTCATTCATGACAAAAACGCAAACATTCGATTAATTAATTCACGCCATATTATTATATATATATATACTCGTAAACCAAGAACAATTAAAATTTTGTGAAATTCTGATTAGAAAATTACATCTAAGCCGACAAACAATGTAAGTTAAATAGAGTGTGGTGAAAATTGATACCCAATCATCTATTCGTTTCCAAACCACTTTCAAAATCACTTGTTTGTTTCGTATAATGTCGATCAGTTCGAATCTTTCTGTTATACACAGTGATCCGACGAAACCTCAGTTTCCCCCAAAAATTCATAAATTTTGTTTGAAATATATAAAAAAATATCAAAATTTCAGGAGGACGAATAATCATTCTACACAAAAAATTACAACATTTGCGATATGCACCTTAAATTAAATGAAACCGACCCTTTCTTGAAAATAATCATTACAGGTGATGAAAAATGGGTTCTGTATAGTTACATAGTTCGAAAACGATCATGGAGCAAACACGACGAACTAGCAAAAACCACATCGAAAGATGAAAAGCAACAAAAAAAGCTCATGCCGTCAGTTTGGTGAGATTACAAAGGTGTTGTATTGTTTGAGCTGCTTCCAAGGAACCAAATGATCAATTCTGATGTTCACCGTCAACAATTGATGAAAGTGGATGAAGCAATCAAAAAAAAACGGCCGGAATTGTCAAATCGGAAAGGTTTAGTGTTCCACCATGTTAATACATCTAAGCCAACAAACAATATAAGTATGTGATATGAATGTATACACGTCAGGAATCATCTATTCGTTTTCAAACCACTTTCAAAATCACCTGCGTGTTTCGTATAATCTCGAACAATTCGGATCTGTCTGTTATATACAGTGCTCCGACGAGTCACCCCCAAAAATTCAGAAATTTTCTTTAAAATATAAAAAAAGTTTCAGGAGGACGAATAATAATACTAAATTCATACCCATAAGCATTTGAACATATAGTTGAATCTGAATCTACATAATGCGCCCCAAAAAATGAAGTATTCTATGTTTCAGTTCAACTATCTCGTTGATATGATTATTCATTATTTTGCCTTATTATTTTCATATGAATCGGTCTAATGGTCTCTATTAGACCTTGCTTGGTGTAAAAATGACCAATTCATCGATTCGGTCTCTTATTCGATATCTCATTATCTATTATTTATATTTCAAGTTAACTCAACCAATTCAAGTAATAAATTTGATTAAATAGTGATTTGCTAGAAAGATTGTAGAGCTAGGTCAGATCGTTATTACGTATATTATATCATTAAATTCTACAGATTGGATTATATTGACTATGGAGTGTAGAGAAGGAGGAACATCTCTTATGGACGGTACGTTTAAAATATGGTCTGAATTCTGTAGGGATAATACGTGGCGCTGATTGTACTATGGGATTGAGATCTGAAGTTAAACACTTACTGTATAAGAAATTATCAAAGTTGTGACTGACGTTTGATTATATTCATGTGAAAAGCTGTGCAATCCTTAATATCTTATTAGATTTTTATTTTTTATTAAGAACATGATATATTTCTGTACCTGCTTGCATAAGCTAATTACCAATGATATTTTAACAAAACTATAATTATTATATTTGTTGCGGATAGAGTTCAATATTTCTATGAACCAAAATGTTTTATTTTCAATTATTTTATTATTCTTATTGATATTTTTATATGACTATAACTATTATATTAGTTGCTAATGAAGTTCAATATTTTATTTTTATGAACCGAAATATGTTTTTTTATTATTCTATTATTTTTATTCATCTAATTATATCGCTATAATTATTATATTAGTTACGGATAAAATTCAATATTTTATTTTAATCAACCAAAATGTTTTTTCATACTATTTCATTATTGTTACATGATTCTACTTTTTTTTCATATTAGAATATATGTATTATCTAAACCAAATAAATAGCTAAATAATAAAGTTAATTTAACGAGATTCTGTTTTGTTAATCGTTTCATTATTTTAATGCTACTAATTTCATTATCACGGTGCATTATTTAAAGCATTACTATACAGTTATTTTCAAATCAGCGCGTAAAATTCAAGCGAACACCCTCTATAATCAGCGCCACCTATTTACCCATCAAAAATCAGCTCACATTTTTTAACCCAGAGACCTTCCTCCTTCTCTACACTCCATAATATTGACATTACAACAAGATGTTAAGGTTTTAAAACCGAAGAGGATAAGTCAAAAATTTTCCTAATTAGTTTCTCTATTCCATATATTTATATCCCAACATAGTTAAAGCTGGAGCCCTTATTAGACGGATTTTGGTTTCATTCAGTTTCACTCATTTCATTTTATTCGCTCGAAATTTATGTAAATTTTGGAAATCTGATAATAGCGGGAACGAAAGTTTTTCAACTTTTGGCGCGTGTACTTCTCACGGGCTAAAATTTGAAACCTCGGTTCTGCGTTTCGGGCATCAGCGACGAAACTTGAGGCACTTGTAGTGTAATATACTTTTTTTTAGGTTTGTAGATGTTAGTCTACGTCGGTTTAGTATTTTAAAAGAAATGAGTGTATAATAATAAATTACACATTTGCATACAAAAGTTAGTTTTTTTGAGGAAGTAGATAGACACGTCACTTTTCAACTAGCAATTAAATTCGAACGATTCGTTGAACAAAAAATATGAAATGTCAGAGAAATCACTTTATTTTGTTAAGAGCTGTTTTCACTACCGTTTTTTGGCCTATTTCTATTTTTTTTTTCAATGTTGTGTCAGAAAATTTTATTTAAAAACTTCATTTTCGATTTCAAACCTCTAAAAAAGGTACAAAGAATCAAAAAATTCGAAATTACCCCGAACACGTTCCCGATTATGGAAGTGCATTTATTTCATTCTTCATTTGTATATTTATTTTTATGTATAATGTTGTCAACTAAATACTTTCGCTTTTCACAATAACCTTGCTTTATTTTTTCAATAACTTATGTTAGTGCTGACTTTACCGTGCTATTGATCACATTGACGTAACATAGGAAGCTTGATATTTGGGTACCTCACGAATTGAAAGAAATTTGTTTAACGCAAATACCAACATTTGCGATATGCGCACCTTAAACCTAATGAAACCGATCCTTTCTTGAAAAGAATATTCATAGTTCCAAAACGATCGTGGAACAAACATGATGTACCAGCACAAGCCACATCGAAAGCTGAAAAACACAAGCTCCTTTCAAGGAACCACACTATAAATTTTGATGTTTACTGTCAACAATTAATGAAACTGGATGAAGCAATGAAAGAAAAATTGTCAAATCGGAAAGGTTAAGTGTTCCACCATGATAATTCAAGGTCTGAGACATCTTTAGTAACTCGTGAGAAACTATTGGAGTTTGGCTGGGAAGTGATGACACATCCTCCATACAGCCCTGATCTGGTACCATCTGATTACCATTTATTTCGAAGTTTGCAGAATTCTTTGAATGGTCAAACTGTCACAAATGACGATGACCTTCAATCACACCTGGTTCAGTTTTTTGCTGTCCAGAAATATTATTAGCGCAGAATCATTAAGTTGAAAGAAAGATGGCACAAGGTTTTTGAGCAAAATAGAAAATATATAATTGATAAAAACTTTTATTTGCTTTATTTTATACTGAAGAACCGAAATTACTTTGTCTCCAACAATATAGAATCACGACTCCGCAAATAGTTTACACACATATACGAGTACGTTAATTAATGTAAATTATTAACAGTCGATTCAATGTAAAAAAGTATATCAGTAAAATCAATCTTCGCTGCATATCCACCTATTTGTTTTTGCATGAGGAATTCCTGTGGTATTTTGAATTGCATTGAACTTTTGTTTGACGCAGTTAGGTTAGTTATATTAACTATTGACTATATGAATATAAAACATATATTAAAACGTTATCAATAAACATTTACTCAAATAATGAGTGTGGCATTACTTTGTTGTAACCAAATGATTATTAATAAGCAGCATTCTAAATCTAAAATAATTTCATTCGGGTTCTGGCGCTATATCAGAACAGCCACAACGCGTTGTGGCTATCGCAAGGTGCACAGAACGCGTTGTGGCTGTTTTCGGTCTTTGAGCGTAGCATATATACCGCGTTTTCATAGACATTAAAAGTATTTATCGAAAAGATAACTAAAAATTTCAATTAACTTTTATCTGTTATACATTTTTGTCAAATAATACTAACAAACAATTCGCCACTATTATAGTTTAGAACGTTCCATTATCCAGCTAAATTTTATTAATTGATAAGAGAAAAAACATAAACATGACCTTATCGGAATACAATATAAACAATACTATTACATGAACAACCCACTATTTCAGCACCGGCTTTAGTACCTTCTATAAACTAGAATCTTGAAGGAAAAGAAGCATTACTGCTCAAAATAAAATTTATCGATCAATAATGTATCTATCTTAAAGATAACAAACCGCCTATTTTATAGTTGTTTTACAAGATAACCTAAGATTGAATCAATTTTTTGTAATTAACTTCTATATGTATTTGCCAGCATAAGTAAACATCAAATAAACGGATTCGAACCAAAACTGGATAATTTATGGGATTAAGGGATAATTTAATATTGCTATGCATCAAGGACTCTTCCACAAGAAAAAGGACGGTCTGCATCGAGCCCACACAATCCAAATTTGTGGCGTCACAAGATACAACAAGCGCTTAGCTTTTTTGACATAATCCAAACAGGTGCAAGCTCCAAGATTTTGTATTTCGTGCCGTGCATGACATATGCGCACTAGGTCGAAGTTGTCATATTTTGCATTATGATTTCAAATAATTTCGTCGTTTATTTTTGTATCAATATCAAATGAAAGTTAGTCTATTGAAACAAGATTTCAAAAAACAAAAAATTGGTGCAAAGGCGCAATTTTACGTCTAAGTGCGTTCCACTTCGTACTTCACCCGCGAATCGCATTAGAAATGTACCTTAAACTGGGTTAGTTGAATTTCTTGTTATTGTTATTTTTTAACCAAATTATTCGTTCATTATGAACGATCTGATTTTCATAGCCTTTGCATTAAAGGTAAGTTATATAGCAAGTTTTTTGTTTCTGTTGTTTAACAATATTGAGAAGTTTTGCAGAACCAACTGCAAGATTCCAGGCTCATTTTGTGCTTTTTTGGACTTACATCCAAATATTGAAAATATAATACGACTGGAATTTACATAAAATAAGTTACATTATTTCGTGTGATTTGTGAGATCATATCAACACTTGTTGTTCAAGTTATTATTATAATAAAAGGATTATCATATTACTATTAAACTTATCAACATCTCATTTGAGTAAGGAAATAAGTGCTTCTACAATAACTTTAATATTTGTCTCCTGACAACATCACATACATTCTCTCATTATGATGTTTTTCCATTATAGTTCACAAAATTAATTTTTGGCTATACTGTATCTCAAAAATATACAACTTCATCAAATACTATAACCAAAAACATAAATTTTAAAATTTATTAGTTGTTCTGAGGTATCAGTTTGAATTAACAAATAATTTGAATTATCCCCGTCAATAAAATTCAAATTTACCAATATTTTATAAAAGTTGTCATTTTAGTAGTTCAGGCTCAGACCTCCAGAGAAAGAAACAATTTGGTTTGAATAAATAACGTCTTAATAGTAATCTGTGTGAAGGATATTTTATCAAACGATTTCGTACTAATATATTTCAACAAGCTTCTTTTTATATTAATAATTTACTGAATGTTGATTATGACGAATAATCCGGAAACAACAATGACGCATAATTAGACGAATAAGATAGTCACTCTATAACATATCTCGTTATTGCATAATCTACAACACTGTTATTTGTGATAAAGCAATAAATCTTTTTTTCATGCTGTACTGTAAAGTCGAATTTACAGAACTAATATGAGTCTTGAAAATGGCACTTTACGCCATCTTTACTTTACACTTTACAGTACTCTTAAATTTTCCGAATCTCGTTTAAAATAATTAGAAATAAAAATCAATTAACATCAATAACTAAGCTTTTATTCTAATTTTTGAATGTTAATTTTTATTCTTTTAAATAAAAGAGAATAATCAAAGCAACTATAACATCAGTAAAATTGTCAAATATGACATTTCATATCCTAATATAATTTTGCTTACGATATACATCCGTGAAATTGTTATTACGGTACTATATTTGATATTCTTGACTCGGCTCCTTCGTCGCCTCGTCCATAAACATCTATCTCGTACCGTACTAATTCACTTCCCGGACTTATAACGTAAAAAAACTATTTCTAATGCGATGAAATGTAAATATTCATCATCCCACTGAAACGATTTTAATGTCAAACTTAATACGTATGTGCTTTTTTTATTTTCATACTAGTTGTGTATCAGCTGATAGGTATAAAACGTAGGGAATAAACTCAGGTTAATTTCCTCTAAAAAATTTGCAAAGCTAAGCCTTACCCCTTTTCCTTTCATTGTCCAATAAATTCTACTCGTTTTCTTTCTGTTTTCGTTTGACTAGCGTTTAAACTGTTATCTTAATTTTATTTTTTACCTTTTTCACCTCTAGATGAGAATGTTTTTGGCCATTGCTATTCGTCCGCTAAAAGGATGAATTAAACAACTTGATCATCCGACAAAATAACTGTTCTATTGTTTAATGTGGCCCTTCTGCGATAGGTCCAATATTCATAAAAAGTAGAGAGCTACTGTAAATCAATGTAAACTTGTTTAATAAAATCACCACCAAACTTCTTTGTATAGTAAAATACCTTTTTTATTTCGATATTATCAAAAAAAATTCTTATAAGCCTGCTTTTTGCTGTGTAGTAAAATGAGGTACTACTTCGAAAAGAGACTCATATCTACCGTCAATGCTGCCGTGTCTGCGTGGTCTCGGCTGCGCGACATGCGTATGTACTTCGTTTACATTAAACCCTGATCGATTGGATTCTTGGTTGAGTGTCCGGAAGTCCTTTCTAAGCTCTATTTTCTTTCTACTTAGCAGATCAGCATCGTCTACGTAGGCCACCTTCTGTCTTAATGGGTTAAGTAGGGTTCCTCCCGGGCTGGTCTGCAGCCTCCTAAATATTCTTTCCAAGATCAGGCAGATTACAAGAAATAGAATCCCCTTGCTTCAGACCTCTTTTGAAGTTGAATGGGCGAGATGTTGTACCTTCACCGAATATTTTTTACCTTTTTCACCTCTGGATGAATATTTTTTAGGCTATTGCTATTCGTCCGTTAAAATGATGAATTTAACAACTTGATCGTCCCATAAAATAACTGTTTTATTTTTTATCGTGACCCTTCACCTTGCTGTACACCTCCAGCCTTCTAGACTAGTCATTACTTTGTAGGTGACGTTCAGCAGGGAAATGCTTCTGTAGTTGGTGCAGCTTAATTTTGACCCATTTTTGTAGATATGGCAGATGAGTGATGTGCTTCATTCTTCTGGCATGGACTCCTCTTTCCACACTTTCCTGTTGAATGGAACATGGATTTTTGCTTTAAGTTGTTCACCTCCAAACTCAAGAAATTCTGCCGTTATGAGATCTTCACCTGGGGACTTGTTGTTCTTCATTGCGTTGATGGTGTTTTTTACTTCTTTCCTGGTAGGCTCGGCTACGTGGATGTTGTTCTTACGTGGAGGTGGACCACTGCTCTCTTCGTGACTCTCACTTACAAGGTTGAGCAAACCTTCAAAATACGCGGCCTAACGTTCTGCTATTTTCCCCGTCTCCACTAACAGTGGAACATATCATATTTGGCTTGGAATCCCGTCTTCTCTTCTTTGATGTTGGTGTACATTTCTGTAACGTTTCTCCTATGTACTCTACTTTGTACATAAGTTGCGTTAGTGCGAGGCAGGGTGGAGAATTGCTTGCTTGACATTTCTGATTGGTCCAAATAGGGCCATCCAATTAAATCCCCAAAGACAAAGGAAAGTCAAAAACTGTAGCTACAACGCGAACTCGAACTTTGTAATACAACTTGATTCAAGTTTAAGAATGGTGTAAGAATATTCTATCTATGGACAGAAAAAAGTGGTTCCAGGAAGATATTTCGAGTTTATCAATTTGTATTTACGCTTCATAAATTGAAGTAGAAATCAGATTTAATGGGAAATATTTGACAACTACTGTGTTTATTTATTTAGAAAAGAAGCCGTTAACGAGATATTTTAGAATACAGAAAATAAAAAAAAGATTTATTAGAGTTAAAATTGGATTTGAAACATTTTCGAAATAATATAAATATCTACATCGATCGAATTATTTTTAGTTATTTAGGTAAGTATATCATGAAGGACGACGACTTTTATCATATCATATTATATTAAGCACGTGAGCAAACATACACAACATGATTGGAACATAATCGATACAAAATTATTCGTAACCAAATATTCAAAAAACGTTTCGAGTTCAGAAACAAAATTCTTTAAATATTTGTAACAGTAATTGTTAGTTTATTTATAGATGAGTTCAATAAAATATCAGAAATGTGCGTAAATAAATCTAATAATATCAGTTAGATATTTTTATCACTAAGAAAATATTTTCTCACTCAGATGAAACACTTTACAAGGTAGGCAATAGTTTTCTATTTCTGCTAAACCTCCTAAGAGAACGTGAACAATGGGGCTGTGATACTAGAAATTAGATACTCGACACCATGAGATTTTTCAAACAAACAGAAGACTGTCTCACTAATTTCAATTTCCGACTGTGCCTGGCCAATCATGTGCAAAGGCATCAAATTCGAAAATCGAAGCTTTGGCGGAATCTAGATAGCGTATCGAGGAATGTATTTGAAGCGATAATTAATTTATAACAAAATTATTCAATATAAATAATTATCTAATAAAACAATTCAATCCAATCGAGAAGTATAAATTAAATATATTAACTCAAAATTCAATTGTTATTTTATTAATTAGATACAGTTCTTAGATACTTAATTCTATTGAAATAAAAATTACTTTAATATCAAAGTTATATGAGGGAAAGTTAATTGTTGGGTATTGTGAATTACTTCTATTCCAACATGATTTTACAACAAGAATATTTCAGAATTTAGAATCGAGTACTTTTTATGAGAAGTAGTTTTATTTGAACCAATAAAAATATTCACAAATAACATATATTCTGGACCTCTGAAAGTAAATTTTCTGTAGTTTCTATTTTGACCTAAAATCAAGAACATTCAGATTTTTTGTGAAATTTCTATAATATACTTTTGTTTCGAATTATTTTTTCAAATCAAAATGGATTTATTTCATGATAATATTATCTAGCGTTGTTAATTTTTCATGCTTAAGGGTGTGCTAATTATTTGACTCGTCAAAGTAGAAACTACAGAAAATTTACTTTCAGAGGTCCAGAATATATTTTATTTTCGAATATTTTTATTATATTTATTGGTTCAAATAAAACTGCTTCTCATAAATAGTGTTCGATTATAATATTCTATAAATTCTGAAATATTCTTGTTGTAAAATCATGTTGGAATAGAAGTAATTCACAAAGATAATATCTAACAACTAACTCTCCCTCATATATCTTTGATATTAAAGTGTTTTTTATTTCAATAGAATTAAGTATCTAAGAACTGTATATACATATCAAAATAAAGGATTTCTACTAATCACCTTTGACATAATTTCGAAAATGTATTCCGCTGTTCTTCAAAGGGGAAAACTTTCCTGGCTAATGCCTCGACGATTATTGAATTACAACCCCCCTGAAGAGCGTGATGTAAATCGATCTTTTTGTCGATATTAACATCCGTAATGACTCGCAATTGTAAGGAGAGGTTGTAACTATTGACCAGTTTCTACGTCATCACCTCTCATCAGAGCAGTCGTCAACACTCGTTCAAGCTTAAGACCCGAACTGAAGACAACGTTAAAGAGCGTCGAATTTGGTACATGTAGTTAAACATTTCCCAGCGAACGCAGTTGTAAGTGAGGATGGCGCCACTTAGCGTTCACTTTTGATCTAGATCATTATTTCGAATTAATATTACTATTTCGGATTATTAATCAAAAGTTTTTCACATCATTCTAAAGTGTCACGAAGAGAAAGAGTGTTATATCAAACATTTTCATTTATCGTTATTTTGTTAATTTCGTTTTTATTTTACTTTGTAACGTTTGTAACGATAATTCGTCACGATTGACGCTCAACATTTTTTTTTTCTTCTTTCCAATTCATAGACGTCAACAGACGTAGAAACATTACAAAATTTGTGCCGTGGGGATGAGAAGATAAGCAATACCAAAACCATCGTGGGGGCACGACTAGAACGAGCGATAACAAATTGGAGAAGGGATCAACAAAAATCAGTGAAGAATCAGGACAAGAACCAAAATCCACAATAGAAGAACAAGTAACCTACGTAATGGAGAAATCCCAAACGGACACGAATACTATATTTAGATTTATGTAAGAAATGAGTCATAAGATGGACAAAGGACAAAAAGGAATGGTCAAAAACAACAAATAATGAATCATAAGATAATAAAACGGAAAGGAAAAGGGACAGGAGAAATGAGTCCTAAAATAGAAAAAGGACATCAATAAATGAGTCAACAATTAAAGATATAAAGGAAAATTTTAAAGAGACAATAGGAATTGTTGAAGAAAACATTGTTAAGAAAAGAAGATTTGGAACAAATCAAAATTGAAATGAAGATCATGAAGACAGAAATGAAAACATAATTGGAAACTACCAATAAATAATTTAAAAAGGGATTTAAGGAAGAAATGGATCATTTAAAAAAGCAACAAACATAATTGAGACAGAATCTGGGAAAAAACATTACAGGTATTCAGTCTCATTGTATTGATAAAGAAATAAGGAAGACACTTGAAGATAAACAAGACGGTATAAGTATAATTTCTAGGACACATGCAATTTTAACAATATTATTTATAATAATAATGATAATTTCAACCAAAACGATGACTATCATTACAAAAATTTCAATATCAATAGCAGTAGAGATGGAGAGAACAGAAACTTTCCAAATAAAGAGACCTTTATTGATAATGTTACTTCGAAAATATATCACAACAGAACAATCTACCATATTTGTCAATCCATGAAGCGCAACAACGGAAGAAGAACGAGAAGTTGATTTCGTATCGCACAATGATATTCCACCGATAATGCTCGATCGGATCTTATAAAATAATTTGTCAAGTATTCTGTATAGATATGTCTATTCCTGGAAATTAATCAAACACTCACTAATAATAAAAATAAATCTGGGAGAAAATATCAAAATTGGAAAAGCATCAACGACAAAAACCTATTTGAGACCAATAAAGCAACAGTAAATGATATAAACGTGATAGATACTACTATTACAACACAATTACTTATGACAAATAATTTGATTGATTATGTATTATTTGGCATCGACGAATTCGAGGAAAACGCAATGATAATGAATTTGAAAATAGAACGATCTGAATTAACGATGCGTTTGATAATTTTAAGAAAAATATAATTAAAAAACATAATAATATGATATGAATGAAGTATTGATAAAAATAGAAGAAAATAACGGAAATTATAAGGCAGAAAGGTTAAATGGAGAATTCTGTAATGTCGGTGGGAATAATGAAAATTGTGTGATTATATTGGATATGTTGATGGAATTGGTATGGAATATGAAGAGTATGATGGGAACGAAAGTATTGAAAAGTATAAATTTGAGATTAATCATTCATTGAATAATAAGTCATATGTAAATAAACATTAAAAATATTTTAAAAAAAAAATACAATACTGGTGGAAGGAAGTAATAATATTAAAGGAGAAAAAGAAATCCAGAAAACATGATTGTGGATTTTAATAGTAACAAAAGAATTGTGGTTGAGAAACTAATCAAAGATTATGGGAACAAAATAAAACACAATAAAACAAAAACTATACAAATTTCTATAAATTTTAAATAATTCAATTTTAATGAATCATTACCTTACTAATTTACTTTATTTATTGTTTGATTTGGTGGTAGGTAAATGTTTTTGCAATTATTCTTTCTGGAGGATAAGAATAATCATACAAAAATTTAGGGAATGTTGTACTGATATACAGCAGAAGAATATTGAAATGGAAGAATCATTTACATAATTGGAACACTGTTTCAGCATTAATGGAGTGATGAACTTTATAACAATATTAAATAAATATTATATATTATAGACATGAATAGGTACAATGTAGACTCCAGATCAAAATTAACCGTATTTAAAGTATGAGAATTTAAGTTTTATTAAGAAATTTTTTTCTACCGACTGAAGTATTTTACTTGCCGTATTTATTTTGTTTGTCATAGAATCATCAATCATCCACGTAGCGTTCTGCTAGTAACGTGCTGGAAAAGCGCCGTGTTGGTTGAGAGTAGTAACATCTCTACCTGCATCAAACAACAAGGAGACAGAAGATCTACGAAATCTATGTCTGGTGTATAGATTTCTATTCGGTAACTTTAACTAGATAGCTATTTGTCTTCACAGTGAACGAAATTTATTAATACCAATTTTCTGTATGCCGTGTTGATAATTAAAAAAAAATGAAGGTGTTGTCACATTGTTTGGACGAAAGTTAGCATACTTCTTGCATATTTTTTAAAAATTACCAATCATAGGACATTTTCTAATCGTTTCTGTTTTAGTGTTGGGTATGATAATAATTCAAGGTCTTGAATGTCTTCCTATTTCAAGGAGTAAGTTTCGTTACTACGACAAACACCCATTATGCCCATGAATAGTGCAATCTTTACAAAATTCTTTAATGTAGCGCAAAATTCACTTTTTTGTATCTTGTAGTTATTACCTTTGGGTCAAGGTATAAATCATCTGGAGCTTCAGTGATCAATTTATTTATTCTTATAAAAAAGTAAATGCTTCTTCGGTGTGAAAGACGTGTCGATGTCGTTTATTATATTTATTTTATATTTGATTTTTTCGTGCCCATTAACGTTGAGTATATCTTGGAAAAGATAACGTTTTCCGAAAAAGAAGATAGTTTATTGATATTTCTCCATTCCATGAAAGACGTACAACTTTCTGTTTGCAAAGGACTCTGATTCTTAGGATAGTGCGAGGTCCGTGGATTCCAAAAATATTAAGTTCCCTGGTAGAAATGTAATCCTAACAATTTCTGTTCACTAATTAATCGAACTAAACGATCCGAATCCACAATCTTTCAATACATAGCGCTTGCCATCGAGTAATCGATTCAAAGTTTGGATTTAGCAGCTAAGGCTCCACGGCCACTTTGAATCGGGATCAGGGGATGACCTATCAGCTGGTTGATGATCTTAGTCCAGGAAGAGCTTTTACCAGAGATTTTTAACGTTAGGTTCGTGTGTTAATTTATAACTTAATAGTTTTTGTGTGTTTAGGGACCTTAATTCATTTGTGTAATAGATTTTAAGTGTTTTAATAATTTTTATTGAATAGTTATTAGCGATTTATCAGCAAAAATATATTTTACAAAAAATTTCTATACAAATAAACGGTTTTTTATGTCAAAAAGCCATAATATGTCTTCAACAGTGAAAGCGTTCCAGATTACTTTCCGAACATTCAGATCGTGATCGGGTTAATCCGATTTTAGTTTTCGAAAACCCGTATTATCGGAACTGGACACTGTTATTATTGCTATAGGTTGAGTTTTCCTTTAATTTAATTCCATATTTTATTTCTCGTGTTTTATTATATAGTGAATTATTTGCTTTGCATTCATTCGTTCGGGATATGTCGAATATTTTATCTAAAGTAACGTTGTTGTGTGTGATTTATTATCGATTTTATTAATTAGTTGCACTTAATATTTGTGATTAAAACTATTGTGTGTAACTAATTTATGATATTAATAGCAATAAACAAGTTCGTATCATTTTCCCATTAAAGATCCTTCGATAAGTAATATTTTAGCAATTACATAATGAATAATGTCTTATTTCAAAACAGATATATCAAAATTATACTTTCTGAAAATGGATAATGGATAAAAATTAATCAAATAAAAGTTATTTGATATGAGAGGAAATTTTTACGTGGAAGATGTATCTTACCCAATAAAGCAAAATTAGATGCATAACTGATAAACCACCTTCCAAGGTGCTTCACGCAGCCCTTTTTGGCTCATAGCTTTCTTAAGTCTTCCATCGCCTCATCATCTTTTCCTTGGTATTCCTTTTTTTCTTATTCCTCCTGGTTCTAGGTCTATCATTTTTTTGTTGCTCTGGAATCTGGCATTCTCTTTATGCCACTCTATTCTTTTGGATCTTATTATTTTGCTCAGTTCTGCTTCTCCAGATAGATTCCTTATTTCATTATTTTCATTATTTGTTCTCTTCAGCCATAAATCTCCTCTTTTTCATCGCCTAGTATCCTTCTAAGTATTTTTCTTTCCAATATCTAACTTCACATAAGTACATATCTGACATAATTTCAATTATTCACAATCAACATACATGAGGTTTGACTTTTTAATCTATTCGATTTATAATTTATCGAAAATAATTCCCCAATGCGGTTTTTTCCTGAAAATTCGAAATTGAACAGCAATTCTGCCCTTAGAGATGATTCAAAGTTACAATAGAGATGTAGTTGAATTTATACATACTTATTAGATTATTGTAGGTTCTGATTTCAGTTGAAATACTCGAAATTTATAAAATTTGTTGAAATTAATATCGAATACATCATTTTGGTCGTTCTATGTTTTATAAGAACTTTTCGCTCAGTAGAAATTGAATGAAAATGTGTCAACATTATTGTATATGTCTTTTCATTGGTTATTTATATTGTTTTGAAATCACTTATTGCATTTAAAACTTATAATACGACTCCCTAAATTGATTTAGTCAATACCAGACGAATGCTTGATAGTAGTGTACTGCACAAAATTTATTGTCAATTTTACAAACCGCCCTGTAAATTAAGAGGAGTTGACAATCTTTAGTAGGCTTAGTATATCCTAAAACAAATAATCTGATAGGCCCCAGACATCATTGAGCCACTCTTCTCATTAATCTAGTACATTGATAAGACAAAAATCTCGTGAAATTTCTGGAGATAATCAACTGTTCATATCATTTAGTCAAATGATGCTACGCCCCATGATTTTATTTCTGTCTGATTATTTGATGAGGAGAGATGACTGGTACGTTAGACCAATTATATTTTAGCTTTTAGTGAATCTACATTTTTAATAAAACTATTTTCTGCATGTAAAGCCCTTCCATTTGATCTCCATTACCTATATTCATAAATAATAAATATACTAGGTTTTTCCCGCGGCTTCGCTCGCATCGAATCCATTAAATAAGTATCAGAAATCATTATAATAGAAAAGAACGAACTCTGTAGCTATATTAGAACCTGAGATGTAGATCTTTGAATGTAGAAAAATTGCCAAAAACCTACAAAAATCCATAACTCCACATTGAATGTCCGCGCCTAGCTCCTCTCCAACTCAACCGATTTAAGTGTTCAAAAACTCAAAATAGAGAAGGTGTTTCAGCGAGTGTTCTTAAACCAAAACGAACTCTGTAGCTATATGAGAACCTGACATATAGATCTTTGAATGTAGAAAAATTGCCAAAAACCTACAAAAATCCATAACTCCACATTGAATGTCCGCGCCTAGCTCCTCTCCAACTCAACCGATTTAAGTGTTCAAAAACTCAAAAGAGAGAAGGTGTTTCAGCGAGTGTTCTTAAACCAAAACGAAGTCTCTATCTTGAATAGAACCTGAGATATTGAGGATAGAACGTGTGTATGTGAAAAGCTCCCATAAGTAATGTACAGGGGGAAATCGCATTTGAGTATAACTTGAGAATGGTGAAAATTAGATGAAATCCGATGGTTGATGGCTGATCTGTGCATCAATACCTTTCATTGAAAAAAAAAAATTAAGCAAATCGATTGGTTAGAACGCCTGAACGGACTCGGAATGAAAATCATCAATTTTTTTAATATATAAGATCTGTTATTTTTGCTGATGTAGAAGTTTTTTGAAAAGGCATGTTTTTCTGGCAGATGATGATTATTATGAAAAATTACAAGAGTAAAAAAAGTTTTAGAATTAAATTATCCATGGTATGAGAATATTTTTTTTTAAATCAACTGGCAGATAAAAAACTTCTGTGGAATTTTGAGGTTATGTGAGACCTGATTACTTCCTTATAATGGTTCGATTGTTTTCTATTTACCATTGCTTAATGCCTATAACAGCCTCATAAACTGCACATAAATTTAGTATTCTCTATTTAAAGGGTTGCAGAAAATTATTTTTTTTCGAAATTTTGGTTCCTATTTTTGAGGCCCTAAAATTACATATACGAGGATATATTGAAAAATTCTTAGCCTAGTATAGAACCAAACAAAATTTCAATGTTAAAATATTTTATTACTCAACATATTCTTCTCTAATTGGATACATTTATTGCAGCGAACCTGCAACGTCTCTAGATCTTTCAAAAAAAATGTTTCTTCTTGCTCTACAAACCAGACCTCCACAGCTTTTATTACCTCCTCGTTGGAAGAACATTTACGCCCTTTTATAGTTTTTTTTTTTCAGTTGAAGAAAAAGATAATAGTGGAGAAGAGCCAAATCTGGTGAATAAGAGGTGTGTTCAAGTAGTTGAAACCTAAATCACGAATTTTTTGCATAGCAACATGAGATTTGTGTGCAGGGGTGTTGTCCTGCAAAAACAAAACACCTTTGGATAGCTTTCCGCGTCTTTTCTCTTTAATTTTTTCCCGTAGAGTGGTCAGTAATGTCGAATAGTAATCTCCAGTTATTGTTCTACGCTTATTCAAAAAATCAATCATGATTACTCCATGGCAATCCCAAAAAACTAAAGCAATAACTTTTTCAGGAAATTTTTGGACACGAAACTTCTTAGGTCTTGGAGAACCAGAATATCGCCATCCAACGATTGTTGGTTTGTTTCTTGATCGCAGAAATGTACCCAAGTCTCATCCATAGTAACAATTCGGTTTAAGAAGTCTATATCGTTTTTAAACCGAACGCGATGCTTCTACCCTTGCACGCTTTTGGTCAACATTCAAACATTTGGGGATCCATTTTGCAGCAATCTTTCTCATGTCCAAATTGACGTGAACTATATGATGGACGCATTCGTATGAAGTATTCAGTATTTCAGATATCCGTTTTAGCCCAATTCGACGGTCTGATAAAATCATGACATGAACTGCATCGATATTTTCGGGGACTGACACAGAAACTGGCCTTTCCGATCGGTCATCAGCTTCAATAGTACCCCCCGTATATATGTATGTATGAATCTTAATACATATCTTCGAAATTATTAATTTTTTTTTGACTATTTCTCTTAAAAATGGGTTACAATTTTTTTTACAAATGCGTTGAAATTTCAATACATTTTTTTACTTGTGTATGCAACTATTTTTTTTACCAAATATGTAATAATGAATGTTGGAAATTCTCCTCTAACTCGGGGTCCTTTCCGACTGAAAACCCGTGGCGTTTTGCCGACTTGCCACCCTGTAGATACGCTACTGAGCTAAATAAAACTATTTAAAAAATAATTGTGACACTTTATTAATTAAAGAAAATCTCTACGCAACTAATACTTGTACTAATTAAAATGTTTCATCAAATAATAGTAAACATTGTTGTTTATAAATATTACTTATATTTTCGACACTATTTCCAGAATAAATTAGAGATTATTTTTAGAAAAAGAAATCACTAATTGGATTCGGATGAAATTTTTCTTATCTTCGATGTGAAGACAAAAGTTTTAATAATCAAATTATATATAGATAGTTGAGTTGAACGATTGACAAATTTCCTGTAAACATTTAACCGCATTTATAAATATGATGATTTGCACGCACCTTAATCGACATTCCACAAGCAATGTTATTGTTTTTATTAGAGGACTGGAGGTTTTTCCAAGAATCACTTATATAAGTTACCTAATACAATTGCGGTATTGTTTGTGATATAAATTTAATTCAATTCATCGGTGACGGTATGGGGTCGAATTATTTAAATTGTTAGTCAGCCAGGCTTGCGCCACTCCTGGTAACTAGAGGTGTGTAAAATTTAGACACTTCTGATCTATGGTATGTATGTGTATTTACTTGCCGATATAAAAGCATTTCATGTGCTTTTGCTTGGGAATGAAATGGAGATTATTTGAATTTTAGTGCGAGAGCGGCAGTCAGTCGTCCTACCACGTGCATCGTTGTCGACTCGTATTCGGGTGTGTACGCATGCGTTCGTTTTTGTTGAATCGGCATCTGGTGTGTATACTTTGTGATTTAGTAATCGCTAAATAAAAATGTGGCAGTTTTGACGATCAGAATATCGTTATTTGGTGAGTAGACAGATTTTCTCGTTGAAAATGTGCACTTACCTTTATTTATCACCAATGACGGACTGGGCCAATGACAAAAAGCCGGTTAGGTTAGGTCAATATGTCTTTGTTGTACATTGAAGTTCGATTACTTGCTGCCATGGTTACGGTTAACCAGGTGCATTGTTTGCTTGACGGTTTTTTGGTCTTTAATTAGGTAACATTATTTTACTGTTACACTTTCTTTGTGATTTCAATTTATTTTTCCTTCTATATTTTTATCTCTGATTTTGTCGTTTTAACTTACCAATCTTTAGTATAACGGAAATTGTTATAAAATAGAAACATTTCCTGATATTTTATTGTTTGTAAATTATGTATAGGGTATTATAAAAATGAGATGCCGATAAATTATTTTATATTCTATCTCAAAGATCTTGATTATATTATATCGGTGATTTATTTCTAACAATTTCAACTACATATTCATAGGAATAAATTGTTGATGAATACACTTTTTCAAAGATGCATGACATTTTTTTATTACAATTAATATCAACTTTATGACATAAGTTGATACATAACAATTAACAGAAAATTTAGTAAATGGTATTTTTATTCCCAGATGTTCAAAAGTATTCCTTAAAATCATCACAATTTATTTTAAAAATACTATTTTCACACACATTATAATAAATGGTAAAAACATTATTTACGTCAACGCTTTGTTTTTATAAAGTAGGGCAATTTTATACTTTCGCGGTCCCCTCGTTTTTTGGTACAAGAAAATCGAAAAATCATCCAATTTCGTTGATTTTTTTTTAAATCTTTGTTTTTACGGCGAATTTATGAAAAAAATATGGGAAATATCTCACCTGGAGTTTTCATATAGTTTTATGACTTTAAATGTGATCATAAACGCACTTTTTAGCATATAATCGTTCATAACTTTTTTACAAAGCATCGTACGCAATTCATATATTTTTTTTTGTTAATCTGCACAAATATCGAACATTTTGGAAAACAAAATTGAAAAATGTTTGTTTATTTATTTTTTATCTCTAACAGTCAACATTAGTAAGACACCATTTTTTTAATAGTGAAAATTTTCAATTTTTCATAGTTAACTTTTAATATTGAACACTTGATTATAATAAGTGATTTTAAGAATGTTTTTGTTCAAATAACTTTAATAATTACTTAATAAAAAAGGCACAAACGATTATATGTGAGAAAAGGTCAATTTTAAGAGAAATTCTTATTATTTTTAATTGTAAAAACATGATAAATCAACATTTTTGTATATTTCTTTTCTCAATTTGTTCGATTTTTCGTGTAGATTAAAAAAATACTTCATTTGATCATTAGGAAGAGTTATCAAAAATTATACGTGAATTAGTGCATTTTCATGAACATTTAAAGCTTTGAAACCAATATGAGTTTTCATTTTTTTATTCCCATAATTTTTTTCGTAACTCCGCCGTAAAAACAAAGATTTTAGAAAAAAATTCATCGAAATCGGATGATTTTTCGATTTTCTACAGCCAAACAACGAGGGGACCGCGAAAGTATCAAATTACCTAAAGTAGAATTATTTTTGTTCAGATTCATTAAATTAATTATATACAGGGTGCGCGAGAAATGAGAAAAAGACAAGGCATATAGAAGCATATTTTCAAAATATTTTGATGTATACATGAACACTGATTTGACACAAGTTACCAAACAATTTTAGCATTATTATGAAAAAAACCTGGAAGAGGTCGATTTTTATTCTTAAATTCACAATTTACAGTATGAAAATATTGTCCCCCTCCAGCAACCCCTCTGAATTATTATAAGCACGCTCCGAAAATTTTAAATTAGAACAGGGGTCGTGTCGCACCTTGTTGAAAAGGGATCTTAGTCCTCTGTTCAGCAATATAAAGTTTTTCAAAATTTGGTGCAATCATAACCGAGAAAAATGTAAAATTTTGATTGATGTCTAAACTAACCTAACCTAATCACAAAACTTTACGTACGCATAATATTTAGAATGTATTTTTGAATGTACTTCACAATTAAATTAAATGTTCAAAATGACCATCATTCACTTCTTGATAATTACCGAGGCGATTTTGAAATTCTCGTACAACATTTTGTATGATCTCAGGTGTTATTTTGTTAATTTCTTCCGTTATCCTAACTCTTAAATCAGCAATATTGTTTGGTTTATTAAAATATACTTTAGAATTAATCATGTATTCTCGTATTGCTTCATTCTACGTAAAGTTTTGTGATAGAGACATTATCAAAATTTTACATCTTTAACAATAATTTTTTCAGTTATGATTGCACGAAATTTAAAAAAAACTTTATACTGATGACCAGAGATCTAAAATCCCTTTCCAACAAGGTGCCACACGACCCCCTTTTCTATTTAAAATTTTCGACGAAGTGCTTATAATTCCGAGGGGGTGCATATTCATACTGTAAATTGTCAATTTAAAAATTAAAATTGACATGTTTCAGGTTTTTTCACATAGTATATAATACCGATAAAATTGTATTTATTCCATACACATGGACGGCATTGTATAATATTCCCTTAAGGACAAACGACAGGAAAACTACAGTCTCGTAGAATGGAAAAAATCAGTCATTCTCGAATAAAAACATGTTTCAAGCAAGTTTGTCGGTATAAAATCGTGAGCTTACTGAATTCTCCAGGTTTAAATTCCAACAGGTCTGTTGATCATTCAGCAAATACCGAATGGGAGGTAGTTATTAAAGTTATATACATTTCTTGACTCAATTATCAAAAATGGTCCGAAAATGATATCCACAAACAATGTAAATATCATGAATCGTCCATATCGCATTGATGATAAATTTTTTTATACCCAAGACTCATTGTGGATAAATTAGAAAGTTCTACGATTTGACATCACGATTTTCATTGAAGACAAATAAATAAAAATAGTATGAAAATAAAATTTTTTAAATCAACTGTCAGATAAAAAACTTCTGCTATGAAATTTTAAGGTTAGTTGCGTCCTGATTTAGTTTTGAAAATCTAAACATATTCTTAATAACTTAAATCTTTAATATTTATTCTTGATGACATTTTAATATGCAGTTTTTGTTATAACTTCAACATATTGTAATGTTCTTATTTATTTAAACAGTTCTTAATCACAAATTCACAGATACAGGTATTTCCAATTTACGTAATTTATTTATACACTAATTATTCATCAACAACCACTAGACTATTCACTAACACTTACTACTAAAGTATTCACTAATACTTGACAAACTAATTTATTTAAACACACTTTTCACTATCCCGATGTGTTCACTATGACATCAAATTGTTTAACAAATAAAACAAAATGACTTCTTAGAAATTGTTTCTATAGAAACAGTCCCAACATAATGTGAATAGGTCACCAAAAAGTACAAAGAAATAGCCGCCTCAATAACAAGAAATAAAAAGTACTCGAAGAATCCGCCAAATTTTAGTTTCGGCAATATATTGGAATAGGACGAGTTCATAACAATATTTTATGTTCGGTTAAACTTTTTCACTAACCTACAATAGGATTTCGGTTAATGTTGCATGTTCTTGTCGACTTTCACGCATTATTTTTTCTTTCTCAAAACAAATATCCATTGTAACTTTCAAAAAACACTAATTCCAATAATATTTTATTGAAATTTCAAGAGAATTGAGTTCCCCTTTGATCTCACCAACAGATAAAAATGTGGAAACAAACAGATAGAGAATCATGTTTGAATTTGCTCGGAAATAGAAGGTAATAGTTTAGTCATTTTTTATTCGCATGTTTAGGCCGCTATAGATCTTCTTGTCTACGCCTTTTTCGCCATATTTAGTACCATGCGACTTCTAGCACCTCCTGAAAGAAACGCTTTTAGCATTAGGACGAGTACTTTACTGACCAAAGAAGTACTTCTATGGAAATTAATTCAAATTTCACACTATTTCTAATGAAATAATTCTAGATCACATCTCGTATATAAATAACTGTGTTCTGAGGTATAGAAGCGAGGGAAATATTCACTCTAATATATATTAATGTATACAGAATTGTAAAAATTCTGTTAAAAATAGATATTGGAACAAATTATTAACGTTCAAAAACCTGTCGAGGAAAATTCAATGGATATTTTGTATAATTTGAAGTCTAGTCCTTGAAAATATTATATCAAATAGTCATCTCAACAAAATATAAAAATAGACGTTCAGGAGCCAATAATAGTGGACACCTAAATAATTCTGTAAATTGTTTGGTAATAATTGGAATGTAGGATTTTACTACTCATTTTCTGATGAGATTATCGATAATTATATTGGTTTCAAATTAAAAATCAACATGTTTGACTGATAATTTCTGTTTTACCTCATTAGCATTATTATAAATTGTAAAACTCTGTTATTTATGAAACACGTAAAATACTCATAAATAATACTTAATGGTATGTTAAATGAAAACACAAAAATGCACCGTGTATTTGTTCTAAGTTATATTGATTTTAAAGTAAGAAGTCAATGACACCTTTTAATCTTTATAACTTTCATTCAAAGAATCATTAAGGTGTGTTATGAGTGAAGAGACATACAAGTCCACCGTGAAATTTATAATGATTGTAGACCGGTTTACTCCAGTATTTACTGGTCTATGTTTATTAAATAAAGTATATTAATAATAATGAATTTATCAGTAAATTATACATAATGTTTATAAAATAAAAATTAACTATGTTTCGATGCGGCTATAATTAAAACGAATGAAAAAACTAGCTCGTCCAACTGTTTAAAATGTTATTATAACAAGCAGCAATGAAGGAATTGAATTGAATTGAATGGTATGGCACATTTATTGATTTGTTTATATTGTGCTTGTATAGTTGACGTCGCTCCTCTTTAACAACTGTTAAGGTTTTATTATTGAAATTATTGAAATTAGCCTAGACATACCTCCTTACATTAACCCATATTTTAACAAAAATTATAGCTAACAGAACGAGATATGGTCAGTCAGAAGTACCAACCTCGAAAGCGCACGAAATTCGTACCATTTGAGACTATTAAGTGGTAAATGTTTTAATTTTATTCAAGAAATAAACCTACATTACATTATTAGCTAAATAAACAATAATATTGGATATTCCCGAAACTGGTCGGTTTTTTATTTTACTTTACTGTTTGTTTTAAATTATAATCTAATATACATCCATGTAATAATGAAATGAAATATTAGACTATTACGATAGGCATGACTAGAAGAAAAATGGGGGGCACATCATTTTTCCCATGTTTTGAGACCTCCTGAACACGGTTATGATGGTTTTTCGAATGTCTGTAGTTTATATATATATCTGTTTAAGCTACAATTCTTATTTTCGTCTCTCGAGCAATCGCTGTGGGTCCGATTTGGTTCAAAATTAGCATACATGGCTTTTTTGGCGGCGGATTGATGTTATTAGAGTTTGGTTGAAGACAAATGAATATTTCGAGGGGTCGCAGTGCAAAAAAAGTGGTTTTTGACCTTTACTCACCTCTGCAGGTCAAACGAAAAGCGACTGAAAAATGAAATTTCACATGTAGGTTCATTTAGTTGCGAGATGATTTCCTGTCTAAGGTCGAAACTTTCCATCTCCACCCCTCTCCATTTTATGGTCATTTTTGTTATATTTTCTTATTTTTTGGCCAGAAAAAGTTTAACTAGAGGGTTCGAACTTCGCATGCAAGTAGGGGTGATGTTGAAGAATTGTCTTTCTCAAGTTCAAAGTTTTCTTCTTCAGTTCTTCTAGCACAAAACGCCCGAAATCATTTTGATCGTTGTGATTGTTGAACTGGACCGCCTCCTATTTAATGAATAATACGAGTATGATCGTTACTAGGGTGATTTTTTTACTTCCCATTCTCGAAATTTCTTGTCATTATGACAATTTTTTCTTTGTTGTCAATTGGAATTGAACAAGAGGGTTCGAGACCACCGGGTCTATTGAAATTATGAATTTTCATTCGAGAGAGAGAGTTAACTTGTGAAATGAAAAGTTATTGAGGAATAGCAAATTTTTCATATAAAGAAATAAGATTGAGAATTGATATCATTTCCAAGAAATTCATTTTATGGAAAGATTTGTTTGTGTATTAGTTAAATTCTTCATTCGACGAAAAATTCGACTTTCGTGATGGAGCTCACCGCTTTTTATTTTACATCGAATACGTAATTATATCTGAATATCCCTTAGACGTTTCCAAAAATGTGTAACACCTTGCATCAAATTGATACAGAGTGGGCAAAAATACACAAATGTCAATTCACTATATATCACTCAAATAATATATGAAAAAATAAACACAAATACCGTGATGACTTATTAAAAAGCACCCCGTATAATTTATTAGTGATCCAAATATGGATTTAGGCTTGCTGTCGCCCTAGGCCTAGTTCGATGTGTCGCCGCCCTTTTTGATAACATAAATTTCATTAATTATGATGCAATATGTTTATTTCAAAGTAACTTTATTATATAGAAGTATAATTTTTTAAGTATAACTTATAAACGTGAAAGATAAATCAGTTACGAGTATAAGCCTTAGATAAATGAATAAATATTTTTTTTATATTAATCAATTTAAAAATTTCTTTCATGCAAGAGCATCAAATCTATCTTGGCCCCTGCTTGCGGGTAAATATGTTTTTACTCTTTTAGAGTGGAAAAAGATCTTTATCCTCAACAATTTGTAGCCGGAATACTCAAAAATATTCGGAGAGCAATGTCCACCTCTTGAAACTCCGTGAATGCAATACATTGCATATTTTTTCTGCAGCGTACATATTCAGTTTTTGCTAAGGAGTCTTTGAGTTGATAATGGAACAGAATACATTGCCTATCGTCTCTTCGAAATGATCAGGATACTTACCTATATATAGTTTATATGAAATCATCAACAAATATTGAAATATTTGTAAAGTTTTTCATGCATGCACTTTTACGCCTGGCTAATTGTACACTCTAGAGTGTCTACAATAGGGCAATAAACATTTGTGCTAAAATTTTGTTGCCTCGACAAAGGTGTTCTTTCATTTACTCGTGAGTTGTCTGGCTGAATATTTCGATAATGTCGATAAGTCTGGCAACGATAATGATAACGATAATAATCATGAACTCCAGATAGTACTTTGGCTTTAGTTTCATTTTAAGAAAATTGTCTGGTCTCTCATGTCTTGAAAATACAAATCCAGAGAACTATAGATCTGCAAAACGGATGATAAATCAGCCCGAGATTTTTACTAGCAGTATTAAAAAGATCTTGAGTTACATTTTTAACAAAGACTAGGATTGCTGTTTATAAATGTGTAATTTTCGCTGCATGTCCGTGGTTTCAGATTACATCGTCGGTTTCTCATCTGTTTTCGACAATAATCTGCAGTTAATCAATTATTGCCACTCTTTTTTTAATGCGTACCATGCATCATGTCGAGCAGACTAACGAGTTTGAGAAAGACTCTCAACTCTTAGATTTGTACGCTTCACCATTAATAGACAAGTTGGGATTTTAAGGCAGACCCAAAGCTTACAATACTTACTATCATTATGTGAATAACTATGAACGAATCGAAAATTAATTTCACGTAATCTTAGAAAGAAATAAAACAAACAGATGCTGTTATTTTCTGTGTACCTGTAGAAGATTATTATGAGAAAATTTTAGAAGCTCATGTTCAGACTGGTTAGGTTAGGTTAGGTAAACAATGTGGAACAAACCGGTGTTATTGTTTTAAAATAAAATAAAATGTAAATCACAATGTCACCAAGCCTCCACGTGTTGCAATAAATGATTGATTGACATGCAAGAAATAAATAAATAAGACTTCTTTTATCCTATTTTTTTTTATCTTATTCTGTAAACCCATTAGTCTGTTATCCGAATTTTAGCTAAAGTTCCAGGAGAATAATCTATTGTCCGGCATTTAGCTAATACTCAGGGAGAATAGGCATTCGTGGCGCGCCATCAGCCAACTGCCTATTAACCTGGGATATTAGCTAAAATCCCAACTTGTCTATTGACCTACGACATAGATATTGTAAAGGAAATGTATAGTTTTTGTAAAGTAGAAAATACGTTGACTGCTTCTGTTACGATTCAACTGTACATGATCCTACTAAATTTAAAAACTAGGCTGAAGGATTCATTGTTTTGATTCGTGTTTGAAGGCCTGAAATATACCTAACATATTGCTCGCATTGACCAACGATTTAGTAACTTCCAAACGCTTTGTACACGTGAGATTAATCTCATTAAATGAACAGAAAACAAGGAACATAAAGATAAAGACTTTAATTGATCTATCAAAAAATTCATCATCATCTTACCAACAGATTGAGCAATATATTAATGAATTGAATCATAATACACTGAACAAAGTGTTTAATTCATTCAAGAAAAAAATCTCGAACCAAAAAAACCATTTTGAAAAAAAGGAAAAAACAAAAAAAATTAATCAAACCCAGAAAGATTTCTTGGTTCAAGATTTTTTGTCTTGAGTCGAATTAAACGTATATTCCATAGAAATTTTTTTTCAAAAACTACTCTGAACCAATTTTTGAAATGGGTTTTTTGGAATTTCATAAATTTTCCGCCCTCACATGATGCCGCTCTAGACCTGGGCGACGCGGGCCTAGGCGTAAATCCATCTCTGTCAAGTGTATTGCATGTAGTTTTATTTTTTCATTACGCGTTAAAAACTGTCAGAAACATTTAAGTACAGGGTGATTCAAGAGTTTTTGCTCTTTTGTAACCGGAAACGAGGGGGGATATGACTGTTCTCGCACAGGTCTTGGAAATTTAGGCACAATGGATCGAGATAACATTATTATTTTATTACCATTCACACATAAATAATTATTAATTGGTGATCGATTTTGTCACTAATGATCAAAATTTGTGTATTAATTTTAATAAAAATATACCTCGTTAATAAAATGAAGAACATATTTTTTTGTGTGGCAACCTTTCCAACAATCCATCATTTCAGCACAAAAGCTGATAGAATCAATGGAAATTTGACAAGACAACAAACCTTATACACGGTAAGTTTTATTGGCACCTAAACTTTTTACCACGAGCTGCCACTGATCACATTCATCAGATATTCAGCTTTTCGCATTTTCTGGAATATAATTTTCAACGATGAACTAGATAAAGTGAAAATATTATACGAGATCGACTGATAACATTTGCAAAAAGTGATTTGAAATAAATTGCCGCCATAAATTATTCCTCTTGCTCGTTTCACAAGTTGTAGAATTTTATAATAACAACTGGTATTGATTGATTCTGTTTATAGACAACGATATAATATCGATATTAATTTAACTGGTGTTTGTTATATAACGAATATAAAATTTAGAAAACTTCGAACATGAATCTATGAGTTTAGATACGAGTCAATAATTTATTAAGAAAACCTTAATCGGAACTACCAAAGACAGGAATTAGTTTAGTCTAATGAATATATGGAAGATTACGGGTACAGTGGAATAATAAAGGGAAAAATTCGTGAAAAGTAAAAATAGTTATCATAACAATAATGAATGGGAAAGGTGCCAACGGCAGCTGTAGATCATTAAGCGGATTGATACTTAATGACGCAATGTGTGTTTTTTTTATATTAATTTCTTTTTACAGTGGGTCCATAATGTATTAATAGAATAAAAAAAATCCCGAAACAGGTCGTTTTATTTTTTAGTTTACTATTTTTTTAAAGAATAGTCTAATATATGGTGAATAACCTTTAAGTATTGACGTCAGTAACAGTTTATTTTATAAAAGCCGATTAGTTAGTTTACGTGGAAAACGGAAAACCGCGTTTGTTATTTTATCATTGTGTTTATACATTTTCAAAAGTGCTAGACTTTCAATGTTCACACAAATATTTTTTGGAGGAGGTATTTTTCTTTAAACAAAATGCGGTTATTATTTGTGGTCCATCCTATATTTATTCATAAAAAATCGATAGTTGATAACACGATTACTAATGTGATTTTCAGTTTTATATCAACCAAAAAAATCAAATTTTTCATTTTAAATTCTTTTTGCGTCAAAAAATGAACAAAAATATTGAAAATGTAGTTTTTTCGATTTTCTATCAATTTTAACTTTTTCAAAATTTTCAATAATTTGTTTGAATTTTATATTCAATCGTTTTTCTTCAAATTGTTTGTGTTTGTATGAAATTCCGAAAAATATTTGGATATTTTCGGAAAAAAAAATTATAGGCATAGTTTTCGGAGATACATGGGGAAATTTATGTTTTTCGGATTTTTAATTGGCCAAAAAAGTTCTTTTTTGGTTTTCAAATTTGGCCTCATTTTTATTTTTTATTTATTCTGTTTTATCTTAAGGAAAATATACAAAATGGAAAAAAAGATCATTTATAATACCTGATTGTGTCCTTTCTAAATTAAAAGAGGATTGTTTTCCTGGCATTTTTTATTACTAGGGGGGTTATTTAGACACGAACGTTGCCATATTCCTCCTACGTTAAAATTCTAATGAAAAAATCAATAAGACTAATTTTTCATTTAGCAACAAATGATGTATAATGTCCAACATTAAACACTATATCAGGAATGAAGAATTTACCATAGCATGAATCACTTTTCCAAGAGAAATGTAATTTTCAACTTGACACTATTTTTTCGTATAATATTGACATTATGAAATATATCGTGACATTGATGTCAGTCAACTTTTTAATGGTATTTCACAACAAAAATAATTATTCGTTTGTTTACTTTGCGTGAGGATTTTCCAAAACCATTCAATTTTCGCAATGTATTCAAATATTACGAGGTATACTCGAATAAAAATAATTATTTAATGTATCACAAAACGTATATATCAATTTTATTTACTCACGTATAATAAAATTGTCGTTTATTATTAAAATAAATATCAGGCGATATAATTTTCGATTTATTACATTTAAAACAGGAAGTTCAATAACATTCATCTAAAACTGTCATAAAATTTATTGATTACTAGAAGAACCTTGACATAGTATATACAACAAAGGTACTGAAAAGGACATATCTCCTCCGAGTCACTGTAACTATAAAATATGGTCTTGAACAAGTATCTCGAGAACAATAAAACTAAGACTATTCCAGACATTTGTAGAATTTGTTCTGTTATATAAGGCCTAAACTTGAGAATATGATGGAAATATGTTTAATATAATTCAATATTTCATCATCAGATGCGTTATAAGCGAAGTGAAAAAAGGTCGTATTCACATTGGAAATCAGTTACAAACATAATCCAACTGGCATTAAATTATAATACAGTAGGTAAAAGAGACAGAACAGAACTTACAAAGAACAAATAAACTTAACGTGGAAATAGGCTACAGAAATAGCCTAAATTAGAATCAAATGGAGAGCCTTTGTCGACAAAATTGGATGGAATCCACAAAGGGACGCATGAGTATAGCGACCTCATCGCTTTACCGAATCTCCTGGGGTGCCTTTTTCTCCACATCAAGATGATGACGATGAATGATATTTCTTAATCTTATCAATTAAATATTGTACAAGAAACAAAGATTTTTATTAGACAGATTTATGGGGAATGAAGCGTATAAGTATAGGCTAAAAGGTATAAGGTATTGTTGAAATAAAAGTTATGATGATTAGGTACGCTTGTCAATAAATCTGAAGTGATTGGTGCCATTTTCTGGTGGATATTTTCCTTTAGCTGATATCCCTCGGATTGTTCATATAGAATTTAAGTTTGAGGTGTCTCCTCAAAGAAAATCAAGAGGCATCAAGTCAAGGCTACGTGGGAGCCAAGGGATATCACCTCTTTTGGAAATTAGTCTCTGTCTCACGACCGCCGTAGAGTCATTTGATGTGACAGGTCGCTCCGTCTTGTTGGAACCAGGTTCTTGTATTCGCTATTCTTGATCTCGCAAGTTCTGGTGTCAAATATCCCTCTAAGATCGCAACATAGCGGTCGGTGTTAACGGTGACGTTTCGTCCTCGTGAATCTTCAAAGAAGAAAGGAACAAAAATTCTTTTGATTGATATTGCCGCCCATGCCGTTACTTTCGGGCTATGCAGTGGTTTTTGATGTTTCATTTTTGGATTTTTCTCGGTCCAATAACGACAATTTTGTCGGTTTACGAACCCATTTAAATGAAAATAAGACTCATCTGAAAAAATGATGTTGTCAAAAGTGGAAAATCGACTAAGCATTTCTTAAACAACTGAAAACCTTTTCTCCAAAGTCGGTATCTCTTAATTTTTTTTAACTGTAGCTAATAAGGATGCAGTTCAAGATCCAACTTCAAAATTCGCTGTAAACTTCATAGCGACAAGTTTAAAGCCGCCGATCACTTCCGAGTAGACACATGCGGATTTTCTCGTACTGACCCATTCACCCTATCAATATTGTCTGTGGTCCTAAACGTTCTTGAACGACCTTTTGCTGGTGGTTTAAACATGGAACCGGTCTCTTCAAAACGCTTAACCCATACTTGAATTAAATTTGCACTCGAAGTTTAATTAATGTGTTTTAATCCATATTATGAACGATACAGTCGCCAGACATTTGAACGACTGTATCTAACCACGCAAGGTTCCCCCCGCCTAAGCACCGTTTACCTCGTGAAAAAAGAAGATGCAATACGCACGTTCTATTCCGTCACCCTGTAGTAACAATAATGTCAGAGGTAAACTTTACCGTGCAGTTACTAAAATAAAAAAAACTTTAACTTGCAAAAGAGAAATATGTGGTGCCATCATAAATGTTAATGAACATTTATGACTCTTACTGAACACACTGTTTTCACTACCACTACACCAACACTTACATTTACAGTGTCTGACGCGCGTTTCGATAACCAACTTATCGCCTTCAGAGATTGAAGGTAAACTGTTACCTTCAGTCTCTGAAACCAAAGCGGTACTTGAATAATATAATGAAATTCTTTAGACGGCAAAAATCCATCTTTGCCGGAGAACAGAGCGAGAACTTGAGAAAAATAAGCGAATCGGTTCCACATTCGCATTTCTCACATGTTTTTTGCGTTCTCGCGAGAGCGTGGAGGAGCCTATAGAATGAAAAGTAGAAAGCAAACGCTCAAAAGGCAGATCTCCAACTAGATGGGTAGACCAAACAAAACCCTTAATAAATATGAGACTGCAAGAAGCTGAAAAGATTGCACAGGATAGGCAAGCATGGAAGCAACTGCTGAATCAAATATAAATGGTGTCACTTCATCCTTAGGAGGATAATTGAAAGAGGAGGATAGTTTTGAGAAATGATATAATTTGTTTTGAATAGCGATATGCGTCTTACGTAAAATGAAACTTATTGCCGTATTTTTTAGGTTAGTTTTTTTTGGCGTAACTAATTTTCGATTTTTTTTAATAAACAAACAATCATTTCATCAGAAAAATAAGTGATTATTATTTGATGTATAAAACAATTAAAATTAGATTAAATAGTAATCACTGAACATGTGGCCTTCGAAATTTATTTGCCTATTGTTTTATTGATCTAAATCATCTTTTCTTGTTAACTTTTATTATGTTCACTATCTGGATATATCAAGAATAGATTCGAAATTATAGCAAATTTAAATTAACTAGTACTTTATCACAAATCAATGTAAAATATATTAATAGATTTTTTAAGTTGCCGGTGAATTCAACTATACGAGCAAAATTCTCAAAATTGTTTCGTATTATACAAACATGAAAATTTAAATACTGATGAGTGAAAAATTGGGAACGAGAAAACGGAGATGGAGAACAAATAAAAGCAAGAAAACGAGCGTATCAAACAAATACTAAAAAGCGAAATGTTGAGTAAATAAGCAAAGAAAACAACAAAAAGCCCAAAAAAATTTATATGTTACAGTTAAAACATTACAGATTTTCGTTATAACTATATTTTCTCAATTCAAACTATTTTTTAGTAGAAGTTTTTGTTAAAACTAGAAATACTTTGTGAAAACTAGATGTTACTTCAAGCTTTAGCTGAAATAAGCACTAGGGAAGATAATTTGGGATTAAAAGCTAGATATACTTTTAAAAATATTTATTACAAAGATGTGGGGCATAATTATGTCCCTAGTGAAAATGATTATACTAAAAACATTTGTTAACATACAATAACAAATAATCAATAAATCCTAAAATTCAGAAACGATGAGGGTCTACTTCTTATTACAAGACAAACTATCGTGGCATTTTGAGTTACATAAATAAACATTTTTCTTGTAGAGACTTACATTCTTGGCACACACACCGCATTAATCCTTGACTTGCTCCTATGGGTGCCAACAATAGTTGGTTAATTCTAGTTTTGACAATTGTATTAAGTAAAAACTAGTTTTAAATCGGTAGAACGCATTCTGTCTGAAAACTGGTTTTAACTGTAACGTATGCGTTAAAAACGTTCAAAAAGTTCAAAAAAAAACACATGACCGAATCATTTATGGAGGATAGGATCAGAATTCGTAACGCTGAAATTTTAACCGGGAGAGAAGAAATGGAAGACCCAGATCAAAATGGTTAAGAACAGGTAGAGGAGGACTTGTATTCGCCATTTATCTGTTCATTTAAGATTATTAAATATAATAAAAAATATTCATTCGAACGTTGACAGATTAGAATATGGGTGATTCCGTTCTAACTGTGATTTTTTGTATTCAAAATTTCAAGATTTTAAAATTTAACTTTTCTAACTTTTTTATGCATATTATTCATCTATTTTACTGTAAAAATAAAACTCTAAGAGGAATTTACTACAACTTCAAAGTATCACGAGCAAGACACAAATGTCGGATTTTGAGTTCCACGGTACTGACTCATTTATCCACGGTACTGACATGGTAACTTAAGATATTAAACAACAAGTGCATCAATTTTCCTCAGTTTGATCATAAACATTAGAATTTATAAGGTAATTAGTTTAAATCATTTGTTACGACAAAAAAAATTAATAATTTATCGGTAAATTCTAGGAATGGACATGACACGGTACTGACATTCAAGTGATGTAGTATAAGTTTTCTTTAAGTGGCAAGTTATATTGTATAAAAATAATGTTTAAATATCTTAAGAATTATTCAATTAACACAAAATTTTTATTAATTGATTATTAATTAATGACTAGTACAAAAAAACAATACAGGACATTGAATATCACAGTTAGAACGGAATCACCCATATGGATGTATTCTATTGAAATGAATTTGTAACATGAATGAAATATTCAAAAATACAACGTATCTAATCACCAAATAAAAAGGAAATTCTGAAAGAAGCAGTACATGACGCAGACATATTTTCTTTATTGAATTAAAGTGTAGAACAGTAGCCGCTTCCACAATTTCACATTCTAATTCTAATGTAAAGTGCAGATGACGAGTTTTTAAATATAAGACAACTGTAGTTAAATATCTAAATAACCATCCATCCATCCTTCCATCCATCCATCCATCATCTAAATATCCAATTTGTGAATGAAATATCAACTGCAATCTATCTTTGGCAGTCATATGCCATCAGTCTTCGCTGTTATAAAATTTATTGCCGTCAAAATCAGGCAAGTGTAGTATAATTTCTTGTGTGTTTGTCATTTTTCCCGCATTTTATAAGTAATCAATTACTGTGTTGTGTATTTTCATATCAATTTAAAAGAGTGTATCTGTGTTTGAAAGTAAATGGTTTAAAGCAATTCCATTAGCTACAGAATTTATCGAACGATTTCTACCTATAATATTAATGTTTAGATCTTTAATGGAATTCACTTTCAGCAACTTCTAAATATTTAGATCTTAGGATAGATAGAACCGTTTCAGCAGTTAAGGATATCAGGATTAAATATGAAGTGTGAAACGTAATTTTGTGTTTTTTGAAATAAATCTAGACAATAAATGCTCTGTTGAATAACAAGAATCTAACGAGCAATAAAATATGTTTTTATTTGTATTCAATCTACTTTATTGAATGAACTACAAGGGATGATCCCTTCCCTTTGACCCGGATTCATTTTGTAAATCAAAACAAATATACATCCCACAAAAATTATCGCATCACTCATTATTTTCAAATATTTTAAATGTGTCGCCAGTTTTACGAATTTTATTATTATTACGAATTAAAACACCCATAGTTACGCCTTTTGCAACATTTATTTTATATCAGTTTAATCTACAGAGGACAAAAAGTTTGATTTACCAAAACATACAAAATATCAAAAAAATTGTACAAAACATCTATACAAAAAAATGAACGGTGCTTAAATTAAAACCAGGCAATGAATTTCTAATAGCGAGTGTTGCACACTTTTAAACAGGTTCTGGACGTATCCTTGCGGTATGTTTTCCCAGAAGGTAAAAAGAACATTTTGAAGATCATCTAGTGTTCTTATTGGTGCCGGATGCTGCTGAATTTGCCATCCTAGATGGTCCCAGACATTCTCTATTGGGTTAAGGTCCCTTCTAAGTACTGCCGAACCACTCTAGCAGCGTGTGGATATTATCGTGCATTAGCACAGACTTGTCACCGATATGAGGCTATAGGGCACTACATGGGGTTCTAGGATATTGGCTATGTACCCGTCAGCATTTAGTCTTTCATCATTCACTGGTACTAACTCCGTGCGACCCTCGAAAGAAATTCCTCCCCAAACCATGATAGAGCCACCACCAAAGCTTTCAATTTGACAAAAATTAACCTGATCGTGCCGTTCACCATGTCGCCTGTATACTGGTACACCCCTATCTGATGAATACAGACAAAATATTGATTCATCCGTGAATAAAATATTGGACCAATCTTGAATATTCCCATTTGCGTATTCTCGAGCAAATTCCAATCTTGCTACTCGATGTTATCTGGTAAGACGTAGGCCTCTGGCTCGAATACCTGCTTCTCTCAGCCTATTTCGAACTGTTTGTAGGCTTATTCGGACATTACGAGTAGCCAACAGATCTTTTTGCAGCCTTCCGGCGGTTGTATGCCTAATTATTAACGCCGTTAACCTCAAATAACAATCATCTACTACCGAAGTTACCCTTCCGCCGCCTTGTCCAGGTCTTCTGGTAAGCTGCCTTGTTTCTTGGTAACGAATAACAACTCTGGATATGGTGCTTTGTTGAACTCCAATTACCCCGGCGACGTATCTTTGATTGCGGCCATCTTGTATGAGCGTGATGATTCTAGCGGCTTCTTCATTCGTCACATGTCTTGTTAAACGTTGAGGCACATCCATTATTAACAAAATAAATTTAAATTTTCACTATACAATAACACAATTAGCTTAGAAAGTTCTCGATCTCAATGCATTCTCCAAGACAGAAATGATTTACTCGAGCATTTTTGCTTCCAAAAAAATTTGTAAGAAATTGTGATATTTTTTTGCCCATGATAAGAAACCAGAAAAATCTATTAAGTTGATACATATACAGATTGTCCCAAAAAACTAAAATGGAGTATTAAAAATATCCTAAAATACCAGTGATGCGATAATTTTTGAGGGGTGTATATTTATATTCACGTCATATTGTAACCTAGAGTATACATAGACTCATCCTTGAACTTGACAAATCTATCTATTAAGACGTGACCTAATTCGAAAGGGTCAAATCACGGTTATCAAATACTTTCTTTAAAAGACTTGACCCTAAAGCAAAGGAAAATTTGCATTTATGTCGTGAGTTTAAATGTAAAGGTGAAGCACAAATAACCGCTACCACGTAGGAATAGCTCAGGCAGCATTCAAGAAGAATCGGCCATATTCTTCAGATTTGGCTCCTAGCGACTACTGGCTGTTTCGAAAACTTCAAATAATAAAGTCGTATATGCTGTGAATTAGTGGTTTAGAGATGAAATTTTTCATTTGAATGTGTTATACTTAAAGGAGAATATATTGGAAAATTAAATATTTGCTGATTTTCTTTTTGTATGTGTGTTAGTCAATCAATAGTCAATCAATAAAGACCGTGAACTCTTTAACATCGTGAAGAAACGAAAGATTGCATACCTTGGCCATATAATGCGAGGACATAAATATCAATTCCTTCAGCTGATAGTCGAGGGCAAGATTGAAGTTAAGAGAGGATTGGGACGGAAGAGGATGTCATGGTTGCGGAACGTGAGGCAGTGGACGGGTATACAAGATATTCAGACATTGATCTATACCGCTAGAGATAGAGAAGCCATGAAAAATGTGGTCGCGAACATCCATTAATGGATAAGCATTAAAAGAAGAAGATGTGTGTTAGTAGCCGAAAAAAAGCATCAACTCTTCTATATACCGTTGCCTAAAAGAACCATTTGCGGGAAAAGGCAATGCTTAATTCGTATATTCACCATAACTTTATTAAAGAGAATTTTTTTCAGTTCATATTAATATTATCTCCTACAATGTGAATAAAATCGTGTGAGTTGTTGTTAATTCAATAAATAACTCAAGAAAAAAATAACATTTCAATGTTTTCTTTTACTTTTATCTGATTGAAATTCATAAACGACGAATTCAAAGTTGTTATTGGCAGTTTTTCTCTGTTAGTATTCAAATGCAAATACGCAACTGAATTTTTAACGTATAAAATCCTTGCGACAGAGATGTGGTGCAACTGGGTCAATTCAACTAATTTGAATGCAAAACGATGTAGTATTAGTTGAAAGGAATATTTATATTTACACCAAAAGTTGCAGGCGACAAGTTGAATGTACTGTAAGACAAACGCAGTTTTGTCCTTATTAAAACTTGTTTATAAACGTGACAAGAGACAAAGAAAACATCTAGTATTGGAAATTTATACTTTATTAAATAAGTTATATTATGAGGTCCATAAAAATGTGGGAATAGGTAGTGAAAACTTGTCCTAAAATCAGGTTAAGAATTCTAAAAATTCGGTATTAAATTGCAAATGACAAATTTCAACCAACAAGCTCATATATAAATACGAAGATGATTCTAGAAGTAAATACCTGGCCTGAACTAGAGATGGCGGTAGTTGCTTGAAAAATACCACTGTAGTAGAAAGTACACAATCTATACAGCATATGTTTCAAGTTTGAAGACGTCACGTTGTTTAGTATATGGCTGGCAGTCATCAATAGTAAATGTTTTCAGTGATTTGTAAACATGGAAAAAATTGGTTATCGTCATGTAATACAATAATTTTATTTGAAAGGCGTTAGCCCAACCAATATAAAAGCTGAACTAGATTCTAGTCTGGGTAAAACGACTCCTTCTTTATCAACAGTAACTATTAAAATTAAAGTACACTCCTATTTTAGAGTTTCCCGTAAACTACTGGGGGTGTACCTGGACCACTTTGGGAATTTGTAATACTTTAATTAATATTGAATGCCGATATTTAATAATATATCATTGTACATGATATAAAGAGAATAGAATAAACTGTGGATGGTGAATCGTAAAACCGTATTGGTATGCTATTGAATAAAGAATTATCGCAGGAAGTGACATGTCCAATAATAAATAATAAAACATTAAAATTTCGTTATTGTTTATGATTATGATTGAAAAAGTTTTGATGAATGTTAAGTCGGTTTTTAGTACCTTGATTGTTGGAAGGTCCATTTTCAAGTCAAATAAAAGTTAAAATTCGTAACGAACCCAGTAAATTCAAACAGCTTAACAACTCGGCTTAAAAAAATTTCAACCCAAGGCATGCAGAGGAAAAGAATCTTATATTAATGCCATACAAATTCGACAAAATCCCACTTGAAATATTCCCAGACTAATAAAAAACACACGTATATACACCCGAACAACTCTGTTGAAGGAACAACTAAGTCCAAGGTATGCAGAGGAAAAGAATCCTATATCAGGGCCATTCAAATACGATAAAATATCATTTGAAACATTTTTAGCCTAGTTAAAAACACAAACCTAAAGAGCACTCTCTCTTCCAAAATCATGCAATACCGAGTAAAAAACACTCAAATTTACACTGTTTGATGTGCGTATTTATAACCAAGGTATTGTCTTAACCATAAATACGAGGTCTGGTTATTAAATAACGAGACTGCGCGCCTAGAGATCGCCCTAGATGGGTGCGAATTTTTTCGAAGAAAAAATCTGCTTGGAAAGGGACCCGATTTGGATCGATGGAAGCGGTAAAGGAAAAAACGGCATAGCTCCTAAATACACTCACTAAAGAAGACTTCCAGCACTGCTTCGATCAAAAACGTATTGTGTGTGGCGAGGGGAGGGGACTATATTGAAGGGGAGCATTCAAATGTAGAATAATTTTTATAATAAAACCCTTTTTCGTAACTAATCTCGTTATTTAATAGTTAGACCTCATAAAATAACACAAAAACTTGAACATATTATACACTTTTACAAAGCAATGTAGGTACCTGGGCAAGTTATTTATTACCTGTATGCTTTTATTATTCTGTTTATTGAATAATCACCAACTAGTACCGCCATTAAGGCACTTATAGCACGTGTGAGGTAACGCAGCACACCACGTAGTTTAGTAATCTACAAGATTGAATACATTTATGCAAATTGACGACACAGCGCGACACGCGTGAGCTCACAGACGTGTCTTGCTGTGGCTCAGACACTGTTGAAGTGCCACACATGTGGCTGGTGGTTTTTTTACGAAAAAATAACAAAGTTAATAGAGGCGGTAAGGGAACACAGAAAGTTTCACGATATAATGATGATTATTTGTAGACGAAACTGAAGAATCGGATTTGCGGTGATATTGCAAATTATTTACATTTAAAAGATGTTTATCTTCAGTCGCGATTGGCTTCTGCACGTTACATCTATGTGAATCGATGTCTTGTCAGATCATCTCATATACTTCAGAAAACTGGTTTCTATTCATTCGGAAATAACTAGAAAAATCACTATCACTCATTTCAGTTGTAATTGTAAATTGTCCACTGTTTTTCTATTAAATAGAATAAATTTATTAGAAGATTTAAATTTCTTCTTCATCAAGGAATAAAACAACTTTTCCTCCTCAGCATTATCCGATTCTTATTCAGAACTTAAGTACAATAACAGCAATTGTTTTGTTCGATTATCACAAATGTCAGACATTTGTTGATGCCGGCTAGTCGCGAACTGCCAATCAAATCCAAACCCCTCCGTTTCCTATTTGAAAACGCGTATCCCAATATAGGGATCACCACGGAGCACGTGTAGCATGTACGAGTCGTGTCAATCATGCCTCGCTACTTCACACGTGCTATACGTGTCCCAATTTTCGCCTTGCCTAACCCTATTACGTACAGAAGATATTATTTTAGGAAATGTTCCTCCTGAAGTAGATTTTCCCGTTGAAATTCTTTCTCACGTGAAAAATTATACTATGGTATGAAATTTAATATGTAGGAAAAAGTTTTGGTTTGCCTCTGGTCTCTGAAGATGATAACTTGGTTATCGAAATACACATTAGATAGTGTATGTTAATAGCAGCGTGGCAATTTTTGAAGAAATTATTATTTTCATGATTTTTGAATTATAACATTCTTGAAGTGAACTATGAGGATTATATTAAATCCTTAATTTTCCCTTGGAAGTATGTCTTCCTGTTGTAATTCTTTCCTGTGTGAAAAAATACACCAGTACTTACTTTTAGCTTGTGAAAATTGCGTGTCAGGCAGTGTAAAGCTAAGGACACATTTTTAATACGTGTCGTGTTAACACGCATTAACACGTGTTATATAAATATCTATTACGGTATTTTAAATAGATCTATGCATATTATTGTGATGTGTCGTCAGAGACCGACAACACGCTTTAACACGTCATAGTGCGTGTTTTCAATATCTACGTTGGTCAGATTTTCGTCAGAAGTGTTACAAAGTGTTGTAGGTTATATTCACCATCTGTGCCGAGTTTGTTCTGAGCGTGATTGAAGATTGAAGAGGTACGAAAGTATGAGTTTATGTACAATTTTACCAATACTTATGTTTCAGAAAATACTCAAGGAAGTTTCTTTTCCGATATATTAATTAATTTTACAAATTTATAAAATGTTAATGTACTTTTCCAAAAATAATATTATGTCTAGTTTTATAATAATTTTATACTCGGTTGTATTTAAGAAAATATAATATTATATTTTGTTGTTTTCTAACTTAAAGTTATTAAAAGTCGTTCCTGTAGAGATATTGCTTCTCTAAAATTTGTATTTTGCTTCCTTAATTTACTTTCTAGTAAAAAGTAAACTACGTCGAATTCCTTCTTGGCCATCCTGATATACATTTTACACCTGTCATAGTCATTGCTAATTTCGGGCCACAGAACATGATATTCACCACATTCGTGCCTACTTTGGTTTATTGGATGAACCCAGTACTCTCTGGATTCATATTGTAGCACAAGCAATGTTGCAGTAACCGCAACCATTTACTCTTCTTAATCCAACCAATCTCCATCTCTTCTTGTAGATGCACCATAATATTATAAGCTCCGGAGGATTGTGAAACTGTGTTGTGTGAACCTGAAGGTCGAGGATACTACTTAACAGGATAAAAACATCAAAATGTCAGCTGGCACACACGTTTTATAACAAACATATGTGTGTTATAAATGTGTCCTTAGCTTAATTGTGTTTTGGTGTTCTGGTTATAAACAGTGTGTTTTTTATTGTTGGTTAGATATTATCACAGATGATCATTTGATGCATAATAGAATTAATTTGCGATTTCTTGGAATACATTTGGCACTAACGAACAAGTGAAATAGCAAATAGAGAGAACGAAAAATTTGTATTCAATTATATCCGTATGTACGTTTCTAATAGATAGGATATTCTGAACAGCATTCGTAGAATCCACGTCAATTGGAACGAACCTCTATTGATACTCGAGTTTTAAACAACGTTGGTGGTACATTCAGTTATAGTCCATACGCTTACCTTGCAAATAAATGTTACACCAATCAAAATAAGTTTTATAATAATTTATTTAAATTTTCCCATAGTAGTACAACTGATATAAAATACGTAGGTAATTGTTTATTACTTAACGATCGGTAATGTAGGTCATCAGGCAGTTGAAGTTTGAAATAGGAGCCACAGGTTGAAAACTGTTCTTGATCTACGACTAAGTATAGAGAATAACTAAATGTGTTTCATAAGAAATTGAAACTTATCTCTAATTCTATGAAGAGTTAAATTGCTTTACTTCTTTTTAATAAATCCCTCTTTGTTTATTGACGATGCCTAACGTTTTAGTAATAAATAATATGGAGTACGAAACATTCGAAATTGGTGTATTGTTAAGACATTATTGGAAAGTTTAAAGTAGTCGTGACAGGGCGATGAAAAAATGTGAAATTAAAGGGAAAGACATAGTTAATGAGGTAACGGCAAAGCGTTGATTTAATCGCTCGGAGGTTTGACACTTGAAAATCGTTTGCGATTAGGTCATCTACTTGCGTGGAATAAAGAAGTTTTTTTATAGGTCTGCCAGGTTTTTAAAATTTGGTGATTCCTATTTAGATGAAAATAGTTTTGTGCCTTTTGTTTCACATAAGAATTAAGTGCACTAGATTGTTTTCAAAAGACAAAAAGCATTCCATATTCAACATTGATCCATAAAAAATTCCTTAAATGACCTTTGTTTCGGTAACATCACTAGAAGTAGTGGATCTTGATGAAATGGGCCAAAATCAATGATCGTATTTAAAACCGATTCCATTTTTATTTTGTTCCTTAACTCATACTTTGGTTAGATTGGGTTGGTATGTCGGCTTTTGATATTTTATCGAGAATCTTTCATATAACAGTCTCAGCAATAATCCATGCAAGCTGAATTATTATCAAGTGCGAGAGATTCCTGTCAAGAAAAATTTTTCATTCAGCTTCTAATCATCAAAAATTCCTTCAATGACTTTTTTTCCATGACCAGACCACTAGAATAATTGATGAGTTATTCAAGGAATTTTCAGTGGTTTTTTTAAATTTATCTCGCCTAAAACACCCTTTTTATGGGGGTCCAATTTCAGAACGTCAAAAGTATCGCAATTTTGCATTCACTCGGCTGCGCTGCGCTCCGCCTCGCAACTGCAAATATTGCTCGTAAAAAATATGCACTTTTAATCCTTATGATATAATATACTATTCCTTGAATCATTTTGAGCCTATGTTCTATTGCGTGATAAAAAGTAGCGCAACGTATATGAGTTTTTGCTCCATGATTAGGGACGCGAGGCTCCCATCTACTATCCCTATAAAGTTAATGTGAGCTCAAACAAAATAAGTAAAATGTCTCATTTAATTTAGCTCGACGGAAAATCTTGACAGAAAAGAATGTTCTTTAGTTATTTGTTATCGATTGGAGAAAATGTTGTCAACATGTTATTATAATTGAAAATAAGTACTTACATGACGAGAATCTAGACATTGGATGATCATTGATTCTGATTGTGAATATTTGAGTGGTATATAATATAAATTTGTTCTATTAGTATGAAGGGTAGAGATAAGAACAATCTTTTTTTTCAACATCTGATAGGCTATAAATAAAAGACAAGTTCATATAAAACAATAATTTTATTACCAAAATATTGATACACGGTTACTTTTCGACATAATCACCGAAGAAATCGAGACATTTGTCATATCTGTGGATAAGCTTTTCAGTACCCTCTTCAAAGAAAGTTGCCGTCAATGAATTCAAGTAGAGTACAAAACAGACCTTGAAACTTCTGGAAATACCGTAGACAAAGCAGAAATAGTTTCCTTTAACCATTCTGTCAACTCGTTGACCAGGTCATCTGAAACAACAGATTTGCGTACTTGGCCCCCTTCATCTTTAAATTTTCGACACCACTCACGCACAACACCATCACTCAAGAAGTTTTCCCCATTCACACGACTCAATTCCTGCAATTCACACTCGGCGGGAGCATCAATAATGACGGACTTGTTTACGTTGCTGTAGCACAACGCCGACTGACTGTCAACAATGGCGGAGTGTGTAGTACTATTTACTATTCTCTTCGAAAGAGAAAACAACTACTTTCTTCGCTAATGCCTCGACGAACATTGTATTACATCTCCTTCGAAGAGCATGATGTTCATCGACTATTTATCGATATAAACATCTCTAATGGCTCGCAATTGCAAGGAGAGTGTTGTAACCGCTGACTACTTTCGATGTCCTTGTGTGTCAGAGCGGCGTGACAAGCTCTCGGGGTTTATAATCCGAACTGAAGACATCACCAGCGAGCGCTACTATTTGGTTCGTATAATTAAACATTCCCCGGCAGACGCTACTTGGCACCAACTTCCCATCCAACTGTCAAGTAAAAATCGTGCGTAGTCGCTGATAATGTGGATTATATTTGTATGGTATATCAAAATATATAATTTCTATTAATCACCTTTGAAAACCCCTTTGCTCAATGTTGAGTTTACAATTAGAGGAATCAATTTTTTCCATTGTGCACAGTGATTAAAAATAAAATTTTAAGTTAGAACTTTCTTATTAACAATTCAAAATATATTTGTGAAATAAAAAGCCATAATTTCTTAAACATGATTTTTTTTAAATACCATAGTTTTTCAGCAAGTTGAACATTCTCTGATTCATCTATTAATTTAATGTATCAATAAATTATACACCTCTTGATGCCGGTAAGCTCTATATATTCCGAAAATAGTAGCAATATAACTTACATCTTAAAGAATTTTTCCTACGGCTGCTTATTTATAATCCTCCGAACTTATTTAAACTTTTTGATTAATGGAAGAGGATTTTAGTAGATTTGTGGAGTAAGTAAAAAAGTTTGATTTACAAATAAATATAGAAAAAAAAATGCATAAAGATACTCTTTAAAATAGATAAAACAATTATGAGAGGTAATGGAGCGGTAGAATCGGTATCAAAATTACTGAGAGCAAAAAACCTTTCAAGGGCAGTCGTATGAGACCTGCAGTTCTATATGCATCAGAAACATGAACGATGTCAAAAAACGATGAAGATAAACTGAAAATATGGGAAAGATACTCTGGAAAATATATGGCGGTGTCAAAACAACGGAAGGTATCTGGAGAAGTCTAATGATGATTTACAAGAAGCCCGGAATTACACAAATAGTTCGGGTACAAAGAGCAAGATAATTAGAACACAGTGCCAGATTGCTACAGCAGAGATTTTTGATAATAATGTTGGAGGAAGCAGAATATATATGAGGTAGAAAGAATCGAGATTAAAGAAGTAGAAAAAAATCGAAGGAAGTGTAGAAAGATAGTGAAGAAGATTGAACTCATAACACCATAACTATTACCTTGAGATCTGTGCGTAGCGTACATTAACCCCATTTTAAACCAGCGCATTCGATTTTATCATAGAAATGGTGATTCAGAGTCATCTAACAGGGTTAGCTCACAGCAAATGCGTTAATTATTAAAAACTACAACAAAATAATTAATTGAAATGAAACGTATTCAATTAGTATATTACAAAGATTGTTAAAGACTAAGTAGTAAGTTCAAAAGATTCTGTTTTGACAATAAATAATAATAATAATAAAAACATTTAATCAAAAAATACTTTTTTGAACTCATAGTAAATATACTCGTGGAATTTAGTCACTTGTTTTATTTTCTTAAAAAATATAATATAAGCAATAACTTTTTGTTTATCTAATTTGTATTATATACTGTCATTTTCCCGTCATTCTGATATTGGAGCACGGTCTTACATACAGGTTGTCCGGATTCTAAGTGTTTGTAATAGCCATTGTAGTTATTCAACTTTTATATAATTACATATCAACTATTTTTATTTATAACAATTCAGTACTTAAAGAAATAACTGTTATTATTAGGTTAACACAATTTGACACCATCTCTTGATTACAACGCCGACCTGGCGGCAACAGAGTCAGGTAATTTATCGCCCGCTACCATCGTTTCCAAACCTGTATGTGAGACCGTGTATTCGAGTCATATTTAACAGATAAATTGTAGTTAAAAATAATGAATATAAGCTTTTATAGTTGATCAAACTAAGAAATGAAAAGTAATTCTTAATATTAAAATAAAAACATCAACTATGCAATTGATGTTCTAATAGTGTGGGATGATTTTACAGAATAAAATTAATAAAAAATTGAGAAACGTTTTATTTGCAGTTACACAAGTTTTAACCGGAATAGAACAAAGAAATATATTTCTAATATCAATGAAACGGGCTTTATGGGATAGAAAATTATGACATTCATATTTGAATATGATTTCGGCCATCTAGAAGCTACAGACTCCGAGGTAAAAAATTCAGCACCGACGACGAGGGAGAGTTTGTGCGCTGTCCGAGTAGCCCAAGGAAGGGGTAGCAAAAATGTGTAACAATGAGTAACTAGTGAGGAGAATTACCTAGAAAAACAGGGAGTTTTTGTTAAAAATTTTGATAATAAACAAATGTGTCAGTGAGTGTGTCTCTATCATATTTGAATCGCCCTCTTTTAAAGATAAATTTCAAGCACTTGACGGTTTTAGAATAGTGATATTTATCTATACTAAGAGGGATGCAAGTAACATTTAATACTTGAGAATAATTTTGCGCCCAAGCGAGATTAATAAATATATTTACATCCCCAGAAGTACATAAGATTTTCTTCTTCGCAGAACTTATTCTTGGATTTTCGGTTTACATAGCATTTTATTGAAAATGTATTATACAAAATTGATGGTATAGAATAATCAGCAAAGATTGCTTGTATGTCGTTGTGAGAAAAATCGAGTAAGAGGCATAAGAGGCAACGTATCAATACTTCAGGTCAAACAAAGACTGCTTCTAAAAATTAAGGAAAAACATTCTGATCTTGTAAATATCTTCATAATTCTAATAATTGTACTATTCATATCACACAATATTACTCAGTTTTTCTGTATCATAGATAATTTGACATTGTTGCTGAAATAAAAAATTGAGGGAACCTGTAGTTGAAACTTGGGTGAATAAGATACGTTTTATATTAGCATAAAATACTTTTTTGGTAATTGCGGTGATGAGAAAAAATTAATTTTCTTGTATCAACGATTATTTTCACGTTTTAGTTTGATTAACTATGAAACCATGTTTTTTATTTTTGTGCTAAAACTTTTCTGTAACTTTCCAGATTGTATGATTAAAAACGATTTAAATTAATTTATCTTAAACGTTGATAAATAGAATTTTAATGTGATTATTTTCAAGAATTAATATTATAATGGAAAATTTTATTTTTTTCATAATAACATGATGTAATGATGTGTCTATATGTTCCAATATGAAAATTTAAATATTTTATCAATATATCATGTCATTGCATCAATAATGATAATCTGTAGATACATTTTTTATTTATTTAATTAAATAGAGATTTAAAAAAATGATCATAATCCTATATACGATGTGTCTAATAAATTTAACTAGAAAGGGATCAACAGATTATGTGTTTTATGTGACGACTATAAAAAATAACCGATGTTATAAGCTTGTCAAAAAGTTAAAAAAATAATAATTAGAACTATTCAAATTGATCTTCTATGACCCTGTATTTTGTGGAAGTTGAGCACACATTTTATTGTCACTTGAAATTTTTTCACAAGTAGAGTTGTTAATTATTCTCTGTTTCTTTCTATCTGCATCTGTCTGTTCCAGTCATGTACTAAGAGGTTTTTCGTATAATGTACAATATAATCTCCCCATCTACTTCTTGCGTCTTCCTGGTCATTTTTTTTATTGATCTCAATCTTTCGTTTTTTCATTCTCTCTGTCTCAAAGTGTCTATCTAATCGTATACCTAATTTAATTGTTTTCGCTATATCCTCATTCTTCTGTATATTCTTAATTTTATAATTTTTAAGTCTTCGATACTCATTATTTGAAATTTGCACCTGTTCATGAATTGTCCTAGTTATTTTTCGTTCATATATCCTTAGTTGTTATCGATTGTTGTCCATTGTATTAGCGGCGTATTTAACTATTGGTTTTATCGCAGTCTTGTAGATTCATGATTTTATTGCTCAACTTACTCTTTTATTCTGCATCAAGATTTCTTATTTACTATATGTCACTTATCCTGCATGAATTCTTTTTATTGTCTCGTTCTTTGTATCATTGTTCTTGAGTACTTAAATGTGTGGACTACTTCGAAGCTAAGATCATTTATTTTCACTATTTCTGGTTTGTTAACATCCTTTTTTATTCTAATTTCCATATATTTTCCTAATTTTATCCTCACTCCCTTCTTTTTCTGTTTCTCTTACATTTTTTCTAGTGCGTCTTGAAGAAAGTCCTTTCTTTGCTATTAGAGTTAAATCTTTAGCATATGTTTCGATTTATCGATTATACTTTTACAGATAAAACATTCCCTCATTATACCATCCACTGCAATATTGAACAATACCGCTCGAAGTCCATTATCCTCTTATTCCTCGGATGGTCGTTATTCTTCTTGCACTCTTCCTCTACAATTTATTATAGTCAGTTTTACCCATCGTACTACATTTTTGTATTATTTTAGGTTGTTTCATTATCCTCCTCTTCAGTCTATCTAATGCTTGTTTGAAGTAAATGCAGTTGCACTCCAATGTTATTAGTTCATTTTATTTAAAGTATATATCGACTGTTGACATTCTTTGTCAAAAGCCGTTTTGATACTCCCCTATTTCTGGTTCCACTGACTTTTCCATTCCCATTCTTTCATTCATTATCCTTCTTAGTATATCATATACGGTTTTAAGTAAACTAACTTCGTTATTAATATAATCTTTCTTGTATACCACTCTCTCGGCATTGGTTCTGCCCTATTCTTTTCATTATATTAAATATTCTTTGCTATAGGCTGTATGCTCCATATTTTATTATTATTCATTTACTATTTCGTCTGACCCTCCTGCTTCGTTGTTTTTCAATATGTTGATTATGTCATTCCATTCTACTTATGTCAGATTTATCAAATTCTAATATTGTGTTATTATCATTTTATTCCTTTAATAAATTTTTGAAATACTCCATTTTTTTTATTGATATTTGTTATAGTTCGTTTCTAATTTTATTTCTTCATATGTTTACGCCATTTCACATTATTTTTGTTTTCTGACGTATCCCTATTTTATTCTCTTTGTTTCATTAGCCACTTATTTCTTATTTTCCTATATTTATCATAATCAGTTTGTAGTTTGTAGCTATTTTAAGTATTTTTTATCTTCAATTTTCATTGTACATTTCTAATGAAAGTATTTCATCTTATATGTTTTGTAATAATAACTTTCTATACTGCAGTGATTACGCTTTTCTATTCAATTTTCATCCTGTATTTTTCATAACTCCATTTCAGTTTCTGAACATTCTATTTCTTGCGTATTATCGTCTTTTTCCCTATGTTTACCATTCTAAATTTAATGATCAATCTCAACTGAACAATTATAATGTAAAAAAAAAACGCTACTTCACTTATTAATTATGTAATGAGAAGACAAGTACTTCAAAGGAATATTTATTAATAAAATGGTACAGATGAAAAATTGGCGTTTTATTTATTATTTTGTTATATCACACGGAGCATTTGAAGAAACCTTAACAAATTGCTTTGATTATTATGTCTGTACAATATATATATCTAATGAATAAACAGTTTCCAATGTTCACTTTGTTCATCAAATAATCATACGAAAAGAAAGTCTTTATTTTATTGGTGTTAACCCAACATTCAGCAAGGTCTTTAAGAATAAATAGTAATCTGAAGGTGTAAGGTCCGGATGAAATGCTGGATGCGGTAGAAAATCATCCCACCAAGTCCTTCGATTTTATTCCGCGTAACTTTCCGGATCTTTCTCCGATAAAACCTCATACATTCGCATCAGCTGTGTATTATATACCTCGACATTGATAGCTCGTCCATCTTGAGTGATTTTGATGGATACTAAGCCTTGATAATTCCACTAAACATCTTTCGACAAGGCAAGGAGCTGTTAATTCGTGTGGCCCTATTCGATAACTATTATAGAATTTATCTAATGATTTTAACTGGCGTTATATGGTTTCCGTAAAAGGTCCAAGGGAATGAAATGATCACCAAGTGCTGGTACTGGCTTGATATTCCACTGCTTCACTTGTAACTTCATTATCCCACGCAAGTAGATGACCTGATCTTTATCCTTAATAGAACGATTTAACCAACACCTTGCCGTTTTCTCTTTAACTGTGTCTTCACCTTAAATTTCACATATTTGCCTTGGTCCCGCGGCTACTTTAAACTTTTGTTTTCAATAATATCTTAACAATACCCTAATTTTATTTCTGTCTCACTCCATACTATTTTTTATAAAAACGTACTGCGTCTTTAATAAACAAAAAGAGAATTGTTAATAAAAAGGAGTAAAGCAATTGAACTCTCCATAGAATTAGAGACTAGACTCAACAAGTACAACTGGACTAATTATAAGAAGAATTCAAAAAATCAATATTTGAAAGAACCACTTTGATTAATATTTTATTTTACAGTTATTATAAAACCTGGAATCTTGTTTTTGGACTTTATGCGGCATATAGTAATAAACTTTATATATATTATCTTATAAAATACGAGCCAATGGTGGATTATAATTGAGTCATAAATTTTACCATACCTGCTCTATTGTGTATATTTTTATAAACGGCACAACTAATAAATTACCACTCCTCCCTCCGAATTCATTCGCTGATACGTTACGTCCCGAATTCAAAGCACAAATCCGCAGCTTGATTCACGCTTTATACAAAAACAAAGAATGTTTATCGTTGGAATTATTTCCTATGATTATAAAAAAACAGGAGAATTCTTGACATATCAACAATTCTAAAGAAATTAGAATTTCCTATACAACGGAGTGAAATATCGAGTAAAGTTATAAAAAGAAATAACTTTCGAGAGATGGAAAATGGAGAAAGTAATAATCCATATTATTGTGATTCATGATAAGATTTAGAAGCTACGAAAACAAACAAAGGAAAATAATTTCTCTACATTCTACCGTAGAAGAATCTATCTTTTTCTTTGTGAACTTCTCCTGTAATCAGAGTATGCCTGTTTCGCTTTTGGAGGAAACAATTTTCAATATTTTTCTTGAGGTTTTTAAATTATCAATGTTTTTGCAAAATAATTCAATTTTGTCTTTGTTTTTTCGTATGTCGTGTATCGTAGCACGGCTGTTTGAGAGCGCCGGATCATTGGAGTGCCGGATTGGCACATTGCCCGTTCAGAGAGGTTCAACTGTATTTAAAAAGCATTCACGCCACGGTTAATATCGTTAATGAAGTATAGGCTCAAGTACTCGGAACGAGTTAACAAGCTACAATCCGGCTTTTTCACAAGCAACTCGTAAACTAGTTTAGTGTACTTAATACTCTCTCTCCGTGAGATGCTTGTAAAAACGATCTGGAAAAAGTTCAACTGCCGGCGACTTTTCACAACACTCGCCGGCTTTTGAGAGAGTTAGCTTGTAAACTAGCCGCGTGTACTCACAGTAGCCTGCGCACAAGTTGCTAGTAGCTTTGGTCTTGAAGATGTCAGAGGACATCTTTAATGGACTTGATTTTAGACTTAAGTAGCTTCGCATCCATTTCGCCTAACAACTGATTTTCTTTCAGCTCAGACATAAGTTTCTTAAAACTCGCATCCCTCAACGATTTGTTGCTGTAGTCTTTATCTTTAATGTTCCACAATGTAGGAAATTGTTAGTATACCTGTAAAAACAATGAAATATCACTAGTGTTTCACTTCATTTTCATAACAGGATCTAGATGGGATACTGTAGGGAAACTACCAATAACTTAGCAAATCTTCACAATAGCCTAACCTAATTAACAGACAGCTACAAGTGGTTTCAACACGCCATCTAGTTGGCTACTGAGCAAGTGGGAAGTTTGCGTGTACTCAAGTATTAGCACACTCGCCGACTAGCCGGCTTGTTAGCTTGTAAACTCGCCCCGTATACTTGAGCCTTAGGCCCCTTTCACACCAAACGAATCCGAATCAATCCGGATCACTCCGAATCAAGTTGAATCTGATTCGTCATCTTCACTCTTTCACACCAGCTGAATCACTGTGTCATAAATCGCACTATTTTCTTTAACTTTTAAAATTAATAACTCCACGTCCATCTCGTATGGTTGTTGATTCAAGACAGGTTGAATCAAGTGCGACCTCGAATCAAACCTGATTGAACCAGATTCGTCCGGTCTGAAGGCGGGAAAAGAGTCCTTCACATTTAAACGGAGCACCCAAAGCCGAATCTTGGTCAATCAGATTCAACTTGATTCGGAGTGATTCTGATTGATTCGGATTCGTTTGGTGTGAAAGGGCCCTTATAAGCAACGTTGGGAGTTTGCGGTTGAATTCTGTTTATGGATCAAAGATATTTTTTATCATAATCTATTTCTATGAAACTCTTATTTCACTGTCAGTGATATGCAATTATTTGAATTTACAACTTTTCCATATTTGGGGATATAGGAAAGAAGAATTAATTCTCTGTCGCTTACGATAACGTTGATTGATGACTTGAATAAGGAAAACTGTGTCATAAATTAACACATCTTACGCCATCGATTTCTAAGATAATCAAGAATAGATAAGGGTACTTCATCAGTATGATTATCATAGATGTTTTCGGCTTAGATTGGAAAACATATTTAATCTCAAATTAAATGACTTATTTGACTATTTAAATAATAATGATATAACAATAAACTAATAAATATTAACAAAATCTATCCCTTAGATTTTAAGCTTTTTATCATGATCTCAGATGGAGTGCTACTCTATACTAATCGAAGTACAGGGTGTCTCATAACGATCCAACTACTTTAATTGAAAAAAAATACATTATACTTATTTTCATATGTATGAATTAAAAGATAAAAAACAAAATGTTACTTTTTAAACACGACATTGTTTAAATGACGGCAATCACGGCACTCCTCAAACTATTTGCGTACATTTTCAAAAACTTTTTAAAGAATAGTCGAAGAATACTGTTTTTTCTTCTATATTGCTTCTTAAATCTGCCAAATTTCGTGCACTATTCTCGTAGACCACACTCTAAAGATAACCCCACAAGAAAAAATCAGATGGGGTCAAGTCAGGGCGCCGAGGTGGTCATTCAATATCACCTCTTCATGAAATCACCTTTTCTGGGAACAATTCGTGCAATGTAGAGTTGTTAGTTGTGAGCGATGTGGCCCCATCCCGTTGGAACCATGTCAGCCGGTTAATATATATTGGAGTTGAGACCTGAAAAAATTGCGTATCATGTCGACATAATTCACAGTCACTGCATGCCCTCAATTATATTCACGAAAGTAGGGTGAGTTTTGGACTATACAAGAGGCGTTTATGTAAGGACTGTGGATTCTTTTCTTTCCAAAAACGACAATTTTGGCGATCTACGTATCCATCCAAATGAAAATGTACCTCTTCAATCTTATAACGAAATCATTAAGAGTTTACTCAATCTGAATTTTATAGACTTTTAGATGTAAATAAGATTGCATTATGCGGTGAATTGTCGGTCTTGATAATCCCAGTTGAGATTCCCGCTTTCTGACGATGAGTTGAGGCCATCGGCTTAGAGAATCTGCTACTGACTTATTATTTTCAGGCGTTCTTGAATTTCTCCAATAGTGTTTCCAGTAGTATTGAATGTCTGGATCCTAGCTAAAATTGCTTGGAGGTTCCGCAATGTTGCGCAGTCGATAATGTAACCGATACAACCGACGAACTCGAATAAGTGATCTATTGTTTTCGAAATACGCGCGCGCGCAAAACGGGCGTTGCTCTCCCGTGTACGGCCTGATGTCAACTAAAAATTTAAGGAAACGACCCCCGCTTTGTTTGCTTCTCACTCACTCTTGAAATAGTTGGATAGTTCGTCGTACCTCGTGGAGCACATGTTCTTGCATCCTACATTACACAGCTTAACAATTGAAGTTGATATTAGAAGAATATTGAAATTATCTGAGTGAATATTATCAATAAATAGAAGTCAGATACGTTAAACACAAACTTAATTCATTGACTTTATTTGTATTATGTGTCTGTTTCTCTGTAGTTAGCCTTTTTATAATCATTATCGTCAAACTCCTCAAAATAGCCATTAACTGCCGACATCACCTCTTCATTTCTGGGAACAGAAAATAATCCAAGGCAGCTGAATCCTGTGTGAATGGTTTATTTCTAATGGAAAAAATAGATAAAAATGGTAAATTTCAGAAAAGTAATGACAATTTTGTTATCGTTACATTTTCAGTATATAAATAATTCAATATAAACCGTTCAATACTTTGTAGAACCGCCCCTGGCTCGTTTTAATGCTGTCGTTGTCTTCAGAAGACTCATTATTAAATTATTGATAGTGTTGATGTACTGCTTGCAGTGACGAAGACCACCCAAGTTTCATCACGAGTAACAATTTGGTCTAAAAAATCTTCGCCTTCATTGTGGTACCGCTCAAAGAAAGTCTATGCACCGCCTAAACGTTGGGTTTTGTGCAAATCCGTCAACATTTTTGGAACCCAACGTAAACACAATTTCCGGTATTTCAAGTTCTCGGTCACAATGCGATACAAACCACTACGAGAATATTGAGGAAAGTAGTCGCACAATGATGAAATTGTAAAGCGTCTGTTTTCTTCCATCTTTTCGTCCACTTTCTGCACCAAATCTTCATTAACGACCGAAGGACGCCCACTCCATTCTTCATCATGCACATTTGTGCGGCCATCTTTAAATGCTCTCACCCATTTCCTTACCATTCCATCACTCATAATGTTTTGTCCGTAAACTTCACACTTCTACACAATGAAGTATAAGACGGTAATGGCGTCAGTGCGTAGACAAGAGATGTAGGTAACCAGCGCGCATGTGCGGAACGCCGACCTTGGGGTTGCGGCGGCGGAATCGCAAAACGGTACTTACTTAAAAAATATGCCTCGTATATAAATCTTCTGTGCGTGTGTTTGTAATTGAACTCCTAAACGGCTGGACCGATTTTGATGAAATTTTTTGTGGGGGTTCGAGAATGTTTTAGATTCACAATTCGATCAACTATATAATGTTTTATCAGTTATTTTTAAATTTTTGTTGATGTTAGAACGTTTTCCATAGATTTCCGACAGACTACGCTGCAGTCGTGTCAGATATTCAAAAGTATATTTGAGTTTCAGTTGCGCCTAGTAGATGGCGCTGAGATCAGAGCAAGAAATATTGCTCGACATTCTCATAATGCGCAAATGGTCCATAACCACCGACTGAACAGAACAGTAGAAGAACCTTTGATAACTAATGTCAATGTTAGAGAACAAAAAGCAAACTCACGTGTAAATGAAAATTCAGAGCCACGCAATCAACGTCTTCGTGCTAATACATTAATGCAACGAGAGTCGCGTCAACGAGTGACCGACGCTCGCAGAGTAAATGAGCGACAGCGGGTGCAAAATCATCATGGCACGAGCATCGTTTAATCGCCTTACGTTTGAATATGACCCTGAAATAGACTATTCATCACATTCGCTAATCATGATTGGTAGTATGGACAAAGATTGTCAATATTGTCATTCTTTCAAATACAAAGGTGAATCGGCCGGTTTATGTTGCGCATCTGGAAAAATTTCACTGCCATCACTAAATCCACCACCAGAACCTTTGAAAACGCTATTAGCTGGAAACACATCTTAATCAAAGTTGTTTTTGCGTGAAATCCGTAAGTTTAATTCTTGCTTCTACGTTGCGTGCTCGAGAGTGGGAAAACCATCGAATTTATTTGTTTATATATCTCAAGGATTAACCAAAAATATTGTACATCCAATGGCATTACGATAATTTCAGTATTTGTAGATAATTAACTCTAAGAATAAATACCCGTTATAGAATAGTTTAAGATTCAACCTTTTCACCCTCAATTAACAATTTTTTATTCAACACAGCTTATACATTCAACATCTCTGAAAGCATACTAATTATTAATACACATACTCACACGCTATCAATTGGTTTAATTGTGATAAATATATATGAATGACGTTAGGTATTGTAATAAGTTTCTGATAAGAATTTTCATCAAAACAGTTTAATTGTTACAGCTAATTTCCAAAAGTTTACATTTAAGACGTGGGACTAGACAACGTCTGTCGGGTTCGCTAGTGATATATAAATAAATACTTACCATAGGTAAAGAGGTATGATATATAAATTTCAATATAAATCTCCGTGAACGTACTCTACCATTACTCTACCAAACATACTCCTTCGTTTCTTTCATTTTTAATGAAGTTATAAGAAGCTATCAGTGCAAGATTGTCCTTTGTTAAGTATGCTCCAACTGTTGAACAATCGTGCTTCAATTTGCATAGATTCTCGATGGAAAACTTGTTGCTTAACTTAACTAAAAACCGTGAACATCAAGGTGATAAATAGTGAATTTTTGCTCACTAAAAGTCTTCCTCTCTATTCACATTCGTCTTAGTCGCCAGATTTAATACGAGACTTGGGTGTTTCGAAAATAAAACAATTAAAGGGGAATTTGTCATCATTCTTAATATTGAGAGTGTGACAACAGACTATTCATGAAAGAGGCTTTCAGAAATGCTTTCACTCATAGACGCAAAGTTTGAAAGAGTGCACTGTTAGCCAACGAGATTAAATCAAATTTTTTGTGATGAAAGCGAAACATTTTCTCACCATTCTGATATTGAGAAATCGACTACGGAGCAGATGAAATCCCTTTCTAAAGAAACCTTCGAGGAATGCTCCCAGTCTTGGTCAATATTGGAATAGGTGCATTGTTAGCCAATACGATCAATTCAAATTTCAAGTTATCTTTTTTTACTTTGTAATATAATTATTCGTTGTATGTTTGGTCAAACTTTGTAATAAGACTCTAGAGGTGATTCATAAACAATGTGAACAAGTTTAAATTGCATTGGAAACTCAATAAATTCAATTCAACAAGTTATTTATGTGAGGATAAATGACGTGATGAGTCGTGTTATTGATAGATAATTAGAGTAATGGTATGGTAACTAATACGTTAAAATTAAATTATACGAGTGCACGATCAAATTATGTAAATTTTTTTGATTTCGTATGCAGGAATAAATTCGACAACTGATGGTCATGCAATTTAATAAATTATTTAATAATTTCTGAGAACTCTTAGTTGATTTGTTTATTATTAGTAACTCATATCTTTTATTATTCAACTCATATATATGACATTCGATTCAACTAATTTAGAAATAATTTGTCTGTTTACGAGGAGGATATCAAAAAAAAATCGTAGAATTTGTTCGATATTAACCGCATCGCAGCTACAGCGATTTTTAATTGCCGTCAATCTACAACTAATGTTTTTGAAACGAATCATAAAATAAAACATTTAATTTAAAATCAAAATACAAAATTCAAAACAATTTAGTTAAAGTCATATTAATCAATGGTGGAAAATAAGCCGGACTTTAGTTTAACACCGTCTCTATTTTTCTTTATCTGATGCTATTGTCATATAATCATTGATAAATAAGATTCATTATATCTCGTTGTCCCCCTATATCTCTTGTTCACCCATGAAGTACTGCCCCACATTCTCTTAACTGTTTGTGTACGAACTCTTGTCTCAAGATTAATGGAATTATATTTATAATTAACTTTATTTTCTATATTTTTGGTAATATTTTCAACTGTCAAACTAAATTGTGTTTCCATATGCAATGTTTTCAATCATTTTATTTAGAGGGTAGAGTAGAGTAAAGAATAGATATTCGGGTGTCACATATACTGCGACTCAAAGGAAGCATTATGTCCCCTTTCCTTGCTACGATACTGGAGAACCCAGTGTTTACAGTTAATCTGTTAATTCCCCTCCATTCAGAATATCTAGAATGTGAGATGTCTGTAGCGGCTAGAGATCTTCGTCTTCTATTTCATACGCTCCCCGGTGTAGCGCTCTGGAGTTCCGTAGTGCTTTACACTTCGAGAGAATGTGGATAGAGATTTCGTCCTCTGTGCAACAAAATCTGCACGCCGCATTATCTGCTAAATCTAGAGTCTTCAGGTGTCATTGAGGCGATGGTGCCCCCTATAGGACTCCTGTTAGTATTCGTAGATTGTTCTTAGTTAGGTTGATACATTCAGCAGACCTTCTCTGGTTATAGTTTCCCAGGAGAGTCTTTGCCTGTCTCAGCCCCTGTAGGTTGACCAAATAATTGGTTTTGCTCCTATGTACCTTCTCTTCCAATGCTTTTTCTATTGTTCTGTAGTTAATATCACAGAGGGGTTCAGGTCCTATGGAGGTCTTGTCCAGGAATCCATTGTGGTGTAACTTTACTTTTCTTGTCTAGCTCGTTTAATTTTTCTGTGCAATGCTAAACGGGTTTAGAGTTTATGATATTGGAACTTAAAGCTCTAATGGCTGCTTGGCTATCGGACAGTATGATGATCTCCTGTTTGCGATAGTTCTCTGGATTGAAATAGACACATTTTTTAATTGCATAAATTTCTACTTAAATAATATGCTTGGTGTGTTGCGCAGGCTTTCAGTGTTTGATTTCGAGTCCATAAACTCTTATCCCAGTTCTGTCTGTTGTTTTATATTCGACTGTAAACCATTTAATGGCGTTTCTGTTCATTTCTTGTAATAAATATTATTCTTCCAATTACGAGCTATTGGATTCATATCATAATGTGGTCAAGATATTAAAGTTTTCTCGAAGTCTTCTAGTCTCGAAATATACGTTAAGTTTAAGCTTCTGTGCCATACAAAAAGACTAGGAATACATAGCACTTTAATATCCGTGTTCTCAGCTTCAAGCTCAGGTCCCAGGTACAGAGAAACTCCTAGATATTCATAAACGATGCTCGGGCTTTTCCGTTATTATTAGTAAAAAAAATCCACGGAGCAGTCAACATTTGTACCCATGTAGTCATACCTCTTGATCCTTTCCAGTTATTCGCCTCCCCCATACAGTTGCTCTAGTTCTGGGGACAACTATACATTTGGTCTTCTCAACGTTATTCTTGACTATCTTTGGTAACATTATTCAACAAGTTTTGTAGATTTTATCTGTTTCGGCAAAAAGTAGTGTGTCGTCTGTATAGTGCCGTTAACTCTTATTCCGTCCTCATCATTTTCGAGAATTTTGGTGAAGATTTCCTCCGAGTAGAAGTTTTTGGTGGTACATTATCTAAATAACTACAATTATCTTAAACGTTATACTTAAGTACTAGAATATACCATCCGAATGGAGAGAAAGCATATTGATACCAATTTTTTTAAAAAGAATCCATGAAAACTACCGAAAAATCAGCATAATTGTGTAAAAAGTGTTTGAGCAGATGAAATAATATCAACCTGAATTTGTAAAAAACAGCAGGTTTACAACAGATGACATATTTATCTCCAGCATTAAAAAACTCTGTATGATAAAACAGCTTTCATTCATCCTACCCAAGCTTTCAAAAGACTCCAATCAACAGAATTAAAGTGAAAAAGAAGAATTCACTCTAATATAATAATAATCAAAAAAGTGTTGAATATAACCAAGCTCAATTAAGAGCAAAACAGTAAATACTTGTGATAAACAAAGGCTGTTTGAACCCAGTCCTCTTCAACATGATAATGGATGAAATTATAAAATTAGGCGTATGAGGTTGGGAGAGGATATCAATTGGAAGGTAAAAAATTGAAAATAACATTGAAATACTGACAATGGAAGAATCATATTTGGAGGCGAAGATATTTCACAAGATATCTGTATGAGGCTCAACAACCAGCAAAATATTTTACTATGCAAATATTCGTAAAGACAACAAACTCCTTTTACAGTATGAAGAACCTGTAAACTCACGATTTCTAATTGGAGTGTAGAACAAGTCAACTATCTAGAGAAAATATAAAAATCTCTAGAAATTTGAAGAACAAAGTGAAAGCCCATCTAAATTTCAAATTGAAGGAACAAATATATGGGCGTCAGGCGCAAGATCAGTCATAGGATAAACCTTGTTTGACTGGAATGGTATTGAAGAAATGTGTATAGTACAGCATGTAGGGAGATAAACAAGAAACAGACTACGTATGCAGAATGCCCACCAATTCTATCAAACAATCTTCATATATCCAAATCAAATACTGTGATCTTGGCTCGAATCGTTTCTCGGTAGGATATTGTATGACTCGAGTCAGAGACCACGGGATTTGTTATTCAGCGTATCAGCGTCTGATAATACGTCAGGCTGAGTAAACAAAAAATTGCTCTAAAAGACATTTCTAAACAATGATCAGGTTCGACAGCAGTTGCTCAAGGAGCCCGATAGTCTAAACTATCAAATTACTGTGAAATATACCCCACACAAACTAAAACAAACGAAATAGCTTATGATAAGTTGTTGCTGGAAAACAGAATTCAAATAAGAGTTATATGTCTGTTTTGACGAATGTTTCTGTCTATTAGAAACTTATTTTACGTAAACGTTTCGCTCTATATCCATATTAAATACCTAGGTATAATAAAAAAGAATAGTTTCTACAGGATAGAAAAATTTTTCAACGGCGATATACCCCCACAAAAGGTTTTCATATGTTGAGATATTTTTAATAAGGATTTCTAGAGACAAGCCAAAAAAACCAATTATCTATTTTTATTATTTTGTTTATTTCTTCCTTTACCAATAAAATTATTTTCCCATACAATAAAATCAATTAAGAATATCAATTGACGATATTTCCTCCCCGGTAACACATTTTTGATTTATTTTGGAAGCAGACTAAAAGTGCGATATTACATTCCCATTATATATATTCTCAAATAACCTTCTTGGAAAATTTTTAGGAATGTTTGATTCACATTGTAAATGTTTTACAGCATAAATACGTGATAACGAATATTGTAATCGCACGTATTATTTGCAATAAAAACGGATCAGTGTGCGAGCTTTAATCATCAGGATTTTTATTAATTTAAACCATATGAAATATTGATAAAATCGATTTAATCTAATGTGTTGTTTTATTTATTATGTTTCAGATTCTCATAAGTGACAATCTACACCGCAAGACGGGTTCATTCGCTGAACAATATTTATTGCAGCGGTGCAACCTGCGGAAACTCGAAACGTCGGACTCGGGGTACCCTATGCTTTTTCAACTACTTTTTGCTATTACGCGATTGGGCAGGTCTCCAAAGAAAAAATTGAGTTCGTAGTGACGCAAATGTAAATTAACGAAAACAAGTGGACACTTAAGACAATTTTTCGTAATTATTTATGTTTATATAAAGTGTATAGAGACTAATAATGAGCAACGCCAGAAGGAATAATTTGAAGAAATTCTCCTTTATAGGATTCCAGGATCGTTCATTAGTGGTAAGTTGTTTAATATATAAATTTCAAACAGACATGAATGTAATTAAATTTATTATATTTCAACGACGTTTTACAACTTTACTAAAATGATCCGAATAATCTTCGTTGTTGGTTTTCAATTATCCTTTTTTGTGAAATCCATAAAATTTATCCAGGACCTATTCAACATACACATTGTGTATTTTGGTTCGCAACATATTACTAAAACAATGCGGAAATGATATATGAAAAGTTTTTAGTGTAAGATGACACTTGATATATTTTGATATTATTGTTTAACCAACGAAAAACTGAATAAGCCAGTAAAAATACATTTTTTGCAATGAATCAATATTTTTTATATTCCTTACAATATTTCGAATGAAAAAAGTCCTTACACTGATTATCGTATCTCCAACCCATTAATTGTTGTGAATTTTTTAAAATTCAAATTCGCCGAAATCTTAATTTTCCTGAAATAAATAATATACCTAAAAAAATGAAATGTTATAATTTTTAATTTTTTATCAAATATTTCAACTATATTAAATAAATTAACCTAAAAAGATTTGAAGAATTTTGTTTTTTTATATGTTTTTTTTTATGTTATAACCTACGTTATAATCTTACTGGAAAATAGGGTTAAAAAAAGATTACTTCTTAGACGGTATCTGACAATGATTTTTTCATAAATAAAAAGAAATGTTGAGAATAAATGTTTCTGTTAACTTCAATCACCAAAAAAAGTTATATAAAATATTTTAATAATAAACAAAAATCTCATTACACATAACAATAAATTGCAAAATTTAATAGATTAATATTGGAAGCAGTAAGAATATTTTTTTAACGTATTACTGCTGAAAAATAGTAAACAATTTTTTAAGCGCGTCGTCGGCTTTTCTCTCACTCATCTTATACATTAAGATTGGAGTGAGATAGAAATACTAATACTGTTATAACATAAATAAAACATATAAAAAAACAAAATTCGTCAAATCTATTTAGGTTAATTTGTTTGACATAGCTGAAATATTTGATAAAAAATTGAAAATTATAACATTTCAATGTTTCAGGTATACTATTTAATTCAGGATTTCCGGCGATTTTGAATTTTAAAAAATTCATAACAATTAATGGGTTGTAGATACGATAATAGGTATAAGGACTTTTTACATTCGAAATATTGTAAGGAATATAAAAAAAATTAATTCATTGCAAAAAATGCATTTTTTCTGACTTATTCAGTTTTTCGTTGTTTAAACAATAACATCAAAAGATATCAAGTGTCATCCTACACTTTTATAATCAGGAACACCTCCCGGACATTTCAAAAAAAAATATTAAGACTTAAAACAATTTTGCAAACGAATGCGCCACTATGCCCTGCACTATATTAAGTATCTTCATTTTTTATTCATCAAGATAATTTATTTAAATTGTGAACTAGTATCAATTGACGGTTAACTAATATGTTATCAAACATTTCCTTCTTTATTACAGAATTGATTTCGAAATAATTTTTTTATCTATATTAAATACTATACTATAGACATTTAACTAGTATTACAATCAGATCGGTTTGTTCAATTAGTAGTGTTGTGTCCACTCAACTTAGTCCTATACAACTTGAACAAAGAACTTACTTATTAGTATCTCAATAACGTACTTAATCCTAAGCCTTTCTACACTTGCGGGTGTAAGATATATGTGGAGTCTAGCTATGATTTTGTATTACTTCTCCAAAGTCTACATTTTTTCTTTCCATTACTTTTCGTCTAAGTCCATTCCATTCAATATTTCTTTTTTCTACCGCTGTCTCAACTTCTTTATTCCATATTTTTATTGGGCTTCTTACCACTCTATCTCCCCCAAAAGTGATTAAAGGTGTGACTACTTTTTAATACATGTTTTTATTTTTTGGTGTCTTCCTTCTGTCCCTGTTTTCCCCTGTTCTCTCACTTATTTCCCCCTTGATTCTTCCGGTATACGTTATTTTTGGGACTAGGTATTTAAAGTTACTGTTTTATCATTACATATAATTGTTTTTGTTTATAATTCTTTCGTTCTTAGCGATCCGTACCAAATTACCTGCATATACTATTTTTGATACTTTAATCTCTTCCATTTCCAAGGTTCTACCTTGTATTGGGCTGAATATGAATAACCGAGAAGAGCAGTGGGCTTATAAAACTATACTAATATTATCGTGTACACTAGCACGGTATTCGACTTTTATACTTTCACATATTGTCGAGGAGATGGATTATCCTGACATTTATGTGTTATAAGGGCCATTCCTCAGACTCTCAGAACAAATTTTCCAATAGTCTGAATAGCGATGACAATTTCCAAGTCTCTGTGAAAGTGACTGTTTCTTTAATATTAATGCCATTCGTATTTTAAAGTAACTGATACATTTAGTTTAAAATTTAATATGTTTTTACCTACTCTAACCCAAATTAACTCTTTAAAAATGAATTTGTATTCTACGACCAAATTCTCATTATATGGTTACCTAAAAATTTTTATCCAAATATACCGTTTGAACGGACTTTTGTTTATATACATTCTATTTCATTAAACTCTAAAGAAATGATCGAACAGTATTAAATTTGGTCACTTGGCAGACCATAAGAATATTTGAAAATCTGTGTATAGTAGCGTATTTCGATTAACGCCGACAAATACAACGACCCTAACAGTTTTCTTAGTTTCTATGAAGTTTTGACTGTAATCTTTCTACCTTGAAAAAAGTTGGATAGAGATTCTAGGATCGGATATGAGCTGTCCCTTTTACACCTCAACTACCTTTTAATAAGTGCAAAACGGAAAGCTCTAACGATATTTTGAATAAGTTTCATTACATATTTGGAAAAATGGCTTCAAAGGGAGGATGCCATGAAGCTTGGTACTGGTTACAACAAACTATTGCCATTTCCGATAAAATTTTTCTCAGTGGAAACCCAAAGAGCATATGTCAAATTGGAAAAGAGAAAGATGCAAAGAAGCTCTGTTTTAGTGATTTAATAGCGTACTTTTTGAAGAAGATCAATTTGCAAAACAGTTTAACGTTAAAAACTTTTCTGCAATGGATGGTTGGTTGACTTGGTGGAAAAACAAACATAACATAGTCTACAGAATGTTTTTGGGGGAAAACTTGATGCCGATTTCAATGCTGTTGACACATGGATAACTGACTTGTTACCTAAACTGTTATAAGATGATTCTTCAAATCAAATATTTGATTTGGACGAGACTGGACTGTATTTTCGAGCATTATCCGAAAATACAATAATGTCCGGAGGTTCATGAAACCGTTCTTGCTTGCAATATGAAGTAGACCCTGGAAATTAGAAAAAGTGAAAGGCCTCAATATCTCGAAGGAACTGAATAATTGTCTGTAATAATGCAACTGCTTGGATAACGAAATATAATTTTTTAAAATTCCTAAGAACGTGCGATAAAGAATTCTCATAAAAAGAAGTTATTACAATGTAGCTAGAAACTTGTAAATATTGATAGTTTTTTATGCCTGCAAATACAAAATAGATTGTTCAACCATTAGATCAAGGCATCATAAGAGTGTTCAAAGTCCATTATCGGAAGAGCCTGCGTATTTAAATTGTGGTTGGAATCGTTGACTTTACTAAATCATCTCCAACTACTTTGAGAGTTGCTCCTTGAGTTTTGGAATAGACAAATAAAACCTCCAAAACATCTGATTTGAACGCATTAACCACTTCTTAAGCTATAAAAAAACGTTGCCCTCGTAATTTATTTTGATTTGCGGGAATAATAAGAAATCATTGGGTGCCAAACAAGAACTGTACGGCAGATGACCCATCGATTCGATGTTTTGACTGTTTTGATTTGGCGCGTCTTGAGAAACCCATACAGTCGAGTCTTGCTAGTTTCGGGTTCCATGATTCGTCGCCTATCTCGATCTCTTAAACGTCTTAGGAAACACCGTGATTGAATTTTTTTAGCATTTCTTTGCACCAATCGACAGGAGGTTTTTTTGAGCAGTTGTTAAATGATGCGTTATTCAACGTGAATAAATCTTTTCGATAGCTAAATTTTCTTGCAATAATGAATCTATGCGGGTGAAATTAATGCCCAAGTATGCCTCAATCTCACGGTATGTCACATGACGATCTTGCAATATCAGTTTGTCCACAGCATCAAGTTGTAGCGAAGTGCGACCACTATTGAATTAGGAAAACCAGCGAGTTAATTTCATTCTTTGATTAAGATGAATGTCTGTAAACAACTCAAATAGCATTCGTATGATAACACGAGTCTGTTCATCATTAAAAATGTCTATGGTGACTGTGCTAAATTTGACATATTCACATCAGTGTTGCCATATCTCAAAACTTAAGTAGCAGCCCGACCCAAATAAAAATTTTCAATTTCAGCAATAAAAACTGTAATAAAATTATTAATGAAATAAATGATCGAAATACTATAAAAATTATAAGGCAAAATACAAACAATAAAAAATAGAGAAATAAACGTCTGAGATCACATCAAGAGCATACAAAAATTGTCGTTACTAGTTGCAACTTTATAATTTTTTTATTTATTTTTCAAATTTTGCCTCACACTTCCAACAAACTATGACATGTTGCGTCTTCTGGTACTATTGCGGTTCATGTAGTAGTAACTAATGAATCAAACAACTACAAGTTTTTAAAAAAATTAGATAACGTTCTGAGTTCTGTAAAAATTCTATTAACTTGTAAATGCTAAATATCTTAGCAAATATTTGTTAGAAATGAATATTGATCTATTATCGTTAACTCCACGACAATTTTGAGAATTTCATTTGATTCAAATGTAGTCTATAGAAAAATAATTTTTCTAACTATAAAAAGATCATTTTTAACTTTGTAGTTTTGATAATAAAACAAAATTCTTTCGGTCTTATCATAGTCTTCTAAGTGTAAAAGTATGAATAATTTTCTTATATTGGTGAAACTTTTTCTCTACATTTTTACGATTATGGGTTAATAGGTTAGATTTAAAAACAGAAAAAACTAAATTCAATAAGAAAACTAAAAATTGAAAATAAAACAACCTTCTTCCATAAAAACAATATTCAAATCTATTGTATTGAGATAGTTTCATGTCTCTAAGCTATTTAGCTGTAAACTAAGGACCATTTTGTGAACTCTCTAAGATCTATCAAGATTTGTATCCCTTTCAAAGCGATGTCGATAAATGTATTAATTTATATAATCTTGAAGGAAAAAATTCATTCGGAGAAAAAGTGCAAAGTATTTTACAAATACAAAAGATGGAACCAAATATCATGAAGCTTAACGGAAAGTGATACGAGATAGTTTGCTTTTGTAGAAGTTCAAATATTTATTCATATTAATTCAGAAGGAACCTATCATGTAGTCCTGTCCTCATGTTAATTTTTTGGGGATATTGAGTGCCATGTCCTACACCAATATCTTCCAATAAAAATTGAGAAATATAAACATTATTTTTATATTTCAACCTCAGGAAACCTTAGGCTTATATGACTTCATCATTATGATCTATAAGTTATCAAGTTTGATTGTGTGTATCTATTAACATTCGTAGTACGCATCGTGCAGAAAATACTTTCATTTTGATTTTGTCCAAAAATGTATTTCGTATCATATTATCTTGAAACTCTCCTCAACTATTTGTCCAATAGTCACACTATAGCCAATCTTGCAACACGAGATCAAAAAATTTTTAACATTTTTCATGTGTGTTAGCGATTGTTGTCGTAATTTAACTATATCACTCTTGTAAACACGAGTATTTAAGCACCACGCGTTACTCGACACGATCCATTTTATAACTAAGATGTGACTCTCTAATTCGAGGTTCTGCTGTGACCATACTTCGTCAGCTTCAGAACTTTCATTTCTAGAGTGAGTTTATACATGATGTGATCAGTTCTCGTAGTTGCGATGTATTGACATCATAGATTTACTCGCAAACAATATATTTTTGAAAATCTTGAAACTCTCCTCAACTATTTGTTCAATAGTCACACTATAGCCAATCTTGCAACACGAGATCAAAAAATTTTTAACATTTTTCATGTGTGTTAGCGATTGTTGTCGTATTTTCACTATATCACTCTTGTAAACACGAGTATTTAAGCACCACGCGTTACTCGACACGATCCATTTTATAACTAAGATGTGACTCTCTAATTCGAGCTCCTGTTGTGACCATACTTCGTCAGCTTCAGAGCTCTCATTTCTAGAGTGAGTTTATACATGATGTGATCAGTTCTCCTATTTGCGATGTATTGACATCATAGATTTACTCGCAAACAATATATTTTTGAAAATCTTGAAACTCTCCTCAACTATTTGTCCAATAGTCACACTATAGCCAATCTTGCAACACGAGATCAAAAAATTTTTAACATTTTTCATGTGTGTTAGCGATTGTTGTCGTATTTTCACTATATCACTCTTGTAAACACGAGTATTTAAGCACCACGCGTTACTCGACACGATCCATTTTGTAACTAAGATGTGACTCTCTAATTCGAGGTTCTGCTGTGACCATACTTCGTCAGCTTCAGAACTTTCATTTCTAGAGTGAGTTTATACATGATGTGATCAGTTCTCGTAGTTGCGATGTATTGACATCATAGATTTACTCGCAAACAATATATTTTTGAAAATCTTGAAACTCTCCTCAACTATTTGTCCAATAGTCACACTATAGCCAATCTTGCAACACGAGATCAAAAAATTTTTAACATTTTTCATGTGTGTTAGCGATTGTTGTCGTATTTTCACTATATCACTCTTGTAAACACGAGTATTTAAGCACCACGCGTTACTCGACACGATCCATTTTATAACTAAGATGTGACTCTCTAATTCGAGCTCCTGTTGTGACCATACTTCGTCAGCTTCAGAGCTCTCATTTCTAGAGTGAGTTTATACATGATGTGATCAGTTCTCCTATTTGCGATGTATTGACATCATAGATTTACTCGTAAACAATATATTTTTCAAAAAACTTGAAAATTTCACAAAATTCCATTCATTGCTATCAGAAAGTTTTTTGTTCATGATAGAAACAGTAACTAATTCGATTCAAAATATTCCGAGCAGTTTCGGAGATACACCTCCCCACTTTTTTTATACTGAAATCGATTATAATAAGTACTTTAAGTGTACAGTGGGAATTTACTGAAATAGTTAAGTTTATTATAATTTATCCCAACGTTCTATTCAAATTTCTCTTTCTGTAAAAAATCTTCTTGCCAATACTGTATAGCAGTCTTAAGTTCATTTTTTTGAATAACTATTCATATAAACATTCACTACGGTATAATATATATTGAAGAGAGACTTTCTGTTATATTTTATAAATATTTTTCACGTTATTTTCGTTCCTATGTAGTGGCCTATCGTGTTTCATTGAGCGCTTTCACCTGGTCCAGATTTAACTCCGGAGGGAGCCATCAACATCGATGGAAATGAATCAAAGAGGAAAAGTGACAATGACCTTGACGTTGGTAGCGCGTCGCATGGCCTTTCGTACGGCAGTAAAGCGACGAGCCAGTGCAGACGGGCCGCGCCGGCCCAATATCGACCGAAAAAGATGAGGATGAAATGGAATTCGTCAGTACTAGGTCAGTATTCAGTGCGGAATCTCCGGAAGCCGAAGTAACTAGGACGTGCTCAGATCGAGGCTCAGAATCATAATTCAGAGACTCTCTCGGTTAAACATCTGATTTATTTCCCCTAGTTTTCCGTTGCATTAAAACTCACGCGGGGGTTCGTATCATTTGCGCTTGATGGGGCAGTCGAAGACTTTTTTTTATGTGTTGAAAGGGAAGCATCATTTATTTTAGGTAATAATTATTTTTGTACGTAGCAATTAGTTTTTGCTTAATGAAATTTTGAACTTATTACTATTTATAAAAGGTTCTCCATTTGTGTTATCATTTAAATATTCAAATTTAAAATGTAATCATTACTTCGCGATGTCCCTTTTAATGGAAGTTGAAAAACTTGAGCTTGTAATTTGGAATAAATTCAGTGAATCAAATACTCCGTAGAATGGTATTTCTAATCGCAATTAGTTACATATAATAATATATACAGGTTGTCCCAAGTTAGAGATATACTTCATCGTTAATTATAGTCACTCAGAAGGATATTTTTATGAATTGTGGGAAGTTGGACATAAATGTAAAATATCAACATTATATTGTTTACTAATTAGTAGATCATATAAAAAACAATGTTATGAAAATTAAGTAATCGCATAATTGAATTTAAGTATTGAAATTTAGGGATCTAGATGGCAATTCAACAGGTTCTTTTTTACCTATCGATCTACATAGAAATAATGATTCGTGATAACTCAGAAATAAGGGAGGCGCACCATTTTGTTGGACCTAGATGTCTGTGTTAACATGTACATGATTGAAAAATAAATGAGTCAATTTGCGTTACTAGTTCTTCTTGCAAGAATCCCAAATACTTTGGTAAAAGTTTCGACAGAAAATATTGGTTTTATAACTCAATTTTTTACAACTTCCGAATAGCTACTTTTTCTGGTCATTGAGTAATGCCTTTCCCTATCTAGTGTGGATTCTTATCTGCAAAATATCATCAATTTTGTTCCTAAAACTGGAGGATCATATTCCAGTAAATGCTTACGAATTTTGTAAGAATGTAATTTATGTATCTACTCAAAGAATTCGAAACAACAGGCTCTTTTCATCCGTTTAATGAGATATTAGAATACATTTTGTCTTTCTATTTCACTCACAGGACTATGCAGCATTCAACATTTCAGTTAAATAAGCCATATTGCATGATTTTTCCACAAGAACTGACTTTGCTAATAGTCGACTTTTTTAAACTTATTGACCGGTTCTTTATAAAATTAAAACGTATACAAGTTGTTGAGGTATAAAGGCATATTCCAATATGATTTGTCTTGTAATTGGTAAAAAATAAAAATGTGATATTTGTTACTTTTGTACAAATTTACATACCCCAGAACAAACCAACAAAACCAACGATAACCTCATATCACTAAAATTACGTAAAACATCACCATTTGAATATTGGAAATACTATTCGACTAGTAAGAATTCTCAAAAAAAAAAATAGTATTCGAACTATCGAACTTATTTCGAATTATTGACTCATATTGTATATTTATTAATACTGCTTGTTTTGCGTTTAAAATGGGCCCTTGTCGAAATAATACACATACCATAACGAATTTCTATTAAAAGTTTTCATATTTCTAGCCTGATTAAAAACTAAAAATCTGACAAAGCCAAATGTTTCAATGTATCTCCGAACATCATGTTTTTTATAGTAAGCGTATGCTATTCAAATCGCTAGATTTCTTTTGCAAATTTCGCAAAATACGCAAAAGGATGCTTTATCCAAAACAATGCTGCATTCTTCAAATAATACCGAGGTCATGTCTTCGTGATAATTAGCTCAACATTGTATGATTTTGCTACAACTGTTTTCCCTTTGAGCAAGGTGTATATAATTTTTCAAATGTATCAAAACAGATTTATAACAAGTACACTAAAATTCTATTCAAATCTCGGGAAGACTTGATACTTCGTAAATATTCTTGACGAAGTTTGACCATAATAACCAATTTTTTTATGTGCTCAACGCCCACACTCTATTAAAACACACCGAAGTGTCTCTAAACATTTATAGTCATAATCAAGATGCATATGCAGTTTATTCTGATTCACGCCCAAAGTTGGCTTTAAATTGACTTCATAAAATTCATGCATAAGATTTTAGCAGTTTTCTGTCAATCTTTTCCATTTTAGTTGGATCTATAACATCTTTCACTTGTTCAATGCGCTATCAATTGTAGAATATAAAATTACTCAATACAAACTCACGCATGTATATTAGTTTTCCGGTCAGAACTCTTTGATACTTTGTATAGTCATTAATTGCTCCGAAATTGATTGGACGTCGACTTATATCACCATTTCTGTTATTGCAACCTGATCTGTTTATAACTATATATAGAAGCAATTTGCACAATTTCACTTAAAGTCTTATCTCTGTAATGTTAAATATAAAGGCCTCTGGTCACTATTCGTTGAAAATCTTCTGAGATCGCTTTAAAACCCAATAAACATATGGTGCCTTATCAGATCACCCTATGTGCTGTGAGTATCACCATATTTCGTGTAAAATCGGCTGCAACAGTAAACAAAACATTATCATCATCATCAACATCAAGCCTTTCAATTCTTTGGATTATGGCTATCGCTTATAGCGCTTTAAAATCTTTTTTAGAGGTGGATCTCTCATCGTTTTCTATTTTTGTTTTCTTTATAGTTTGTCGTTTGTCTTGGCTGCTTTTGTTATTATTTTCCATTGCTTTTGGTTTCGGCATTTTGCCCTTAAGTTCTTTATATCAAGTGTTCTTATGTCCTCCTCTATTTCGTTTCTCGGTCTGCATCTTCTCCTTGGCGACAATGGGGTCCATTGCGTTATTCTTTTGATCATTTCAGTTGGTTTTCTTCTCATTATATGCCCAGCCCAGTTGAGTCTTTGCGCTTAGTTATAAAAAGCCATACTTTGCGTAATCATCAAATGAACAACTATATAATGGGGAAATGGAATAGAAGTTGTTATCTGATGTATCACATAAAGAAAATATTTGGACAGAACATTTGACAATTGTCAAAGAATATTTACCGACCAAAGGAAGATCTCAAGACCTCCAGATAGATCACTGAAGATATGCTAAGAAAACTGAACTTTAGCATTTCAGAAATGAAGCCTAGTCGCCGTTCAAAAACAAGAGCATGTTCTATAAAATGAAGAAGAAGATATTTGTAATGTTAAGAAATGTTTTTAGCAGTAAAGATTTAAAAGTAAGATAATTTGAATGATAACATCATCAATTGTGTATGCGTGTACTTCCATTGGATGAAACGCAACCACCTTATTAGATTTATTAGAAACTCTTTCAAAAAATAGAAAAAATCTGCTGAAAGAAAAATTACTTATACTGATAATCTTATTCAACTGCATTGAAACTGTATAGAAATTTCGTAGACATAGAAACCAAGTGAATTTATATGAACCACTAAGCCCGTTACGAAACACTGAAAATTTAGTTGAATGAATAAACATCTCGATAATTAATTATATACATTTATTGAAGTAATTGTGTCAGAAAGAAATCAAAGAACTCGAGAACTGTTTCTTCCCACCTTTTCATGATTCAATGCAATCACATAGAAAATTATAATTTTCAAAGAAGTCTTAACTAATAATATTTTAGTTTCTTAATAACGATTATTTTTAGAATACGTTGTAAACTAATGATCTGGTGATTCTATTCGAAGTTGTCGATAATCGTGTCTACATTCTTACCAAAGTTTTGTCCACATATTGCGTTCTATGATTATTTTGATTTTGATACCTGGTTGTGACACTTTCGATTAGTTAACCCATTGTAAAACAGGCTTTCAAAAATCGAAATAGTAAATCAGTTTTCGAGAAATCATGTCCGTTCTGGTATTGAAACTTAATAATAATGATATGTGATAAGTGATCTATACACAGATCTAAACCTACTCTAGCAGAAAACTTTTTTACGGTAGAAGCTTTCATTTTTTCTCGAAGATCTTTTGGCATATATAATAATTTATTATATCATTATTTATATATATTTTGTGGACTTATTTTATCTCCTAGCAGGCACTTTGACCATCGAAGGTATTGTGGGATCATTCTTCAATGAAACTTTCAAATTTAATTTATATTATGTGATTATTTCAAATTTCCATACTTTTCACGCAATTAAACAAAATAATCATAACATCTCTCATTTGGATCCCATCTCACATTGGAATTACGAAGCACGATGCCAAAGAAGTATCAACCAACACACTTGAAACCATAGTTCTGCATTAAAATTATCTCAATCTCTGCTTCAACAATTACATCCAATATTTTTGACTCTATCTATGACGCAGTAGTATGATAGCACTTCACAATATCCATCCAACTACCTCTCATCTCTCTGTGAACTTTTTAAGAAGGAAAGAAGTTAAAATAATCAGAAGACTGCGATTTAGTCACTCAAAATATACGTACGGTTATGTGATGTCTTCAGAAAGTCGTCGAATATTTTCTATGTCGCATATAAAATTCGATAAGAAGTCTTAAGGAAACTCTACACTAATTCCTATCAAAATCAAAAAAGTTTTAGAATGGTTCAAATATAACAAATTATAGCACAAAGAATTGTTAATAGTTCATATAAACATTTGTAAACATGCCTATGTCAATGACAACCTCTGTATCAACATTTTTGAATGATGATTTCGTTGCGGCCAATTTTTTGAGAGAAATTATCATTCACATTTGGAGCATTCATAATATAAATTATCGTTGTTAAGTCGTTCTGTTAGGTAATTTGAACCGCCATTTTGTCATGCACACTTGAAATACACAATAATCATCACTCAGCTTATCTGAGTCGACTACTGGACATAAGCCTTCCGTAGTTTAATCCATCTGGGTCAGTGCTGTAATGCAAAAAGTTTCCGCTACATGTTGGGGTTACTTTGCCACTCTCTAAGAGTCGTCCATTCGATTTACCTCTGTTATATGGATTGTCGGACACTAAATCATCAGTATGGAAATGCTTCAACACTATTTTTTGTTTAATAAATCTCCATTATATAACACGGTATAACGGTTAGAAGATATTCTAATTCTAAAATTCATTTCGTTACCAATCAATCAATCAGGTTTTTTTTTAATTTTAGCTAAACCTTTAAGCCACAGTCCACACCCTTTGTACTTTTTAACAATAAAAATACATCTCTAACGTAATTTACGTAAGAGTCTGGATAAGGAAAACTATTCATGTTATATCTCTACCCAATTCGAGTTAAATCGATAAAAACGGGTCTCAGTCTCATTACATTTTTGTAGAACTAGAAACGGTAGCTGCGAACTATAAGTAACTACAAATAAGTCCCTCGCTTGCTATTGTTATTATTAAAAACTACTGTGGTGATCAAGAAAAGGTTTCCAGCCAAAAAAATGAATATTTATTATCAATAGATACAAAATAGAAAAAGAGTTATAAGATTCTATAGATTTTATTAAAAAGCAAAACTTGCTGTCAGATGTTGTCCAGGTCTTGGCCGATATTTAAGAAAGTGGTAGGAAATTAATATCTTTACTCATCATATTCCGCTGTTTGAGTCGGATGGTCTCATGTAACTTCGTAAAATTGGCATAATAATGATGATACAAATGTACAGTTAGAATAAGGGGAATTGTGAATACCATCTAAATAATGACCCTCTCTACGACGGCAGTCCTCTAACCGCGACCCGAAATTATCGAAAACTTTATTTAGTAATGTTGATCTAATTGCTCCCATTTCACTACGGATATTCTCCTTGAGCTGATCGATGTTTCTTGGATTATTATAGTAGAGTTTGTATTTGATGATGTACCCCCGCAGGAAAAGTCAAAAGACATCTAGTCTGAACTACGAGGAGCATATAATATCATTTCTTTTCAAAATCATGCCCGGAAACAATTGTTTCATAACCACCATGGAGCCGTTTGACGTGCAACTATACTAGAATTCACTATTCTTGAAGTTTCAAGTTCTGGAGCCAAAAAAACTTCTAACATCGTAACATCGGCATTATCAGTGACGTTTTACCTCCGCTTTTCAAAGAAAAAAAGGACCAATTATTCCGAGATCACTGCACATAATGTCACTTTAGCAGTAGTTTCTGGTGCTTTAGTTTAAAATTATCATTGATGCAGTAACGACAATTTTGACGCATCACAAACCCACTGATATGGGAATACGAACTGTGTTGAGTGCAGCTTGTATGGATGCAGTTTTAAGTTCAAAGTTTGAAATTCGATGCAACAAACGATCTCTTGCAAGTAGAAAATCGTAGACTGTCTATCACTCTCAATATTGTCTTTGGTCCTAGATGTTTTAGAAAGACATTTTGCTTGTAGTTTAAACATTGAAGCACTCTCTTTAAAACGTTTTGCCCATATTTTAATAAAATTAGCACTCGGAGCTTCACTCATTCGCCGTAGTCCATATTAAAAACAGCATAATCACCTAATAATAAATAATGTATGAATGGCAGTTTCGATATAATGCACGTATGAAAAATACGCACCCGTCGAAGCGATCCACTGTAAAAGTATCCAAGGTAGTAAGCTAACCGTAGAAGACGTGAGAAGCGATAACGGAAAGGAATGTATCCAACATGGTATCAAAGAAAAATTGTTCAAATGGAAGATGGAGTGAGTTGAATCAGTGATTATTAATGTCAATAATTATTCTTTCGCCGAGAATGACGCATGACTTGAACGTTTCTCAATCAAGTCGTCTGCAGAGAGCAAGTTAGCAGTAAACCAATAAACAGTGTCTTCAGTAATTATTAAATATTAGTAATTTTTTCATCACTCACTATCAGTACTGCTTAGCTTATAATAGAATCATTTTTAGTTCTATTAAGTTCAAAGCATTGTTTGTACTGTTATACTCAACAAATCAGTAATTCGTTCAATTTTTTTCGTGTAATATAATTATCTTCAATTAAAATTTGGCATATAACATTGATTGCTTAACAAAATGAATTTTTTATCAAACTTCAGTTCGATACATTAGTTAAAAGACTTTAAACTTATTCTGATACGGGGTGACGCTATCTACTCGATACATAAATAGAAAAAAAAATTGTTTCGATCATATTTTGATTTTACTTGGATGGTTTCTATTGTATTGGTTTTGCAAGAGTCATGTAGATTTATTACTGTAACATCATTTAGAAATAAATTATGCTTACCCGGGCATTATTATAAATTAGCACCCGGCGTTGATTGGGCAATTTATACTTTAATGCTTTATTTCTTAAGTTATCTAATCGTGCGTTAGGTGCCGCACATTAGAATGAGCATTACCCAAGCTTTTTTGATGGAGCTTTAACAAAATGAATTGAATTTTCGGCGTCGATTCATAATTGTTAGTAAAAGATGGATCCACCACAACACTCCTGAAACAGTCGATTGCAAAGAGGCAAACTATTCCAAAAAAGGAAAAAAGGCAAAGACTGTAATGATGAAGCAAAAAAGTCGACTGCATGTGAGGAAAAAGAAAGTTTCTTCCATGAGGACAACGTACCTTCTCAGACTCTCTCAATGATCGCAATTGCTGTATGCACCAGATCTGGTCTCCAGCAAATTTTCCTGTTTCCCAATCTCAAACTTTAAAGTACCATTTTAAATAAGTGTTTTGAGCTTGAAAAGGATTCAATGTGTGTAAGTACCACGGAATCAAAATACTGTCGGGAGTTTGCGGATTCACTCGCAAAGAAAAAACGAAGCAAATTGAAGAAAATCATGTAATAAGTCAGTTACTTTCAAATTATTCAATTCAAATGTAATCTAAACGTTGAAAATTATATTAGAAATAAAGTTAGACTTATTCTGATACGGGGTGAAGCAATCTACTCGATATATGAATAGTAAAATATTGTTATATTGTAATTGTAGTGGGACGGTTTCTCCTGTAATGTCATGTAGATTTATTACTGTAATGTATTTAGAAATAAATTATGCTAACTTGGGCATTATTAGAGGTAAGCACCCGGCGTTGATTGGACGACTTATACTTTAATGCTAAAGAGCTTTTATTTCTTGATACCGTTAATCAAAGTTTACAACCCTTGAAAATTAACGTGTGTCTAACTTCAAATCTTATGGATAGTTATTCCAGTACACTGTATAATAAAATGAGATCGTCGAAACAGAACGTTATAATGATTTGAAGTACGGTAATTAATTAAGAGTACAATTACAATTATTATATGGGTTGATGCCATAACCTTTATCTTAAATGTTATATCGACTGTAACTGAATAATATTGTTCAACGCACCGTTTGAAATGAAAACAAAATACATTGATTCATAATTGAATTAATAGCACGGTTGAATTCACCTTAATTGGAAACATTAAGTCAGTTGTATCTTGTTTTTTTTTGTTTTTTCATGTCACTAACAAACTATGTCATGGGTAAATGACAGATGAGTATTTATTTGTTAGTAGCATTTTTTTAAAACTTGTTTCTTTGATGAATTCAATATATATGGATTGGATTAGAAGTCGTATGAGTGCGACTCAGTACGAAGTTTATGTAATGATCTATTTTTACCATTATTAAAATCAAACTGTGAATTGCTTTATATATATATTATTCAAAATAATCAACTTTGAATAGCTTTGTGAGATAATAAAGTTAGTTGATAAGAATATAGAGGTTAATGACGACCAATGTACAGAACGAGTCACTTATCTGCAGTGAATTGATATATTACTGGAGGAATATTACATAATAATCAATCACGCATGAACAGCACAAAGAGGACTACCACTACTACATTCGAAAACGTTATTAGATCGTTTTAATGGTACGGTCTCTGTAGTTAATGAAGAGGAAATGACAAACTTGTGGTTAACGATGAGTGTTGATTTAATGTTCATGAGAAAAAACTTCTGCTGGATATTAGAACAGGACCGACTTTCTGATCGTGATTTTTTCCAATAAACTTAACTGATTTACTACAAAATCTCAAGCTTCAGGCAACAAGTAGAATGTTTATACTGTATGTCTATTTATTAGAAAATGCTGAGAAATGTTATATGTCAAATTTTAGGAGGAAATGAGACTGAATAACGAAAACAAAACTCTAGAAATAAATCAAATTTTTGCCGCTGATGAAATCATTTTTAATTCTATAAAATTGTAATGCATTTATTTTTTTTCCTGTTCCACGTATTCCACAAAGAAAATCTATAATTTTTGCGGTGATACTTTGCATTACTGTAAATATAATAATCAATTTAATCATAATTAATAAGTACTTTGTGATTGGGTTTTATTGTTATATTCATTATAGTTTGATATGTAATGTAACATATTTTGACAATACCAAAAAAATCAGTATTTTTTAGTTTAAATATTTCGATTTAAATTTAAACAAAAATTAAATTAGTAAGTGACCAAGTTTCTTTTTGGAAATAACTTTTTGTTAGCAACTTAGATACTTTTTAAAACATTAAATGATTAACATTTTTGTTAAACAGCACTTTTTATAATTTTGGTACAAATAGTTTTTGAAATTGATTTTAATAATAATACCGATGAAGATAAAGTATCCTGTATCCTTGACAATGTATTTTGATTACACATAATAATTTATTTCCCATCTAATTATTAGAAAGTAGTAGTCCCTATGTTTACAATATTAACTTTATTATCATCGACAATAAAACTTCACAAGTTTTTTATAGACTTTTTTATTTATGTCCCTCATGAGATATAATCAACCGTAGTATTGTAAGCTGCGATCACGAACCATTGAGTTATCGAAGCAATTTTACATTTTAAACCTCATCTGACTAGAGGCGCATAGAAATTATTTTCATAAAACATTGTTATAAACTTTCTAAAATCAAGATGGATAATGACAAAACTTCAATAAAGAACATTCTATTAATGTACGTGATATAATTAAATATTTCACCTTTTTCTCAATGAATCATGTACGGTCATCAAAAGTGAGAAAATATGCGAAATTTTGAGTTAATAGAATGATTAAAAGTTAGTGAAAACTTTATTAGAGTATTCCATCTAAGCAAACAAACTAACAGAGTAAGTTAAAGTATGGTTAAAAGTAACTAATAACTTTTCACTATTTACACTTCTGTTCACCGAAAAAGCATACACTTAGATTTTGCCTGCGTAAATATGAGGTTTTTACTTATTGTGCAAAGTGTAAGTAATGCCTTCTTAGTTAACTGAAACTCAAAAAGCTGCCATTATTGCAAAATTGGGAAATTTCTTACCTAGTAACACTGTCATTGTCAGTTACAGATAATTTAATAATCAATTGAAGTAAAAGTGTACTTAATGCCTCTTCAGTTAACTGGAATTCAGAAAGCCGCCATGGTTGCCAAATTGGAAGATAGCCGATCTATCAGAAGACTGGCAACTCATGTAGATCTTGATGCGAGTACCGTAGCCAGAGTTAGAAGCGATGGGAACAAAACGGGATCTTGCGCTGAAAGGGAAATTTTAAATAACAAGATGTTATTTAATGTCGATTCATTTTTTAAGAGAACGTCCCTTTGAATCGGCTGCTACTGCTTCATATGTAACAAACTTTACAGGGTCCCGTCCTATGGCATGTAGACGGAATAAAGATTTCCAAAATTCTGAAATTCATAGGAAAACATTGCTTTCAAATGTGTGCAAGCAATCCAGAGTTGTGTTTGCACTCAATTAAGTGTATTTTTGGGAACGAATTGTCTTCACAGATGAAAAAACATTCAAGTCGTGCAATGATGGACGTATTCGCGTTTACAGACCATCAAATTAAAGATTTGAAAGCGAATATGTTGACGTTCAACTCTGAAGTTTATCTCAATATTCTAGACAACAATGTTACAAAAATTAAATCAAACTTATGATAGAAAATATTTTATATATCATGGGAAGACCTTAATTTAAATGAAAATATTTGTTGGAATTCAATTCACTCCATGCCAAGAAGATTAGAAAAAACTATAGAACAGAAAGGAGCTCTAATTAATTACTAACAAATTTGTTTTCCTATTCAAATATTTATTCTTTTTATTCTGTATTTCCAAGTTTTATTATGGATTGTTTTAGAAATAACTTACTTATGTTGCTGCATGCGGTATGACAGATCCTGGGAAACTATCTCAATTCTTCCAGGAGACGGATCCTTCTCGCCAAGTCATTGCCGGGTGAAATCAGATCGGACAACAACCGAATTCTCTGATCTAATATGTTCCAATACGATTTGTTTCAATATTTTCATTCTGTAGGTCTGTTTGGTCATAACATCGGAAGATCCCATAGTTTTACCTTCTTTGTTCCATTATACATCAGTATGAGCATTTTTCCGAATGCCTAAAGAACACTGTTTTTCACCAGGTGTCCATATCAACTCAAGCTCTTCTAAATCGATTCAAAAAGATGTAATAAGAAGAGTATTTGTCTTCAGAAGAAAAAAAGATGCTCCGCTGTAATTTTCAAGCATACCTTGTAACAAAGAAAAAGGCTGGAATGGTAAGGGTTTTCCCGAGTCGGCTGGACTGAAAGGGTTAATAATAATGGTATAATGAAAATGTTTTTGTAAATACTGATCTGATAACTTAATATTGGTAAACATGGGAACAAATGTTAACTAAATTTACACAGGTAAATCTCTCCCAAGACTTTTATGCTATTTCAATGAACAGAAGTGTACATTTTATTATTCCAGCTCTGGTATTTGTGGAACAGAAAGGAGCGGTGTTTTATCTCTGATATTCAAAACATGTTTTTCTAAATAACTTGAAAATAAAAGACAAAAAATAGCCGTACAAAACAATTTTGTCGTTTTTGTTCTGCCTTAAAGTTTGTTTGCACTTATAATGTTTTCTAAAAAGCAATTCTTAGACCTTGAAAATAATATGCGAGAAAACAATTTGAATTTCGGATGAAGGAAGGTTTTTAAAAAATATTTTTCATTCCATCCGCACCACTAATAGACGGAAGAGATTATTTTTTATTTGGATATTCACATTTGACTTTCAAGGGATTGGAAAAGAACTTTTTCACATGTTTATGTGTAAATTGTTTTCATTATTTTTGGTATTAAAAACACAAGTGTCTCCATTTTATTTAAAAGTATGGTAGACTGATAAAACTTGCAATCTATTTTACCACTATACATCATAGACTAGTAAATTTTAGTGTCAGATTACCTGACTATGAAAATTTTCAACGTTCAAAAACGAAGACAATTTTTTCAATGTCCCATAGAATATACATATCTTCCAATTTGTTATGCAAACCTTCAAAGTACGCCCCTGAATATTCACTTTTCTCAAGCTCCCAGTGTAGCACTGGTAAACAAGCCATTGTTTGACACAGATGAATTTATTATCCTTAGAAGGATAATCTACTTATTCCATATTGGTCTTAACTACTATCTTTATAAGATTAACAGTTACAAATCAACAAGAAACGAAATATTTACTCAGCGTTTCCGACTAATTTTCATGTTATTTATACGTAAAATTTTTGCTGCACAAATGCCAACCGTGGATGAAATATTAGGTGTGAATAGTATATTCTATTAAAAAATGTAGAAGGTTAACATTAGATTTGAATTAATGTACTCAAAAGTACCTTGGTTAACAATGTATACATCTCAAGCATTTCTTCTGGTTTAGATAGCTAGGAAGACATTATAATATTAAAAACTTTGGCACTTTTTTAAGCACTGTAATCACAGTATGTCTTCTGAATCGAATAAAACAATAACCACAATTTTGATGTGCGACTCTTATTAACAAGCCTATTTAGGTCACAGGTTTTCCATTCAGAGCTTTGTCGTTTTGTCCTAGGATCATAACCAAGGCCAATTATCACCTCACAATTTTAGTAATAATAATATGCAAATGGAAACATGATTTTCGATTTCTTTATTGCCCAAAAGTCTCGCAACAACTTTGGCATTTGTAATGAAATTAACTGTTATATATTCTATTTCATCGAAATTATTTACTAACCTAGTTATTAAACATTACAATTTATTAAGTATCACATACGTATTTGTTTATTAGAATCATTTGATTTAATAATAAAATATTCCTTATGCTCGTTTTAAGCAGAAAGTAGAGAAACAATTTTTTCCACTAATAGAGGGTTTAAGGGTTTCGCTGCGCAGCTCTAACTTCGGAACCCTTTTGAACTAGTTATCTGGTTATGTTTCTATGATTTAGATTTGAGTTGTATTTTTGGCAATTGGCAATAGGAAAGTGTACACACAATAACTTATATAGTTGGGTTAGTTGTTAATACGTTACTTTCTCTTACTGATGCATTCCCATAGAGGAATCGTAATTCACGGGAAATGGTCTTTTAAATTAGAAATGTTCATGGTTTTTTGATCGAGTACGATTTGACAAAAGAGTAACTTTTCAGAGGTTGAGAACACTTTCTCAATGTTAATTATAGGGTTAGTTTCCGCTATTTTCTGATATTAGTTCTCAAATTTTCACATGAATCTGACCAAATGCTCAGTTTTCTTCTCAACTTTTAACATGGAAAGTTACGTATGAAAAAGTTATTTATAAGGTGGGTGCTGCGGTCGCTTGATGCAGTCCAAAAGCTCACTCTCATGAATAATTTAAAATTACATTCAAGTATCGTGAATTTTTCTATCGATACTTCTTAGTAGATAAAACTTGGATGAACCCCAAAAACAAAAATTCAGTGCAAACCATGAACTTCAACCGAGGGACGTGCTTCCAAAAAAGCCTTATTGCCCGTTTTTGCTGATTTTATAACACATTTCCATGCCGAGCTTTTTTATTGTAGTTACTTTTTGTATATGCTTTGTATAGTCTTGTATAGTCTCACTTCACTGGCCTTGAAATTTAATATATCATTTCTTGAACTCACGCTGACAGTAATAGAACATATATTACAATACAGTATAACATAAAGTGTATTGCGTGGAAAAAAGCGAATCTGTCGACATACTTCAACATATTTTTATACAAAAAACTCAATGTAGTCTTTCATATTTCATGCACTTAATTATCTCATTAATTCCATACAATCCTTCGAAACGGGGGTTCAATTTCAACGATAAATTCGATTAAAATCGTCATATCCTGGTACGGCATAACTCAAAATAACCGCATTAGAGACAAGAGACATGCCATAAATTCATCAAATATGGATAGACTTTAGTTATGCTTTCGAGATTATAAATTGGATAAAATGGAATGTACTGATATGAAATTAGGAGATGACAAAGTTGAGCTACGATTTGAATTATTTCAACACTCGTAAGTACACTAATGAGAAAAAGTCGGTAGCGTATAGTATGATTCAAAAGTGAGTTAGTATTTCCTTTAAAATTTCATTCTTTTTCGAATTAGTTTGAATTTTGAAATGGTTCTCCGTATTGTCCATTTCCAATTTATTTCTAGTGTATGTTTATTTTAGAAAGGCAACTAGATTTACATTAGAGCGAATTACTTCTGATGGTGAATGGTTCAAAATTTTCCCAGGGTCGACACAGAATATATTAAAATAAAGAAGATAACTAGCAAGATAAAAGTAATGTATTGATGCGATGTCCTAGATTTACCTACATTTGATAGAAATTAGTTATGATGCAAAGAGAGTTGGTAGTTGCTTTGAATCAATATTACGAACTCATAATTATTGAAGAAACTAGAGAATTTCAGAAAATACAAAGTATAAAACATAAGAATAAAACTAATAATTAAACAATGTTCAAAATGTTCAAAAGTGTTTATTTCCTTTCATTCAAAATTTATCAAAATACAAAAGAATAACAAAAAACTGAACAAACTCAAAATCAGTTTTTTAAATAAAAAATTTGTATAACAAGTAAAAAATTGTCGCTTCGACTGGTTCGGTCTTTATCAAAATATGATTTGACATTGACAACTTGCATAAATATATTAACAAAATAGATCAGGATCGCTTACACCATAAATATTAAAATAAAAATCTGTTTCGAAAATAATAATGGCCATATTTCAAAAATATGTAGCAGACATCAATTGATTTATTCATACTTGCATTCATAAAATGGAACTATAAGTATATATTTGAAATATCACTACTACGAAAAAAATTTTTTGAGGTTAAAACAGATTTTCATTTCGATAGCCATGCTGTAGGTGATCAATTGATTGATATCGATAAATGTCAAGTCATATTTTGATAACGATCGAAAAAACAATTAATTATCTGTTTTAAAATCTGATATTTCAATACAAAGAGACCTAAAAATTCGATATCATAACTTTGTATATTGTGCCACCTCATCACCATCCTCGATGCTAAGACTAGCGCCTATAAAATTAATAAAATGATCTTGGAAAGAATATGGAAAAATTTCAGTATGTATGCAACAAATAGCAAGAATTAGAAAAAGAGCGGAATAAGAAGCTTTACAAGGATGAAAAGTTTTCAAGCTAACAAAAAAACAAGACTTTTGTTCCCTAATTATTTTCAAGACTATATACTTAGTTCAGCGATGCTTTAATGGTTTTAACTTTTCCAAAAATAGAGACCGTCTTTTTCCTTAAAATAGGTGTTTACGTATGCGATAACGTCTACGTCAGCTGAAAGCGACAACAACAACTATTAATACTACAAGAGAAAATAAATCTATCTCAGATGAGAAGTGACTTTTTGACCTCCGTGACATATTCTCAGTACTCCACTCATTCCCATTCTTATAATTTCAATCAAATGTAAACTGTTTTGTCTTTCCCTTCACACCTTCAAAATTTTCATTTGTTACGAATAAGTCAAAATAGAATAATTTCAATACAATTTCCCTTTTCACTGTACGTTCGATCAACCGCTAACAAACTGTAACATATAATATACTTCCCTTGTAAGCGAAAAAAGAAAATTCCTATTATCCGATTCTCATTTCGGTGTCAACTTCATGTCATTATATTATCTAAAAATATTCAATTACCATTGTCGCTTGCAAACGACATTTGTCTCTGACTATAGCTTATTTGTTATATTCACATATGTGTTACTTTATGAAATTGGAAATTTTCGTCCTTGAACAAAGAAACAATTCGTTTAAAGAGTTGCCACGTGTCGTTGCATCTACGGCGTGAATAGAATTGATAAAAAAAACATTAAGTTGGATACTTTATAATTCTGTTTTATATCGAGAAAAACCAATAATGAAATTGAGTTTTTAGTTTATTCTCCAAGGAATTCATGCTGCAGCCAATGTCAGATTAAATGAAAAGTACGTAGAGAACGGAAAATCAATTGATAATCCTACGATTTAAAATGAATGTACGCAACACCGCTCTTCACCTCTGCCTTGGTGCTTTTCGTTCAAGCCCCGCCGCTAGTGTCAATGTTAAAGCTAATGAGCCGCCACCGTTCTTAAGACGAAAATCTCTTCTACTCCCATATGCTGCTAAAGTATCTTCCAATCTTTTTAATACTGTCCATTCGCTACTTACCACCAGGTCCGTATCTACTAATTCACGAACAATTGTAAATTCTATCTCTCAATTTCACGCTCTACTCCAAAATACCAACTTCTCTTTGACTTTTCCACTTTCTTTGAATCCCCTAGCGTCCTTGTAGAGAAATCATTCTTCATATATAATCCTTCGACCTAATTCTCTATACGGATGCCTCCAAAGCTTAATCCGGTGTCGGATACGCAGTCACTATTAACCACGAACTCATAACTTCTTTCCGGTTACCCTCGACGTGTAGTGTTTACACTGGTGAACTATCCAGCATCGTTCAAGCTTTCAAATGTATTTCTCCTCCGCATGAACATATCGCCATTGTCTTTCATCCATACAATCAATTACAACTATACTCTGGCTTCCATCGCACACTGGAATTGCTGGAAACGAATCTGAGGATCGCCATGCAAAAGAAGCCACAAAGAATTTTTCTGAAATCTCAGCTTACCAATGATCTGAAGACTTCCAAAACCTCATTCAAAAATCTTGGCGCAATATATGGAGCAAGAGTACTACAGCGTTACATAACATCTACCCATCTATTTCTCACCTCTCCCTAAAGTTTTTGAATAGGAGAGAAGCTGTGACAATAAGAAAACTCCGCATCAACCACACAAAAATTACTCACGACTATTTGATGTCGTCAGACAGTCATCCTGCCAAAGTTGTCACGTTCTTGTGTCTCACCGACTTCAGAGAATACTCTACCGCATACCAGCAGTTTGATATGAAAAGCAACCTCAAGAATACACTTAACTACCCGGCGGAAATGAGAAAAATCACAAAGTTTCCTAAAGCTGTATGAGAAAATAAATAATTTACATGTTGTCATAGATTTTGTCCATTACACCTTTAAGGTGCCTCCTGTCGAGGCACCTTAAACTGAAATAATTAAAAAAATGAAAGCTCCAAAATACAGATTGCAATTACATAAATTTTGTTCGACATAAGTATTTAAAATAATCAAAAAATCGATTAGATTTTGTTCCCGACATAAGCATGATAAATTTTGTATGGAACATGTACCACCGCTTCTAAACCAACATGCGCAAGACATCGAGGATTTACTATAAATTTTCACTATTACTATACCTAGTGTTGTTCTGACTGTGATTGTTTCGAGATACATATTTATTTTATGTGGTTTTGAAATAACGTTATTTTTTCTTCTCACATTCTTTAACAATCATAATTGTTTCCCATTTAATTGACTAGTAATTTTAATGCAACGTTTTAAGCTTTCTAAACTTTAACAATCCCAGAGCGGGTAGGCACAAGCGGAGTGACCAATTAAAATATCGGCAAACTCCTTTGTTGAACTCGAAGATCATGTTTTGTTGCAAACATTCAATTTATGTTTTCCTAGCTTCTCAAAAAGTAACTAATGTATTGATGTTGATATTAAAAAATCTATCACGACTTCTCGATTCAAATGACTACTTATTAGTTAAGTATTTCATCGAATCTTGCGCGATGTGTGTTCTATACGGTTCATAAATTAGAAGAAAGCTTCAGAAAGTTTAATTGACTTGAAAAGTTATTATGTAAGTATAATTCAGGGTGTCATATACACTGCGACCCAAAGGATCTATTTTGTCCCATTTTCATACTGTAGTGCTGGGGATGCTTACTGGTTACAGTTAATCTATAAATCCCCCTCATTCCAAAATGTTTAGGATCTAGGATGACTTATCTCCCAAGTGTAATGCTATGGGACTCGCGGCACCTCGAGAGAATGTAGATAGAGGTTTTGCCTTCTATGGAGCAGGATGTGCATGTTGCATTTTCTGCCAAACCGAGCGTGTTCAGGGGTATGTATGTGGCCTGGATCCAACTAGAGGGTAATTTCATTCTATTTAACTTACCTAGGCATTCCCAAACCAACTTGGATTTCATGACGTGAGATCTTGATGCTATAATGGGTGCTTGGCCAACGAACAACATGATAATTTCATGTTTGCGATAATTCCTCGTCATTGACAAATTTTTCAATTGCATATGTATTTCCGCTTGAAAATGTTTGGTATATTAACAAAATGTTGTGGCCCTATACAGTTTTATTCCAGTTTTGTCTTCTAATTTGGAACAGTCCGTACACCATTTTATGGTAATCATGTTCATTTCCATCTTATTCACTTCGAGGGAGGCTCCGTTTTATCCTTAGTGACTTCCCACGTATTCCAGTTAGAACAGACAGTGGGTAAATCATTTTTTTGTGAATGTGGTGCCAAATAATTTGACAGAACATCTTGAACCAAATTCCGTCGCTTTAATGGATAGTCGCTCGGAACTCACGTATGTAAGGAGGAAGCCCCTATTTTTTGATTATATAAATAAGGGTATATATTATCGCCTGATTTATTAGATGTATTCCCTAATATTTAGATTGCTCTAAGACTTTACTTCGAGTTCCCTACTACATCCGCAAGCTGCGAGCAAAAAAAATTATTTGCTTTATCGAGTTTCGCAATCTTAGCTATAGAAAATAGATTTGCAGAAGAGATTAACTATTATGACAGAGCCATATATTTGTTTCCAGAGCAAATGTTTCGAAAAGTTAGAATGTTAAAACCTAGAAAATGCAGCGGTCGTTGTAGTGTTTTTTTCGTGTTTATCTGAAATGTTGGTTGTTTTTCCTCCCCTTTTTATTGTGAAAGCGAATACAAAAGGGACGACTCGAAATACAGTATTAACAAACATATATTAATGCGACAGAGATTGATAATATAAAATTTTTTCAGCTTATTAGTAGAAGTGAACAGTTATTGTAGAATATATCAATATTAACGTGGTTACAAACATTGTTGATTTCCAGCACTTAGGCAAGGGATAATTTTGATAATAATTACTACGAAAAACAAGGCCGGAATAGTGAATTCAATGAGGCTGATGTCTCGTTGAGATCAATAAGATTATATACGGATTTCACATAATTCATTCATTCAACGTTTATCTTGGGAAATTTAAGTTTCGCCTAATTGATATAATATTATTATTGAGAAACAATTTATTCAACTACATTTCTTATATTTTTTTTTTATTTTACAGAATAATGGCAGCACTAGCAATGGTGGAGCCGCACAGCTTGATGAAGAATGTGCAAAAGTATTTGCCATGGATAATGATTCCATGGGCTTCGATTTCCACGATCCTCCTTTCTTTGGTTTGCCAAAATACGGGGAAAAAGATTACATTCGTAAGTTATTTTCTATGTTTACTAACACTTTGTATTAGAAAATATTAGAATAAATACTGGAAATTCAACATTTTCCAGGTTACATTTTTACGAAGAGTGTTTCTCTTTTTAGAGTGAACAGTTTGAAATTAACTGTTGTTGAGGGAACGAAATTTAATTAACTATATCGAAATCTGCGGTATTTTGTTGAAACGCGATGACATGGAGCCATTTTTCCAAAGATGAATAATGGACATTATTAAAAATCCATGGAATTTGAAAACATTGAATGCGGACGATCGTGGTCAAGTGAAACAACGGCTTTCAAGTCCGGTTGACGACCTTTTGAGTTAATGCTCGCTACAATAGTATCAAAGGGAAAGATTACAGAAGAAACGCAAGGAGATAGCCAACAGAAAGGAGGCTCCGAGCCACCACGAAAACGCCAGGCAACACAAACTTACATAACTAAAATTGGCCGAATTTTTTTAATGTATGACTATTATTGGTTTGGCTTTAGGCAAAAATATCATGATGGAAAAAAATTAAGAACAAACAAGAGACCGGAAATCATGTATCGTCAAGTTTTAGGTCACTAAACGACGGTTCTATACGGATAGAATTATGAAATTATGCGAAAAATTACAAAATCGGAACTATAATAGTTTCAGGAACTGCGGAAAATACTTAAAAAGCTTATATAATAGTAATCGGTGAGCTCTGGCCTGCGAAAAGATTTAATTCGTCCGTTGGACAGACCTTGAATGAATTTAAACTAATAATAATATATAAAGATGACACCCTCCTTTCATGTCCTAAAATTTTCGGAATATCATGTAGGCATTGTTGAATCCATATCGCATTATAAGATATTCGTGACCGATCTAGACATTGAATACAACTTTTTGGTTATCTTCTTCTGCCATTTCGATGTAGTGGAGCTTACTGGCGAGGTTAGTCTACCATTAATCGTTATTAAATGTTTGCTTAAGCATAAGGTTCGTTAAGGACGGTTCATATGAAAACCAGAATAATTGACTTAGTTTAATGCAGCTATATCTTTCCATGCCTCTTCTTTACGAATCTAAAGACAACAGTATAACTTTGTGTAGGTCGGAACTTCAAATGTTGCTTTGATGTTATTCTTGATTTGGTTGGTGAAGGAGATAATAATGATAACAGGTGGTAAAAACTTCTTACGAAGTTGTTTTATGTACTCTCTTCCTGCGTTGAAAAGTTAGTGCTTCATCGGATCCATTGCTATGAAATTTATTATAATTTTTGGAAAATATTAGGTACCTCCATTTCTAGATTTCTAGATTAGTGATCACAGTACTCCATTTCTTTTCACAGATAATTTACATATAAAAGAAATATCGAAATAATAATTGAAATTGAATGTATTATTTTCAATAAAATTTCGTTTGATAATACGCAAACAATTGTGGAACTTAATGTCGATCAAAAGAGAAAGTAACATACCGAAAATTGACTTATTTTTATTGTGACCTTGAAAATCTTCTTGGAAGCTGAGACAATATCACAAGTAGATAAAAATGTTTCTTGCTGTTAGCATACTATAATAGAATGAACCTTTCTAAATACGCAAATGTTAAAAATGGTTTTAAATTTCCATTATGTAACAACACATCTTTCAAATTAAATATATTTTGAACCACAAACACCATTCTTAAGGGAAATACTTGATATCGAATACCTGCATTAAAACTTCTTATCAGTAGAGGTACATAATGAATTTTCCATATTGTAAACAGAGGAAAACTCTGTACTTCTTCTCCTAAAATTTGTGATTTTCCTTCCATAAAGCTTCAGTCCTTATGAAGGAAACTTTAGGAAGTTTTACCTATTGCTTTTACAACACCATATCACGCAAATAATTTAATTCTTATTGAATAATCTTGTGAATCGCAGGTTCATTCATGTAGGTTCACTACACTGTTTTGCGGAGCTTCCTGAAGAAATGTTCATTATGTCTCATCAAAATTACTATATTTCATTTCACGTCTTTGCTATACAGAAATAACAATCACGAAAATAATGGTGGGTTCTCACTATACCATTCGAATTGCAAAAGGCATACTTTTTCTCTCCTATTTCATCTGCCTAACCAATGACACTCTCTTGATCTTCGATGACAACACATGAAATAAGTCTTTGTCACCCAGAGAATGATCTGGCTTGTGACTCTACCATAAACTCTTCACAAATATAATTTCGGGAGAAATTTAGCAACTGCTGCGTGTATAACTTGCCATTTTTGTCGTTACAAAAATCTTCTTAACCTCACAGAACCATTCACTTTGAAAGTCAAATGTGAACTAAATACACGAAGAAATAACCCATTCTATATAATCTTTCTGCTTATAAATAGAGACCAATTTATTAACACGACAATTTAATACCTGTCAATAAAAAAGGATCGAAAAAACCGGTGTAATTAACATTATATTTTTCACAAGTGTATAAAGGAGATTATTATTCACGAGGTGAAATTTACTGCCATGAGCACCAGCGAGTGGCAGAAATAACCGAGTGAATAATTACTCATTATACGCGAGTAGAATACTATACTTTATTCACGACTACTAAATGCTTTTGTTGTATTTTTCATGTTGTAAAATTTTGTAACAATATTAGAAAACCTATATTTTAATCTAAGAATTATTCCATACAATGTATTATTGTTCTTTTAAACATAGCATATACAAATTATAATAACAGTATAATATCTCCACAATAATGTATTAATTTATAGGTAATTATTGATAATCCCTTCTGCCAGTTCAAAATTCATATACCATTATCCTTCCTTGACTTTAGCGGCAACCAATTTAATGACGCAGCTTCAACAGCGTCTCTAATTTCTGGTGGTGTTGAATGAAAAGTAATTTTTATTTTCTATATCAATTTTCAGTTAGTTTTTAAACGAAATTTTACATAAAATATTGAAACACCGAGAAATCCGACACAATGATATTTCAATTTATAAATTGTTTCACAAACCATTGTACGTTAAAAAACGGATATAAGTCAAACACATCCATGTCGCTCAGTGTTAATGCTCCTTGCCTTCAAAATAGAGGTCTCGGTTTTTGAGTCTGGTTTAGGAAAATTTCCTTTTTTATTTTTTTTTTTATATATACAGAACTAATTTACAAATATTTAGTAATGTTTTTTTGTAACAAAACGGTATAATATAGCTAAATGAAGAAAGCATCTGACTGCAGTGATTCATTGTGAGTGAATAATAACTCATTATACGGAGTGCTTAACGGGTATTATTAAGGTCGAGCAAGAAGGCGTATAATGGATAAATTATACAACAGTTATGGATAAACAATATTATAAAAAACTATATTCGATTCGAGATAGATATTGTAAAAGATCATTTTGAGATTTCTTAACTAGATATAAATTCAATGGAAAACAGTGTACAATGTTCATTATTATTTTATAAACATTTTTTTATTGAATTGTTTGTCAACAAATCTATTCATTTTCATTTTCTATTTAACTTTTCAATCTTCTTCGCGTTCTCTTTAAATTTGAAGTAAAATCCGGTCGCTTATTTTGATAACAAGTTATGAAATTTCTTTGACGACTGGAAATTATTCGGTTCGAACATAATTTCCTCACGACAAAAATTCGTTATTGGAAAATATCCCCCTTGTTTACATCCTGGAAAATCCTTTTTAAACTTCAATGCATACAAAATTGAATGAATAAATGAATTCCTTTTTTCAAATTTCTGAAGTTAATCGAATTCTCGTCTGGCGAAATCACACAGTATTATATGTAATCAAAATAACTGACTTAAAAAGGAAAATAATACACTAACTCAACTGATTTCGACCCATTAAGCTTCTTTTATGGGTTATATAAAATCTGAATAGATCTGAGAATATACGTGACATAAAATATAGAAGTCTAAAAGAACTGAACAGAATCAGACGCTTTTTATATTACGAGACATAACGTTAAATTTTAGAGGTGGTCTGGCAAAGCTGATAAAGTGTGAATCGGCACAGAACCTTGACTTTAGATAAGAAGAGGCAAAAATTATGGATTATCTCTGGAAAGCTTAGTTTTGATCATCGACATATGAAATGTAAATTTTAAAAAATGTGTCTATATTTAATCGTTTAAAATATATGGTTGGATTCAAAATGCAGTGTAGCTTTTTATTTTTTCTGTTTTGAAACACACTATTACAACTTTTCCCTCTGTATATCTGAATAGAGTGCTTCTACAGAATCAAGTTCATCTTTAACTTACTGTTTCTTACTCTCTATGAAACCGGTTGGTTAATCTTCAGTAAGCCGCTGAAATGAGCAGTCAAGTTACTTACATACCAGTATGAACAAACTGTTTTCTTAAACTTAAAGTGAACAAATTGAAACATTAGCAGTTCTTGGATGCGCGATAGCCTTACAATAAATACAAATATTCAACAAGATGAACAATTCGTTCCAAGTATTTAGTATTAACTATTTATCTCCAAATTGGCAACGATGTCTTTTGACTGTGAATTGTGAATAGTCCAGGAAATAGTGTTTTAAAAATAAAAGTTTCGTCTTTTTATCATATTAACAATTAGATTTTTCTTATATATTTGATTTGAAATTCTCATTAAATATACTAAAATAAATGAAATTAACTGCTGAGTATGTATGTGACATAAGTGTATATAATTCAGTCAAGGAATTTTTGATACATTTTTCATTGATAAAATGCTTTCCAAAAAGACAATGTCACGAAGAACTAATCAAGTGATAATTAGATGGGGCGATATCTGGAGAATATGTGGTTTGTGGAACTTCGTATTCCAGCTGGTGTTATCGTGATAAATAATTACGTACTTCCAATAGTTCAGCAGGGATTCTTTTTCTCTCAAAGTTTTGTTTTACCTCAATCTTGATGCATTGGTTGGTGAGAGTTTATCATGAAGAATTCCTTTTAATTCCACCAAATACAAAACTATACTCTTTTCGCATGGGAGTAAAGTTTTGACGTGGTTTTTAGCACTTCGTCTTTATCCAACCATTATACTGTCTATCCAGATAATCCCGAAGCACCCGTTTTCCATCTCTGATAAGAATTTGTTGAATGTAACTCTTTTGGGTTGTTTTCGGTTAATTAATTCACAAGTTTCTGAACTTTACTAAGTGACGCAATTGATAGGAGATTTTGGTGAAGTGAAGAATATTACACAAACCATACCAGATAACAAACAAATACCAGATCAATTAAGTTGAAAATAAAAGACCTTTTTATACCAAAATATGGAAATACTGGAAGGTTTCTTAAAACCAATTTGATAAATGCTTGATTAGATACTGGAATTATTGTTTTTGACTAAAAATTCCCATTTCAAGATTATTTTTCTTATATAAGTAGATTTGGAAGCGTTCTGTAGTAGTTATTCTCTATACTTTGATATGGACAATAAATAAACTAGACGAGATAAAACTAGCAACACTGAATATTTAAATACCACTTTCCTTAAGTGGTAGGTTCTAATTACAGTTGAATGGTTGCTATGACAAAGTAAATAGTGGTACGGAATTTAAAATGTCTTCTTTTGAATTCGGATATCATTTGGTGTTGGTAGATTCTGTCCTTCAGGTACTGTTGGAAACATTGAAACGCTTGATAGAAGACGATTCAAGATGTACCCATTAAGCAATTGAGGCACTCTTGGTATTGAACCCGCAACAGTTAATTGATTTTACATGATCATATTCATATAAAAAAATTAGTTATTCGTTAGATTCTACATACTCTCAATGATTTCCAAAAGGCAGAACAAGATGATACATACATATCATTTTATGACATTCGTACCCGTCAGGAGTCACGAATATTCAGTAACACCAACAACGGAGAAAAAGTAAATGTCTACCAAGAAAGCTTTTTCTTTCGTAGTACAATATTAGTAAAAGCCATTGAGCTTGATGATGAACGTATAGTTATAGCAAACTGGTAACCACTGAAATGTTCACCCGCAGTTCTTGAGTCTGTAAATATTCATACCACAACAGATAGTTGAATTTTAAGTGAACATGCACCCTATTCGCCTGATTTGAATACGTTTGAGTTCTGGTTATTCTTTGAGAGAGAGAGAGAGAGAGATTTTGAGAGCATTCCAAAATTATTGCTGGCTTCAAACTTTATAATTTTTCTGAAGATAAACATGAATGGAAAGCATTTTGCTATAAAGACTTGTAGTTTTCGTACATTTCAAAAACTAATTCGGGTATTATTACAGATAAGTATCTGATGTTTATGGGAGTCACGACAGAATATCTTTACTTTTTCTGACATTAGACGACCCACACTGTACAGTACACGAATTATTTAGAAATTTGTATAATTGAGAGTCCTTTAGTTTCTGAACGCACTGTAAAAATAGCATTAATATCAATGTTTGAATTTTAGCTTGCCCACACAAAGATACAAAATAATATCTTGTCAAAAGTTTAAATGACTCCATTCCAAAATTGAATTTGAGTCTACCAGTATGGTTCAGTTAACCTGTAGACTGTCGTAACTGACAACCGCAGACCGAATGAAACATAATTCAATATTACGGCTTGCTAATTTTCTTGGTGAAAATTCGAAGAGGCATTATTGAATTTCGGTGAATTAACAAAGATCTTGAGGGAAACTTAAATGTATAAGAAAAATATGATCGTCGAAAATTCTATCCGAGACAGTTGTCGGCTCTCCAATTAAATAGCAGAAGAATAAGCGGTCGATTTTGTTACCTTAATCGTTTCTCTTTCGTAATTGAAGACTTTTCAATAGGAGTTGATAATATACTGACATTAGAATTTTTCGTTTAGTTATAGTGTAACGTTTTTCGTATTTATTTACAATATTTCTATTCATGGGGTGAATTAATAAACACTGTCTCTTACGTTCTTAATTTATTTATACACTTAACTCGTAATAACTATAAATATCAATTAAATAATTTCTGCGATTACTTTACTAATCCGTTCGATTCACTACAACTATTTATTTAAAACGAAAAGCGCTGCACTACATAAACTTATTCATGTACCACAAATAGAATTCTACAAAATTCTAGAAACACTATGACTAAATACACTTTTCTTAGAAATGATTTAAAAGAAATACTGTAATAAACAGCCCGCTATAATAAAAAAGTTTATCAAAGGCGCTTCCACCATTTATAAAAAATGTGGAAGACGCCGCGCGAATACGCCGAATCTTTAAAATTCCTTAATAGTTGGACAAGGCTGTCCTAGGAAACCATTTTGCCTAACAATATTCTTTATTCCTACTCCTCGATTTCAATTCACTCACCATTTTCTCTCTAAATTTGTAGTTGATGCTGCACTCGCATTGATTCGAATATGAGTACTGAGCTCTTAGTAAGTTCAATGTCACTTTTATAAGTTGTTTCTCATAGTAGCTAATAGCAGGAGAGGAGTATTCAGTGAATACTGAATCGATCAAAACGCTCGATGTGGTCAAATTATGGTAAAATCGTGCTCTTAATATAAATAAACCCGCAAAACTAAGGGTAGAAATATCAAATTTTATATATTTCCATCAACTAAATGGAAAGTTAATTAAAACATAAAAATACTGTTACGTACAAGATCGCGAAATGGGTTCTTAGGCTGGCCTTGTTTATCTTCAATGGAATTTTAAAATTTGGCGCATTCGCAGCGCCTTTCATCTGTTGTTTTAACTACTGGCGGACGCGCCTTTGATGATTTTTTAATTATAGAAGGCTAGGAAAGTCTATTTATCAATTTTTTGTTCTAAAACTTCGTAGAGTTCTATTTGTGGTATATAAATAAGTTTATGTTGCGCAGTAAGTTTAGTTTTAGATAAATAGTCGGAGCGAATAGAACGAATTAGTAAAGTAATCGCAGAAATTATTCGAGTGATACTTATAAGTAAATTATTATAAGTTAAGTGTATTGTATAATGTGTAAATAAAATACGAACGTAAGAGTCAGTATTTATTAATTCACCCCACGATTAAAAAGAGTGTAAATAAATACGGAAAACGTTACAATACTATTTCTTGAGTCGAATAAAATATCATGTGAACATAACTGTGTTTTATCATAACGGTAGTACAATATTATCAACATTTCTGATTATAAAAAATGAAACTAATTTTGATAAATATTGAAAATATAATATTTGAAATATAGAAAATCGTAACGATCTATTAAAATCTTTTGTATTATTTGAGTTTCTGAAACTCGGTTTATCAAATAATCCTAACTTGACTACTGGTTTAATTTTTTTCTTTGAAATAAACAGCATAAGTTTCTGGTAAATAGTAATTGAAATAAGAATTTTGTGCACTAAGTATAACATCTTTTGATAATTCTTCTTCCCGACTAAAACTGAAAAAGTAAAAATATACATCACATATACACAGATATACATCCATACAGATACTAAAGTTCTACCTGTACTTTAATAAAGGATAGCTTTCTTTAAATTTAACGAAATATGTAACATTTTTTCAATCTAATACGTGGTTGATCTTTGCACTTCGTCGGACATATAACTCAATAAATTTTTATTATTGGAGTTGTCATGTATCGTATTTGCTTACATTTCATTAGTTAACCTCGCAGAATTCAAAAAAAGCTCTTGAAGATATTTACGTACATTTTTTATACTTTTTGAATCATAATAATTTTTTATCACTTTCTTAACTTAAAAACCATAATAACAGTATTCCATAATGCATATCAATTTTGAAATTATAGCCGTGCATGATTTACGCATCCATTAATTGTAGTTTTCGACGCGCACCCCGCCAATTCATTGTCTCAAAACCATTGGCCCTAAAGGGTGCAAGAGGTAGTGATTCAATCTTTAATACATTAATTTTGCATATTCCAAAAATGGGTTTGTAAGCTGTTGCATTGTCTGGACGAAACATCACTTTCTTTTTATCCAAATTCGCACAATACTCGCTGTTGAGTGTTTTTACTTACTGTGGAATCTAAAATAAGTAAAAACCATCGACTATCCAAAATTTAAATAGTCGATGAAAATTATCTCAGGAGCATCTCAAATATCTGACGTCTTGTCCTTGACTACAGATAAAATGGTCTTTACTTTAGTTGGAGCCGCTCCTGCCTATTCAATCCATTGTTTTGATTATTGATTGATTATTAAATAAAAACCAAACATAATCTACGACTCCGCCAGAATATATGTTTGGGCGCAGTCGCCAAATATTTAATTGAGCGCTTTCTTTAAGATTTTGTATTACTAATATTCTAATTCAGAAGGTATGACTGGTCAAAAAGAGGCTTTTTTGATTTCTATAAATATAAAATGCTACCCATCAATTCCTAATTCGTAAGCACGCTTCTCCAATTTCAGAGAGGTCGTAGCACCACTTAGGAACGCGGAGCACGGCCTTTACCTACCTACTACACGTACAGAATCAGTTAAAGGTCAATATTTTACAATGTAAAAAAATGCACAATCACTTGCCATTTGAAATCAAATCGTTATTATCTTTTCCCGCATTTCGCAATAATGTGAGGGCATATTGACTGTACATGCTGCATACTGGTTTAATTTTTGCTATGAAATTAGTACCTGTTACTATTACCTATAATTTTGTTATTCATCGTGGTTTTCTTCTGTATATTGAAATTTTATTTGTATTCTTTATTTAGTTATTTCTACACTTGTTTTTTAGTTTTTTTCAAGCTTTTGTCTACAAATTGTAACAATTGACAATAACACATTTCTCTCTTTCTCTCTCTCTTGAAAATTTTGAATTACATACATTAGAATTTTTAATATTAAGAAAAATATTATTCGTGCAGACACTCTGAACTCATATTTCGAACTGCCGTCGAAATTCAAGGAACTGAATAATACTTTACAGATCAGTGATCATAATAGAATTATTTCAATGGTATACTTCCCAGTTATTACATAAAATTGGATTTTCGCAAGATCTGTACAACGTTCTAGCGAGAAGGTCTATTCAAAACGTAATATAAAAATAGAAACTATTATTGTTCACCGAATCTTTTCATTTCTTCGATAATTTTTTCTGTTGTGAAGCATTTGGATACAATGATTTCAATGAAATATTTTGATAGTCCAACACTTGGTCAAATAGCTCATTCTCGATCTTTTAAACGTTGGAAAAAATTAGTGGATAACTACATAAAGACAGAAAATCTCAAGAATAAGTGTCAGCAAGCTTACAACGAAAACTGTTTTATGTTTACTGTACAAAGTCATCCAGTAATTGTGGCAGTGGTAGTGATAGCTGGGACAAATGTGAGATATCAAACAAAATCTTGCCTTTCTTATTATCATAAGATCCATGTGTATGAGTACGACCTTTATTAGTGCCCTTCGAAATTCTGCTGGATCTTTGGACAATTCAATACAATTCCAAGCCATGAGGACAGTGTATAGGTTGAGTATCCTCAACGAATTAGAAGCTAGAGCAACTGTCCATACGAAAATATGAACGCAGGTTGCAGGTGAATGTTTTACCATTTTGATGAGCAGTGACCAAGGGCGGTCGGTATTTAAATGGCACCTACGACCGTTAATAATAAAAACTTAAGGTACACATCACTGACAGAAAACAATGGACTGGAGAATCTAGGCATACAATACTATATAATTGAGACAACTGGTAGTACACCTGGTTCCAGGATGGATGGCTTAATCAGAGCAGGTTTTTCTAGACACCAGCAGAAATACAGAGAACCTTATCTGCTCAGGGGATTCGAGTGTTTAGGCCTGGAACTAAATACTGTAAATCTTAAGCAAAACTCCAAGCACATTCCAAGCATTTGCGCAATTGAGATAAGGTTCAACTTCCAAAGCAATCAAGTATAGAATCAGTAATCAGTATCGAAACGGTTTGGGAATGTTTAGGCATACTTAACGAACTAGGCAATAATAACCAATAATCGATTCAACATATTAAGGTAGTAGGAGGTAATGAGACAGTTGATAAACTAGCAAAAAAAATAGATCAGCACCGACATATTATTGGAAGAAATTTATAAAAACCAAAAGAATGATTAGACTGTTGGGACAACTTATACGGCAATGGGGTAACTACTGAAAATATGTTACCATAAAGGATTGGGAGAATGCTTTTGTCAGAATAAGTCTACAGAATGAATTTAAGGTGGATCTAATAAGATATTGTCTCCAACATGAATGCCACTAAACTAATGGAAGAAGACGACTACAGATTCTACAGGATAGAAAACGAAAAATTCATCCACATACTTGATACATGCAAAGCACTAAGGTATTTCAGAGGTGTACACCTGGGAGGATGGAGATTAGGAAGACTTGCTAAATCCAGTGGATGTTCTAAAATTTATTCAGAATAAGGAATAAAAACATTCTAGGTTCAGAGACAGTCCTCTTGAAATGAGTGGAGCAGGGGCACAATAAATATTTGTGGTTTAAATGATCAATCATCAATCATCAAGCATACATTACATTATATTCAAATTTCTTTAATAATATTTCGTAATTACTTTGTAGGAATGTGGCAACCCTAATTTGCCAATTTACTGCGTGAATATATTCTGAAAAAAAATTCCAATCATCTCCTAATCGATTGGAAATATTATTTATTAACTTGATACTATCAGCTGATATTCTCATCCTAGTTTCTACTTCACTTTAATGTATTTTGACATGTAATTTAGTAACTTAGCTTGGGTAACCTCAAAAGTCTATTCATAACAAAATTATATCTGTTTAGTTATTGATAAATTTCCATGTTTAAATATAAGCATTATCGACTGAATTAATCATCATCACAAGTCTGATTGAAGATTTAATTAAAAAACGACCATTAAAAATAGAAAATGTGTTTTAATTCATGCATCAATGTTAAATACGGCGTGTGATGAGTATGCAATGTCTGTCTTATATAACACATTCAATGACTATCGGAAACGAAATCTTTCTAGGGTAGTAAAGTAGTAGCTTTGAATACTTAAGACAACTTTAAGAAGGGAAATAAGTCGAGTGAGGACAAGTAACGATCGGAGCGTCCTTCGACTTTAAAAATTGATTAAAATATGCTACAGTTGACTCAAAAAAACAGACAGAGCTTAATGAAGATTGAGACGTGTGAAAACTTGTGAACAAATAATCGTGTTCCAAATTCCATAGAATTGAAAGATCGGCTTCATGCAGATCTGACCTTCATTGTCAAAATTGTTACTGGTAATAAGAATGGAGTCAATGGCTATGACGCTAAGACAAAAAGCAAAAGAAAAGCAGTGTCTTACTCCGTTTGTCAATCAATGTCGAATATAAAGATCAGAGCGATAGTTTTTTTTCAATTATAAGGACGATCAGAGATCGTTCCCGAACAATTGTAAAATTCAAATGTTGCAAGGGGTACTAAAACTTTTGGGAAGAAGCTTTTATGAAACATGTCACGGATTCAACTTTAAAATAAGTGCTAGCTTCTAATATAAAGTGTTACAGGTAAACTCGAATTTTGAATAGAACACCTTGTATATTCTCAGACTTTTCTGAGAATATACATTACATTCCATCGTGTTCTAGTTCTTCCAATATCGATTGCAGATTATAAAAACTTATATAAAAACCCTTGCCGATAATTTTGTTTGATCTACCATAGCCGTAGATACCTCATTTTATAAATTTATTATTTTTATAAATGCTTTTGAAAATCTGTTTTTCTTATGCGAGAAAGAATTCGTTAAAAGGCAATCGAATCATTATAAATTGGACGGCATTATACGCCTTGAGTTGCTTTGTCAACTGATTTCAGTTTTTCTTTACATGTTTCTCGGTTCTGTGGATGATCCACAGCAACCCATAAATCGAACATTTATTTACTCTAGTTAATTCAGCAATTCTTATTATGATTGCATTCTCAGATTGCTGAATATTTTCCTTTTTTTAAAGATTCGAATATATTTTAAATAACTTGCTGTTTGTATATCTAAATCTTTATTATTAAATTCATACCTGTCTTTATTCTCACTACGCTGTGCAATTTCATTGTCTTCATTCGCCCATGGTCTAAAAAACGCCATATTTCTATTCATTTAAAGAAATTTATGAATTAAATAATTCTCACCCAGTGACGCCACTGTTTATCGCAGACTATCGAGTAGAAATAATTCAAAGAAATTGTGTGCATACGCGTTCCGACAGTTTTGGCCAATAGAAATGCATTTATGTTAACGATTACATACGACATAGATTACGACATAGGAGTGTAGTCACTTCTGTTTTATAGCCGTTTTCAAGTTATGAAAGATATAAATTTGTTGTTGACCTCTCACTTAATTCGAGAAGTTTAATAAAATATCATTCCAGTTTTGAAACATCCTCTTTATCAACAACGCTTGACAGAGGCAAAAACTTCAAGTAAGTTTTAGTAAATTTGTGATTGTATTATTCTTAATTCTCTCTGCTCTGTGGCTGCCAGTTTGAAGTATCTAAGAGAAAACCAACAGCTATACTACTACCTCTGAACTGCAGAACAGTTCTTATCTCAGAGATACATAAGTTTGAGTTGTGTTTAATTTATAACTATTTTGTACTGAATTTTTGAGGTTAGGTGTCATTTTTGTGGTTAGATGCTATACGGCACATTCCGTTTTAAAATTAATATTGAATTTGGCACATGAATAAACGCATATTTGTAATTTCAGTAAAAATAGTTCGATGCTACGAGAATGTAATCTTTTAGTGTGGGATGAAAGTACACTGTCTTACAAGAAGCTTTGAACCGGACTCTTCGGGGCTTACGAAATAGTACTAATATAATGCGAGGAATTGTAGTTTTATTGGCTGGTGATATCCGACAAACCCTCCCAGTCATTCAGAGAGGGACACCAGCAGATGAAATTCAGACATGCATTAAATCATCAAGTTTATGGTCGAGAGTTGAAAAAGTCAGCCTGGAAACGAGTATGAAAGTGCATCTTCATTGACGTGGATTCGGGTTTTACGGAGAAATGTTGTTGAAAATTAGAGATGGTGATACTTATTTAATGGCTTCCATGCGAGCGAAGCCGCGGGTAACAGCTAGTAAAGCATAAAAGTAGGAAATTATATATTATTTATTAATTATTTTCTAAAAATCTAGTATGGTCCATGATCAGCACTACAAAATTGTATCTTCTGTTCATTTGAAATTCCCTTAGTTCTGCCAAGTGATGTACGTCGGAACACTATCACTAACTGTTTGGAATTATATGTTTCTCAATGTGTTTTGCTACTTAAATTATGTGAAATAAATCGAAGAGAAATAAATACCGATATCAATAAGGTTGCGAATATCGGCATCGAGCTGCTAAAAACTACCTAAATGTTTCAAAACATGTGGCAATTGCCTTGGATAATTTGCAGAGAAAGAAAGCCATTCATTCAGATGCAGTACAACAATGGAAGAAGCGGAAAGTAGCATTTGAAGATTTGCAATTATTTCTTGAAAAAATATGCCTTTTTCGATATCAAGTTTAACACCATATCATTTCATTGCCCACCTAAAAAGTGATATAATTTAACAGAAAACGAGAGAAATCTTGCCTTGTAAACGATTGAGGAAATGTATGAACAACAAAGTAGGAATAGACATTTCGAAAAAAAATGTTAACTCAGGAAATAACATGAGAACTCTTTAAAATTGATTGGTGGGAAGCATAGATAAATATACCCGAAATTGAAAAGCATCTATATATCATAAAACAATTTTTAAATGCAACCACATCTTTAGCTTCCATTGAAAGCGTTTTTAGCACGTTTCGTCTTGTTCAGGAACGAATTAGGAACAGAAAAGGCGACCAAATTAGTATTTTTATACAAGTTCTTCAATAAAAATTAAAAATCATTTTGGATGATACAGTAAAATTATAATTTGATGTTAAATATGATTTTTATTGAAAAATCAGTTGATTCAAATCATAATTTACCTTTTACAGTATTTAATATAAACACCACATCCCTTCTTCAATTCAACATACGAATATTTTTGGCATTGAAAACGACTTTACAATATTTTACGTCAGCATCATATATTCCGGTTCAATAGGGCTAATGTCTTTTTAGCACCGAACACGACTAAGCAATTAAAATTATAATTGTTAGACCCCTTTTTGGGGTATATAGGTCTACAATGCCACATAGTTCTGAGGTTGCTTGGATGTTATATAAAATGGCTTATACCATTCAAACTATAAGATACATTACATTATAAAAACGAGAAGTCTAGAAATGTAAAGTTCCTTTTTAAAAAATATCGGTGGAATAGAGTAAAACAATATTGTTTCATTTTATTCAATTTCAATTCATGGAATGGCGTTATTTATCATATGATTATGTATAAAAGAACCATGACAGTAATATTAACACCTTATATCAAAATTATATTTAGTCTTATAGTTTTCTTTACAGCGAACAAATCAATTACCTCCTCGGTATCGCTCAATTCTAGCGAAGATTGACATTAATGCGAAATCGTTAAATCCTTTCTGGCCTGTGGAGTTTCTTAAATAAGGTTTGGGACGTTTCAGTCAGAAGAGAGAAAATTCTCTCTCGAAGATTTTAAGAATTTGTGTATGTTTGGAAGTAAAGCCTGTTTGCAATACCAAGAGAGCATATAGTAGTTGATCTAATTCAGATTCTTCTTATTCAGCTTTAACAAAGCGCCATTCCAAATATTTTTATAGAGATCATAGAAGTTCTTCGCAACACACAGGCGGAATTGAAATGTTGAGAGATGAATAAGTGGCTTCATGATTTTGGAATCTCGACTGAAGCAAATCAATGGAATCAATCAAAAGGGAAATCATTATAATAATTCTAAAATAAGTCTCGGGATCTTTAATGTTATATACCAAAAATGTATAGAGTGATGTAGACTTTTGTGTGTCTAAGAGCAAAGGAAATTGACGAATCATAGGAGCGCGGTGATAATAATTATCAAATAAGTTTAATGAGAAAAATGTTACATATTATGTTTTCCAATTATAATTGTTACCAAAAAGTGTGGAAGACAAAACAAATTTGAATATCCGAGTCATCTCATTTACTATCTCTCATATGATTTGAAACAAAATAGTTTAAATGTTTATAGTTTTAAGTTAGGTACATTCAAATGTATAATCTAATTTTTATATACCCCTGTTGTAAGTAAGTCTAATATTCTTTTGAGATGGCGGTAACAATAATAAACAGTTGAACACTTATTTTTATCTTAATATATAAAAATTCAGTGACCGTGTGTATGTTCCGAATGAACTCAAAAACGAGTCAACTGATATTCATGAAAGTTGACATATATATGGTGCAACTTAAATGATTCGATAGTTATTATTTAATTTATTGGTCACAATAATTAATAATAAACTGATCATCAACGTTGATTGTTGTTATTAATCTGTCTGGTACAGATGACGCCTTAAGCGAATTTCTTTACAGAGAACTATTTAATTTTGTCCTTTGCACCTCATAGATGTCGCCACACTTTAATGTGATATATTTTCTTAGACTACACACTATACATGTCGTATTTTGCCCATGATGGAAAGACTACAAGGTGTGCTATTGCGCACCAGCTGGGAAACAGCTCTCAAAACGACGCGCCAATTTGGTAGCGAATTCTCATAGGCTCTTGAGAGATACGCAGAACGAGTCGACAATGAACCCTAGGGAAGAACACACCTTGTAGTCTTTACATCATGATTTTGCCTATACCACTTGTAGTCGCTTCTTTCAAATCATTCTTCATTTTGTCTTCGTTGCGTACATTACTTCGAATATTTTTTTTACTTCTAAATTACGGTTATATAAATACATCCAAATATATAATCTACAAACTCGGAGAACAGCGAAATTCATTCACATTGAAAATTCAATTACTATTAGTAAAATTCCATCCAAAAAATCCAACCTTAATGCCCTTAGCAAGAAGACTCGATGTGCACGTATTGAAAGAGATCATGAATCAGTCGAACAGAGAGCAGCTCAGAGAGCTCAAAAAATTCGCACAGCTGAAATTCGTGCACGATAACAGCGTGACAATCGTCGACAAGAAAATGCATTGAGAACCAGGTTGGCGCATCAACAACACATAGATTCATATAGAGAACAAAACCGAGAAAATCATCGAACCAGTAACACGTGGATCATTTGTTCGTCTTGGACCAGACATCAATTACTCCAAAGTTACTATTGGTGCGGTGGACAAAATATGCAATTATTGTCAGGCGTTAAAATATCGCAACACCCGGCATGTGTCACGCATCAGGAAAAGTTGTATTGTCATCACTCCCTACTCCACATGAACCTTTGAAATCCCCTTTTTCTGTCATTTCAAATGAAACAAAATTATTTTGCGTAAGACACGAAAATTTAATTCTTGCTTCCAAATGACGTCGTCTGGAGCATCCAAAGTTTGTGATTTATCATCTGATGGTCGTAATTTTGAGACAACATTTCAGATTTCTTCAGAGCTATTTTATGGGCAATTATGAAGAACGTGTAACAACTCGATGCCAGTATGTCATTGAACAAGTAAAAGAGAGAGCAATTGTATTTTCATTAGAATTATTTCAAATCAAATCACTCAGCCACAACAACGCGTGGCCGGATCTGCTAGTTGGATATAAAAAATGTTAGCAGATGAAAAGTACCTCCATTGACCTTGCATTGTCTATGTCATCTTCACATTCATCGGTAATATCTTCGCCCAGATTCACAACTATGGATCGATGTAATTTCAATACAATTTTTTCACTACTGAGAACGGAAGACCTGTTCTAAATCTAAATTAATTAGTTTTAATCCTATTTTATCAGCGTTAGAAGCATCAATATAGTTTATTCTATCGCTTGTTTTAACAATTTTATACATACTAGCCTCCTGAACACAAATTTAGACATTTATTTTTGAAATCCGGTACACTATTACTTATTATACTCATTCATTATTTTAAACTAAATTACATGAAAATCAAAAAGGAAAATTTAGGAGCTCTTACCACTAATATCACAAACACTTTCGTTTTATGGAATCCCTGTCAACCCGCCTATGAAAATGTTTTAGCGACAACTTTCATCCCTTGCATTGATGCCAATAACGTTGCTTTAATCTACGACGATAGTGTTGATCTCGTCTATTATCTATTATCTATTGTTAGAGAAAGATAGGAAGTTTCCTTTTTTAAATTTTCACAAAAAGTGAAATAGAAGCGAACAAGTTACAATTAAAGTGTTTTATTGCTTTTAGAAATATTCACCCTACAGATTTATCCATTTTTTTTTCATTCACTGTAACAAACTCCGGGAAACATTTTTCCATTCTGAAGCTGATATCATGGAAACGAGGTTCTGAAAATTTTTTCTTTGCTGTAGCGCGCATCTTTTGTTTGATAGTGAGAAATAAGGAGAAGGCGGTAAAACGAGTGAATTCAAGCAATGAGACATTTATTAGATGGTTTTCTCTTTCAGATATTTAGTTATTTGACGTGATTTATGGGAGTTGGAATCTATCTGGAACATATGTTTCTCACACCTAGATGTTTATGCAAAATCGATTGTATTGCAGTCTGCGATATAGATACCTCTATCTCTATACAGGTCATATGCCGATCTTCTTTAATTATGTTGCAAACAGCATCGATATTTCTTGGAATGCCCAGATGGTGCTTCATTACCAATCGTAGCACTAAGCGATTCTATGCATTTTAATGTTCACTATTAACTCATTGACGTCAACTATTGTTCGATTGTAAAAACTTCAAAGGCAACCCTCGTATAAACTACAGTCCTGCTGGTACCTTGAAGCTAAAAACGTTTTAGTTTAGAACGAACCTTTTACCAACGAAGTAATTTGCAGTCAAATCAAAACGAAAACTAGTTCAGAAAATAAAAAATAAACAAATTATTTTTATAAAAAAAATATAAAAGGATAGTGATTTTTTCAATAATTATGAATTTATCTTATGTGACTTTTATAGAGTGAGTGTAAGTTTGTTTTTGCAAATTTGTAGAAGATTAAACAATGTTTGGTAGAACCCATTTTTCATGAATTAATACTGAATCTTTGTCTTTTTGTCGATATTAAAAAACTCAACATCTATTAAAAACAAGTTTTTAGTAAAGTGTAATTTGATTAGCGTATGAAATCTCCCTACAATATGTCTCACTCTTTAAAATGGTGGAATATAGTTTGTCGTTTTCAGTACTATTATCCTTAAAAGTTCAACAAATTTTGAACCATTATTTTGTCGAAAATCTTCAATAATCTGTATAATTTAATCGTGTTATGTCTGGAAGCAACATTCCTAAACAAAAAAAAATAAAAACCATTCGAAAGAATTGATGCCAACAAATATTAGACAATACTTTGCAATCCATGTCCGTCTAATATAGCAACAATAGTTTCACAAATTGCCATAAGATTTTTACATTGTGTTTCGGTAAATTTGGCAATAATGACCTATTTTTTCATTTCGGGGACATCATGGCCTCTTGATCTTTCCCTAGCTACGACTTCACGTTTCTGTACTTTTAATACCGCTTAATGCATTCAGACCTAACCCACAAAATTTTACATCCTTTTTATACGATGATAAACGATGGGAAATTTATTTGATCAATCCTAACAACAACGTTTTTTCGGTGGAAATTTCAAATTTAGAACATGTTCTACAAGAACTTTTCATTTTTATATTATTTTTTTGTGCATTAATTTTTCCAGGATTGTAGTCTATCAATAACGCTGCTCAAGAGAATTAATAGTAGTCAGCCCATTTAAGGAGAATAATAATTTTTGAAGTTCATAAAAAACCATAGACAAATTGAACCCATTCTACTGATCTGGCAGGGATGAAAGTACCATGACATCGACCCAATTAACTCGATCAGTTTCAGAAGTTTATTATTGTTTTCGATAAGTCCTATACTATCAATTTAAAAACAAATAACGTCATTATTTGAAAATATAACAAATAATCCTCATCCCAAGAAGATTGCAATTTTTTTAGAACCCGCTACTGTTTATTCTACTTCTAGTATAAATGTTTATTCCATTACCAAGAAGTTTCTAATTTTATGAAAATGCTTCTGCAAACAATAATATATACGTAACACTACCAGGAAATCCATTAAAAACATTGAAGATTTCTGCTATAGCACTAAAATACCACGCAACGTAAACGTTGCAAGTTAGTGTAACAACCTCAATGGCCTAAAGGGATTTTCACCGAGGGTAACGAATGTTAGCTGTTTATCTGTAGAAGATCTTCTATTATTTAACGATCCAGATGTTTCAGATTTAATGAGTGGTTAAATATAAGAAACAAGGTTCACCAACAGTCTGAAAATAATGGATTCGGGTAGCTGACATTAGTAGTCGTAAGCAAACAATGATTTCTGGAAAATAATTCTCAAATGCAGGGGTTGATGTAGTTACAGTTCTGCCATTTACATTTGCAGATGTTTAAAAGGAGAATTTATTGAGTGATATGGAGGGATATTACCTATTTTATTTATGTATAAAGCGTTATTTATTCTATGCTGTAATCTCGGAATCCGAGACCAGTCAATGAATTTTAGTAAAACCTTTTCGACTGAATAGTTAAAAGCTCAACTAACAAAGTTAAAAAAGTTTTGTGATTAATTACATACAACAATTGGTAACAATAATTTAATGAAACGATAGAGGAAAAATGCAGACATTAAATTATATTTGTTTCGTAACTTAAATATCAATTTAATTATTTTTCAGAAAAGAAAAACATGCAAACTGGTTCAAAACCTATTACATATATAAATTTAAAACGATTTAATGTTTATTTTATTCTTCTTCTGCTTCTATTTCCTGGAGATCTGTCGATCTGTTAATTCTGAAGCTGCCTCTGCATCTTTTCCTGAGAGGTGGATTGCCAACTATCTTTCCACCTTTTAGGTGGTCTCCCGGGAGGCCTTGAGCCGGGCGGATTGTTTTCTAGGACTATTCTCGGAAGTCTGTTCTCGTCCATCCGTCTTACATGGTTGTACCACTGCCTCTTACGTTCTCTTTCCCATCTCACAATGTCTTGTATCCCGCATTGCTCTTTGACATCTGTATTTCTTACTCTGTCTCTTCTTGTTTTCCCCACTATTGTTCTCAGTGTTTTCATCTCGGCCACCCTCAGCATTTGTTTCGTCTTGTTGGTGTCTTCGCGGACTTCCGTGCCGTACGTCATGATGGGACTGATACAAGTCTTGTCGATTCTAATTTTGCTATCTTTGCACGTGTTCTGGTTGGACCAGACTATATCTCGTAGGCATCCTGATAGTACGGATGCTTTGTTAATCTGGCTTCTTAGGTCTTTAACTGGGTCGTGGGTACTTGATATGTCTATGCCCAAATATCTGAATCGCATAACTTGTTCTATGGGATTGTCCTCCACCACCAGCTTACATTGAGTTGGCGGCTTACCAAGAAGAACAGGAAGAAGTTTATTTTATTCACTATACAAAAATTTAAACAAAAAATAATCATCTGTTATTGTAAATGATTCTCGTTGTCTTCGATCTTCTTCGTCCGGATTATAGGTAGAGGATTGGTACAACTAATGCCATTGCAATCTGTCGTCGTAAAATTTCACCAGCAGCCTTCAAAATGCGATTTTGCGAATTCCCCCTTTGTATTTCCGGGGTTTACCTATTGAGCAACTCCATCTAACTGATATAGGGAAGTTTTAAAATGAGCTCCCCAAAACATATTTCAATCAATTCTTGAGTTTGTGTGCTGATCCTGAGAGCTCATTCAACGCTGAAAGATGCATTAGAATGCAAGCCGAGCTCTCTATTCCATGTGAAGAATCGAAAGAGGGAGCACTTTCCGAAAAAAATCAGATACAACGGGATAAACTACTATGAAACTGTCATAGCTCCCTTGTGAGACTATGAAAGTCAACCAGATTAGCTTGAATGAGGATTGGATTAGGTTAGGTTAAGTAAATCTCTACACTTTTATTCTGAAATCCTTTTTTTTTAAACCAGTCCAAAACACTGGAATTCGATGTCATATCTCCATTTGTGGGCTATTGCGCAGCTCCAAATTTGTCTAGCACCTGATACACCTGACAGTCCCCTGGACAGGTTTCCAGAAAATTTGGGACGTACGAGCAAGGAGAGCGTGGAAGAGGTCTACCAGTGTTTCTTGGATACGAATATGATGTCTGACTATTGTTGGTGACTGATATGTCATTGTCTAAAGTCTACACATCAGAGCAAAGCATTAGTTTTCTAGAACTCAATGATTACTTTTTTTAGTAAATCAGAAATATACAAACAGCTAAAATTTCTTCGGCAACACATTTACTACAAACTAGTGTTATGTAAATCATTATAAAATACCAATTGTACCGAGATTTACGTCAATGATGTTAGTTTTTGGTGCATACTAATTTTTTTTATTATATAACTTGTTACAAGAGAATATTGAATAAAAAAACAACTACATGTACGTTTTTTTAAACATTTAAACATTGTTTATGAGCAAATATCACGTTCGATATAATATTTCAATCTCTTCACTCATTTTAGTAGTTTGATTTCAGAAGAATCTCAAATATGCTTTGGAGTCTTATGAAGAATTTGAGTAAATCGAAGTAGGTATATATATATATATATATATATATATATATATATATATATATATATATATATAACCAAAAGTTTAAACTTGCACATAATTAACCCACCTCAGAATTTTCTCTCAAGCGAGAATATATGACTTAAATCGAGTCGTACATCTGAAGAAATAAGAAATATCTCAAGAGTAACAAGTACACGCAACAACATAATAAACAAGAAAAACTTAGGTTATTACATTGAATATAATCTATTTCGATTCCTTTGAGTATTGCTTAAAGAAAATGAGATATCAGAATGAAAAATGATTTCAGATTGAAATTGCGTTGATTTTTATTTCTTTTAAGGAGCGAAATAAAATATTCTTTGATATTTCATAGTTAATTAAATGATATTACTAGCCAGTTTTCTCAACTTCAGTTTGTTCCGATAAAGTTTTATTTTTATAAAGATTTAATCTCCGGTAAATTTATTGGACTTCGAGAGGAATTATAACTCATTGCTGTATTGATTTACGGCTGGAGAAAGGATTTTGTGGAAATAAATCCGCGGTGTTACATTATTCAGGTAGATTTTGCTTAGTCTAATAATTTGAATCTTCAGGTAATATTCTGTAGGAAGCCCCAAAGTTAAATTTATATATCCCAGTAGTACAACATTTTTGGAATTTATCTTTTATTTGCAGTTTTTATGACGAGGATAATCATTTCCGCCAACATATTTTCTCTAGCAACGGAACTTCCTTATTATAAATGCAAAACTGTGAAAAGATGTTTACAAATTTCATTCTCCACTCCACTCTGTTCAATCTCTATTAATAATAGAATGAGGAAATTAATAGAAAGCATCGATGATAAAGTACTGATCAGTGACGTGCTTTCGGTAAACTACGTTTCAATATCTAAAAATCTTGTGATATATTGCTCCAACTTTCGCAAGAAGCATTACATATTTCTTTTCGCGAGGATAGACCAAAATTACGGACCTTCCAATCAACCTCTTCTCATATAAGTTCAACGGGATCGAGATCCGGATTCTCAGGAGGGCAAACCATGTTTATTAGCATCCCTTGTGCCTCTATCTCCTTCAAATATTCATTATTTGGAACTATTCTTGGGATCATTGCCTTGTTGATAAATGGATTCATTTCCAATTAATCGCAAATCTGAAGGAACTGAATTTTGTTCTAATTTTTTTGTGTACTGATTCTTTATCATAATTTCGTCAATTTTGTTCAAATTTTCAGTTCCATAGCAATATCAGACCTTAATTGAGCCACCAGCATACTTTATTGTTGGGACCACACAGTTTGACATCATCTTTTCTTGGGCACAGCATCAAAAGTAAATTCTTCGTTTTGAACCGAATAGCTCAAACTTGGATTCATCGGTCCGAAGAACTTCTTCAGTCCAATCTTAATAGGCAATGGCCCACTGCATCATACAACTTTACAACTCTCAGTCGTCGTTTTATTTTACCCAATGTTTACTCCAACGCGGATTTCTAATGCTGTTAATAATCTATTTTCACTTTAATTTAAAGACGTCTTCACTGCATATACCATAAGTTTGGACTAACTGAGATTTTTTGTGAACAAACCCTTGTAACAACAGGTGATGATAAGTCGGGAACACATATTTTTTGAAGTTAAATAATCCTTATTAATTACCGATGGTGAATAAAATACCACCTGGCCCTAACGCAACGTTTATCATGTTTATTTTGCTATAACTTGGATGTGAATTGAAAAATTAAATCTTTGCATATTTGATATTAATAATACAATATGCAGGTGTACATTTCTTTTATTTATCTTTGGAGGCTTCATTATAATGGATAGATAATTATGTTATTTTAATGTGGTCGTAAACTTTTGGCCTGCAGTGTATGTAATGCACGATCCGATTTAGTGGATAACAAATTTTGTTCTTTATATTCTGCTAAAGCCGTTTACTACTGAGGGCGTACAATCGAACGCAGAAGTTGACATTTTAGTTTATAAATCAGTTTGTAATAAAATATTTCCTCTAATTCTTATACGCATTTAAAGAAATAGCATTTTTCATTTTATATCGGACTCACTTCGATCGTTTCGTTCGTTACAAAACGTTTGAATATTTTCTGCAATATTGCACAATAATTCTTTTTATTCTCCAATCATTTTATCAATTAGGATAGAATTTTAACACACATAATAACACAGAACCATTTTTTTATACGTTTTTATTATAAAAAAAAAATTTTGTTACAGATCACAGACATGCTTACCCACACATGTATGCTCCGCTTAAAATTGGTTCGAAGTCGATGAAACGACGCATTTCTCAACCAACGACGCCCGTTCCCTCCAACCTCGGTACCCCAACGGGCTCAATAACCGAATCGCCTACATTGGAATTGAAACAATCTGATACGGTAAACCAAACAGGTAAGGAATCAATTTATTCTCCTTATATAATTATTCTCTTCGAATTTATCGTCGAATCACTCAAATATATTTCTGTTAGGTTTACAAAAAAAAAACTTGATTAAACTTTTTTCAATGTAAGTTATCTGCGATTAAAAGTATATATATTGAATTATAAATGTAAGCGTCAACACCGCATAATTCTACATTTAATAATTCAAAAGTTACAGTTGTGCCAAATTAATAGTACAGATATTAATCACGAGTGTATAATCAGGGCTGATCCTAGCAGATGTGCAATTTGCCACTCAGAAAGCCAGAAAGGTTATTTTATAATTAGGTTATTATAACAATTAGGTACCTAGTTCGTAGACTGTAGAACAACTGATTTATATACTTTTCATTGAGTGTTGAGTTGGTACTTTTTTTATGCAAAGGTGATATTATTGTATGTTTATTATTTTGATAAAGTATTTCGTTGATATTAACCTATTTATAAGCCGGCCAAAAAAATAAAGTTTTCAAATTTTATTTGCATTTTTACTCATGATTCAATTATTTCACACACAACGATTGTGACGTACGAATACAATAAAAATACGTAACTATCTAATCTATTTTATCCTAAAAACTGAAAAATGACAAAACTGCAGCGTAACTACCAATTAAAAGGCATTTGACCTTGAACAGAAAAAAAAATTCGTCAGCGACGCTTTCCTTTTCTGTTACCCTCGCGCCACGAATTACTCGCCCTCCCATGGAACGAAGCTGTATACGCACTGAGTATTCCAAAGAGTTTATAACGTCAACGTTGAATATTAGTCAAAAAAGAACAAAATCTCTGGAGGGGTGGCACATCTGGCCACAAGATGGCCGCAGTCAGATACGTCGCCGGGGTAATTGGTGTTCAACAAAGCACCATATCCAGAGTTGTTATTCGCTACCAAGAAACAGGGCAGCTAACCAGAAGACCTGAACAAAGACGCGAAAGGGTAACTTGAGGTTAACGGCATTGAGAATTAGGCATACCACCGCTTTAAGGCTGCAAAAAGATCTGTTGGCTGCTCGTAATATCCGAATAAGCATACAAACTACAATATTTTGTCTTTATTCATCAGGTAGTATATAGTAGTATAGTATATAGGCGACGTAGTGAACAGCACGATCAGGTTAATTTTTGTCAAATTGAAAGCTTTGGTGGTGGTTCTATCATGGTTTGAGGAGGAATTTCTTTCGAGGGTCGCACGGAGTTAGTACCAGTGAATGATGGAATACTAAATGCTGACAGATACATAATCAATATCCTAGGAACCCACAACTTTGTGCTAATGCACGATACTGCTCGTCCATACGCTGCTAGAGTGGTTCGGCAGTACTTAGAAGAGGTCGAGATAACCACCCTGAATTGGCCTCCACGTAGCCCGGACCTTAACCCAATAGAGAATGTCTGGGACCATCTAGGATGGCAAATTCAGCAACATCCGGCACCAATAAGAACACTAGATGATCTTCGAAATGTTCTTTTTAACTTCTGGGAAAACATGCCGCAAGGATACGTCCAGATCCTGTTTAGAAGCCTTCCAAGACGAATGGAAGCTGTAATTAGAGCGAGGGGCGACAACACACGCTATCAGAAATTCATTGGCTGGTTTTAGTTTAAGCACTGTTCATTTCTTTTGTATAGATGTTTTGTACAATTTTTTTGATATTTTGTATGTTTTGGCAAATCAAACTTTTTGTCCTCTGTAGATTAAACTGATTTTAATTCGTAATAATAATAAAATTCGAACACATGTATATGGGTGTATATGTACAGAATTAAATTTAATTGAAAATATTTAATACTGTTTTACATGATAAAATTATAAAACCGTACATTATACAACAGTCGTGGATAGAATTATTTATATCAAAAACTAGTAGGCTTTTCTGTCATAAATTTCATCAACTATTTTTTATTGTAATCAGGTATTATTGACAATGTTTAGCGAACAAGAAATGATAATACTATTCTTATGAAACGTCCTTGGACATTAGCAAAGTTTTGTACAAAATCCTTCCATTACAACATTGTTTTATTATAGGATTCATCTTTAATATTATCCTCATAAACCGACGATTATAAAAGAATTATTTAAAGGTAATTATGACTGCAAAATGGATTTTTGTGTATCCATAATATAAAAAAGGAAGAATTTATGATAGTGGTTTCGAAACGAAATGATGCTCGGAGGCTCTAGTAAAATATTTATTCTACTTGTTGAGTAACGCAAAACGCAAACTTCACTAAAACTTCACAAATTCAGAAGGGCGCTCTCGGTAGATATTCTCTTCACTTTAAACTAATAGTTAAATAAACGTGAAAGGAAATAAGTCAATAATATCGAAACCGGTTACAATTTTCAAATTATATATATTTTAATATATTAGATCAGACTGGCTTCATGATAACTAACCATAAATATGTAGTATCATTTTACATATGATCTTGAGTTACTAAAGATACAACCAAGTTTGCTGGTTTCTTTACACCTTCAGTTTTTTAAGGTTGGACCGATTACAGGTAATAAGTATACAGCCAATCTCAATCCGTAAGTGCCAGGGATCAAAACTTATTTTTTCCTGTACCAGTTATTCTGATTACGAATATATAATGGCCGATACACACTCGAACGCGAATCAAGGCGAATCGCAGATAATAGTCTAATAGTCTACACTCGTAGGTTCGCGCCGGGTTCATAGTATAGTTCGCGCTCTTGACGCGTATGCACGTCTTGTAATTTTCTCTAGCAAAGTTTATTAGTAGTAGGTATGGAAAACACTACAGCAGGTGCTTTACTACTTTGCACTCTGGAAATTTGTAGTTACAACCATCCGTGGCAATTACTACTGATCGACTGAGCAACCCAAGACTGCGAGCTCTTTATCGCGGGTCAGAAACCGACAATTTTCTGTTTCCACGACTCGTATTATAGGCTATGAATAATGAGCAAAACGTGAAGCAGGTCCTATTCTAATATATTACCGAAACTTAAGTTTGGTGGGTGCGTCGGGTATTTTTTTTCTTTTCAAAAGATCTTATAAAGACGATTTCTGTGAAAGAATTTTTGTTTGTTAAACGGCAATCTCGAGATTTCAAGAATTTGAAAGTTCCAGAAGGTAGTTTTAATATATAAAGCGAGAGTCTAGCAGCCGTAAGTCAGTCTAAAATTTGATGGTATATTGAATACATAGAGACAGTAATAACTGAAAAAAAAGTGAATTAAACGGTCTATACAAATAAATTAGATCTATTGCCAAAACTGTAGATATTAGAAAATCCTTTGTAAGTATTATAGGCTGTTATTAAACATTCATTGTAGAAGACAATTTTAATGAACAAAAGTATTCCGATATATTGAGAAATTCAATAGTTTCTGCAATAAAAATGCAGTTGATAGCAATTTTAATGACGTCTTGTTTCAGCAGGTCCATAAACAACCTTTATTGTTAACAAAGTTTGAATTTCTGGAACCTTTGGTGATATTGATACTGAACACACTGTTAACACCACTACTGCACAGATTGAAGGTTAATAATTTAGTGTAAATGGTATGTTCAGTATAAATTTCATTATGCTAAAATATTCCAGATCTTCAAGTTTATTGCCTTTCTGGAAAAGTCTAAAAAATATTGTGCATAAAACAATACTTGATAATGGGGATGAGCTGACAACAGTCCATAAAATAACAAATCAGCAGTCGCGTTATTACTTATTAGCTTGACTACTATGGAATAAGAAACGGGGGGCAATATGAAAATCTAATTTTATAAAATTAATAATTTGATGTGCTACGATAATGCGTATTTGAGATAGACGAGATACATTTTAACTGTGGATTATTTTCAAATACCAAAATGCATCAATATTCTTGCTTAGTTCCTTCACAAATTGTTCTCAAGATCCAGTTGATTGTGTAAATGGGGTAGAATAATGTTTTTTACATCTACCAACCACTTATATTTGATGATAATGTTGCCTGGAGCAGACTCGTTTCAAATGGGCCATTATTTTCTTACATTACGATCTTTTCTGGCCCTGCTGTCCCACAGGCAAAAGAAACAAGAATATTTTGTAAATTTCAATAACCTACACATTGATTCATTTTTTTCTACAATTTACTGTATGTCGTATTGGTATAGACAGTTTCCCATTTTCGTTGGTCAAATAGAAACAGATTTCAGTCTGTATTTTGAAGAATAAACGAATAACTGCTAATCTGTTTTATGGTAGTTTACGGTTCCTAGATATCACTCCGATAGTATTATTCCTCGTCATTTTCCAAAAATTCTGAGTAAACTTTACTGCTGTTTTTAGACAAGATGATTTTCGTATCTGTTGTAAGAGAGATCTAAAAAGTTCAGCTTTATATTTGATATTTATGAATCCTAATCAGTTCAACTAGTCCAGGTTGATTAATGGAATATTCTTCAACTTCAACATCACTTTCATTGTTATCTTATTTTGGCTATCGATACTACTGTACTGTCTTCGTCACACATATGTAACAGTCATGTGTCAATATTAACCTCTCTGCTGATACTTTCAAGTTTTAAATCGGTACGTTGACATGTTTATGAACATTTGTTTCAAGATATGTAAAAAAATTCGAAATTAGCGGACTATTGTTAAATTTTGTGAAAAGCAACTTTATCGGATACATCTTCATACGTTATAAATTGGAATAATTATGCAGATGGCTCGAATTATTGAATTCAGAAAAAAGTTATTCAACGTTTTCCCGTAAACCTAACAGAAATTGAGATCTCAACAAATTACGTTACTTTATGAACACACTATATATTATCAGTTACGCTGTACTGATATATAGCTAAAATGTCTAATAAGACTAACCAAATTGTCAGTATGACATTCTTTATAAATAGTTTGTGTGAGTAATCAAAACGTCGTGTTTTTTTGTATTCCAAAAAATTTCGAAATTAATGAGGAAAACAGAAAACATTCCTCTTCAAATTTTCCATAGTTGAAATTCAAGTGCTTTTTCCTAGGAGGAATTCTATAGAGTTTTTGTTTAATTTTTATTCTAGAAAATCACCAACTCGGTTGGGTGTTACCACAAGATAAAAAAGCTGATCTGGATACATCTAAAAGTTCCACTACAGATTCACCCCCTGTTGGTATAACAGATGTCAGTAAGTATCTGATATGATTTTATAAACCTCTATTACTTGCGAAAATAAATTGTAAACATCAATAAGGATGTGAAGCATAATTTGCGTTTTTGATTAACACAGTTATTTCATTGTGTTGCATTGTCCAAATATATAATCACACACAACGGATATCTTTGCTTCAATTTGTGTCGAAGCCTACCAAATACTAATTAATGCCGTTATTTTTGAAAAGTTTGTCATAGTTTTTAATAATGCTACCTCATTATATTAATGTCGCATTAAAACACGCGAGTATGCTTTTCAATCAATATGGATTTTAACCTTATTTTACCTTTTATAGATCCAAAGTGTATTAAAAGTCTTAAATTGAATCATTATGAGAAAAAAGCAACATCAATTACCAGATTTTTATATGAAAAGTTAGAAAATAAAACCATAAAGTATTTATTGTATTTTGTTCCATAAAATGAGGGACTGCAAAGCAAACAACAGGTTTTTGACTTGCGATTTTTCTTTTTTGGACTAAATGCACAAAAATCCGATGTGGTGTTTTCTTCATTGTCTGCTGTTTCAGGCCCTGTTTTTTTTAAATTTGTTTTATTCTTTGAGCCATTGCTTGTAGTAAATACCGAATGGAAGCACGAGTAACGAGAAAGACTTTATTAACAAGATAAATTATTTTATGTCATCTGAGTTTGTTCTGCAGACGATTTTAGAATCCATTCCCCCTATTTCTACGTTTAACTATAACTTTTATCACAAACAATTGTAGTTTCACACTTACTATATCACTAAGCACACTAATTACATTACTACAAACAATTTAATAACCAACACTACACTTTAGATTTCACTTCTTCACTGCCCGAATTACTTCTATCGTTTGCAGCGTATATCTTTAATATCCGATTAACTGCTTTACTGTGAGCTCATGCCAATTATATCAAAAACTTCTGCCTCTTTACAGAGTCCAGAAACATCTGGATCAATATATATATCCAATAATAGATCAAACCATCCGCTATCGTTTATAGTTGCCACACACCTCAGAAAGTTTTAACGTCATCGCTGGTGTTCCCCAGGTATGCAGCTTGTCACCTACTCTCTTTCTTCTGTACATCAGCGATTTACTCGATAAAACTACAAACCCGATCTATAGCTTCACCATGATAGCACACTATCAATACCGATCGTGAAAACGTTCTGGAATGGGTTGGAAGCAATTTGATTGAGTTTAATGGAACAAAGACCCAGGGTACTATTTTTACAAAGAAGACTGGCACTGCATCTCAGGATTTGGTCCTGTCTGGACATAAAATATCACAATCACTGCAAATTCGCTTGCTGTGTGTTGAGGTTGGAAGCAATATGTCTTGGCATAATCACGTGGGCAAGGCAGCTTCACAAAAACTTGGAGCCCCCTCTAAGACCAAATAGCAATATACCTCGCAACAGCTTCTAATCCTCTAAAAACCTAGATTCGTCCATTTTTATATGTGCTCGCACATTTGGAACTTTGCTCCCATGCATACCCTGAAGATGATCGACTCAATACAGAAGAGAGCAGTTCGACTTATAGGAGATCCATAGACACTTGGACAGGTTAGAGCATAGAAGAAAGGTCGCCGACCTGACTCTGTTTTACCGATATTACCAAGGCATATGTTCTTCAGAGTTGTCTAACATAATCCTGCCTAGAGTAGTTTTTATAAGACCTACTCGACAGAGAGGCGTAGCCCCTGAACACCGAGTTCACCCGACGACGACCAGAATGTTTATTTATAGGGACTTATTTCTTTGGAGAACGGCAAGCCTATGGAATCAGCTACCAGGGCACGTCTCCTCCTACAGAAGTTCAAGATCATTATCCATAGGCATCTCTACATGACAGGCACCATTCGAATTATTCGAGTGTAAAAGGGTTTACGCTCTTGTTTTTGCTTTTCACATAAAAATAACCGGTGCCGTCTGTATATCACTCACAATATAGTTTCCACTATAAAAAGTTATGACTGGCGCCGTTAGATGACGTGCGGCTGGGTACCCTTTTGATACAAAATAGATTGCGTTTAGCTCGTCCATTACATCTACACCGCCTTTCGTCAACTTATAAAATATGATGATTTCTGGCTGTAACGTCTCTAGAATGGAAAATCGACAAAGCCAAAACTTTTACTTTGTTTAGTTTTAGTATTGGTAAAAATTTCATTATCTCTCTTGTTACAGTACAACTATTTTCTTTAGCTGTTCCTTCAAGTTAGCTGTTCCTTCTTGATAATAGTATTGATGTAAAGTAGTTATCCATTATAATGTTCCCGTACTAGAAATTGAATCGCAAATCCTTTTTACTAATGCGCTAACAGCGTTATTTAAAGCAATGGAACTCTGGCATCATTCTCGCTAGAAAATTCTAACCTAACTAACGCGACAAGTTTCTGGTCGCAACTCATTTTTTTCTTAAACTAAAAAAACTGGATGTCTCGCAAACAGGAATGCAATAAGCTAAGATAATTTTTTTGAAAAATATAAAGTGTTCACCAGCGTTGAGATAAAATTTTTAACAAACTAAGTCGAAGGCTGACATGTGGGCACTGCAAAAGCTAATGACAAACTAACCTTGTTCTGGGTATGATACATATAAATTCAGCTAGAAGGAGTGCCTAAATCAAATCCGGAAAGCAAAATGTGTGTTATTGTTAATTCAAAAGCATTACTACTATCAATGATATGTGAAAGAGTACAACCAAGTGTCTTAGAATAACTATGGATAGTAAGCTCAACTTCTGGGTGCAGATTCCCCTTACAGCTAACAACACCGATGCGATGGAGTACTCTGTAAAAGTTTTTCTACTATGAAAGATGCAAGATGAACCGAAAGAAATTACATTAGCATACTAGCGATCTGTTGGGGAAGATATTAAGAGAAGAGAAGGACTGGAATCTCGTTTATTAAGGATTTCTCGCACCAAAAAAGCTGACCTAGACCGGTCAACGATTCTCAGCTGTAGAAATGAAAGAGCGAGCCCGAAGGGTGAAAGAGGGAACCTAACCCGCAGTAAAGTGTTAAGCAGTTCCTGGTTGGTGTTTGGAGGAAGATGCAGATATTTTTATTGGTAAGACTTTGTGCGTAAATGCATTTCGTCCACCAAAGAGAAGTGATATGTGAAAAAAAGGTCTTCTAGTATTCGCTAGCGAATTGAATTCGACGAGCTCACTTGGGCACATATAAAATGATATGTGGCTAGCTACTTTCATCGTAAAAATTACAAAAGAAAACTGGCAAATAATTAAAAATTTAGAAAGAGGTTTAGAAGCTTTTCGATATGAGAAACTAATTAGCTTCGTCCGTAAAGCAATGGAAATATTTACAACAAGTATACTTTTAATATAATCAACAAGATTGTACAAATTAAAAGCAAATAAACTTTAATAATTCTCTCTGTTAATAACTTTATAATTCATAACAATGTTCAATTAAAATTACTTTCAAAAAACATTAAAACATTGTTTTATTGTATCATGCATTATCGCAACAGTTTTTCAATTTCTGGTTAAAAAAATCAATTACGTATGTTCTTTTTCAGTTTAGCGGTTATTTCCCCGGAAAAAAATTATATTTTTACTTGATTCACAAAACAAACTGATGAATTATGTATGAGTTGAGTACTCCGAATAAATTTCAATATCTTGAAATGAACGTAACGTTTTCAAATATTAAGCTTGCCATAATACGTGTATCACTAAATGGCTTTTGGAATAATTGAATGGGGTAAATACGGGAGTTTATGTAGAACGGAAATTTGCGCGCATAAAACTGACTCAAATGATTCATTCGTTGAGAGATTTAATTTTTAGTATAAATAATTTTGTCTACCTTTGATTTGTGATATTGTTTTTATGTTCGGTTTGTAGATATTTTTATAAAGAATACCAATTTAATATATTTATTACATTTTATAAAATAAATAAACACACAAATCACTATAAACTTACCCGATTCGTTTTGTATACAGGCCCTTTGTGTCCCACCCTGTAGAAAATTTAAAAAATTTCCATCATGTTACAATCAAATTAAATTAAGTCAATCTCTGAATAACAACTTAAAATAGAAATTGAACGATACCTTATTTTAAATTTAGTATATTTATCTTTTCAAAAACGGAAATAGTCTATTTTCTGTTTTTAGTACTTCTGGGAAAATCAACCAAACTTTAATTTTAGCTAATATTGAAGTCGAATCTTGAGACTGCTCTTATAAAATGTTTGCAAATTCATTAACAATTCTCCAGAGCTGTCAAATTTGAATGGAATGATTCGTTCTGATTCAGAATATGACCTAGAGATAGTTGCTTGAAAAATAACACTGTACTAGAAATTCCACAATCTATAAGCATATATTTCAAGTTTGAAGACACGCCATGTTGTTTAGTATCTGATTGGCAGCCATCAATAGCACAACCAATACAAAAGCTGAACTAGATTCTACTCTGAGTGAGACTACTCCTTCATTATCAACAGTAAAATATTGGGTATTAGACCTTCAAAGAACAGCATCACGGCGGTCGACCAAATGGGGTGACAACTCCAGAAATGTTGAACATAATCCACAAAGCGGAATTGGATGATCGTCGACTGAAATTTCGCGAGCGAGCAGACAAAGTAGGCATTTCAAAAAGTGCGGTACATCGCATTTCAATGAAAATTTAGACATGAGAATGCTGTGCACAAGATAGGTGCCATGTTTGCTCACGATGGAATAAAAACAGCGAGTGTTTGGAAATGTTTCATATAGCCGAACTTTTGTGCAGATTCATAACTATAAATGAAACGTTGGTACATCACTTCACACCAAAAACAAAAGAACAATCAAAACAATTTATTGTAAATAAAAGGGAGAACCGGCTCCAAAGAAGGCAAAGTCCATTCCATCTGCAGGCAAGATCATGGCGTCGGTTTTTTGGGATTCGCGTGCGATAATTTTCAGTGACTATCATAAACAAAGAAAAACTAGTAACGGCGGAGTATTATGCGAACTTACTGTAACGTTTGAGCGGAGAAATCAAGCAAAAACGGCAGCATTTGAATAAGAATAAAGTGTTGTTGCATCGAGAAAATGTATCAGCTAACAAATCCATTATTGCAATGGCCAAAATTATTGAATTGCTACCCAATGTATGCTATTCGCAAGATTTAGCTCTCTAGGATTAATTTTTGTTCCAAAACATGAAAAAATCGCTCGGCGGTCAAAGATTTTCCAACAGTGAAGACGTGAAGTCGGCAGTTAATGGCTTTTTTGAGGAGCTTGACGATTCTTATTATATAAAAGGGGGAAAAGTGTATGGAGCTAAAAGGAGATAAGGTTGAAAAATGAATATATTTTTTTCCAAAGTTTGCTTTGTTGGGCCAGGTACCTCTGGGAACATCCTCGTACCAGAGAAGTTTATATTTGAGAAAATCAAAGCAACTCTTCTCAAATAATATAAACCCATCTAAACTTGAAAATCTATTAGGTCCCCGTGACGCTTGATTTAGCTACTGTGGTGACACTGATAGTTGAAGGAAATTGATAACAGAAACATCGATATCCATAACAATGATCGTCGAAACAATGAAAAAATAATAATGAAGCTTTACTATCTGTGCTAAAAATAACAAACAATTTTTCTCAGTCAGTTATTTTCATAAATTTCATTACACGTTTGACGATTTTAATTTGTTTCAGGTAACGTACATTCAACTTCCCAACGAGAATCTGATTCGGAATCAGAATGCGTGTTATCTGACCCCTGCAGTTATCTCAACCGCGAAAACATTGAAGGTTCTCCAGAACGAAAAGTATCTTTTTTACACAATGAAAACGTTGATAAGTTTGACATAGACGGTCTTAAAGATAAGAAAAAACGGTGAGTAAAACATTTTGAAAAACTTAACATCATTAAGGTGTAATTACACAGAAATAATAATGTGAAACTCAGTACATTTGGATTTCTAGAATTATAAGGGTTTTTAAAGCTGGTTCCGATTATGTCGAAATTGGAAAATTACGGTTTAAACTTGTCCAAAAACAAGAATACTGAGACATATCGTGAACATTTTTCAAAGCTGGAGTGCGCTAATCTTAATCTCCAGCAATAGCCATTCTCTTTTTTTTTGGTTTCAAGTTGAGAAAGAAATAGAAACGTAACTGGAATATTTTGATTGAAAAATAGTAGAACATCCAACGTACAGTCCTGATTTATCACCATCATACTTTCATATGTTACTAAAACGTGAGCGAAGCCCTCGTTAATCAATAAGTTGAAAGACATTGTTATTAACTAGTTTAACAATTAGACAGTTCTTTGATAATGGAATGCAAAATCTATTGCCACACCAGGAGAGAAATATTTAGATGGTGCCGACTCAAAAATGTTAATATTATAGTTTGTTACGCAATTTACGTTCAAACAAAATTTTCACCTGTTATATTACAAAATTGCAAACGATTATCACCCTCGCATATACAAGAATTCCTAAATGGAATATTTTAAATTCTATAACTGTCAACCGTTTCCTTTAGATGAAGCCTGTACTAAATATCCTTATATTAATCATTAACTCTTCCTTTTTAGTATATAATAACTATAGGAAGAAATTTGAAATATGTTAACTCTACTTTTCAGTAAACATCACCATCATGGGCACCATACACACCGTTCAAAGTTCCGGAAATATTCTCTACCCACAGATACCAAACACTATCAAAAAGAAAATTCTGATGTTAGTTTCAACAAATCTAGAAGGATATCTACTCAACCGGAAGACCAAGACCTGACGCCTAATGATAGAAATCAATTGGACAGTCATAGGTAAAGTCCGAAATAACTATGGTTTTCTTTCATATATATCACCCGAAAGTTTGTTATTATTACACGCTAACTGTTTATACATTGTATTTTTCTATGTATGCTATAAAATTTGCCACTTTTTTCAACGCTTTCAATCCAATTAACCAGGAATTATTACATGTCAAATTGATATGGCACGATTTCCATGTTGACGACGATTAGCGCGCCATGTATACATTTATTATGATGGAATATCAAAATTTATAGTTTGAAAATTTAGCTCCGGATATTCAAATAGTATCCGATGTTTATAATAATTTGTTATCAAGCATATCAAGACAAAGAAAGTAATTTCGTAACTGAACAAATGCAAGTCAAGGTGAATTTGAAACCATCAACATCATTGTCTCAATTCTCGATGATAAGGAAATTATGATAATTATTAAAAACTGTGATCATATATCAAAACACGGAAAAATTTTTCTTAACGAAAATCGGAAAAAATATGTCCCGAAACAGTTGGTTAGGTATGTAAAGAAATCTTATGGAAATTGCATTTTTGGTTTTAATTTCAAGCTGCTCTAGCGGTGGGTTTTACAAAAGCATGCTGTAGACGAACTACGGAAATTACAAATTGATGACATGAAAAACGTTATTTGAGTTCTTCTAATAAAATTACCTCCTTCGGTCCTACGCAGCTTCTATCTCATCCAATCCGTCAAATCCGGTTCATCCTTTGATAATATCATCCCAACATAACAATCCTCCACTTAATTTAATCGCACGTCCTCTCCCTTTGCTAGAAACCTTAATCAGAAATAAAAACTTATTCCATACCAGACCAGTACTACTTTCGAATATACCACCCTGGTAAAAAATTTTATCTCTGCAAATTTAATAAGGAAGAAACCAGTTCTTATGTTTTGTGGTCGGCTTTTTCTGAAATGCTGAGTAGTAGTAGAAAGTACAACGTGGTCCTCTACACGGACGCCTCAAAGACCGAAGCTGGAGTTGGATACTCTGTAACATCACTAGAAAAACACATCGAATCCTATAAAATCTCCTCTTTATATAGTGTTCACACTGGTGAACTATTCGCAATATTACAAGCGTTTAAACATGCGCAACAGCATACAAATTCATGCTTAGCAATATTCACAGACTCCTTATTTGCCATAAATTCCATAAAAAATGCGTACACCAGACATCCTTTAGTCCAAGATATACATGACATATATGAACTATTGAGAAATCAAAATACTTTCATAAATGTTATATGGGTCCATGCTCAAGTTGGTATTATAAGTAACGAAAGAGCCGATTACCTTCCAAAAGAAGCCACTCTCACCTCCATGACTAACCTCCAAATTTCTGGAGATTTAAAAGCATACATAAAAAATCTAAATCGTAACACCTGGGAAAATTATTGGAATCAAGTTACTTCGGCTCTACGTGACATTCAACCAACATTAACACGTTGACTGCCAACTTCCAGAAAACTCGTAGATTTCTCGTCCTGTGTTTATTTGCCATTTTTGTGCGGCTACGATTAAACTCGGAATATATAAGTGCTAATATCGATAGATGGCTTCTGGGAAAAGAACAAAAAATCAATGCTGGCTTGAATGAGCAGAAAATTTATTAAAAAACGAACAAAAAATATAATTATAAAATTAGTTGAAATAAAAATAATATTTTATTGTTTTTGGAACTTCTTAAAGCAATCTTCCACATAAAGGTCTGGCTTTTCTTTACATGCTGGACAGAAATAATGCGTTTCTCTACGTTTTTTTGCTTGGGTACATATACGACATGGCTTTGTCCGACGCTGCTTTGTTTCGGTAGGTGGTAGACTCTCTAAATAATGAAGCTCTTGCAATGTCATTTTCTTCGAAGCTGGTTGAATTTCTTCTCCAATCAACGCGACATCGAATTCTTCTCTGAACTTGATCAGTTTTATTTTAGAAGTTACTTTTTGAAAAATTTTGTGAGCATAGTGTACATATATCTCTATAATATGTAATGAAACCTTTTTGGGCCATCTTTCTTAGATTTGCGTAATACTCAATTTCATTTTGAGTCAGTGGTCTTTTCTTATCCATATTGCATTCAAGAAAGACGTAAATTATTTAGCTTTATAAAAGCGACAGGTCGAATCGTGTATGCGCGTGTCTGCGTATGAATTAACTCATAGTTGGCTTCCGCGAAAAGATTTATGCTACAGAAGCCAACAACGAGATAATTCGTAACACCATTTTTAAAAAAAACACATTTTTTATTCTTTTTATGATAACTATGCACTAGAAATTGAGTTATCAATAATATAATGTAATTAAATCAAATTGTCATTTTAAACGGAATTCTGAAACTTGCCGTGGCAGTCAACGTGTTAATAAATCCAAGTTTGAATTATCCAGTCGAAATATGACTGTCATTCGCATATTTACCACACTCGCTTCACACCTAGTTATCTAATGTCAGGATCTCCTCCGCCAAACTGCCAACATTGCTAAACGAAGCTGACGTCGAAACATATTTTCTCCGAGTGTTCAAACTACGCCATGAGACGTCATCGGCTTAGTAAAAAATCGAACTTTCATTTAACTTAAATTCAGCATGTGAAGTGAATGAAGTGATTCAGTTCCTCGTAGAAAAAAAACTTATTTCCAAAATATAATATCAGACTCAAATTAGTTACATTTCACCTCATCTAATATTTCTGTGTATAAAAATTAAATTATGCATTGTTATTCGTGCTAATGACTACGTCACATGCACGTTAAATATAATAAAAAAAAAATAATTAAAACTAGGTTCTTGGAAATTTTGCAGAGACCAGATTTACAAAAAATATGCAAAGCTTGGACCGTGCACGACCGAAACACAATTTACCAAATAAGCAAATGTACAAAGCAGGGTAGAAAGAACTCTGAAATCTAGTTAATGTAATAAGTATACATAAACAAACGCTTGTTTTTCCCTAACCTGATTTGCACTTGAGAGAAATATGCAATTTTTCTCACTTGTTGTAAAAAAAACTATTCTTTTCTTTGAACACATATAGAAACAAAATCCACTGCATTGATTGTTCTGCAACGGTTCCCTTCCCGATAGCCATATTCTATAAAAATGTAAAAAAACGAAAGTCTTTCCATCCAAAAGAGAATGTGGTTAATTAGGGTTTGAAAAATATTTATGAATTCATTAGCTTCTGTTGAGATTATTCGACAATTTGACTTACTATTCCGTTGTTCAATGTGAACCTATTCTAAAATTTTTGAAACCATTTTGATAGTTGAACTTCATATACAAAGCAATTTGGTGATGTAACTACTGAAATTTCACCAGAAGTCCCTTCAGTGATGTAAATAGCATACTTTGTACAGCTAAATAACACAACCGACTATACCCATAATGAAATTAAACTTCATCGTATTCATAATTACTTCATTTTCATTGTATTTTTATCATTTAAGAAAGAAAGGATCCCAATTCCATATATTGCTTTTTTCTTTACTTCTATTTGAATCAATTTTCTGTAAAAGAGAAATCTGTAAAATTGTTTCTATATAGACAAATTTCTTTTTCGAAAGATCATCACGACATATATCTATCAATTTATTCTGAATTCTAATATAATGAATGAAATTGATTCGATTTGCCATAAATAGAAATTTAATTTCAAGCAGTGTTTGTTTTTATTTTACAGATCAGATGATCCCCGCGCTCTTAGAAGACCTAAAACGACGCATAAGGGATCCCTTATGCACGTTGGAAAAGTATCTGATTTACATCCTTATCTCAAAAAGCTTTACGATCATAGCCCTCATGCGGTAAGTCCTTTTTTAAATATAATTAATTTCCAAACATATACTTGATATTTTTATTATCAATACGAATTTTACTCCTGGATGTAATCTGTATAAAAAAAAGAACATTTGACAAGGTAGAGAATACATCCATTATGAACTCTTTTGACCTACACCTTTTAATAATCAATATTTAGCCGATTTACTAATTACTACCATGTTTTACATACTAATATACGAAGTGTAGTTATTAAATGGCGAGACTAACGGTGTCACATGTTTTATCTTGAACGAATACGTTATATCCTTCAATATATATCCCTCCTCCTTCCCGCCAACCTTTCATTATTTGACACAGGACTTGAAGTCTTCTTTTGGCCAGTTTCTACACTTGTAATCTATTGCACAACTTTGAGGGACTTAAATCATGGTTTCTACGAAGGCGCATTTGACGGAGTTTTTGTTCAATTGACAATTTTTTCGTTACAGTGTTTATTTTGTTAATTTCTGATGTAATTTGTCAAAATATCACATAGATAGATTTGTTTTAATACTCACACAATAATTAAACATTATTTTTTACATGGAAAACCCGAGAAAAGTTACGTAAATATTATCCTGAAAATGCTCCATTCCATGGAATTGATTTGTGAGTGTTTCGCCGATTATAAGTGGCCAAATAAACACCAATGATGCATATTTTACATGAATGTTTACATATGAATGTCGCTGATCAAAACCTTAATAGCATTAGAAATTTTCCTGTCTATTTGACGTAATAGATGAAATATGAGTTCACCATTAAACACCAAAAACAAAACTACAGTCGAAGCAATGGATTTATTTCGAAAAACGTGTTCTCAATTTAGCAAAACCTGTTTTTTCCGCTAATCAGGGCATTGGCCAAGAGTTCTTGGAATCAAAAGGTGTAAACTATTTGTTTAATCAAACCAATTGACTAAATTTGCTGAAACATCTTGCTGCCGAACGTAAAAAAACAGCCACTAAATACCCATTCGTCCGCTATTGTTATTGTTTGCAGTTCCAAAATTGTAAGAAATAATTTGGTGGAAAATGATACTAAAATACTAAACAAATGAAGAGAAATATTTTGGTAGAGAATTAATTTTTCCATTGAAAAATCACTCTTATATCAAGCCTCATACCATAATTTTTCCCTCTTAATGAGTTAGAACCATAGCATTCAAGGAATTTGTATTTTAGCGAGTTCTCAGTCAAATGTGATATGCAAGACTAATTTGGTACACATTTTTAAACTGTAATGTAAAATGTGTCATTTGAATTCTTCATCAATTACTGCAGTTTCATCAATCACGCGTATACTTGGCCGGATCATCTTACACTTAATATGTTTCCCGTAAAACAAAAAACTACGGCGAAGGAAAAGTACGGCTATACCGATTTGTTCACAGTAGTAAAAGGCGCTGTATTGGGAATAGAGGGATTCGCAGTAATAGCTGCCAATTGCTGGTGATTCACATTTGCGTACTTCTTTTGTAGCATCGTTAGTCTCGTTGTTTAATAACCATACCTCGTATTTTTTTATATCAAAGAAAATATATATGAAAGTACAAAATCGATTAGTTCAATTATCCAACAACGGCACTTTGACAGCAATAATCTGGGTGACTCTCAAGTTTGTATTGTCGTGCGCGTGAACGTGCTTATTAAGCATCTAACATAAGCGTTAAACCCCTATTTAATCATAAATAAACCCTGACAGAACTGCAATATATTTTCTAAATTACGTATCATCTCTCTACTGTGTCAAGGATTAAAAGAAAAGACAGACTTATCCAGGGTTGGACTGGATCTTCCAAAAAGGCACTAATCAAGCGATCGAAGAAGTATAAAATCAAAATTATGTTATTTTTTAAAAATATTGATTAATATATTTAGCAAACATACGAGCCCCGTCCCATTTCAGTAGGCCCAATTGAAAAAAAATTATTAATTATTGCTTTTTCAGCTATTAAAAACCGGCAAATTGTTTCGTTTTGAGCACTTTATATTTTCTATAAACATTTTAGATACTTTTACAAGAGTTACAAGTCTTAACATATGTTATAATTACAAACCAAAAAAAAAACAAAAACTAAATGTAATCAAAAAAGCTTAATATTAAACATACTTTTAAAAGTTACCATAGCGTAACATCCCCTTTATTTTTAATAACAGCCGTAATTCTTTGAGGCATAGTGTTTATCAAAGTGGCAGTATTCGAGAGTAGAATCATCCCAAATTTCTTGTAATTTTTCTTTTAATTACATAACATTTCTAGTTGGATTTGCACGCAACTGCTTTTTCATTTCAAGCCAAAGTGTTTCTATTGGTGATAAATCTGGACTACTGGAATATTGTTGTCTGATAACCACTTTAATGTCTTTTTTGACTTATAACATGCTGCTCTAACATACTTCTCTTGTTGGCAACAATGATTCTTCTAAAATATCCAGGTACTTTTCAGTATTGACAATTCCGTTTATGAAATGCAGTTTTCCCACTCTTCTTGCAGATATCGAGCCCCATACCATCACAGATGCCGGAAATTTTACTTTTCGCTTCAAACAATCTGGATGAAAGCTTCATTTTTTTGTCGAATGACTCTACTTGGATCGTCACCCATGCAAACGTCAAAACGAGACTCATCACTCCAATGTATACAGCTCCACTGTTCAAAATTCCAATTTGTATGCTCTTTGGCCCATTTAAGTCTATTTTTCTTTTGGATTTAAGTCAATAAAGGCTTTTCCTTGGCCTATGTAAAGAAAATTTAAATTTAGAAAAATATGCATTAAACTAAGGTGTTACAAAATTCATCTTGTATGTCCGAAATCTTAATTTTTGAGCCTCTCTGTGACATGTGGATCTTGAAACCCGCCTACCCACTGCATTACTTCAAAGTACACTTAGTTGACCATAGTTAGCACGTCGGTTTTGTTGAAGTATTCTTTTTAACGCTCGTTTATTTTTGTCTGACAATTTCGATTTTCTTACGTACCGGCGTTTGGGGATAATAGAACCATTTTCTTTGCTTTATACAAGCGAACTATATTTCGAACACTGTATTTTGACATGTTTACGACTTTCCCGATTTCTGGGTTCTTTTTCCCATTTTTGAATAAGTTTATTATGATTAATCGAATTTTTTCATCAATAACTTTTCCTCTACCCATTTTAAAAATTATAATCTACCCACTTTACTATTTGCGCATTTTAGACCTAATGAAACTTTGAACACAATTTTGGAAACATTGAACCCTTGTATATGCATAAAAAATTATTATCAACAAGACCTATCTATTTCCACCGTATTAAATATCATTCAAAATATTTGACAATATTCATCCAAAACCTATTTTAGACGTAAAACTATAAGTTTAAAACATTTTACTAACAGCTACTTTTTGGCATTTTAAAATAAAGTTTAATAATTTCGAATTTTTCTAAGTGGGCCAACTGAAATGGGACGGGGCTCTTATACAATAAAGCATTAAAATTAACACTTGGATGAGCAAGAGTCAAGCGATTCATCTGATAATTATTAATAATTTTTTAGAAATTCAATACTGGCTTCAATTCCTGAATTTCATTATAGAGACATTCTATTATTCCGTTCTCTATTTTGACAAATGTTTCTCTGTTCATTTGCATGACGGGAAATGTTTATAAATTCTCGTTGAATCGATTAGAGAACAGTCTTGTTTTAATTAGTTTTAATGGGAAATAGGCACGTTCATAACTTGCTTGGGTAATTAGTAAAAACTTATGTTTTCCTCTGCATGTATAAGAGAAAATAAATGCTACTCACAAATAGCATGCTCTTTCTCATTACATTTGAGTGATGTTAATACGTTTTTTTCTGTTTCTTACTCTTGCTGTCTTAGTTTCAAAATTTGTTAAAAAGTCAGCTCTTCTAATTCCGAAAAATACTGCATATTTGTTAGCATGTAGTAATATTAAAATAAGAAAAATTTGAGTCCTTAGTTTAGGACATCTGGTAAACAACCTTGTATTCTTCTATTTAAAATTTTTATTCTGTTGTGCTTATAACTTACACTGGTCAAAGCTTACGGCTTCAGTCTACGACAAACCAACTGAACGTCAAGTTCCCGATGTTCATAATATGACTGACTATTCGTTTATAAATAATTTATTTTTTTTTTCAGATATTCGTTGAATTGGCAGAGTATTTTAACGGAGAAGCGACAGAAGATCGTGAATGGAAGCAACGAGCTCGATGGATCAAATACGAAGAAGATGTAGAAGAAGGAGTAGACAGATGGGGTAAACCACACGTTGCTTCCCTGAGTTTTCATTCTTTACTGAACCTCAGGCGATGTTTGGAAGAAGGATTGGTTATTCTCGATATGGAAGAAAAAGATTTGCCAGGAATAGCTTACAGGTATATTTTTTTTATATTAGTTCAAGTTTTCAAAATTCACAATTCATTTGAATTTGGTTTTGTTTCGTTTTATTTCATTTTCAATTATTGAACTATTTTTGCATTTCGTTAAAATCAGCTGGTATTGATTGTTAAGTGTTATTAACACATTAAATATGCAAAATGAAAAAATTTAATGCAATTATAAATAAAAACAGCATGGATCTACCATTACTGCCTGAACCAAATTATTATTCGAGTAACTTTGGTTTTTACTACGAAAAGTCATAGCTGTAGTATATAATATATAAAAATAAATTGTAGAAACGAAAACATGTATTACTATTAAGAAATAAGTCATTATGTTTAAACTAAATTAAAAACTAAGTAAGACCAAACCAACACCTAAGTATTTTAAGAATAATGGTTTCCATGAATTGTTTAACAGTATCACGTCGAACAGCTGTAAGTGTGCAAGAATTTTATCTTTTAATTATTAACTATTATTGAGCAGACTGACGTGTAGTTTCCACTTTACGAGTACATAACCGCAGAAAAAGAAATCCAACCTAACTGTTTTCATTTTGTTAAAATTGCTTAGGTTTCACATTGTTGATTATAATTGGATTGCATTAGTAATTATCAACGTACAAAAATGAATTTTTTAATATCTTTTCTTTTAATACTTCATTTTAAATAAGTTAAATTATCGTTTCAAATTGTTTCTGACTCTAATAGTTGTACTTCTGAAGCTAAAGCATAGGCCGAAATAAACATAAACATCATTTTTTTCGGATTATTTTAAACTGGTGGTATTTTCTAGCATACAAATTCTTTTCACGAATCCTATTCTATTTTGTAGAGAGAGGACATAAAATTGATATGAACACAGTATACAAATTACTAAAATGGAAAGAGTTATCTACGGCTAATATAGGGTGTTTAGAGCATGGACCGACAGGAATTTTTGAGGGAGTTGGGGGCTCATGCAATAGTTTTCCCTGATAGATCCTAAGTTTGAAGTGGCGCGGTAGCTTGAATTTTTTTCAAATTTTCCAAAAATCACCCAAAATCGTCATAACTTTTATTTGAGGTTATACCACCACGAAATAATATGTGATATTATTCTACGATGTTTTCTCTTACTAAATACATGATTACTTGGTATTAGTCGTCTTAAAAATTTCTCCAGTTATTATCCTATCCAACGATATGCTTCATGAAAAAAAAATTAAAGTCAAGACATTTGGTGTTATCCAAAATTCTGTCGGTCCATGCGCCAATCCTGTAGAACGGCCCATGTAGGAGTCCCGAGACTTGAACGACGGGGCTTAGCTTGGGCCAAAGCTGGGAAACCCGGCCTTGGCAAACCAATAATATCCCAAGCCTGGTTGAAGTCTGGGTATCTTAGCCCCGACCATTCTATAGTCAGCCAAGTCTGGATGAACTCTTTGTAACCTTATCTCGGCTATCCCATATTCACCGAATAAAAAATAGTACCATTTCTTTATACGTTTAATTATTTAACCAATATTTTTATATACATTAATTAGTAGAGTGCATTAATGGAAATTTATCATAAAACTATAATTTTATTAACAATATATTAAAAATCTATTTTTAAATGCAACTAGCCTGGTCCAGGGTTGCAGACCAGTCTTGGGTTTATCTAGACTACCAGGCCTGGTCTAGGCTTGCAAACCATGCAAGAGACATTTTTATTATCCCAGAGTCCCACCAAATCTGGGCCAATAACGGCTTCCAAGCTAGTACCAGAGTTATACATACTTGGACCAAGTGTGGGCCTATACTGGGCCCATCGTAAAATTCTGTATAGCGAAAAAGGATGTAAATGAAACGATTGGTTTGGATTTTACCAACAAAGGGTAAAAATAAAATATAACGGATATAAAAAGTGGGAAAATTTTCATGACCGGATCAAATGTATAGTGATATGTTTTAGTAAATTATTATAAACATGAGTATTTGACAATATTCAGAAAGGTTTCATTATTATTTTCAGGATATCAGAGGATTTGTATAGGGAGGATTTGATAAAGGAAGAGGACAAGGCGAGAGTAATGAGAACGTTGCTACTTCGCCATAGACACGTTAACGATCACCAAAGTTCGGGATTCAGATTTGCCAATAAGAAACATTCATCCTTACAAGTTAGTATTAAAATATTTCATCTTCTGTTACGAAATAACGCATTAACGAAACTAATTCATTTTTCATTTACAATATACAGAAAATAATTGAACATGCGCGAGCAGGAGTTCAAGCAACGTGTCCGAATATCGACATTTAAAAATCATATTCCTCAATAAAGACTCGTTAGCTGTACGAGTATCCGTTTTTTTTTATCCAACGCTAATTTCGATCATCGGTTGCTGGTGTTTTGAAAATCACTTATCTGTCGCAAATATAATACATTTGAAAACCGAAAATTGATATACTTTAACCCTTTGCACTTCGTTGTCGCCGTATTCGCGTAAAAGATTTAAAGGTCGCTTGACATGATACAATATAACGTTCAATAAATTGTAACATATTGCATTAATGAATTATCGTCGCTTGACATTATTCAAATCTTCTGCGATTGCATCATGGCCCCTAACAAAAATTCCTAACCTCAAATTTTGTAACCAACAAAATAAGAATAACAAAACTGAGGCCACTGCCCTTGTTTTTGGAGTCTACCGATAGGTTGGTTGTTAAGTCAAAAGTTTATTTAGATTTTTCGCTAGAATGAAGCTTGCGCGCAATAAAAATGATACCATATCTTGCATGGACCAATCAGCTGCACTTCAATCTACGCATGTTTTTTATCAAGAAATATTGCGCCAGGCATTGCATTGCACTCATGTCCAGCGGCCTAATGTCAAGAGCTTGCATGAAACAATCAGATGAACTTCATCTGCTCATGCTTTTGATCAAGAAATATTGCGTTTTGCATTGCATTGCACGGGTTGGTTGTTAAGCCAAAAGTAACCAGATTTCTCCCTAGAATTCCAGCTTGCACGCAATAAAAATGGCATCAAACTAATGATGTTTGCAAATGCGAGATTAATGCATGAAATAATCAGCTGAACTTCATCTCCGCATGCTTTTTATCAATAAAAATTGCATTGCATTGCACGTTGTATTGCATCATGTCAAGCAACCTTTACTGATTTTGCGCTCTTAAAAGTTATGTAGGTGAAATAGTTTGTGTTTACCTTATAGTGTTGATGATAAGTTTATCATGTTTACATTATAGTATTTTATACTAGGACAAGATAATGTGTCGACGAATCAGATATAAAATTCAAAAGTAAAATTAGTTTTATAACCTACAACCCAAATAAGCCTACAAAATGGGGACTACGCATATACGGTTTTGTCTGACTCAGAAACTGGATATGTGTGTACAATATTCTCCCATATTGTACTAGTATTATCTACGATAATGTTATAACGAATCATTTGCCTGTAAGTACTAGAATTCCATTGCATCTATATCACAAATTATTGTCGATCGTACCAGATGCACAAGGTTCTGTACACAGATAAACAACAAACAAAGATTTGCTTACTGTTATTAAGGGTCTAAAGTTAGAGGAGATTTATTATATTGACAAGCTATTACTATAGAGTTAATATGGGCAAACGTAAAATCAGTAATCAGTCTCCAGAACTGAATAAAAAGGTTGTAGAAATCGTAAAGAAAATTTTAGCAGTAGACCACCAAGAGCTTTGGAAAAACTGTGTTGAACTTGTTATCAAGGAAGATGATGAGTATGTGTTATCGCCCTCTTCATAATTCAATCAAATGATGACTCTTGTATTTGCAAAGAATTTATTTTCCTTTATGGTTTTTGCTTTGAAATTTCGTTTTCCAGAAAAAAACGAATGGAGTACAAAAATGGCTCAGTTCACGTCTGGTACCCTGTTTAAACCAAACTCCTTTACAGGCAGGTACATTTTACTCGTCTTTTTACGTTTTATAAATCAAAATTCGCTGGTAGCCAGCTAACGAGGTATATTAATGATTTTTTTCCAAGTTCCAAGTAGGAGTACAATTAAGTGCATCTGTCTAAATAACTGCGTATAATGCCGTCCAATTTATAATGATTCGATTGCCTTCTAACGAATACTTTCTCGCATAAGATATACATATTATTACACGAAGTTGAAAGGAAACGCATTTATTTGAAATCCACAATTTTATTGCCGCTGAATTCAACTATTTAACATCCGCGCCTGCCGCTTGCTGACAATATAATAATAATGACTGAAAACTCAAATCATAAATCGTTTCTTCGTTTTCAAATTCGTCAGTGATGAGCGATTAGTCAGGTACTTGAAAAAACACAAATTACTCATTCCTTAGAAAAATACGAATTCTTTATGATGACAAATCGAAATAAAAATATACAAGTTGTAAGAAAATATGAATCTAATAAGAACATGATTCTACACTACATTATAATACGTATAAACTAATAACAAACAAGTATCTTCTTCTTCTTCCTGCTGTGTATAGGCATCATTGCCTGTTTTTCTTCACGTCATTGCCTCTGCTCAGTCACCTGGGAGGTTGTCACTCCATCTTTTCCCAGGTCTTCCAATGCTTCTTTGTCCTGCTGGTGATTTGTCCCTTGATATTTCCACAATTCGTTCTTCCGTCATGCGGTCAATGTGCTCATTCCATTTTATCTTTCTATCCAGTACCCAGTCATTGATATTATCTATCCCGCATGTTCGTCTTATGTTTTCACTCCTTTCTCTATCCAGTAGTGTTCTTCCCGCTATTCTTCGAACTATTTTCATTTCTGTAGTCTCCAATATCCGTTTCGTTTTAGAGGTCTCAGGTCGGGTCTCTGCTGCATAGGATAATATAGGTCTGATTGCGGTCTTGTATATGCGGGCTTTTGCTTCAGTTCGAATGTATTTATTTCGCCAGATTGTGTCATTTAGGTATGCTGCTGTTCTTGAGGCTCTTGTAGTTTGGTTTCTTACTTCCGTCTCCACGTCCCCGTGTCCAGATATTTCGATTCCCAGATATTTAAATTTCATTTCCTGGTGTATTATTTTGTTATCCATCACAAGCTTACATCTTATCGGTGTCTTGGAAGTAACCATTGATTTTGTCTTTGCCGCTGATATTATCATATTGAATTTTTTTGCTGTTTTGTTAAATTGGTACAGTAGCCTTTGCAGATCGTCCTCGTTCTCCGCCAACAGTACCGCATCGTCTGCATAGCACAGGATTTTGACTTCTTTATTTCCCATTTTGTATCCTCTTAGTATCATAATACATAATATTCTAATCATAATACATAATAATATTCTTAAAAGTATTTACAAAAATAATAAATTTATAAAATGATGTATCTACGGCTATGGTAGATCAAACAAAATTATCGGCAAGGGTTTTTATAATCTGCAATTGATATTAGAAGAACTGTACAATGAATATCAATCGCCTGGGCCTACCTAATTTCATAAAAAAAATGAAAATTAATCAATCGCTTATAAAAAGGAAAAGGGAGGGACGATGATAATGTCCTGTAAAGATAAAGGGTGGTAACGCTATTAAGAACTAGTGATAGCGCTGGATTTATTATAAAAAGAAGATTTGTAAGAGGAGGTGAACAACAAAATGTGGAAAAGCAAAAAATTGTTGTTAACTACACAGCTTCAATGGGTGATGTTGATCGCGAGGATCGATACCCATCATCATAGAGGAAAATGTTCTTTTGGAGAATGGAGATGTTTGCCATAAATGCATACATTTTATATAAGTTTTAAAAAAAAGCAAGAACTGGAAACCATTGTCCCATTTGAAGTTTGTCAAGTCGATCAACTGGTAGATGAGTTCCGCGAAGATCAATCAAGACATTCCAATTTAACACATGAAACAAGACTGGACAAGAGTCTGCACATATTGCGGAATGTCAAGAAAAGACAAAAAGACATAAAACTTTGGAATATTGTGATATTTGCCCCAGTAAACCGCGAATACATATGGGTAATTGTTTCGAATGATATCTCACTTTAAGAAATTTTAAACCCTAAAATTTTTGTTTTTCTCTTATAATATAAGTTAGGATATGTTTCTTTAAAAAATAGCTGAAAAATATTTTGTTGTTCGAAACCGATGGAATATATTTTTCTCCTTACTAGGATTCTTCACCTTTAGTTTCTTATCAACAAAATAATCAATCAATAACACTCCAAAAATAATGAAATGACTTGTGATCATAGTAAAAAATGTAATGAAATCAAAAAATATTTAGGATAATCTGATTTCCTACGTTATGCTCATAGTTTTGAAAAAACGATTTGTTGATCTTTCTCCCGAATTCACCATTCCTGATGACCAACTAATATCTATTTCAACTCAATTAATTTTAAATTGTTAGTACAAGGGTTGAATTAGTCTGCCATAACATAGTCCTTTTCGAACAGTCAACCTTCATAAGTTCATATAACCCTAAACTCCGATTTAGTTTTGCTGATCTTTATTCGGCTATAAAAGTTATAATATGTTATATATGTACTATTCGTGTCGACCCGTATTTTCCGAATATATAAAGGACTATAAAACATATCAAAGTTACATGTTTCTCATTACTTTTCAGTAATTAACCCTATACCATAAAATTTTCTTAAATCTTAGACCAAATACTCACACGACCTGCTACTTTGAACGAGAAAGTGTCAAAATATCTAAAAGGATTTGCATCACAACGATCTTGCATGATTCTATAGTTCCTTAGATGTTTTTTGGTTCTAAAGTGGTTTTCATTTCTTTTAAGAATTAAAAAGATTTTGCTTAAGAGGAATCAGAAATGATTTCTATTATTTTCAATAGTTTGATTATTGTTTGTAAAAAAGCAAATCGAAAAACTCTCTTAAATGAGGTAAGTACTAATAGATATTTTGTCACTTCCTAGTCATTATTAGTTAGTGAATTCAGAATGAAACACTCTACGGTAACAATTTGGTTATTCATTAGAAATTATTAACCCCAGTAAAGACACTCTAATATACTCATATTTACATTCTCTTTTCTCAATTGCCTGATTTATGTGCCAACATGTTTATATTTATCTCCTTCCTTGTCCATAACTTAGATAAATTGCTTTTAACATTCTGATTAATAACGTTGTTGTTGTTGTTGTTGGTTTTATGCAGTTGCTTTGGCTTACAATCATACGCATAAATGAAAGAAACGTATTTTATGTATCTACTTTGTTGATATACCATTTTGATATTCTCGATGTGTTTTATTGGATGGGTAAATAGGATTTCCATTGTATAACTTTTGAACTTTTATAATTATCAATAACAATTTGTCAAAAGCTAGAATTTACTCTTTGAAACGCATGTCTAAAAATAGTTTCGCAATATCATTGTAGTAAAAAAGTACTTTTTCTTGTTCTATATGTTGTAACTGTGGCTATTTCTGCAATCATGTTTCCTTTTATTCTTAAAACTACGAGTTCTGAGTTCTGTTTTCACATATTTAGATAACTTATAAAATCTCCGCGATCATTTGGAGAAAGCAGCTTTGATGCAGATGTTTCACCTTTATATTTACTTCCACTTATCGATTTGTACTAAGAATTTGTTATATATTTGTTTTTAATGCTATATAAATTACTTCTGAACATATATACACATTTCTATACAGAGTGAGTTTTAAGTATGGAACACCTCAATTATCTCGGAAATGGCTTGTACGATTTTTGTTATTTCGAATGGATCACCCTATATATTTTGTGTTTTTAGAAATCGTTATGAAATACTGATTATTTTTCATGCATTATTCTGTATAACTAAATGCATTAATTTCGGAGTATCTCCACTAAAGTTATAATAATTATTGTACATTTAGCTGCAACTGAAGACAAATCTTTATATGTTTGTGTGATGTTAGAAGTAGATCCACATTTGTAAAGTAGAAATGGTACGAATTTCAGAAAACATACAGTAAATGCGATTACAGCAGATGCTTAAAATGTTGTCCGTTTACTTCAATACAACAATCCAAGCGATTTTTAAAACTTTGCAATACATTTTGCAACATCCCTGACCGCTCAATTCTTCTTATCTCTGTGGCAATCCTATCTCTTAATTCCTGAATATGGGCAGGTTTTGTTTTATAAACGATGTTTTTTAAATGAACCCTCAGAAAATAGTCTAAAGGATTCATGTCGGATGATCACAGGGACCGTTCGATAAAACTACGGCTTCCAATCCATCTACCACATTATTTAGGTATTGCCTCTCCACACACGCATAGTGAGGTAGGGCAGCCAAATATTGTTGTTCGGGATATTGTTATTATCTAAAAGTTTTTTCTAATTGAAAATACTCACTTAGATGGAAATATCTAAGCCAACTCAGGTATAATACTATTTTGCAATAAATCTAAATACGCCGAAACATTTAAGTTACCCTCAATGAAAAAGGAATCAATTATTTTGTCGCCTATTATTCCAGCCCATACAATCATTTTTTCGGGATTTTGGGTGTGGGATTCACGCATTTAACGAGGATTGTTACGTGACTAGTATCTACAATCATGTCGATTCACGTTTTAGGAGTCGAATTTATTATCACGTAAAATTTTCATTACGGATGTTTGCGAAATATCAAGTGCCCTGGATAGTTGTCTATTACTCAAGTGTAGATCGTCTTCTAACAGGATAAAAACATCTAAAGATTTGTTTTTCAGTTGATGCAGTTTTTCTGCGCCCTGATTTAGATAAATATTTTACCGAACCAGTTCCGTTAAACTTTTTTACTTATTTACTGTCAGAAGATCTTGATATGGGATTTCGGTTAGGATATAAATTATTAAAGATATTATTGACTTCTACGCCTATCACCATATCCTAATATCCTTAAAATATCAATTCGTGCTTTTTCAGATAAACGATCCATTGTAACTTTCAATAAACTTGATTTATTGTAACGTCATGGGTATATAGAAACATAATCTGGGACGTTCTCCTTCCTTAGCACGGGATAACAAACTTTACGAGACACTAGATCTTTCATATTTATTTAGAGATATTAAGTGGTCATTTATTAACTGAATCTATGATGTTTTTGGTCATATAAACACCGAAATATGATAAAATAAATAAGTTTTATACTCGCAATTGTTCCGTGATACACTCCTTTTTTAATAACCAAAAATAACGATTTTATATTGGTCAATTTAAACAACTACATGTGATCTTGGACGTTCTGCAATTCGAGTGATACGGGGATCACGAGATGTTTGTATGCGCGAAAACAATTTGCAAAGTATATATGATAATTGGAAATATAAATTTTATTTAACATGCCTATTATTGTTCAGAATAATAATTCAGAAATAATAAAAACTAGAGTACAATCATGGTTATAGTCGTAACCTGTGGAGTTGAAAACATAAATATCTAGATCAACAAATTTTGTAGAACTGTGTTACCAAAGGAAAAAATTTTATAATGATTTAAATTTCAAATATTTTTATATGAACACGGTACCTCGTTTGTAAAGATAAATTTTAGTTTCTACTAACAATAAATTCTTGTAGTCCCTCTGGTTAGAAGATGGAGTTAGTATCGATGCTGCTTCGTTGATGTCTCGTTGCTCGTTGTGTTCACAACAGGGGCAACTACGATTCCCGCAGCAGCTTCCTAGAGGCTCATCTTTTCCACACGTAATAACAGCACGCGCATAAAATTATTTTTTTTTTTATTTTTTTGCTTGTCGAACTCGTTACGTTCATTTAACATTACCAGAATTCATTTACATGAATAGGTACAACATTTTTACTCTATACCCACAATTTACAGTGCTGCTGATAAAAGTTTATCATTTATTTTAACGTTTTGTCTTGAGAATAACGTTTGAATTAAACTTGGACTAAATGTTATGTAGTACTTAATTGATAGTAGTTAAATAATTCCCAATTTTTCTTGGTTTTGCAGTGTTGAAATTTTACCACGCTAGTATCTTTTTCTGAACAATTATATCTGCAAAAGTTGGTTATATAGATATAAAGAACGGTCAGAACAAGCTCACTTTATTTGATACTGGACAAGTACTGTTCTTGTTAGTAAAACTTCATCAAATACAAATGATGAGATGACTTTAACCAGCTAAATTGTTTCCTTACTTTGAATTAGTAACAGTTAACTTTGTTAACAAGGAAACTGTCTATCGCCTAACATAACATAACATAACCTAACCCTAACATAACCTTACATTCCTTGGACTGTGGCAATGAGAATGAAATAACCCATAAGTGTACATTTAGTTATTTTGTTATTGAATAGTTTCCAACAAAAAATATTCAATAGTATGTTTATTTTTATTGAATTCAGGTTATAAAATATGATGGTAAAAATATTTAATTGTTTTCAACCAACTAATACTAAAATAATACTAAACTGCAAGAATGTAGAGAAACTACTGAAAATATCTTTTCTATTTAATTTTACCTATTCTAATAGAGTTGTAAATTCCTTTTAGATTTTTTCCTAACTACGAAAGACTTATTAATAAAGCAGACAGTTTAGAACACAAACTTGATTATTCAAAGAAACCAAAAAGTTTTGAAAAAGAGACAATATAGGCCTTAAAGTATGTAAATACCGAAAAAACAAGTAACATAAAAAAGAACGAAATGGAACTGAATGTGTACAGAACATATTGTTTAAAAATCTGAGATCATTACTCCCTTTTTTTCAACACGTAGTTAGATTTGAATATAGCTATTTATATTTGTTTAATTCAAATGAACTTACCTTTAAAGTCGATTCCATTCTAACTTTTTTACTAAACGGTTGTTCCTACTATACTTATCACACACTTAAACTAGTTATTGAAATATGAAAACATTGAAATTAAATAATAAAACACACGTTTTAGTCACTGTTTTTTAGTTTTTTAGTCACAAAGGAAATAAAAAAGTTAATAGAGCTGTTAGCTGGAATATCGAAAACAAACATTTGCGCGCGCAGTTGCATGTACAGAGGTAGCATCGCGAAATCAAACTAATCGACAGCATAAGTGAACTTTTATATTCTGTATATACCTACTAAAAAAACATTTATTATTGATACTGATTTTTTTTAAGTAAAGAAGGACAAACCAGTATTTTTATTTCATCAAAATTGCTACAAGGGTTGTAATAAAAATAATACTCGTTGAAAAAGATTTTTGACATGGAGATTGTTAGGGAGATAGTAGCAATGAAAATGATGGACATTTATTTGTATTATTCTATCTACCAATTTACAGCTATATTATTCAGAGTGTTTCGATAACGTTGTACATATAATATCCTTCGATACATTATGAAGACTGATATAGAAACATGAATCCTTCAAATTTTCACTTTATGAGATACAGGGTGGTGAAGTAGGATAAATATATTAATATACTCCTAACCGTGTAAGCTTTTAGAAATAGTTTTACCACCTTTGACCTTCCTTCAATGGACACTCACTAGTGTTTCTGATTTTATTTAAATATACGTTAAATTATGTTGCAGTATGCTTTCATCCTAATTTATTTTTCTATTAAAATAATTACAATGTGCGCAGATAACAAAAATATATATTGTAGATATTCAATTAACTAAAAGCAGTGAGTAATATAAATAATCTACTACAAACATACAAAAAACAGAGTTAATGGAAACGTAAGTTAAATATTTAACACCTCTACACAAAAAGATCAAGAGCAGCATAATATAAGTGTAGAAAAAGCAATACATAAAAAAAAAGGAAAAAATTAATGGGGAAATTGTAATTTCAGTAGATTACCTGCACTGGATGGAAAAAGATCGAGAAAATTTAGGATAGAAATTAAGGTAAAGCAAGGAAACATTCTTAGTCTACTTCTGTTAATTATAGTTATAGAAAAAATGATAAAAACAATGAAGGGAAGAGCAATGGATTGTAGATAATAATTGGCTACACAAACCTTGAACAATAAACGGATTATTTTATGTAAACCATTTAATAATAGTAGCAAATACAATTTTTAAAAATGGAAGAAGAAGTTGACACGTGGATAAAGACACTAGATGACCTGAAAATGGAAGTAAATATCAGAAAATGCAAGGCAGTAGTAAACCAAAAAAGAGAACATAAGGAAAATTTAACAATGAAAGTAGGAAAACAGATAGACCACATACGAATACATAGGAAAAAAAGATGCAGAGATACAAAGACACCGAGAAGATTTACAGCAGCAATGATAAAAAACTCATGAAAATATCAGAGGAAACGAAGATGGACAGGATAATAAAAGACGTAATCATAGAAAAGATTAAAAACGAACCAATAGGAAACAAAATGGTTGAAAGATGTTTGAACTACACACACCTAAAGGGATGAACACCATAAAGCCTAAGTAGAAAGGTAATAGAAGCAAAAAGAAATAAGAAAACGAAAAAAGAAAGATCCAGGAAAACTTATCTAGACCAAGTTACACAGGAAGAAGGCAAAAAGGAAAAATCTGATGCTTGATAGAGCATCAAGAATCCTGGACAAGAAATGAAAGAGTAACATAACTGAACGTAGATTTGAATAACATTTAAAGTACGTCCCTATAGGTATAAAATACCACGGCATACGAGATATAACAAAAATATAATTTTATTTTTTCATTTATAATGCCTTGTATCTCATTAACTAAGTATTAGAGGGGTTTATGTTTCCTTTCTTACTTTATTTTCAATGGCTATAGCCTATATAGTGCAGGCAGTTGAATATCGGAACACAGTCTATAGTCAATAGTATTTTTATCATTCGTCATTCCAAAACATCAAAAGATTGCTTTGTGTTCACAAATCATTAAACCAGATAAAGCAAATACTTGTTGTCGATGTATTTCGTTGCACTCCACTCAACTAAAATCTCGGAAATATCGAAAGAGAAAATGATCCCTTCCAATAACCGTGTCCTGAAATAATGATGAAGTGTTATACGCTTGGAAAAATTTTGTTTGATTTAATGGTTTACTTTGTGTTCGATGTCGGATATTAATCGCCCTCTCCTATGTTTGTCATAAACATTTTTTTAAATTATCTGTCGCTCTTGAGTGATTCAAAATACATTTTTCAAGCGCAACTGATTTATTCAATAAATATTATCATAACTACAAAATAATTTTATAATTTTTATTGGCAGTACTGTCGTATGCTATATTTTACTTTTTACGGGATGTTTCGTATATAGACTGGCATAGATTAACTACTATTTTTCCAAAAATATTTATACATTTTTAAGACCACACTTCATCCTACTTTTCTATATAATTCCCAATAATATAAAGGCACTCAGAGGCTGAGGTAGGCAAAGATATTCCTGGGAAACGATTTCTGAATGTATCAACCTACAAATATTAACAGGAGCCTTGCCGCGGCAATGAGCACATTAAGAGAGAATACGAAATCAAAAGTTTGCACCTGGGGTTGTATAAAGTAGAAAATAAATGTCTTTGTAAAGGAGTGGGACTAGTAGCTCGGCTATAAATACTGTGCTCCTCCAGAACCACAGCAAGAAAAGGGGACATAATAGATCCTCTGGGTCTCAATGTATATAACACCCCGAATTACGCAATCATACATTTCACTTTTCGCATACTGTTAACTAGTTTTCCATCGTAAAACAAGGCTGCTAATATAGTAGTTGCTAAGCTCTAGATCAGAACTGTATGGGGTTTATGGTCCAACTCTTAACAACTGTTGGTCATAAACATTTCTGATTTGGAGTAGAATTTCAACTGCTTTGAAGCCCGTAGTACTGAAGAAAAACACTACAGCACTTCTGAATAGGTGGCGGCTTTTTAAAATTACGAAAACAGATACAGACTCGACGGATAGTTCCGTAAAGACGTCTGTAACTTCTCATCAGAGGCCTTTATCAGGAATCACAACTCTATTGTCGTCTAATTTATAAATGCGCCTCTTAATTTGACTAGAACTTGTTTACTTGTGCGTTCTCCGAGGCTAATGTTGGTCATCTATTGTGTAAGTAGTTGGACACAGACAACATTGGATCATGTGTACCTCTCAGTCAAACTTTATTTTTTCCTTTGATCATGCAATGTTTTTTGGGAATGAATAAGGACTAGTTCTAATTATTATTATTACCTCGATGATTTGTAGCCTTAGACGCAAATACCAAGGTTATTTCATATTATAAAAGGGCAATCTGTTCACAGTTATTCATGAAATTCTACATACGAAACAACCTTTTATTTTTATCAGTAGATAGCTTCGATGTGTTACTCAATTTTATTTTTACTTTACATTACGTACAGTGTGACAAAACCAAGGGAACAAAATCCATTTATCGGATATTTTACATATTTAGAAAAAATAATTAAAACTATAAATTGACATTATTTAACACGAAAATGTGTAGCTATGTGTCTATTCTCTTTGGATGACAGGTCTAATTTTTCAAATGATAACTGTGAGCTTATGATTGATTGTTCGAAATTTCTCTGTATTGTTTTTATGTCCTACAAAAATACATTAAAAATAAATGAGTAATGATTGCCTCAAAAAGAGACAACTTATTACGTGGAAAGTTTTCTAATGTAATAATAATAATAATCGTAGCTGCGCATTGAAGATATAATTTCCACCAGCACTAGTCTAAGATACAAATTCTAACGCTTACACAATGTAACAAGTACAGGAAACTATAATTCTACAGGGCAGATTCTATACTTTCACTTGCAGTGATAGCATTGTAATTACAGAAAACTAATTGATCATATAAAAAAGTTTTATTCGGAAATTTTTAGTAAATTAAGCTATTTTGATTAGCAGATTACGTTACTTTATGAATACTAGTTTTACGAAATAATAAAACCAATTTTAACTTAGGGAACAAAACAATGTGCATTCCCTGCGGTTCCTACAAACCAAATGTGGAAGTATGACAACCAAATACTCTGCTATCTTGAAGTACTATCAATTATATAGATAATTAAGAATTCAACTGATAGCGGTTGGTATTGGTAGGCTCTGTTTTTCAATTACTATTAAAAACATAGAGAGAGTAGACATATGAAAAAATAAGAACCAAGATGCACCTATCAAGCGATGAAGAGAACTCTTGGTGTTGGTTTCGTAACATCTGCGTTAGAAAAAAATTGTTACTCTTTGGGTGACTTATTCGCGTAACACAAAAGGCAGAACGTGTAAGCATCGCGCAGATACGTTAGGAATGTTGAATAATGTAGGGCAGCATATTCTATCTGTAACAGGTAATGATATACGACATTTTATGATATTTCTACCCACAAGGCTAGCATTAAGCATGAAGATCAACGTACAATTACAGCAAACTAGTACACCACAAAATGTTTACTTGCCTACCTTCTTGACTCTGAGTTAATATTGCATTACGATAATGTATCATCACACAATAGTCATTGAATATCTACCCATTCTTTTGATTTAGCTATGAGTGATTTCTGGGAATCATTTAATCTAAAGAAACATTTACGTGGTCATCATCCCATGATAGAGGATTAGAGAGATGTAGTAATTCATCAATTTTTTGAGAGCGTTCCAAAAGATGATTGGCATCAAGCTTGTAAGTTATGGAAGCTATGGAAGAATGAATTGGTAGTTATTACTTTGAAGGAAAATAAAATCATTTTCCTACAATGTCTTGAACTTTTTTGTATTTGAAAATATATAGTAATGTACACCTCATCAAATAACATGATTCTTATCAAACTTGTGGTAATTCAGTTCCGTCCTACAGATCTGATTAATTCCCACGAAAATGCTGATAGATTCGCCACACCTGCAGGATACTTTTCATGAAGGTAACGATAATATTGACCAAGGAACAGCTGACAAGAAGCAAATATTGAGTTAACATCTTCTAAAGAAGTTATAACAGAGATTAAAGAAAACAAATCCTCAGAAGCTTCGGGATTTGATCTCATTACTGGTGAAGTTCCGAGGCAACCTTAAAAAAAGCAATAGTTAAACTGAAATATCTATACTTATATCTTTAAAATACTTACCATTGATATGAAGGGTAGCAGAGGTTATTATGATACCGAAACCAGGTACATCCCCTTACAAAGTTATACTTAAAGAAAATCTTTGGGCTGGACCTATCATTCAAAGGGGATTGCTACCTCGAAGCATGTCAATTTTAAATCAAACTCCATGTTTTTTGAGATATTTTTTTATAATTGTCTACAATAACTCGAATAATGATTTTTTATTTTGGTTTTTTTTCACACTGTATAGTAGATTTACAAGAAATTGCATCTTATTGTAATTCTGCACTTTATGAAAAAAATCTGCAAACAAAAAATGTGTCGTAAAACAAATTATTATAGAATTGTGAAAAATTGTTATTAGTCAAGTAACATTAATAAAGTATAAAAATGAATCCATAGTTCCCACACATAAGGTGAAGACGAGAAGAAAATCTTGAAAAGCGTTTCAATTAGTATTAACAGTGGTGATATTCAGATAGTAATTTCCAAAAATGTATGCGAAATGTTAACTCTTTATAGCATAATAACCACAAGTATAGTAAAAGTTTTTTTTTGAAATCGTTGCATGCAAAAGCCTGAGGATCCTACTTCACATGGAGCAATAGGTTGCACATTAGTCCAAATTACGAAGATACATAATCAAAACTCGTTGTTAACATAACGATGTCCGAACTTACAATGGCTTGAGATAAATTTTAGAGTTTTCTTAGCACTCACAACTTTTCAAAATAGTAGGTATTGACGTTTGGTGAGTTGTCTTCCAACGATTAATGCCAGTGCATCCTGATGAAAATATAACGTATTCGTTTTTTATATTTTTTTAATGATGTTAGTTGTACTAGCTGGTGAAGCCAGCATCTCACTCAAAAAATATGCTGCGTTCCTTTTTCCTACATGCCACAACTTCAACTTTAATACAGAGCACAGTTTACTCCAATGTTTTTCAACGATGTTCACTTGTTCGCTGTTTTCTTACTTCACTGCAAGTAACGAAGTTTTTGGATGACCTCCCCGTGATTCATAATTGGTTCTAGGTGTAGGAGTATTCGGACTAAGAAGTTTTAGGGTACCTTGTAACTATATGTTGCACAGAAACGATTTGAATTTCCGAAGCATTTTGCTCAGGAGTGTTTAAAACTTCTTTTTCTTACTCCTTAGCTGGAAATTATATCATATTTATTCGAAATAATTTCATCATCCTTTGCAAAATTACAATTCTTAGCTTCTAACATATCAAATCATTCCAAGCGGTTGATGGCGTTTTCTGACACTGAAAGCCAAAAATTTAATAACTTCTGAACTCTGAACTAAACAGTTAGGTAACGTATATGTGGTTCTCTAAAATTAAGAGTATTTTGAAGATGAATACTTTCACGATTACCAATTCTATTTATAAATGTATCATTCAAGTGATGAGTGTTGGCGTGGTGGTAGAGTAAACAGTGTGTTCAGTCTGAATATCACCAACAGTTCCAGAAATTCTAACTTAGTCATAAAATTGTGGTTATTGTTCTTGATAGAAACAACGAAATTTAAAACGACGCTATTCTTATCTAATTAATTTTCAAACAATGAATACATAAGTATTCAAAAGCCAGAAATATATTAGAGTTAGTACACTTTGGTGTTTAATTTTGACAAGGTCAAGTGATTTGTGGAAACTAATCCTGTATTTTTGCGTATAAATTGGGATCAGATGTTTACCTTCATGTTAATAATGAATTGTTGTTTAAATCGATAACTTCATTAATTATTCAACAAAAGAAAACAGTATTGTAGATTTCTACACTATTGTAACTTTTCTTTAAAATTCATAAAGTGCTGGATGAACCCTTTAAATTTCCAAACTTATACCAAACAGTAATAACTTCCTTTTCTTCGTAGAATTTATTTGAAGCAGAAAAACGCAAAGTAAGTTTCTCCATAGACGGTACGTTAAAAAATGGCGATCCATCTGGTGACGCTCTGTTAAAATCAAATGACAAACCTCATACCATACTAGATTTGAAAGATGGAGAAGGGTTATTTTTTTCCACCAGTAGCGAAGATATCAGAAAAGCTCGCAATGACGCTTTATTTAAGAAAATTCCTGTTGGTGCCCAAGGATCCACGGTTCTTGTTGGAGAAGTAGACTTTTTGGAACAGCCAGCTATAGCATTCGTACGGTTGGCAGAAGGAGTGATTATTCCTTCTTTGATCGAAGTTGACATACCAGTAAGGTAATTACCATACATATTTTTCTACATTAATTTAGACTTTCAAGATAGTTATTCATCATTTCTCTAGATATCTTCAATTTATTACCCTAACTCCATAATAATGAAAAATGAGTGTATGAGGTAATTTTTAGTGGTTAAGTGGTTGATATCTTGGTAAAAATTTTATATTATAATAAAAGAACAATTTTGTTTTCCGTTGAAATGAGATCGATTGTTATAGAAAAGAAAACAGCATGGAAGTGATTCCAAAAACAAACAGTAGAAGATAAAGAAGATTACAACACAAGAAAAATGGAAGTATAGGAAAGAACAGAGAAAGCAAATATCAAGTGAATTTAAAGAGGAGATAAAGAGAATAAGTGGAAGTAAAAGGAAAAACCTCAACTACAATCAGGGATAGAATAAATATACAAGAAAGATTGTTATAGAAAATTAAACAGCATGGAAAAAAATTCCATAAAAAAATAGTAGAAGATGTTACCACAAGAAAAATGAAAGGATATAAATAGGAAAGTTTAAGTGAATTTACAGAGGAGATGAAAAGATTAAGTGGAAGTAAAAGCAAAAAATAATCAACTATAAAGAGGGATAGAATAAATATACATGGAGAGACCACTATATAAGTATGAGTAAATTCCGCACAAGTCCTGAAAAGGAGAAACCAGAGAAAAAACAAAAAATAACGTACATACATAAAAATAACATAACATAATAACATAAAAATAGTAAAAACTTGCTGAAAAGGCTGAGTAGCTGAAAGACACAAGTACAGAATGGAACTTGGAACATAAGATATCAAAGAAATGGGCAACTATCTGCAAACATTACAAAGCAATATGTTTAGCGTCAACAAATCACAAACTTTCGAAAAGGAATTTGCAAAGGAGACTGACTTACTATTTAGAACAGAAACAATTAGATGAACATGCAGCTTTTGGTCCGGAAAAATCAACGATAATACATGTATTAAGCAACTTAATGGAAAAAAAATTGAAAAACTGATCCTAGTATTGATAGAGTACTAAAGCATTAAAAAACAGTCAATTATGAGAGCTGAAATCTGAGGCAAAATGGATGCAACGGAAATGAAATACCTAAGAAGAATAACGAAAAAAACAAGAAAGGGATTAAAGATGGCAAAAAAGAACATAGAACATAGTGGAAGAAGAAGACGAAGAACCTGAACGCTCAAATGATATTTGGGATTAAAGAAGATGGCAAAAAAGACAGAACATGGTGGAAGAAGAAGACGAAGAACCTGAACGCTCAAATGATATTTGGGATAAAAGAAGATGGCAAAAAAGACAGAACATAGTGGAAGAAGAAAACGAAGAACCCGAACGCTCAAATGATATTTGGGATTAAAGAAGATGGCAAAAAAGACAGAACATGGTGGAAGAAGAAGACGAAGAACCTGAACGCTCAAATGATATTTGGGATAAAAGAAGATGGCAAAAAAGACAGAACATAGTGGAAGAAGAAAACGAAGAACCTGAACGCTCAAATGATATTTGGGATTAAAGAAGATGGCAAAAAAGACAGAACATAGTGGAAAAGAAGACGAAGAACCTGAACGCTCAAATGATATTTGAAAAGTTATAAGGAAAAAAAAAGAATATGTGTTAATATATATTTAAAAAATGAATTCATTCCGTTTGTTTGTTAAAAATTGTGAAAGTCGATCTATGTGCATCTTTATGGTGATTATTGGAGCTATTTACTTGATAATAATCAATCAAATATCACTTTTGAATATTTAACAATAATATTTCTCAACGATTGCACCAGCATTTCATTCTAATGATTTAATAAAGATTGGACGTATTATTATTACTTATAAATATTTTTTTAGGTTTATTTTCCTTTTGCTTGGCCCAAAACTGCCTAATATCGATTACCGTGAAGTTGGTCGTTCCATATCAACCTTAATGGCCAACCAACAATTCCACAATATCGCTTACAAAGCAGAAACTAGAAAAGAGTTACTTTCAGCAATAAATGAGTTCCTAGATGACAGTATTGTTCTGCCACCTGGCGATTGGGAGCGACAAGCCTTACTTCCTATTGAAGAAATTAAGGCTAAAAGTGAGGCTATAAAAAGAAGGAAGGAAAATGCTTTGAGAAAAGCTCAGGAAGCACAAGGAATTATATCGACCCCTCTGTTATCTCAAGGTAAAGTTTTATATTCATTTGATATCTGAATTCATAACTTTTATCCTTCCTATCTAAAAAGAATACAAAATGTTATGTGACATGAACTTAGCACGTACAGTTGCATGGACTTGGGCCGACCATACATGATCAGTATCATGATATGAATGGATTTAGGATTTCACGTTGAGATTTTGATTCATTGATTAAGATACGGGTCTCTGAGCTTTTTATTTCTCTATATTGTTTCCTATCATTAGAGATTTCTTTTCAGTTAATCATAATTACCTTCAGATCGTCTTTTTTTTAAAAAATCATGTTAATCGAAAGTGGAAATCAGAAACCAGCTTATTTTTGATAAAATGTTTTGATCAAGATATAACTGCTTACTGAATCTCATGTATCGGATGTAGAATCTTTATGAAGGCATAGGCTAGGTAAGGAGGATCTGGTTGAACACACATGTCCATTTGAAGTTTCTCTTCCACCGAAACAAAATTTAGTACTATACTGCTCTTTTATTTATACGAAAGCCTTGAAAACAGAACAATTATTAGATGATGACCTTTTTAACTACTCGCCTTCTTACTTTCCGTTTTTATTTCGTGATAGATAAATGGAATTTTTTGAGAATTTTATTTAACTAATTTTTTTTTTTCAGATGAAGAAAAGAAGCCTCCTTTCGACGACCCTCTACAACGTACCCATCGACCATGGGGCGGTTTAATAAGAGACTTAAAGCGTCGTTATCCATTTTACAAAAGCGACATTACTGACGGTCTAAATGCTCAATGTTTAGCCGCTGCGGTTTTTATGTATTTTGCGGCAGTATCGGGCGCCATTGCCTTTGGAGGTCTGACGGGAGATAAAACAGAAAACCTTATAGGCATATCAGAAACTCTTCTATGTACCAGCATAGGAGGAATCATTTTCGCAATTTTCGCCGGCCAGCCCATGATTATAGTGGGTACGACAGGAGCACTTCTACTATTCGATCAGAGTCTGTTCGAATTTTGCAAATCCAATAACATTGAATTTTTAGCAACTAGAGTTTTCGTTGGTATATGGTTAGGAATAATTGGAGTAGTTATAGCAGCTTTTGAAGGCAGCCTTTTAGTTAAACTGTTCACTAGATTTACCGAAGATATATTTTCAACTCTCATAGTATTATTATATATATTGGAGAGTTTGGCAAAAGTGTTTTATGCGTATGAGAAGCATCCATTGTTGGCGAATTATTGTGATAGTGCTACTTTTCCAATTGGTCCTAATGATTCGGTTATTGGCGATAATAATACAGACTTGGATGGTGAAAGACTAGAAGTTATCAAAGTTCCTATGATCGACGAACATGGAAGTCCCATCAACCAACCCAACACGGCGCTCTTTTGTACAATACTCACATTTGGAACGTTTGCAATTGCTTACTATTTGAGAATGTTCAGGAATAGTCAGTTTTTAGGAAGAAGTGTGAGTATTTTTCAATTAATATAAAGGGTATGTTAGTAGGAATACCATAATCGAACTTTACGCCGATTTAGGTACATGATAAGGGTGTTATATTCGAATTTGACGTCATTATAGGAACATGATAAAGAAGTTCTTATGGACTAAAATGGAGGATAGATATTGAACAACATGTTTCATCAGAACGGCGCACTAAATAACAGATTTATTAGAGCCACAATTTCCTGAACGAATCATCTCTAGAAATTCCCATGACAACTATTACTCAAAATTTTTTCTAATATAGCTTTTTCAAATCTAAGATCCATGTGACTGAATCACAAAAATTCAGGACTCAAAGTCGTGACTCATTGCATTGGTATCACCCATTTGTCAAAATTTCAAAAATTACATAAAAAAACATGAGTTTGCATCAAGAGCCGTGAGTGTTTCTAATATATTATATCTTTCATATTTGAGTTTTTACTTTATAATGGAAATAAATATCACCACTCGGTTAATTTTGAATTGTGCATTCTTATTAAGATACTCTTTATAATATCTTTGTAAACTTAATACTGTGCCTAATTGAAAATATACAATTATACTTTATTTTCTAATTTATTAGTACTAATACCTCAGACTCCATAATTATACTTTTCATTTATTCAATTAAATCCAATAATATTTACCACCCTTGTTTTTCAATACTGCGAAAGTTCGATTACATAATGGGGTACATACAGTTGATAAACTTCAAGTTTTTGTATGACTCTTAAAGAATAAGTGTAGAACTAAATAATGTTTACTGTAGGTATTTCTTGATCGGCTAATTCGTTTTCTACACAAACGATTTCTTTGAAGATGCCCCTTTACTATCCGAGAGCACACCTATTTTGAACTCAGTCCATTGATTGCAAAAATCTCACCATGCTATAGTACAATTAATTCTATTTATTCAATAATTTACTTTCTAGCAATATTCTCAACTCTTTTCTATTACTTTCCATTACAGTATTTCCTATATTTCTATTCTATTTCACTGGTTTTTTTCAGTTTTTCCCAAGCCCAAAAAGTGTACTTTTTAGTTTTTGTAAAAAGATGACCATTTTTAGAACTTTTGATTGATGGTCCCTATTTTATCTATCGATTATCTATTTCACTTCATTATGCCTTCATTTCCTACTATAATCTCTCCCTATGTGCTCATTTGTACTAAGTTGAATCAAATTTGATAGAATTAGTTTTTGTTCCAACATATGTTATTAAATTCATTACTATCTGCTTTTGATACATCTTGTATATATCTCTAAAGTAGCAATTACATCAAAATAGAACTTACTTGCCAAAATGTATGAATACAAGATTTTGTCTTGTAATTAGTTTAAATTACATCTTCGTAACTCTGCTAGTATAACTCCTTGAATTCTGTGATTCCAAGTTTCAACTCACTATCAAATAATTCTATAAGAGTTCTATTATCAGTAAATGTATCAACTCATACTTAAGAAATTGTAGATTCATAATATTTATAAAACCAGTCACTTATATTTGAATAGGTCCTTTAATCTCAAATGATGATCTTATTTCCTCATTTATTCAGGACATTAGTCCTTTGAACAATAGAATTTTTTTTTGTGGAGGAAAAAATCTTCAAAGGCCAACTCGGCTGCTGGAATTGCGAGGATTTATGGGATTTTTACCACTACCACTAAAAACCCCCCTCTCAACAATATTACGTAAACATCAGAAAGTATTATTTCATCATATTGTTTGGACTTATTTTAGTCTATTCATTAAATCTTTTGGTTTTGACATACAATAAAGGTATGCTCTGCAGTATCTTCCACTTCAGGACAATAAGGACAAATGGGCGAGTCTGTAATTTCGAAACGATAAAAATAAGCCAAGAAACATCCCTGTTCTGTGAGTAGCTATGACAAATAGTAATTTACACATCCGTGTTTTCCATTGAACCAAATTTTAAGATTAGGGATCTCGTTTTTGGTAGCTTTCCATGGATACTTTTTTCTTCTTTGTTTTAGTTACTTTATCTTCACCATATGTCAAACTTCTTTCCCTCACCAGTAGGTCTATTTATAGGTATCAAGTCAGCCAGAACAATAGAAATAATAGTCCAAAATCAGATACTTCTAATTTGAGTTTGAAATTTGTTTGATAATTAAATTATATTTCAGGCTAGAAGAGCACTAGGAGATTTTGGAGTACCAATAGCAATAATAATAATGGTCTTTGTCGATTATTTGGTCCCAGAAACGTATACAGAAAAACTTAATGTACCTGTAGGAGGATTGAAACCGTCAAATTCTGAAAAAAGGGGATGGTTTATATCTCCAGCGGGAGTACCTATTTGGATAATGTTTGCGTCGGTAGTTCCAGCTGTTCTCGTTTATATATTATTATTTATGGAAACACATATTTCTGAGTAAGTATACCCGTTTTAACCGAACATAGTTAATAACTTCCTGAAAAATATATCCAAAATGCAATATAAATCACCCGAATTTTTGCGCTTCGCGTTACTGTACATTTTATACAACCAACATGACGAATGTCGCGTAATGGATAACTGTGAAATAATAAATAGTTACCAATAAAGCGAATACCGAATGTAAAATAAAAATACTAACACGTTTCAATTTATGGATTAATTGACCATTTATTTCTTCGTTTATAGTAACAATTATTGTCACTGCATAATCTTTTACTGCAGCTGCATCTAAGTAAACCCAGCCTAGAACGTTTACTTGATATATTGGTTGCGGTTTACAAGGATATTTCTTTGATGTTGATATAATTTAAATTATTAGATGGTGACATGAACTGCAAATTGGTTGGAGAAGTTCATTTCTTAAGAATAATTTATCCAGTGTCCGATTCTTAATACTCAGTTTACATATGTTAATCCCAGAAAAAATAGTTAATACTTTAAGTGATTATTTTTTTTAATCAACTATATCTTAATAATACTTGGTAATTAAAGCCATTTTTAAACAAATCGCGTTCAACACATTATCGATCTCGATCCAGACGAACTCAACAATTATTTCGTGAACGACAGTCTCTTCCTCAGACCTGTTAATTGATCTGAGCTAAAGCAAACCATACTCAGAATCCAAAACAAGACATCCTGCGGCATCGATGAATTATCAGCTAAGTTATTTTTGAGTTTTCGAAGTAATGATTAACGTTTTATGTTGGCTAATAAACAAATCCTTTAAAAAGGGGCTTTCCTCGAGCTGTCTGAAAACAGCTATAATAGTTCCTCTAGAAAAATAACACTTAGAATTATCGTTCTATCGCATTATTACCAACCCTATCAAAGATAATCGAGCGATTAATAAAAAGCCGTCTATTACCCTTTGTTTTACAACATAAAATCCTGACATCTTAACAATTTGGTTTCCTACCTAATAACTAATGACTATGTTTTTTGTTCTCAACGAAATATA